>NC_084809.1:23538825-24159680 GCF_963583255.1 Pyrus communis | reverse complement strand
ATTAATTTGGTTGAGTATAACAATAAGAGTATTGAATTGATGAGATTGTTGGTATGCCCCATGTATGATGTTTGGTGCATAATAAAGATAGTGTAGGATTTGATGCATGCATAATAATTTTTTTTTTTTTTTTTTTTTTTTGAACGCCCAGAACCCATTTCATAAAAGGCCTACAGAGAGGCAAACACTAAAACAATAACAAGAAGTGACAAGGGATAAAACACAAGGACCCTTCCACCTAGAAGAGGCGTCACCCCCAGCACCACCACACCCAACTTAATGAGGACAAGGAAGTCCGTCATTATTCAACACAAAGACCAACGAAGATGGGGGCCTATCGACCTACACAACATCACACATCTCCGTGAAACCAAACGACGCAATCTCGTGAGCCACGCCATTAGCAGTTCTAGGCACCCAAGACCATCGGCATTCAAGAAACTTTCCCCCCAACTGTTTAACCCGAGCCAGCACGGGGAAAGCCTCCCAACTACCCATGGACAGCGAGCTAGAGAGACAATTTATCGCTTCAAGGGAGTCCGATTCGAGAATGACATACCTTACACCCAAATCAGCTCCGAATTGGCACCCATGCAACAGCGCAGAAGCCTCCGCAGCTGCCGCAGAAGGAGCTTTGATAGCATACCGCGCTGCAGCCACAAACTTGCTCTCCATGTCCCGCACAACCATCCCGACAAAACCCTTCTTAGAGGCCTTGGACCAGCTAGCATCCACATTTATCTTCACAAAAGGAAAGGCCGGAGCACACCACCGCTCAACCGGGGAAACCCTCCTGCCGACGCCCCCTCTTCTAGCCCCATCCATAGCCCTCGCACCAAAAAACGAGCTCACAGCCGCAGAGATAGCAGCCAAGATTTTAGATGGATTAATGGGCACCCCGTTGAACACAAATTCACAACGAGCCTTCCAAATACACCAACAAGTAAAGACAATATAAGATCGCCTCCAATTAGAATCACCAGAGATGCAAAAATTCGGAGAGAAGACCGCCAGAATCCATTCCAACCAATCAGGGAGAGACAGACGATCCACGCTATAACCCAAAGCCCCACCAAACCAAATTGGAGCGACCCAAGAGTAAGAAAGAAAAATGTGCTCAATAGTTTCATCGTGGCAGCAGCAAATAGGACAAGTAGAGACCTGAGAGGACCTCCGTCGGAAAAGGGCATCCCGAGTAGGAAGACAATTATGCACAGTAAGCCACAAGAAATGTCGCAACTTAGGGGGCACCTCCAGCTTCCAAATCCCTTTCCTTAACGCCTTGGGAACCTCACGAACAGAAGGCCGCCGCTTATCCCTCACTGCCATCGATCTGCTTTGCAACCATCTGTAGCCCGACTTGACCGAATAACACCCATTCTTACTCAGATCCCAGATAAGCCTATCATTACGACTTAAATCCCCAAGAGGTGTCTCGTCAATAGCCTGCAAAGCCTCCCCTGAAATGAAAGGCTACAGAAAGCTAAGATTCCATCGCCCCGATTCCGGACAGATAAGCGCGCTGACCCGTAAACTTGGAGTAACCGCAACCTGTCCAACCGGCACCGGGTGACCAAGGGGTAAGGAAGGAAGCCATCTATCCTGCCACACCCACACCTCCTGACCACCCAAAATCTGCCAATGAGAACCCTCCCTGATTAAGTCCCTGCCACTTAAGAGGCTGCCCCACGCCCAAGAGGCACGACCCCCCTTCTTCACATCCCAGATCGAGCAATGGGGAAAATAACGAGCCTTAATCACTTGAGCCCATAACGAGTCCGGTTCAGTCATTAACCGCCAACACTGTTTAGCAAGCAGAGCATCATTAAATTCCTGAAAATTTCTGAAGCCTAAACCTCCCAAGTCTTTGGACAAAACCCAAAACCTCCTTTGATACCCAATGAATCTTGTGGGCTCCCTCCTTGCAACCCCACCAAAATCCAGCCACCAACGCATCCAATTCCTGACAAACAGCAGCTGGGAATTTGAAAATGCTCATGGGGTACGCCGGAATAGCTTGAATAACAGCCTTAATTAAAACCTCATTTCCGGCACGGGATAGAGTACTTTGCTTCCATCCTTGAAGCTTTTCCATTATTCTCCCTTTCACATAAGCAAGACCTCGCTATTTCGATCGACCCCATATAGCAGGAACCCCCAAATATGTCCCCGGATTGATAACCACCACCATACCAAGAGCACTCCCCATCTGATCAGCATTCACCTTCGGAACATTTGCCCCAAAGAAAACACTGGATTTCACCAAATTAACCTTCTGCCCAGATGCCTCACAGAATTTGTCTAGCACATTCCTCAGATTCCGGCAGTTATTCATATCAGCCCGCAAAAACAAAAGGGTATCATCAGCAAAGAAGAGGTGAGAAATCATGGGTCCAAAACCGCCCATCTTGACACCCTCCAACCTACCATTGTCCACCGCACTCTGAATAAGTTTGGAGAGAACTTCCCCCACCAAAATAAATAAATAAGGAGAAAGAGGATCCCCCTGACGGAGACCCCGCGTGGGCGCAAACGTCTTCCCTGCCTGCCCATTTAGGAGAACATCGAACTTCACAGACGAAATACATCCATTAATTATCGATCTCCATCTGCTACTGAACCCCATTTTCTCCATAACAGCATCCAGAAAGTCCCATTCAACCCGATGATACGCCTTCTGCATATCAAGTTTAATACCCATTTCGTATCGATTCCTTGTTTTCCTTCCCTTCAGATAATGAAACATCTCATGGGCTATGCCAATGCAATCCTGAATTTGTCTACCCGCCACAAACGCATTTTGGGTAGGAGAGATGATATTTGGTAAAAATACCTTCAACCGGTTAGCAAGAATCTTTGACAGAATTTTGTACAAGTAGTTGCATAAGCTGATGGGCCTGAATTACGACACAAATTCCGGATTAGGGACTTTGGGAATTAGCACAATGTGAGTCTGATTTATCAAACCTGTACCCGCAGAGTCCAGAAACAACTCTCTGACCAGATCCGAAACATCTGCCCTCACAATCTCCCAATAACTCTGATAGAAGATGCCCTGGAAACCATCAGGGCCAGGAACCTTGAGACCTCCCATTTGCACAGCAGCGTCCTTTATTTCATCATCCGTGACCGGCGCAGTTAGCGCCTCATTCATTTCAACAGAGACCGAGGGAATAATGCAATCTAGCAGCGAACCCCAGGTACGACTCCCGGCCGAGCTAAAGACTGAAATGAAGTGATTATCCACCAATTGGCGCACCTGAGACGGACGATCCACCCAGTTCCCATTCTCAGCCCTAAGCTTCACAATCTTATTTCTCTTTCGCCTCTGAAGGGTTGAAGAGTGAAAAAACTGAGTGTTAGCATCCCCCTCCCTCAGCCATTTTACCCTCGACCTCTGGCACCAATAATTCTCCTCTTGGAGTCTTAACTCATCAATCTGCCTAGATATCTCCCTTATCTCATCAAAGTTTGGACCCCAGTCTCGCTAAAGAGACTCTAACTGGGAAAGAAGATCCTGGATCATGCAGCCCCGCCCCTTAAATTTAGTGCGATTCCACCTACTTAACCGATTACGGCAGTCGTTTAAAGTTCTCACCCATCTATTCACACATCTGCCATTATGCCTACATTCCCAGCAATTCTTCACTAAATTCTTACACTCTTCCTCCGCTACCCAAAACGCCTCAAACCTGAACATCTTCCTACCTCTCGGCCCTTCAAGATTAGAATTGAGAATAATTGGGCAGTGATCCGAAGCAATAGTCGTACCGTGCATAACAAGGGAGTTTGACCAAAGTTGCTGCCACTGCTCATTCGCCAGGACCCTGTCTAACCGCTCATCCACCCATTCCCCTCTTCTCAACCCTTTCCACGTAAAGGCCGGCCCTTGGAAGCCCAAGTCCATCAACAGAGAAGAAGACATAAACTCTTCTAGAAACCTAGGCCTGTTGTACAAAACCTCAACTCCTCCAGACTTCTCATGATCCCACATGAATTCGTTGAAGTCCCCGCCGCAAATCCAAGGAATGTCCGTGGGGGTAAATTGGTTGACCATCCAATCCCAGTACATACTTTTCTCAGCTCTATACGAAGTCCCATAAACCGACACCATTGTGTTTGCCCTTTAACTCTCATCACAGCATCAATGATATATTTGGACGAAAGGATAATACTAACCTCCAAATTATCCTCCCACCACAAGCTCAACCCACCAGAGTTTCCAATCGGCGCAACATCAAAGCCATTAGCATACCCCAGACGCCTCCTCACCCCAATAATTCAATGATCTTTCATCTTAGTCTCGGATAAAAAGATCATAGAGGGTCTCTTTTTTCGAATGAGCCCATGGAGAGCCCTAACTGTCGTGTCCGACCCTAGCCCACGACAGTTCCAGAAGATATAACTCATGGCTGGCCTGCGGCTGTTGAAGGCCAGCCGCCACCGCCCCGAGCCATCGAACCCGTCTTCCTTGTCACCATCCTTCCTGTATCACTATCCGACCCCCCTTCCACTACTGCCTGTCTTCCATGACTCTCACTTATGTCTTCCTTATTTGCACCCGCCTTAAATACCGCCCGTTCCACAGTTAGGCACCCTTCCTGGAAGTTTAATCTCCTCCATAATTCTGCCACCCTGTCTTGGCAGTTCTCCTCCGTGTCCGGGCCCTTGAGTTTCTTCAGTGGAGCTTGAATTAACACCATATTCTGCAATTCCCCACTTCTTTTACTGCCCCATAGTGGGTCCCCACCCAAGTCGGACAGATTGTCGTCGACCCCCTGGACCTTGCCCGACTGTCCATCCCCCGCTGTTTTTAAGCTTCCCATAACAGAGCATGACGACGTCTCCTCTCCCTCCACCCGCATTCTTCAACGCCATTTCTTTTGACCTGTGCCGTGACTCTTAGATGCTCCCCCAATCTCCATGATTTGAGTACTCTCCTTTCCTTGCATAATCGAAGCCTGTAGACTGCCATGATTCAGAGCAGACGTGATGCCAGGTCCGCGCACCGCACCGGCCTGTCGGCGTTCCCCCCTGCCTACATGCTCCGCTTTCATAGATATCACCACATCCCTTACCGGCGGCGCCTTAATCCACTCTCCATACACCACCACCCCTTCTTCAGACATCTCCGCTGAGCATTCAGTATTGATATGTTCAATCCGCCCACACTTGTAGCAGAAATCTTGGAGCCGTTCATACCGAAATTCCACCCAGGTTTCCTTATTTGACTCCCTCCTAATCCAGCATCCCTTGAATAACAGCTTCTCCGTATCCACTAATAGTCTTATTCGCACAAATCCTCTGGCGTAACCGGGATCCTCCATGGCTACAAATTTCCCAGCCTCTTTGGTTACACGCTGAATGTTCTCTAGAGAAGCTAAACCCAGTGGTATTCCCCGAATTTGAACCCAAAATGGTACAACATCCAACACCAGTTCCTCCAGAGCGAGCTCCGGAGGCCATTTCACAACAGAGAACACCTTCTTCATCACTGCCCAGGGAACCTGCTCAATGATTCTTGAGGCTACACTTTCATCTTTGACCGATATAATAAAGACATTCTCCCTTACCCATTTTATTTCCACCTCACCCAACTCTTTCCAAGCCGCTTTGAGGATATTCCTGACTCCCCACTTGTTCAATGGTTTATGCGTAAAGACTTTCCCAACCAGTTTAACTCCCTGCTCCATAGTCGATAACTCCAGTGTCTGGTTCAGTTGTACCACCAGCTCATCCACCCCACTATTCGTCATCACCTTGTAACACTGCTGCCACACTCGCCCAGCCTGATACGTAGAAAACCCTTGACTTTCTGAACTCGCCCTCAGACCGTACATAAGAACCACCCAGTTTACCAACTGATTCTTTTCTTCGATTTGGTCAAGTATACACCCCATCACTAAAATCCTCATAAATGCATCCAACCGGCCAAATTTAATTCTGGTACACCAAACTTGTAGAGAAAGACCCCTTTGTGCCTCGCTTCAATGCTCCGATCTACCTTGTATTTATTTCCAAGAAGCCCCCTTGGCAGTTTCCCCATAACTCCCCACCCACCAAAACTCCTCACAGCCTCTGCAAACCCCCACCCCCAGCCTAGACGAACCGAATTTAATACCCCATCAAAAGCCCCCCCAGCAATCCCAACAACCCTTGAACAGGAAATCAGTCAAATAGAGAAGCCCCACCCCTTGCCAACACCTCAACCCTGCCAACGCAACCTCAGATTGACTGAAAATTTTACCCCCAGCCACATCCAAGCTTTCACCCCAACACCCTTCGGTGAGAAAGTCAACCTAACTTGAGATCCCCACCCCTTGACGTACCCTGCCCTTACAACATACACCTTTCTATAATCCAGAAAGACAGTTACCCACCCCCCACAGAAATTAACACAATCTCTGAACCCACAAGACGCAACAGACCCACAGCCCCAAATTGACAGAAAAAAGCTCCCAAAAGGTCAAGGCATCACCCCTGCAGCCCACAAGGAAAAAACTACCCTAATTTGAAAAGCCCCAATCCCTGTCCGAACCCTAGTTCCTACCAACACAACACCATCTTCTTCTCAGAGTTACAAATTACCCACCTCCCAACAGACCAAACCCCAAGAGCTTAACCCAAGAAGCACAAAACACAAGATTCGACCACAAACCTGGAACCTCGCGCACAGCGGCGGAACTCACGAGGGAGCAAACACTCTCACACCAGGGAGAGAAAAACCTATCTTTTTAGTGAACCCGTGTCCATGCATAATGAATTTGTACTATAGGGAAATGCATAATTGAATATTGTGGGCATGATTCCAAGACTTCGAAATGCATAATTGCATAATTGAATAATTGAATATTGTGGGCATGAATAATTGAATATTTTGATCGAAATGCATATTCCAAGACTTCGAAATATATATCAAATATATATATATATATAATATTCATATCAGATTTGGGTACGAATATGGATTGGGTACCCCAATAACCATATCCAAAACCATAACCGAATAAAGTTCACGGTTTTTCCCCATATCCAAACCATACCCGAATTTTCATATCCAAATCTAATCCATTCGGGTGGTTATCCACGGTTATCGGGTTTAACGGTTAGAATTGCCATCCCTAGTAGGTGTCAATTCTATCCTAGATTGCTATAGGCAATTAGGACTCGTATGTGTTGCGCATAGTGCTAATCTTCACGTGATTGTAGTACTAAAGCGTACATCATTGTTACACCCAGTCCTGTTCATGTCAGATTACCATTACATGAACTCGTGTGTCAGCATTGTCAATGAGCACTTGATTTGATATGTTTGCTTATGCGATATTTTACGATTACTGACGTCATGCATCTATTTACGAATTATTGGGTCGTATTGAATTCTTGAGATTTTGCAGGCTACGATAGGTATTTTCTTACTTTATGTAGTATGTATATTCTGGAAACTATACTTGTTTTACGGCGAGGGGTTAGAAAGGTTTTATTAAAACTTTATTTTCAGGCAAACTAACCCTTGTTTTTTTTTTTTTTGCCCCTCCATGTTCTATTAGCAGAGCTTTCGTACCGACGAGGATTATTGGAAAATCTTGGTGTAGATGATTACCTTTGATAGTGTAATTCTCACCCTATTTTACTGTACTGTACTTATGCTTTGACATCATGGGTGAAATGGGTTCATTCCCGCTCACATGCGCACTCTTGTATTTAGGCACTTCTAAGTTTAAATTTATTCACATTTTCCATGTCACTACACTTTATGGCTTCGTCACCCTTCGGGTGTCGGCCAGCACAGCTCGATTCGGAGTTCAGGTGGACATTGCGGGTCGGGGTGTGTCAAAATATATAGAGATAAGTTATACAAAAATTATTTTAAAAAATAATGAGGATAAAATAATTGTTGGAAAGTAAATATAGTTTGGGTTCTATATTTTAGCACAGCACGGTTGGGAGAGAATACAGCTTTTGGTGCTAAATTTGGTTTTGGGGTTACAAAATTTAGCGTTTAGCACATTTTGATTGAGGATTGTCTGATCCCCTTCTAATCTTCTCAAAATAAAAAATTACTCTCATGCACCTTCAAACATACATCGAGTTTGGAGAGTTTTCAATTTCACTTCAATCCTAACTAGAAACCAAATGAGGTTAAAGGTTGGAAAATCTCAAATTTATAAAAAATAGCTTAAAGTGCCCCAATCCCCAAGTGATCTCTAGGTATTTCACACATATAACTCCACTTTAGAAAGAAAAAAAACACTTTGAACAATACTCCACGAAAACCGTGTTCACTTTGAGCATAAGTTAATAAAAAAATTCAACCTAGGGCGGTTGACAACTAAATGATTAATTTACTGGTAATGCATACGAGATGCTAATTTTAGGGGTTTCTCCGTAGTTTACTATAAAATGAAAGCCGCTACTATTGGTCAAATCTCATTTTTTTATTCCCGTAGTTTCGATGAAGTTTACTAATAAAATGTCAATTCACACGCTTTTTTTTTTTTTTTTTTTTTTGGGTCAATAGTTTAGATGAAGTTTATTAAATTGCCAATGCATATGAGTGGCACATGCTTTTTCCGTTAACTAAATGAATGGAGAATGTGACGTGTCCTAGAATTACATGTTTTGGTAAACTACATAGACCAAATTGGAGGAAAATAAACAACATGGATCAAAAGTGAACTTCACCTAAACTATTGGGACAACGTGAGATTTGGCCCTAATATATATTATAATAGCTGTAATTATCATATCTAACTAATTTTTAGGCCACCAAACTACGATTAAGTCTTCGTCAGACCGTGCAATTCATTATCCTTCACTATGCATGACCATCGGAGTACACACACACACACACACACACAGAATCTTGACAATAAATAACGACCAAGCAAAGGATGTTTATAATCGTCTATAGCGATAACATGAAATTAATAATTAACACCAAAAATTATGTAACAATAAATAAAAGTATTCGTAGCAAAATTATGCTAACATATTACCAATAATTGTTGCAATATTCACTGTCTCTCTAAATCTTCTATAGATGCACACACAGAATCTTGACAATAAATAACGACCAAGCAAAGTATTTTTATAATCGTCTATTAGCGATAACATGAAATTAATAATTAACACCAAAAATTATGTAACAATAAACAAAAAGTACTAGTTGCAAAATTATGCTAAAATATTACTGATAATTGTTGCAATATTCACTGCCTCTCTAAGTCTTCTATACCATCTTCTTGACCACAAGATTGAACCCGTCCCGAAGATCTGTCCATGCTAAGGATTCTTCTGAAAGAACTCAACCTCGAAACAGGAGCATTTACTTTAGTACCAGCTGAGCTGGATTGAGCCCCTTCTGATGTCCCTTCCATACATGATGGTGACAACACAGAATTCACATGCTCCAATTGCGGAGCCGTGGGCGTTCCGGCCGCGGGACCTTCTCGTGGCTCGAGCTGCAGACGTGGCTCCGCCTCTGTCCGGCAAATGGGGCAGGTAGTGTGGGAACTCAACCACTTGTCGATGCACTCTGCATGGAAACTATGCTTGCAATTTACAAGCAGCCGTGCCATTTCTTCATCCTCCAACATGCTCAAGCACACAGCGCATTCTATTGCGTTGTCATCCCGACCATCTCGACCGTCCGCACGTCTGAATACGAATATGGGCAAGGCGGCGATGACGGATGGCTCGAGTCCAATCTTGGGTGGCTCAGACTCAACGGAGTGGGCATGAGCCACGGTTGATCCCAAATTATGATGCCAGGCCGCTCGGCGAAGGGCTTGGCGTCGGAGGACACACCTTGCATAGGTATGAAGCACGATTACTAGGAAAACGACGACGGATAATGAAATGATGGCTGTTAGCATAATCTTGCTGTTGAAGTCGTATGAGCTTTTGTGATGGAACCATGGCCGTTCGGTCTCGTCATCCTTGAGGAGGCGTATCGGAATTGTAGACAAGGAAGACATAATCCCTGCTTAATTAATTCACTTTGGCGTATCGGCCTTTCCTCCTCCAGAGTCCGAATGGATTTGTGAGAGAGAAGAGAAGCGGATTGCAAAAGTTTATTTTATGCGTTTGAAGCTCAGACTCCGTGTCGGAGAACTTCTGTTTGGTTTTGGTTTCGGTATGAACGTGAGAGTTGAAAAATTGGAAGAACAAGAGGAACATACAAACCAAATGTAACTGCCGCCTCTTATTTTCAAAACGTTGACTGTTGAATGCTGACTTATTTCTTTCTTTCTACTTTAGTTTCTCTCTCGGAAATTTCTCTTTTATTAGTTTTCTTTCATTTATTTATCATGTTTGTACAAATTGGTTTGGAAAATCTATTTGTTTAATTATGTGTGGGAACATCATCATTTTCTTTAGAAATTAAACAAATTACTTTTTATTTGTCACAATTCTGATGGGTAAGCTCATAAGTCATAAATGGTGCATGGGGTTTACCTTGCATGTTAAGTAACCATTTGGTTCTAATATGGCTAATAATATACCTTCGTGAGCTACATCCCTTATTAGTGTTGGCCAAATCTCTAATTTTTTTAAAGAAATTAAATGGTTCTGATCTTTGATTTAATATGCTTAAGCTAAATTATTAGTAAATGGGGTATTATCCAAATTTAAAAGGTTCACCATGTATGAAAGCTTATAAGGTGCACCATATTTCTTATATTTAAAACATTTTAGCTTTGAGATTAATGTATTTCTTTTATTACTTGATAGTAATTATACAAGAATATGCTCTCTAGGGTTTCCTAGGGTTTCTTAGGTGCACTAGGAGAGTGACGGCAGTTTCTTATTACGGTGGCAGCGTCGAAGTCAATTCAATTTCTGGGATTCGTGGTTATGTCTGATTTATTCGTGGCGTCTACTATTGTGGATGTTGATTCGATCTTTCCAGTTGGTTGGGGAGAAGTGTCGTTGGGTTTTTAACTGTCGCTTGCGAGTTGTGCAAGGGATTATGGAAGACATGGTTGAGAATTTTGCTACGCGGTTGGCGCTTACAACAAAGGAGAATAGGGTGGTGGTGATAGATGACAAGGAAGGCTCTCTACTCAAAATGACTAAGGCTTTTCTAGCCAGGAAAGTGTTGTCTCGAAAGCCGATTAGCAAAGAAAGGTTCAAGCGTTGTATGATGCATCTTTGGCGCCCTAAGGCCAAGGTGACGATTGTAGAATTTGATGACGATTTGTTTTCATTTGGTTTTGATAACAATCAGGAAAGAGGAATGGTGATGAAGGGTGGTTATTGGTTGTATGATGGAGCGTTATTGGTTCTGGCAGAGGCCGATACTTTGGCTCATTCTGTTCGGATTGCTCTTCATGATCAGGAATTTTGGATCCAAGTTAAGGGTTTGCCTTTGGCATACATGATGCGACATATGGGGTAGTTTATTGGGAATCATATAGGCGAACATGTGCTTATTGATCAAACTAGAAAAGGAGATGTTCAGGGGAGGATTCTGCGTATTTGTGTTGTGATCGATATTATGAAACCCTTACGTCAAAGTTTGTTGCTCTCTATCTAAGGGTCCATGGTGAGTATTGATCTTCAATATGAAAAGATTCTAATTAAATGTTTCTTATGCGGTTTAATTGGGCATATGGAAGACCAATGTGAGCAGTATAAGGGGAAGAATGATGATGATCTCTCGAAACCCTATGGTCGGTGGTTCCAGAACGATGTACTTTATGATAGTTATCGTAGACCACAGGGTATACGTTTTGGTCTAAGTCCCTCACTAGGGTGGTCTATGAAAGTTCTAATGGATGTTGGGGGGGAAGAAGATGTTCTGTCAATCGTGGGTCAACCTCAGGGGACGATAACAAAAGGTAAGGTGGCGAATGGAATTGAGGTGTCGGTCAGAGATGATCAGGGGATGAAGTGAGAAAACAGGAGCCTTAATGGGGCAATTATTTTGCCTGATTTGAATGTTGTTATGGCTCCAGATATGATAATTGATTCCCGAGCAATTGTTTCGTTTCACGAAGTCTCTAGGGTTACAACTCTTAAGGTGGATAATAATGGGGATAATTCCATTAATTCTGGCGGGGTACGATTATTTGGCTTTGATTTGAATGTTGTGCCAACGGATAGTGAGGACATGTCCCCAAATCAAGCTCTTCAGGTGTTCTTTGGGCCGCTCGATGTTGTATTAATCAATGAGGTGGACCTTTATGGGCCCTGAAGTGTTTCCCATTCAGGCCTAATTCAACAACCCAAACATATGGGCTTTTCTGTGGATCGTAGTAAGTTGGTGGACGTCTCTGGGCCCCATGTAGTTGGGACTTTTGAAATAGGTTCGGATCATTTCAATCTTATGCAATTATTGAGCAGATACAACAAAAGAGAAGGAAGAAACTGCGAAGAGGCAGAAGAAATGGTGGACTATCAATGAGATATTCTTTGTCCAACTCTCAGATGGGCAAAGGTTTGCCATTACCGGAGCTTAGAAAGTGGCATGTACAAGAAGGACTGGATATAGAGGCACCATCGGGAGGATGTAGAAGAATCATGAACAACATGGAGACTTCAAATTTATCAGCGGAGGTTGGCGGAGCTCAACCTCGCCAAACAAAATGAGTTGCTTGAGTTAGAACTGCCGGGTGCTTGGCATCCTCCTTGCAGTTTATGCACTTCAATGCCTAATCCTCAGTAAAGATCTCATGGTAGTTTTTCTATGCGAGACCAAAAGTAATGCTCGCCATATGGAATGACTACGGTTGAAAATTAATTTTGATCGAAGTATCACAGTGGATAGTAGAGGTAACTCAGGAGTGTTGTGTGTTTTGTGGAATGAAGATTTCAACTAAACTTGAATCTCAGGTCCTATTCTCAGAACCTTGTAGATTTTGATGTAGGTGTGTTTGGCGATGTACAGTACTGAAGATTGACTGAGTTCTATGGTTATCCGGCCATTAATGACCGTTCAAAGTCGTGGCAGTTACTTGATACTTTGTGTGGGCATACGGCTCACTCGTGGCTCTATATTGGAGATTTTAATAAGATTCTCCAAACTAACGAGCAGAAAGAGGGAAATTCTAGGAGTAATCGGCACATGGAGGGCTTCCAAGACATTGTGGAGAAGTGTTGATTCATTGACCTAGGATATTCTGGGAATATGTACACTTGGTTCACAACGAAATGAGGTGGTATCAAAGTGCATCTTGACCTTGCTTTGGCCCCCTCAGGAATGGATTGATCTATTTCCACGGTTTAGGATGTAGCACCTGAATAAAACATCCTCGGACCATGTTCCAATTTTATTAACTTGGGAGGGAAGCAATATAAGTTGAGGTAAGAAGCAATTTCATTAAGAGGAGGCTTGGAACATGCATGAGCGGTGCGCTAAGATGGTATGGAATGGGTGGGAGGTTAATGTCGATGGCTCGCCAATATACCAGGTTACAGAGAAATTTAAGTCAACAAGGATGATGTTGTCTAATTGGGCTCATAGTAATGCTAGGACGGGGCCGTGAGAAATTAGGGAAGTCGAAGACAAACTTACTAGCCTGTTGGGTCAACCTTTCACTAAAAAGTCGATTGAACAGAAGAATGCCCTTATTGGAAGATTGATTTTTTTTTTTTTTTTGTTGGAGCAAAAGGAGACTTTCTGGCATCAGAGAGCGAAGGACAATTAGATCCGACTTGGTGACCACAATACTAAATATTTCCACCAATAAGCCAATAGAAGGCAAAAGCGTAACTAGTTACATGTGCTTATGGATGACGATGGAACATGGTATGAGGACCCGGGGAGGGGAGGGGGGGGAGAATGGAAAAGGTGGTGGTTTCTTATTTCACCATTTTGTTTACTTCAAATGTGGTTATTGATTTTGAAGATATTCTAGATAATGGTACCCCTTCGGTAACGAAGGAGAGGAACATCAGTCTTAAGAGGCTAATCAGAGATGAAAAGGTTAAGAGAGCAGTCTTTCAAATGCATCCTACAAAGGTTGCTGGCCCTGATGGTATGTCATCCAGATTCTATCAAAAACATTGGGGGATTGTTGGGCCTGATGTTTGTAAGGGTATTCGTGAGACGGTGTCTTCGGGCATATTCTAAGTAAGATTAACTATACATATGTACACTGATTCCCAAAGTAAAGGAGGCAACTAAGATGACACAATTGTGCCCTATCAGTCTATGTAATGTGTTGTATAAAATATTGGCGAAAGTTCTAGCGAATAGATTGAAAATCATTCTCCCTCAGATTATTTCGCCTACTCAGAGTGCTTTCATTCCAGGAAGGTTGATATCAGATAATTATTTGGTAGCAACGAAGGTTGCCCATTATATGCATGAACAGTCATCAAATTTGAATGGGCTTATGGCTATGAAGCTGGATATCAATAAGGCTTATAATAGACTAGAAGGGAAGTTCTTGGAGGCTATCATGAGGCGCATGGGTTTCTCTCAGAGTTGGATCCATACGATAATGTTGTGTGTCTCCACACTGACCTATTCTTTCAAGTTGAATGGTAAGCTAGTTGGATATGTGCAACCTGGAAGGAGAGTTTGACAAGGGGATCCAATTTCCTCTTATTTATTTGTCATGTGTGCCGAAGGCTTATCGGTTATCCTTACGAAGGTAGAAGCTAAAGGTGTTTTTCAAGGTATCAAGGTGTGTCGACAAGCTCTGAGTATTCATCATTTTTTTTTTGCGGATGATATTTTTTTGTTTGCTAAGGGTACTTTACAGGAATGTCAGAGTATCAAGCATGTTCTACAGATGTATGAATTAGCATCAGGTCAAGCAGTGAATTTTAAGAAGAGCTGTGTTTCTTTTAGCAATAATCTATCCACTTTTGATAAGCAACGTGTTAGACAAATAAGGAATATGGTTGGAGTCCTTGTGTAATTGTATATAATATTATTATTGGAAGAATAAGCCGTCCTACAGCCGTCAAGCCGTCCTACAGCCGTCAAGCCGTCCTACAGCCGTCCTACAGCCGTCCTACCTTGTCCTACCTACACACTAGCCGTCATACAGCCGTCAAGCCGTCCTACAGCCGTCCTACAGCCGTCCTACCTACACACTAGGATGGCTACCTTGTCCTCTACAGCCGTCCTACCTTGTCCTACCTACACACTAGGACTGCTACCTTGTACTACCTACACATTTGTATCATGTATATATATCCTTGTAATCTTGTAGAGAAACATAATGAAAAAAAAAGCATTCTCTTCCATTTTTCCACATTCACGTATCAATAACAAATATATTTTTTAGCCTACATACCTTTTTCTACATGGTATCAGAGCAGGTTTATAACCCTAGCCCTAATTTTTTTTCGGCAGCTTTCTCTGCCGTTCCCATGGCTGACTCTTCTTCTTCCGATGGTGTTTTTTCCCTTCATCATTCCGACCACCCGAATCTTGTCCTTGTATCCAAGAAGTTGAATGGTGATAACTACACATCCTGGGCCCATGGCATGCAGCTTTCCTTGAGTGCCAAGAATAAACTTGGTTTCATCACTGGCGATATCCAAGAACCTTCTTCCTCCGACGACCCTGATGCTCACGCGGCTTGGCGTCGTTGCAATGACATGATTCTCTCTTGGCTTCTGCATTCCTTGGAACCTGACCTTCAAGAATCTATGCTTTTTTCCACCTCTGTCCAAGCTGTATGGGATGATCTTCGCGAACGCTTCTCTCAGAGTAATACTCCACGCATCTTCCAACTCAACCGGGAACTTGCTACAATTTCTCAAGGTTCTTCTTCTATCTCCGCCTATTTTACTCGCCTGAAAGCTCTCTGGGATGAGCTTGCTTCTTATAATGATGGCTGCACGTGCTCTTGCAACGCCAAGCATGACCGTCAACAACTCATGCAATTTTTAATGGGCCTCAATGAATCATTTGCTGCTGTTCGTGACCAGATTCTTTTAATGAATCCCCTTCCCACTGTTCGTCAGGCCTGTTCCTCGATGTCTCAAGCTGAAAAACAATGCTCCCTGGGCGTCCTCCGCTCTGTCCATCAACCTGCTGCCATGGCTGTTCGTGGCCCGTCCCGTCCCTCCTCTGCTCGTCCTCCCCTCCACTGCACCTACTGCAATTTTGATTATCATACCTGAGACACCTGCCATAAACTTCATGGCTATCCCGTTGGCCATCCCCTCCATAGCCAACCGTGGCGACCACCGCGCCGTGCCACTGCTTCCAATTCTTCCCGCAGCCATGCACCTTCCAGTCCTCCCCGACAGCCACGGTTTTCTGCTTCCCGGCCCCATAATTTCACGCAGGCCCATCACGTGCAAGGCACCCAGGCCCCCGCCTCCTCTTCTACTCCAGCGACTCACCAAGTGCACGGGGCCCAACCCACTTTGCATGACTTGCAGCTTGCCATGCCTGACCTCTCTGCCGAGCAGCACTCCCGTGTTCTAGGTGCTCTACGTGACACCACCACCCCTCCTCAGGCCAATGCCGTGCTCACTACTGATTTTGCCCAAGGTTTGTTACCTGTCACCTCTCGTCATGGTCAATGGATTCTTGACAGTAGTGCTACGGATCATAATACTTCTTCCGCTTCATGTTTGGTTAATCGTTCTCTTTCACATCTGCCGCCTGTTTCTTTGCCTAGTGGTGCTTCCGCTCCCATTACTTTTACCGGCACTCTTCCTTTAAATTCATCAGTTACTTTGAAGGATGTTTTATGTGTCCCTAATTTCCGAGTGGACCTTTTATCAGTTGGTAAACTTACATATGGATTATCGTGTTCCATAACCTTCTTTCCTTCTTGGTGTGTTTTGCATGACTTGGTTTCGAAGGCGATGATTGGTGTGGGTAAGCGACGTGGCGATCTGTATTACCTTGTGTCCCTTACCTCTTCTCTCCCCACCCGTCAACCTCTCTGCAACATCATTACCATCCCCTCCTCCCTCTGGCATAGGCGTCTTGGTCACCCCTCCTCCACTTGTTTGCAAGCTTTAGCATCTAGCTCTCTTAATTGTACTTTTGATTCTAGTCATATTTGTGATGTTTGTCCGTTGGCAAAACAAACTCGTCAACCTTTTCTCTTGAGTTCAATTTCATCAACTTTCCCTTTTGCTTTAATTCATTGTGATATTTGGGGCCCGAATCGTCAATCTTCTCTTTCTGGTGCTCATTATTTCTTAACCATTGTGGATGATTTTTCTCGCTTTACGTGGGTCTTCCTCATGAAACATAAATCTGACACTCAACAATTAATTAAGGATTTTTTTGCTTATGTCACTACCCAATTCCGCACTACCATCCAATGCATTCGTACTGACAATGGTGGTGAATTTTTATCTCTTCATAGTTTTTTCTCTGATCATGGGGTGCTTTTACAAACTTCTTGTGTTTATACCCCCCAACAAAATGGCGTTGTTGAAAGAAAACATCGTCATCTTCTAGAAACCGCTTGCGCCCTTCGTTTTCAATCTCATCTTCCTATCAAGTTTTGGGGGGAATGTGTTCTTACCGCTACTTATCTCATCAATCGTCTCCCTACCCGTCTTCTCCATCATAAATCCCCATTTGAGTTTCTCTTTTCGAAAACCCCATCTTATGACCACTTCCGCGTCTTTGGTTGTCTGGCATATGCCACCTCTGTCACTCCCACCACCAAATTTTCCCCTCGGGCTCATCGTTGCATTTTTCTCGATTATCCTCATGGACAAAAGGCTTATGCCCTTTACGATCTCGACAAAAGGCCCGAATCGTCAAGGGATTTATATTTCTCAACACAAGTATGCATTAGAGATTCTCAAGGACTATGGTTTTTTGGGAGCGCGACCCATTGCTTTTCCTATGGATGACACAAAATTATCTAATAAAGGAGAACTTCTCAGTGATCCTGAAAAGTATCGACGATTAGTAGGTCGGTTAATATATCTCACTATTACTCGGCCGGATATCACCTATTCTATGCATGTTCTAAGCCGTTTTATGCACGAGCCAAGGATATCTCATATGGATGCTGCGCTTCGTATTGTTCGTTATTTCAAGGCTACTCCAGGTCAAGGTTTATTATTTCGTTCTGACAACCAGACCAAGTTAACTGCGTTTTGTGATTCTGATTGGGCAGGTTGCCCTATCACTCGCCGTTCGACTACTGGGTATTGTGTATTCTTGGGCGATTCTTTGATTTCTTGGCGGACGAAACGATAGAAAACCGTTTCGCTCTCTTCAGCAGAGGCGGAATATAGGGCCATGGCAGGTGCTTGTTGCGAGATAGTTTGGCTTCGTTTTTTGTTGAAGGATTTGAACATTCCTTTGGATGGTCCTTCCATTTTATTTTGTGATAATCAAGCAGCGTTACATATAGCTGCCAATCCTATTTTTCATGAACGAACTCGTCACATTGAGATGGATTGTCACTTTATACGAGATAAGATTGTAGATGGCACAATAGAGACCAAGCATATGGGTACGGCACAACAGTTGGCAGACTTGTTTACCAAACCTCTTGGGAAAGAAAAGTTTTCGGGTATGTTACGCAAGTTGGGAGTTCTTGACATCCACTCTCCAACTTAAGGGGGAGTGTTAGACAAATAAGGAATATGGTTGGAGTCCTTGTGTAATTGTATATAATATTATTATTGGAAGAATAAGCCGTCCTACAGCTGTCAAGCCGTCCTACAGCCGTCCTACCTTGTCCTACCGACACACTAGCCGTCCTACAGCCGTCCTACCTTGTCCTACCTACACACTAGGACGGCTACCTTATCTTCTACAGCCGTCCTACCTTGTCCTACCTTGTCCTACCTACACACTAGGACTGCTACCTTGTCCTACCTACACATTTGTATCATGTATATATATCCTTGTAATCTTGTAGAGAAACATAATGAAAAAAAAAAGCATTCTCTTCCATTTTTCCACATTCATGTATCAATAACAAATATATTTTTTAGCCTACATACCTTTTTCTACATGGTATCAGAGCAGGTTTATAACCCTAGCCCTAATTTTTTTTCGGCAGCTTTCTCTGCCGTTCCCATGGCTGACTCTTCTTCTTCCGATGGTGTTTTTTCCCTTCATCATTCCGACCACCCGAATCTTGTCCTTGTATCCAAGAAGTTGAATGGTGATAACTACACATCCTGGGCCCGTGGCATGCAGCTTTCCTTGAGTGCCAAGCATAAACTTGGTTTCATCACTGGCGATATCCAAGAACCTTCTTCCTCCGACGACCCTGATGCTCACGCGGCTTGGCGTCGTTGCAATGACATGATTCTCTCTTGGCTTCTGTATTCCTTGGAACCTGACCTTCAAGAATCTGTGCTTTTTTCCACCTCTGTCCAAGCTGTATGGGATGATCTTCGCGAACGCTTCTCTCAGAGTAATACTCCACGCATCTTCCAACTCAACCGGGAACTTGCTATAATTTCTCAAGGTTCTTCTTCTATCTCCGCCTATTTTACTCGCCTGAAAGCTCTCTGGATGAGCTTGCTTCTTATAATGATGGATGCACGTGCTCTTGCAACGCCAAGCATGACCGTCAACAACTCATGCAATTTTTAATGGGCCTCAACGAATCCTTTGCTGCTGTTCGTGACCAGATTCTTTTAATGAATCCCCTTCCCACTACTCGTCAGGCATGTTCCTCAATGTCTCAAGCTGAAAAACAACGCTCCCTGGGCGTCCTCCGCTCTGTCGATCAACCTGCTGCCATGGCTGTTCGTGGCCCGTCCCGTCCCTCCTCTGCTCGTCCTCCCCTCCACTGCACCTACTGCAATTTTGATTATCATACCCGAGACACCTGCCATAAACTTCATGGCTATCCCGTTGGCCATCCCCTCCATGGCCAACCGTGGCGACCACCGCGCCGTGCCACTGCTTCCAGTTCTTCCCGCAGCCATGCACCTTCCAGTCCTCCCCGACAGCCACGGTTTTCTGCTTCCCGGCCCCATAATTTCACCCAGGCCCATCACGTGCAAGGCACCTAGGCCCCCGCCTCCTCTTCTACTCCAGCGACCCACCAAGTGCACGGGGCCCAGCCCACTTTGCATGACTTGCAGCTTGCCATGCCTGACCTCTCTGCCGAGCAGCACTCCCGTGTTCTAGCTGCTCTACGTGACACCACCACCCCTCCTCAGGCCAATGCCGTGCTCACTACTGATGGATTATTGTGTTCCATAACCTTCTTTCCTTCTTGGTGTGTTTTGCAGGACTTGGTTTCGAAGGCAATGATTGGTGTGGGTAAGCGACGTGGCGATCTGTATTACCTTGTGTCCCTTACCTCTTCTCTCCCCACCCGTCAACCTCTCTGCAACATCATTACCATCCCCTCCTTCCTCTGGCATAGGCATCTTGGTCACCCCTCCTCCACTCGTTTGCAAGCTTTAGCATCTAGCTCTCTTAATTGTACTTTTGATTCTAGTCATATTTGTGATGTTTGTCCGTTGGCAAAACAAACTCGTCAACCTTTTCTCTTGAGTTCAATTTCATCAACTTTCCCTTTTGCTTTAATTCATTGTGATATTTGGGGCCCGAATCATCAATCTTCTCTTTCTGGTGCTCATTATTTCTTAACCATTGTGGATGATTTTTCTCGCTTTACGTGGGTCTTCCTCATGAAACATAAATCCGACACTCAACAATTAATTAAGGATTTTTTTGCTTATGTCACTACCCAATTCCGCACTACCATCTAATGCATTCGTACTGACAATGGTGGTGAATTTTTATCTCTTCGTAGTTTTTTCTCTGATCATGGGGTGCTTTTACAAACTTCTTTTGTTTATACCCCCCAACAAAATGGCGTTGTTGAAAGAAAACATCGTCATCTTCTTGAAATCGCTCACGCCCTTCGTTTTCAATCCCATCTTCCTATCAAGTTTTGGGGGGAATGTGTTCTTACCGCTACTTATCTCATCAATCGTCTCCCTACCTGTCTTCTCCATCATAAATCCCCATTTGAGGTTCTCTTTTCGAAAACCCCATCTTATGACCACTTCCGCGTCTTTGGTTGTCTGGCATATGCCTCCTCTATCACTCCCACCACCAAATTTTCCCCTCGGGCTCATCGTTGCATTTTTCTCGATTATCCTCATGGACAAAAGGCCTATACCCTTTACGATCTCGACAAAAGGCCTGAATCGTCAAGGGATTTATATTTCTCAACGCAAGTATGCATTAGAGATTCTCAAGGACTATGGTTTTTTGGGAGCACGACCCATTGCTTTTCTTATGGATGACACAAAATTATCTGATAAAGGAGAACTTCTCAAGGATCCTGAAAAGTATCGACGATTAGTAGGTCGGTTAATATATCGCACTATTACTCGGTCGGATATCACCTATTCTGTGCATGTTCTAAGCCGTTTTATGCACGAGCCAATGATATCTTATATGGATGCTGCGCTTCGTATTGTTCGTTATTTCAAGGCTACTCCAGGTCAAGGTTTATTATTTCGTTCTGACAACCAGACCAAGTTAACTGCGTTTTGTGATTCTGATTGGGCAGGTTGCCCTATCACTCGCCGTTCGACTACTGGGTATTGTGTATTCTTGGGCGATTCTTTGATTTCTTGGCGGACGAAACGACAGAAAACCGTTTCGCTCTCTTCAGCAGAGGCGGAATATAGGGCCATGGCAGGTGCTTGTTGCGAGATAGTTTGGCTTCGTTTTTTGTTGAAGGATTTGAACATTCCTTTGGATGGTCCTTCCATTTTATTTTGTGATAATCAAGCAGCGTTACATATAGCTACCAATCCTGTTTTTCATGAATGAACTCGTCATATTGAGATGGATTGTCACTTTATACGAGATAAGATTGTAGATGGCACAATAGAGACCAAGCATGTGGGTACGGCACAACAGTTGGCAGACTTGTTTACCAAACCTCTTGGGAAAGAAAAGTTTTCGGGTATGTTACGCAAGTTGGGAGTTCTTGACATCCACTCTCCAACTTGAGGGGGAGTGTTAGACAAATAAGGAATATGGTTGGAGTCCTTGTGTAATTGTATATAATATTATTATTGGAAGAATAAGCCGTCCTACAGCCGTCTTACCTTGTCCTACCTACACACTAGCCTTCCTACAGCCGTCAAGCCGTCCTACAGCCGTCCTACCTACACACTAGGACGGCTACCTTGTCCTCTACAACCGTCCTACCTTGTCCTACGTACACACTTGGACGGCTACCTTGTCCTACCTACACATTTGTATCATGTATATATATCCTTGTAATCTTGTAGAGAAACATAATGAAAAAAAAGCATTCTCTTCTATTTTTCCACATTCACGTATCAATAACAAATATATTTTTTAGCCTACATACCTTTTTCTACACAACGTCTTGCCGATTGCTTAGGAGTGAAGAGAGTGGAGTTTCATGATAGATACGTGGGTTTACCAGTTCTAATTAGAAGGTCAAAGAAAGACACTTTCTTGTATGTCAAGGATTGGTTGTGGAAAAAACTACAGAGTTGGCAGGGTGGCCTATTGAGTTGCGCAGGGGAGAGATGTTAGTGAAGACTGTGTCTCAAGCACTACCTATGTATTCCATAAATTGTTTTTTGTTGCCCAAGTTTTTCTGTGAAGAATTAAATGTGATGGTTGCAAGGTTTTGGTGGAGTGGTGATCCTAGTAAGCGGAAAATTCATTGGCTAAATTGGCAACAATTGTGTAAGCCAAAGTTTGAAAAGGGCTTGGGGTTCAGAGATTTCTACGCTTTTAATCTTGCCATATTGGTGAAACAAGCGTGAAGGTTTATTCAGCAACCAGATTCCCTCGCATATTGTGTCTTCAAAGCACATCATTTCCCAAACACGAATTTTCTTAGTGCCCAGGCTAATGCTAATAGTTCATATGTATGGAGGAGTATTGCAGCTGCAAGGCCAGTGATTAACAAAGGGTCTCGGTGGCAGGTGGGAGATGGGAAGAGTATTAAAATTTGGCAACATAATTTGCTGCCGAGGGAATCATATTTTAGAGTGTCGAGTCCTATGCCGGAGAACTAGGATGCGGAGGCCACGGTGGATAAGTTCATAGTTGCAGAATTGAGGCAATGGAATATTGGGTTGCTTTAAGATTTGTTCTTTCTGGAGGAGGTGGAGCAAATCATACGTCTTCCATTAAGCTTACGAACAGTACTAGATTGTAGAATTTGACATTATGAAAGGCATGGGAAGTTTTCTGTGAGAAGCGCCTACCATGTAGCTAGGGCAATAATCTCTGTGCACGGGTTGGTGCGAGCTTCTCTACTTCAATTTCTGATGATGGACGAGATAAACTGTGGAGGAAGTTGTGGAATGCCTATGTACCAAGCAAGGTTAAAATTTGTGTTTGGAGGGCTTGTATGGAGGCCCTACCCATAAAATCGAACCTTAGTAAGCGGATAGTGATTATGGATAATTTTTGTGTGCTTTGTGGTTCATTTGGGGAGTCAACAGAACATGTGTTGAGGGAGTGTAGCTTGGCGAATGCTGCTTGGTTTGGTGACCTGGGGCTTAGATTTGAGGATGGCGATGGACATCAGTTCATGCAGTGGTTGTTAACCATTGCTCTTTACTCTTTGTCCTTGGTGTTTGAGCTATGCTTAATGATCTCCTAGATGTTGTGGAAGAACATGAATAATGTTGTTTGGAATGGGGCTGAGATGTCACCACAGAAGTTGGTGGTCTAATCGAAGAGTTGGTTGCAAGAGTATCAAAAGTGGCACAAGTCGAGTTCGCAGAAGGCCAACTGTCCTACCCAGAGATGGAGTACGCCTAGTTTGGCTAGGTGAATCGTAACTTTGATGGAGCATGGATTAAACAACAGTTGAGGGGTGGTTTTGGTGTGGTGTTGCGTGATCATGGGGGGAATTTCATAGGAGCAGCAGTAGGTTCAAGTGATGGGATAAGCTCAGCATTCCATGCGGAGTTGCTTGCTGTTTGTTAAGCTCTGGTATTGGCACAGGATTTCTGCCCAAGCGGTGCAAGTATAATTTTTTAAGGTGACTCGAGTTTGGCATTAGCTGCCATGAAGGGATAGGATGAAGATTGCTCTTTGTTGGGCCCTATAATAAACGATCTTCATTATTTACTTAAGTCATTTCCTCAGCTGCTGCTGAACCATGTGCAGAGGAGTGGTAATTTTGCAGAACATCGTCTTGCTCGAATGGGCGTGGTTAGTAATCAGTTGTTTTTATGGTTTGAAGACCCCCCTGACTTGATTAGGGATGTTTTATTTGAAGAAAGCTTGTAATTTTGATGTATTGTCATTTGAGGATGGGTTCTCTTGTCGTGCAGGACACTCTTTTCCCTTCGACCTAGTTGAAAGCCCCGACAAGGTTTTATCGAGGCCCATAATGCATACTATCCTCAGTTTGTACGTGTTCAATTTGTTTGCAATGAATATCGTACTTCTTTTTAAAAAAAAAAAATGTATTTCTTTTATTTTGTCAAACTCTTAATTGGCAGAAAGTGTTGGGAAATTGGAAAGCTAGAATATTGGCTGCCCTTTTATCTTCAAACCCCTAATATAGTTGGACTGTGTGGCCTGCAAATGACGTAAATCCTGGAGCAGCACCAGGTTTCGTATGAAGAAATATTGCCCATAATACTAAGTTGAAAATTAATATGATAGTGACGAAGGCAACTTAGTAAAGTTTTCTTAGTCAACAAATGAGACTTTATTGTGTTAAATGGTGCTAATAGTCATCTAATTCCTCGATTAATATGACTCTTTAATATTTAATTCTTCGTTCATATGTGACTTTGTGTATGTTTGCATGCGATGCACGCCATTGGACTAGTTGGAGAATTAGTATTCAAATCAATATAGCGTGCTATTATCGTTTGATGCTTCTTTTCAATTTTTTATTTTGTTCTCTTAAAAAACAAAAAAAAAAAAAAAAATCCTGAATACTCATTGAAAAGCTAATTTTTGAGTTTTTAAATTTAATTTCCGAGCTTTCACATGTAAATTGCCGTCGGTGCCTATTTTTGCATTCCAGCTCCACTAAAGTATGCCTAAAACGAAGGAAATCATGGGAAAGCAAGGGCTGCAGAAAGCCTTCTATTTTGTGTTTCATCAAAAAGTAGAAATGTAGTTTTGTAGAACTAGATTATCCTTTACTTTGATGCTGCTGTTCAAAGCGAGTATGTGACAACACAACCTCTCGATATAGATTCTGAAATTGATGCTAGCTAGAGAAGCTTTTTCCGAAGCTTTCCTAGCAGATTTCATATATATTTTAGGTGGACGGAACTTGTCCCCAAGAACTTAGAATATTGTAGATTTGTTCAGATTAAAACAGATATCGCTTGCACTCAAATAACCACAAGTTGAAATTGTCCATTTGGTTCCAACTGATCTACCAACTCATCCAATTGTTGAAAAACAGAAAATCTAGAGGATGTGGAAAATTTAATCTGGTGGGTCATGAAGGCAAGAACACAAAGAGAGTCTCCAAAGTGTACGTACGAGGACCAACATACGATCGAACAAGACCAAGATGTAGTTGCACAAAATATTCCATAATTTCAAGTACCAACAATGCTTGACTCTTCAAGGTAAACATTTCCAAACACAACAAAGGTCCAAAGTCAAATAAGTACAAGCAAAATTGGACCAACAAAGTTAAACAAAAAAGAGCCCAAAAAAGAATTCAGGCCCAAACCAGAAACTAGCAAAAGAAACCCTGGTCTTTTGCTTCCACAACCTTTGCTATAGGGAACCAACACGATCTGCAAGCTTTCACGCCTCCAATCGACCATCGCCTCTCCAATTGCATCAACCAGCCGTAAGCAACTTTTCAAATGCAGCCACAAAGGAAAAAACCAATCACAAAGTGGAAGAAGCCCGTGGCAATACCCAAGCAATGCTGCCGACAAAGGCAGCAGCCATAAAGAAAGTGGTGGTGTTGTAAACACCCGAGCCGGTGAGAACACTGAAGCTCTACTCACTCTCCCGATGTGCCGCAACAAATCGTAGTAAACAATAACAGCAAATTGAAGTGGAGATGGTTGAAGATGACGAATGCTGTTTTGGTGTGAAGGACAAGCCAAATCGGGGTGGGGAGCAGGGGGAAAAGCAAAATCAGGTAAGAAAAAAGGAGACAAAGGGCAGGAGGAAGGGATTGCCACTGCCCCAAGCCATAGCTAGGGACGGCGGCTCTGGAATTTGTTGAGATTGGGTAAGAGTAGAAATTCCTACCTAAAATTCTTTGTGTTCGATTCACAAATTTTTTTTTTTTTTTTATATTCAAAACCATTCATAGAATTAATCACTCTGTAAAGATCATCTATTCAAAAAAAAAAAAATTAAATTAAAACTAAGGTCATTTAGTCAATCAACTGTAGCAAATAGACAAATAATTCGTGATACTTCTATCATTTCCGTCCATCTGTTCGATGACTAAATAATCTTAGTATTAATTAATTTTTTTTTTTTTTGGCAGAGATGGCATTTATAGAGTGATTCATAATATGAAAGGACTTGATCATGGACATGAAGTTCTGTAAATCGAAAATGAAAGAGTTTTGATTAGGAGCTCCTACTTATCTTTTGAATAGCCACCTACTTATCTTTTGAGTTGCCAAGTATTATTCTTTAGGTACATTTACACTTTATTCTTCTCCATGTGAAGGTATTTTAAACGGTACCAGGCATAATCACCTGCAATAAGATATAATGATGGACAATATGGTTCCTATTTTAACCCATGACCACACCATAATATCAAATAAAAAAAAACACAATAGTAACAATATAAACATTTAGAAAACACTAGAAAGTTTTGCCCGCGCATTGCTGCATGATTAGAAATTGTGTGAAAAATTATGTTTTAAAAGTATAAACACATCAACTTATATCACATCTAATTAAATTATTGCAACAACATATTGATGCACTTAGTATGGAAATTCATAAACTATTTGACAATATGAAATCAAGCAATCTCTAAACATGAGAAATGGATCTTAGAAAGTATAAATCCTACCTTATAATATTAATACAATTAACAAATTCTCACTGTGTGATCACAAAAAGGTATAGAAAAGTAATTCAATTTCTAAATTTCAAAAATGGGAAAGATAAAAAAAGGAGTTCTCAATTCTCACCATAGCAAAAATTATAATATCATTTTAACATGAACTCGGGTTTTATTTCGGTCACCAACATTAATAAAGCTAGTGACTTTACCATGTGCAAGCAAACAACTAAATTAGACGCAAACCAACTTTGATTTAACCAAACCTAAAAAACAATCATGATCAAACTAACCTCTCTTCTTCCCATATATAGAAGATGTCCTTTGTTTTGCCTTTGTGAGCAGTGGACTTTTCACTCTCTACACACAAAATGAACACACTCAAAATGCTTAGCAACATTATAAAACTTAATAAATTATATGTATACATTACTATATATGTATTTGGACATAAAGTATAAAAATTTACTAACAGATTAACAAAATATGTAATTATGAATTGGAATTAAACCAAAAATAAGGAACGTAGGATTTTAGAACAAAGAACAAAACTTTGGAGGTCAATTTCGTGAATATTTTGCAAACTATAAGAAATCCTATTTACAAATTTACTCACGTTATCAACAATGCCAGCCTTTGCCTCCTCCCTCCTTTTGCGTTGGGATTTATAAGTATGTTTTCAATTAAACCCTGTAAGAAAGGGAAAGTAGAGGAAAGTATAAGTATGTTTTCAATTAAACCCTGTAAGAAAGGGAAAGTAGAGGAAAGTTTAATGATATAAACAAACAATAGAACATATCCCATAACTTCCCTAAAATGAAAGCTACAATATGCACAAAATGTAACCATTAGTAATAATAACCAATGTAATCAAACATAAATAAAATGGTATGGTACAGTTTTATTCTTTTTCATAGAGCTCTGAGGTTCGAGTCTTATGAAATGGCGAGTTTGATACAAATTATATTTCCAGCAAATATTCCTCCAATCGGATTCTCTACCAGCTTGACTTCATCTTCAATAGCATCATTAAGATCCACTGCATTCTCAAACAGGGATATTACCTTGGCATTCTCTTTATCCTGAAGAGTTTAATCATGATCACAATTCCGAACTCCAAGTCAATCAATTATCTACATCAATGGCCTAATAAAGCGTCCAATAACAATAAAAAGTACCCACCTTGACTTTCTTGAATATATCTTGGAATCCCAATGATAGGAGCATATTTAGGCAACTTAGTTGGCTCGTTTTCGTGCATTTATGTTATTAATTCTTAGTTATTTTAATTCTTCAAGCTTCTTTTGTGTGTTTTCAGGATCATAAGACGTATTTGACGAAAGGATGCATTGTGGAGCCTTTTGGGGCCTTTTGGAGCACTGTTGGGCTAAGGATGGATAGCTTATACTTGGAGCCAAAGTGTTGGACGAAATTGAAGGCATTGTATGCACTTTAGGACATAAAACAAAGGGCCTAGCCCATTCTCTTCCCAAAAACCATCCTAACCCATGCATAACCTACCAATTTCAGCCACATGCACCCAAACACATTCTATGTCGTGGCCTCCCATCCTAATTCCAGCCATCCCACTTCATCATTGTAGCCACCATTCACCCTAGTTGTCACTCACATGTTTTCCCATTCTATAATTCACCCACATCCACTCTTAATCATTCATCCATGTTCTCCCATCACAAACACACAACCTTGCCGTGCACTCCCATCCCATTTCCAGCATTCCCCTTTGCATTTCCAGCTTTCCACCAACCAACCTAGTTGTCATTCCACATGCATTCCCTCTTTAATCATTCCCTCCTAGCTGCCATTCACATGATCTCCCATCCATTCTCTCCCTATAAAACCATGCAATGCATTCATACACACCATTCCCAATCACGCAACACAAAACAATCACACAACACACCATCACAATCACACAACCAATGCCGTGCAAATCCATTCCATTTTCTGCATCTTTTCTCTCCATTGCCGTGCCCTCCAACCATCACACATCCATTCCTCCATACAAATACCACCCCAAAACCTATCCTTAGACCTGTGCCGCAACAAAGAGGAAGAGAAGAGGGCCTAAACGTTCATACAATTCAAGTTTGAGTTGTTGGAATGTTTAGGTGTTTCCTTTCCTTTGATTTCAATGTTTAATTTCAATTCTCTTTGTCTTGTACGTATGAGGAACTAAACCCCCTTTAGCTAGGGGGTGATTCGAAACCATGTTTATGCTTGCAATATGAATTGATTACCTTTGGTTGGAATTTCATAAGTTGTGGATTCAATTTGTTTAACCGTTTGATTGATAACTTATTTATGTACGTTTATTGAGAGTGCACGCTTAATTTTCATGCATGAATATGACGCTAGAATATAAGTGAGTTTCACCTAATAGTTATGAACTTATATTCACAAGTAGTGGAGGTTGCTTATAAACAATCGCGTTAAATGAATTCTTGGCACTAGTTTCATGCTCATCATAGTAACGAAGGCCTCGTCAACACTTATAGTTTTCATGATGCTTAATGATCTTTGATTGTATCTTTATTGTGCTTTTCACGTAAAGGACTTTTGGAGAATGTTGTGAATTGCGTTGCGCAAACCCATCCAATTCATTAACTTAAGGAGAACTTGACGGTTAATTTAAGCGGACCTAATTAACCCGGGGTGTTGAGTTTCATAATTTATCGAAAGACCAACTGAAAATCATCTTGTATGCAAGTGTAACATGTGTGGAGAATAACCTTCTAGCTAGCATTCCATCCATATTTTCATCACATTCATATTTACATTTTGCCCTTAATTACAATTTGTGCATTTTAGTTAATTTCATCAAAAACTCAATCCCCCCATATTTTGTTGAGTCGTAGTCATTCGTATTTGTTTTATTTTGTGTTTTTAAACATTTGGAGTTATAAACACTTTCAAATTCGTCCAAACTAAGTTCTAGTTTCTGTTTGAGTCAATTCGATTGTTTTAGGCAGTTTTGAGTGTTTCAAAGCTATTCTGAGTCATAGTAGTCTTGTTAAGAGTCTTTAAGTTTAGTTTTTTGTGTTTTTGAGTCAGTTTCAAAGTAGATTAGCACCCCTAGTTAATCCCCAGTTAGAACGATCCCTACTTACATCATTACTACAATTGTCACAAATAGGGTTTAATTTGTGTGTGTCACATTCTTATCGCATCACCCAACTCCCTAAGAACTTGCTCTCAAAGTCTACAAAGAAGTTGGATTTCCCAAACAAAGCAAAAAAAAACAAAAACAAAAAACAAAAAACAAAAAAAACTTAAATGCTAAGAAAACGATGCCACAATAAATCATGACTACAAGATAATAGAAAGTGAGAAATCAACTCAAATCAAAATTTCGAGCTTACAATGCAATCTGGCAGGCCCGCGTGACTCTCAGGATCATTTTTCAAGTCCTTTCAGGAAAAAACACAAACAAATTGCAGGCATTTCTGAAAGCCCAATTCACACATCGCAAAACAATCAGTAAAGTGTGTAACTTTGAGCAAATTTCTCAGCTCTGGCCAGAGCGTCGAGAACCGAAGCGTCAGATTCAGCTCGTTTCCTGCCGAAAACCAATCAAACCCATTAACGAAAAACCCAAGAAATTAAGGTTTATAATGGAAGTTAGGGAGAAGATGAGGATTATCACTTGAAGGAGGGGGTGGAGTTGTAGAAGAGGTCGATCTAGGAGAGCTCAGTGGGCATGGGCTTGCAGGGATTGTCGGAGGGGAATCTGTAGGGGATGGTGCATGCTCTCTAGTTGGATTCGATCGGCTCGCCAGCAGTGGAAATAAAGAATGAAATTATAAGATTTATCAGAAAGCTTACCTCTGCAGTTATTGCCGACTCGAACAAATGAAGCTTCTATAGCAGTCTACAGATCACAAAGCTGAGAGATGAGATCTGGGTGAACTGGTGGCAGCGGTGATTGAAACATGACAGAGATGTGGTTTAAGTTTTTCTGTGATGAAGCGGTGAACGACGGAAGAGATGAAGAAGGATGAAGGTTTGCCAGATGAGGTGAAGACGGAAGGGCAAGAAGGAAGCAAACAGTCAAGGATCCCATGCGTCACAAAACTGTTACTCATTCAACAGCAAAGCAGGGGTGAAAACAGAAGAACACTGTTAATGAACAGTGTTTTTTTTCTGTTGGGTTTTAGTATTAGTATAATATATGAACTTGACTAGTCATAAGATCCTAGTCAAGCATGTATAAACAATGTAGATACTAGATGTTAGAGACAAATAAGCTCTATAATAATATCCATCCATAATTTGAACAATCATCTACTTAACTGTTAACAACAACAATTAGGGTCCAAGGATAAGTTAATCACACATAAGGATATGTGCCTAAAAAAACCCTTAACTGGGTAGAAAACCAGGGGAACTTCATCCACTAATAGAAAATCAAGTTTATATAGAGAATCATGCACACACAAACTCAAATGCTAAGCTAGACTAAATGAGCACTTGTACCTTTGTGCAACTTGAGTTTCTTCAAGAAGGTCTAAGATTGGTCTTCACAATAATGGCAGCTTAAACTTGAGCACTTCAATTCTGGCACCAACAAGATGAACGAGAACGATGCAGAATGTAGATTCAACAATGAGAAAACAAATCTCCATAGTTGTGAGATCCCGTATTTTTAAAACATATGTTTACTATTATTCTTTAAAAAGAGCTATTATACACACACACACACGCACACACACACACACACACACACATATATATATATATATATATATATATTTGTTACTTTGTATTTATAGTAAAGTTTATGGGTTAGCATGAGGGGAATTGGTACATGTCATGACATAGTTCATAGACATTTTTTGTATTCACTATGAGGTGCTTCTAAGCACTATCTGTCAATGGAGGTGGCAAGTCACTACAAAACAACGTGTCATTAGTGAGGGTCAAATACCATCAAAAAAGGCATTTTGCCATCACAAATACTTATTTCCGACGGTAAAAAGCCCTCGCTGGGCGTCAGAAATTGTCCCATTGGATACTTTTGTTCCGACTAGCCGTCAAAACTAAATCATTTTCGACACACATGACTCGTTGTTAATAGTTATATTTATGTCAGAAATGAATGTTCACAATGTCAAATTTATTTTATTTTCGACATGAAATTGTGGTCATAAATACTTAAATGATCGTCGAATATACCTTCTAAGTGCTGACATTTGTTTTTTGCGATGATTTTCTTACAACCAAAACATTGTGTCGAAAAATGTTTTTCCAACAAAAAAATGTTATTTACAAGAGCGCATAGTCATCACAATTATTATCACCAACAATTAAGAATTGTCGAAAATACGCACAAAAACATATTTGTGAGGATCAAGAGTCGTTGGAATTATATATTTGCAATGGTGTTACTTCGTCGGCAAATAATATTTCCAACCAATAACTTTTCTTGAGAAAACTATATTTCAACCAATGATGTTTATCAAAATTTTTATTTCTAGTCGTAAACCACTACTTTAGTCTATTGCAAAAAATTATTTTAAACACAATAAGGTTATTGTTAAAACACCTCATTGGAAAACATAAAGTAAGACATTTCAGTGGGAATTGATGTAAGAAATATATGCTTTCTGGTAAAAATTCCACTGAGCATTGTTCAAAGAATATTTTGTATATATTATCACTAATAAAACAAACTTATATAAGACCAATGTGGTAAAGCCAATATATCCATTACAAACCTAAGATATGTGTTTGAACATATTAACACATATCACTGTCCTCAAACTCTGAAAATGCGAACTTGAATTCTTTCGAAGATGTGCAGATAAAAGCATCTTCTCTTTTGTACATACAGTGTATGTAGCTCCTTGATCTCCTTCACATAGCTCCTTCATTCACTCCTTCATATTTAACAAGACGAAGATCCTAAAATATTATGTGAATAAACCTTCCAACATAGAAAATAATTTCTGACTTTTAAGTTTAAAATGAAAGTAAATGAGTAGCTATAACATCCACTAATTTTTTCAGCATTCACACCTTAATTGTAGCATGTTTACAGAACTCATAGCGCAACATTTCCTCCTCAGCATTTTCATCCAGTCCACGAACAACCAAGACATGAGTTTGACCTAATTACATATATACGCAATGAAGTTCATAACAAATAATACTTAGCTACGCCAACTAAAAACAACAAAGTAGACCAACCAGCTTCAGAGCACTCTACCTAAGCCTAGTATAACTACAAATCTCAGTAACTCCAACACCAAGTAAAAGCATGTGTACAACCACAAAATACCATAAAAGCAACTAAAAAAGCAATGAGCACACACATAACTTTGACACAGACACTTTAAAACATATAAAATTATTGACTATCTCCATATAAGTCCGTCTGTTTTTCCCCAAATTGCTTAATGGTACGCATTTAACATGAATTTACTGAGGAAAAATGAATACATACATACCTCAATTTCAGAGATGGAGCCATTTTTTCACCAAGCTCTTCATGCCAAGAGGAACAAGAGACTGAGGAAAAAAATTCATGGATTCCCACTGGTTTCTATTAAGTGAATCTCCAATAATCGAAACAAAAATTAATCAAATTTTGCAATCTTCTGTCAGCAATTCAATCTCCTCCTCTTCCTCTTCTTCTTGAGCAGAACCCAACAATTGAATCTTTTGGCCTCACACGATCAACCCACAAACACAAAAAAAGATAACACAAACAACAAGAACAAAGACCAATATCCAATGCCCATTACCTATTTGCTGAATATCCTTAAAGAAAAAAAATGCAGAAAACACAAAACACAAAGATCACACAAAACACAAAGACCATACTACCTAAGCATTTTGCATACTATTCATAGATTCACGGCATGCAGAGATTCAGCAAACGCAGGCATTAAAGTGAGTAACGAGAGACATGATTATACCTTTCTTTTTTAGATCCGCCGACCATGGGATTTCCGCTACTCTTTGAGATGCTCAGTTCATCATTTTTCTCGTCTTTCATCTCTGATCGAAGTCCCTTGTGGGTGTCGCAGAACCGAAGATTTATGCACTGAGAATCGAAAAGGTGGGACTGGGCTCAGGTTTGCAGAAGTGGAGGTGTGTGAATTTTTTTTTTTTGGATGAAGGCAAAAATAGAGAGAAATAAAGAAATGGTGTTGGTTTTGATGAATGTGGCTCTGAGATTTTGAGAACGAAATGAAGGATGAAGGCTAGGGTTTTGTTTCTGAATAGGAGAGGCAGAGAAGCTGCGAGAGAGAAATGAGGAGGAGGAGGGCAAGCTAAACGACTCTGAGTGCTGTCTTTGGAAATAGATGGTTTAGTTTTTGGGCGCCATGCCAAAATTTTGGCAGCCCTCTAAAATTTTACCATCCCGCCACCTCCAATTTTTTTTTTTTTATTTATGTATGATTCTTTTTTTTTTTTTTTTTTTTGTCAAAATGTATGATTTTATTTGAATTTATTGTTTTGACGGAATGCACATTCTACCAGTGTAACATCCCGTCCCGAAACTAACGAAACGTACATTTAAATTTACGTTATTACCCCTAGTTCGTTATTTTACGGGTAGTTTTGTGAAGTGTGGTGTTGTAGGACCACACACACACTCACACATCACCCTCACTTTCCCGGGATTCCCTCCCTCATTCCCTCACTCTGTCTCTTCTCTCTTCTCTCTTCTCTCTTCTCTCTTCTCTCTTTTCTCTCTCTCTCTCTCTTCCTCCCCGAGCCATTTTCTTCTTCTTCTTCCTCTACACACGGACACACATACAAACCTAATCAAATCTTCACCAAACAAGAAACCAAGACCACCATCGTGTTCGTGGAGCTGAGAGGAGTTCAAAGGTGCCATTTTCAGGTAAGGAAAACACCATTTTCACGTCGATTTCACGAGGTCCGATTTGAACACTGTTCATGCAAACCTAAACTAGCTTGTTTTTGGAATTTCTAAGCTTGTAGTTGTGCTTGTGAGGTCCCAAGGAGCCTCGGAGTAGTTCGTTGGGTGAATTTGGACGTCGGGAAGGCTAGGTTCGAAGTTGGCCGAACTTTGAAGTCGTGGACAGGTATGATCTAACAATTTTTAGGCCTTAAAACTAGTCTAACGTGATTCTACTAGTCCTAAGCTTCATTTTGGTATAAAGAACGTGAAAAATGGTTGAAAAACGAAGGAGAAAACTTAGTTTGAAAATTACCCAGTTTTCCGGCGCCGTCGCCGGCGCCGGAGGTTCGCCGGAGAAGAAAGGGGAATATTCCGTTAAGTCTAACGGAATATTCCTAACGGCAGTGACAGAATCCGGTTAGATTTGACGGAATATTCCGTCAGTTAACGGAATATTCCTGACGGCGTCAACTGACGCCGTCAGTGTGCAGTGCACGTGGGCCGCGCGTGGGGGCGCGTAGGTCCGTGCGTGTTCAGGCGCGTGGGGGCGCGTGCGTGGTCCAAAAATTTTTCTAAAAATATGGGCGTGATCCTGAGGTTGTGTAGGTCACGTTGGTATATTCATATGTCCAATTTGAGCAATGTATGAGAAGTTATTACGAGAAGTTGCTTAGGTGCTTTTAAATTAATGTTTTCGTAACTTTGTCGCGTATAGGTGATTCGTTTTCCGAGGACGAGCGTACGCACTCGAGGCAGGGGGACTACGACCCTTCTAATTATCAGTGAGTGGGCTTTTGTTTTCCGTATATACCTATATACCTCTAAATTCCCAGAAATAGAATAGAAAAGGTTATATGTTTTATGCCATGCATCATTTGAATATTGTTTACGTATCATCACGTGCATTGGTAATTGGCATACATATATATAAATGTGTATTTGGTGCTGTGGACGCACAGGTAAGTGCCAGGTAAGCGGTATTCATGTGGTTATGCATTCCTGTTTATTATGCAATAGTAGTTTGAGATGCTTAGAGAGCTCATAATCTGCACCCCCGGTGTTAGTGCTCCCGCCCAGAGAGGGGCAGAGTCCTTCACGTGTATGTTCACCAGCACCACACGCTCGCCTTGGATCCAAGTTAGGTGCAAGCCTTGTCGTGCAGACCACATTAGGTGGTTCCGACTCGTAGGTGACCCGCGATTATTCGCATAGTCTTCACGTGATCGTAGCACTAGAGCGTATATATATTACACCCAGTCTTGTCGTACAAACCACGTTAGGTGGCTCCGACTTGTGTGCAGATTCAGATGTTGAGTTGAGATTGGAGCTCTATAGGCAGCGGTACATGTCACGTTAGGTGACTCCCGGCTGTCAGATTATATATTATTGATGTGAATTACGCTTGAGCATTTACATTTGATTATGATATTCTGTTGTAGTACATTCTCAAGCATGAATGGCATATTGTGAGCATGAATGGCATATGGTGAAGCATGATTGACATATCTATACATACGTATATATGTTCATTTTCTGGGAAGTATACAGGTTTTACGGCGAGGGGTTAGAATGTGTTTTGCTAAAGAGTTTTCAAAGAACTTTGTTTTTGCCCACTCACGCTTTTGTTTTGCGCCCCTCCAGGTTCTAGTGGTCTAGAAGGTTCGGTGGTATATCCCAGAGGGCGTCCCGGCAATTTCTGACAGACATTCACCATTGTAGGGTCACCTTCGGGTGTAATTATGTCGTATCTTTTCCTTTGGACTGTTGTAGACTTGCTCTGAATTGTGTCTCACATACACTAGTACTTTGTATGCTATTAGGTTTTTAATTATTCGTACTTTTATATTACTATCTTAATAGCTTCCGCACGCGCACATGGTTACGTCACCTTTGCGTGACGGCCAGCACGCCCTGATCTCGGTCGGGGTGTGTCAGCTTGGTATCAGAGCCTAGGTTTGGCAGTCCTGTGTCTTTGTGAGTATTCTAATAGTTGGTGTCTTCTGTCAGAATCATGCCGCCTCGTCGGGAACCACGTCGCTCAGATGAGTCTAGTTTCCCTGATCTTACTCAGTTGGGGGAAGTGATTGCTACAGCCCTTCAAACAGTGATGCGCCCTCCCCAGAGGACTCCTCTGGAGACTATGTATAACTTGAAGTTGGATAAGTTTAAAGGTAACGAGGGTCACGAAGGCGCAGAACGTTGGTTGGAACACCTAGAGAAGACTTTCCGGGTGTTACATAACCAGGGGAACCTTCCAATGGAAAGGTGGGTTGAGACAACCTCTTGGTTTCTGGAGATGGAGTCTGCAGCTTGGTGGGAACAAGAACTTCGTAGGTTAACTCCAGCTCAGAGGACCGATTGGAATGTTTTCAAGGACGTGTTTCAAAGGAGATTTGTACCCCCTGAGTATATCGACCGAAAGAAACAGGAATTCACTGAGTTAAAACAGCGAAAAATGACGGCTAACGAGTACTATCGTAAGTTCACTGATTTGTCTCGTTACTATCCTGATGTCGCTGGTAATCCGGCGGAGATGCTTCGTCGTTTTCGCTTGGGCACTAGGAAGAAATGGCGTTCTATGGCCACTACTACTCACTGCGAGTCCTACCAGGAGTTCTATGAGATATTGTTGAGGGTAGAGGACTCAGAGAATATGTCGAGCGACAGTGATGAAAAGAAAGATGACAAAGGGAAAAGTCAAGTGTCGCTTGGGCCTCGCCAAACTCAGAACTTCAAAAGGGGTGGTGCCAGTTCGAGTTCGTCTAGTGGTGGTTTCAGTGCCTCTGGACAAGGACGTGGAGGTAGGTTTTATGGAGGTGCTCGAGGCCAGAGACAAGGTGATGGTGGTCGAAACCGAGTTCCATTTTGTCGTAGATGTAATAACCGACATTTCGGCGAATGCAGGCGTGGCAGCGGTGTTTGTTTCACTTGTGGACAGATGGGACATATAGCTGTGAATTGTCCCCAGGGTCAGCAGCAGAAGCCGCAGCAGACCTTTATGCCGCCACCTGCACCGATTCGACAAATCCAAGGTCCGAGTAATTATGGTCAAGCAGGTAGAGGTGGTGCCTATCACTATCAGGGTGATGCTGTTCCCTATGCTCCGGGACCGTATCAGTACCCCCAGGACCCGTATTCACAAGGTGGTTATCCCCCGTATCCCAGCAACTACATGCCGTATCCTCCAGCTCCAGTTGGTGGTTCTCAGTGGTACCAAGGAGGACAGTATCAACAGGGTGAGAATGCTACTAGTAGTGCAGGGTCTTCGAGACAGATGGGTCAGCCCAGTCAGGGGCGTGGAGCTCAAGGTCGCGGTGTTCAAGCGAGCAGAGGTCGCGGTGGACGACAGCAGGGCCAGGGGCGTATTCACAATATTTCCCTGCAGGATGCTCAGAACAACCCGGACTTGATAATGGGTACGTTAAACATTCTTGGTTATTTTGCTAGAGTCTTAATTGATTGTGGAGCTACACATTCCGTTATTTCTCATACATTTGCTCAAGTAACGCAACCTTGCCCCACACCTCTAGGGTACGATTTAGAGTTCGCTATGCCTAGAGGAGAGAGATGTGTTGTAGATTGTGTGTACCCAGGATGTCCAGTGATAGTAGAGGGTGTTGTTATGCCCGCGGATCTTATCCCGTTAGATATTGTTGATTTTGATGTGATTTTGGGCAACGATTGGTTGCACTTCTATCGTGCTAACATTGATTGTTACGGGAAAGTAGTTACTTTTCACCGTCCTGGATTACCTGAGGTTACTTTTGTGGGTGAGCAGAGTGGAGTAAGACATGGTTTTATTTCGGCTTTGCGAGCGAAGAAGTTGTTGTCTAAAGGTTGTCAGGGGTATCTAGCTCATGTGTTGCTAGAGGAGGTCGTTCCTAGCAGAATTGAAGATGTGAGAGTGGTTAGACACTTCCCTGATGTTTTTCCTGAAGATTTACCTGGTTTACCCCCAGATCGAGACGTGGAGTTTAATGTTGAATTGCTTCCAGGTACAAATCCTATTTCTTTAACTCCTTATCGTATGGCTCCTGCTGAGTTAAGGGAATTGAAAGTGCAATTACAGGAATTAGTGGATAAGGGATTTATTCAGCCTAGTATTTCACCTTGGGGCGCTCCAGTGTTGTTTGTGAAAAAGAAAGATGGGACTTTGAGGCTGTGTATCGACTACAGACAATTGAATCGGGTGACGATTAAAAACCGTTATCCATTGCCTCGTATCGATGATTTGTTTGATCAGCTGAGAGGTGCTTGTGTATTTTCTAAGATAGACTTGAGGTCTGGGTACTATCAGCTGAAGATTAGTAGGGATGATGTTCCTAAGACGGCGTTCAGGACTCGTTACGGTCATTACGAGTTTCTGGTTATGCCATTTGGGTTGACTAATGCACCAGCAGCTTTTATGGATTTAATGAACCGGGTATTTCAGCCTTACCTGGATAGATTTGTTATTGTCTTCATTGATGATATTCTGGTGTATTCTACGTCCAAAGCAGAGCATGTTAGACATCTTACTTTGGTGTTGAAAAGGTTGAGAGAACACCAATTGTATGCTAAGTTTAGTAAGTGCCAGTTCTGGTTAGATCAAGTCGCGTTTTTGGGGCACATCATTTCTGCTCAAGGTATTCTTGTTGATCCTCAAAAGGTTGCAGCTGTGGAGAGTTGGGAGCAACCACGAACCGTCACTGAGGTGAGAAGTTTCATTGGTTTGGCGGGATATTATCGGAGATTCGTTAAGGATTTTTCGGTGATTGCCTTGCCACTGACGAGGTTAACAAGGAAAGATGTTAAGTTTGAGTGGAATGATAAGTGTGAGCAGAGTTTCCAGCAGTTGAAGCATTGTCTTACTAATGCACCTGTTTTGGCACTCCCGGACGATAGTGGTGATTTCGAGGTTTATAGCGATGCTTCCTTGAATGGTCTGGGATGTGTATTGATGCAGCATGGTAGGGTGATTGCTTATGCTTCGCGGCAGTTGAAAACCCATGAGATGAATTACCCTACACATGATTTGGAGTTGGCTGCTATCATCTTTGCGTTGAAGTTGTGGAGACATTATCTTTACGGAGAGAAGTGTAGGATCTTCACAGATCACAAGAGTCTTCAGTATCTCTTCACCCAGAAGGAACTTAATCTTCGTCAACGGAGGTGGCTGGAGTTGCTCAGCGATTACGATTGCACGATTGATTATCACCCTGGTCGTGCGAACGTAGTAGCCGATGCACTTAGCAGGAAGTCACATGGTCGTATCAATGCGTTGTACGCTAGTCGTATTCCTCTTTTGGTGGACTTGCGTGCTACAGGAGTAAGGTTAGAAGCAGAAGATCGAGATGTGGCATTACTTGCTAATTTTCAAGTTAGACCAATCTTGGTTGATCGGGTGCTTGAAGCTCAGGTAGCTGATGAACAGATTCAAGAACTAATTCGAGCTCGAGATCAAGGAAGGAGGCGAGATCTCAGAGTTCGTGATTCTGATGGCATGTTGATGTTAGAGGGTAGAATGTTCGTGCCTAGTAATGTGGAGTTGAAGAAGGAAATCCTCGATGAAGCACATATCTCGGCCTATGCCATGCACCCAGGAGCAACCAAAATGTATCATACCATTCGACCATTTTACTATTGGCCGGGTATGAAAAGGGAGATAGCTGAGTATGTGAGCAGTTGTGCTGTTTGTCAGCAGGTTAAAGCAGAAAGAAAGAAGCCGTTTGGATTGTTACAGCCGTTTCCCGTTCCAGAGTGGAAATGGGAAAATATCACTATGGATTTTGTGTACAAGTTGCCGCGTACACATAATGGCTTTGATGGCATTTGGGTGATCGTTGATCGGCTCACTAAGTCGGCGCATTTCATTCCAGTGAGAGAGAAGTACTCTTTGAGCCGGTTAGCAGAATTGTTTATCTCAAAGGTTGTGAAATACCATGGTGTCCCTGTAAGTATTGTCTCGGATCGTGATCCACGATTCACATCGAAGTTTTGGGTAGCTTTTCAAGAAGCTTTGGGTACGAGACTACTTTACAGTACGGCATATCATCCACAGACAGACGGACAGTCCGAGAGAACTATTCAGACCTTGGAAGATATGCTGCGAGCATCAGTGTTACAGTTCAGTGATGCTTGGCACCAGCGATTAGACTTGATGGAATTTGCTTACAACAACAGTTTCCATTCGAGCATTGGCATGGCGCCATTTGAAGCTTTGTATGGTAGATCTTGTCGCACTCCGTTATGTTGGTCGGAGGTTGGCGAAAGAGTTTTAGTAGGTCCGGAGATTGTCGAGGAGACTACTCAAAATGTTCAGGTAATTAGGTCTAACCTGAAAGCAGCTCAAGACAGGCAGAAAAGTTTAGCAGATCGGCATGCTACGGACAGAACGTATGAGGTCGGAGATTGGGTATTTCTGAAGCTTTCACCATGGAGAGGTGTTGTGCGGTTTGGAAAGAAGGGGAAGTTGAGTCCCAGGTATATCGGACCGTACCTAGTCACAGAAAGAGTTGGTGAGGTAGCTTACAGGTTAGAGTTGCCTCCGGAGTTGGCTAAAGTGCATAACGTTTTTCACGTGTCTATGCTCCGACATTACGTTGCTGATCCATTGCATGTGATACCTCCTCAACCGTTAGAGATAAATCCAGATTTGACGTACGACGAGGAACCGTTAACGATCTTAGATTGGAAAGAAAAGGTTCTGAGGAACAAGACGGTGAATTTGGTGAAAGTTTTGTGGAGGAGTCACTCGGTTGAAGAAGCTACATGGGAGACAGAAGAACGAATGAGGGATTTGTATCCTAGATTGTTCTTCGATTATTAGGGGTTATTTGTGGTTGTTTTGAATTTCGGGACGAAATTCTATTAAGGAGGGTAGGTTGTAACATCCCGTCCCGAAACTAACGAAACGTACATTTAAATTTACGTTATTACCCCTAGTTCGTTATTTTACGAGTAGTTTTGTGAAGTGTGGTGTTGTAGGACCACACACACACTCACACATCACCCTCACTTTCCCGGGATTCCCTCCCTCATTCCCTCACTCTGTCTCTTCTCTCTTCTCTCTTCTCTCTTCTCTCTTTTCTCTCTCTCTCTCTCTTCCTCCCCGAGCCATTTTCTTCTTCTTCTTCCTCTACACACGGACACACATACAAACCTAATCAAATCTTCACCAAACAAGAAACCAAGACCACCATCGTGTTCGTGGAGCTGAGAGGAGTTCAAAGGTGCCATTTTCAGGTAAGGAAAACACCATTTTCACGTCGATTTCACGAGGTCCGATTTGAACACTGTTCATGCAAACCTAAACTAGCTTGTTTTTGGAATTTCTAAGCTTGTAGTTGTGCTTGTGAGGTCCCAAGGAGCCTCGGAGTAGTTCGTTGGGTGAATTTGGACGTCGGGAAGGCTAGGTTCGAAGTTGGCCGAACTTTGAAGTCGTGGACAGGTATGATCTAACAATTTTTAGGCCTTAAAACTAGTCTAACGTGATTCTACTAGTCCTAAGCTTCATTTTGGTATAAAGAACGTGAAAAATGGTTGAAAAACGAAGGAGAAAACTTAGTTTGAAAATTACCCAGTTTTCCGGCGCCGTCGCCGGCGCCGGAGGTTCGCCGGAGAAGAAAGGGGAATATTCCGTTAAGTCTAACGGAATATTCCTAACGGCAGTGACAGAATCCGGTTAGATTTGACGGAATATTCCGTCAGTTAACGGAATATTCCTGACGGCGTCAACTGACGCCGTCAGTGTGCAGTGCACGTGGGCCGCGCGTGGGGGCGCGTAGGTCCGTGCGTGTTCAGGCGCGTGGGGGCGCGTGCGTGGTCCAAAAATTTTTCTAAAAATATGGGCGTGATCCTGAGGTTGTGTAGGTCACGTTGGTATATTCATATGTCCAATTTGAGCAATGTATGAGAAGTTATTACGAGAAGTTGCTTAGGTGCTTTTAAATTAATGTTTTCGTAACTTTGTCGCGTATAGGTGATTCGTTTTCCGAGGACGAGCGTACGCACTCGAGGCAGGGGGGCTACGACCCTTCTAATTATCAGTGAGTGGGCTTTTGTTTTCCGTATATACCTATATACCTCTAAATTCCCAGAAATAGAATAGAAAAGGTTATATGTTTTATGCCATGCATCATTTGAATATTGTTTACGTATCATCACGTGCATTGGTAATTGGCATACATATATATAAATGTGTATTTGGTGCTGTGGACGCACAGGTAAGTGCCAGGTAAGCGGTATTCATGTGGTTATGCATTCCTGTTTATTATGCAATAGTAGTTTGAGATGCTTAGAGAGCTCATAATCTGCACCCCCGGTGTTAGTGCTCCCGCCCAGAGAGGGGCAGAGTCCTTCACGTGTATGTTCACCAGCACCACACGCTCGCCTTGGATCCAAGTTAGGTGCAAGCCTTGTCGTGCAGACCACATTAGGTGGTTCCGACTCGTAGGTGACCCGCGATTATTCGCATAGTCTTCACGTGATCGTAGCACTAGAGCGTATATATATTACACCCAGTCTTGTCGTACAAACCACGTTAGGTGGCTCCGACTTGTGTGCAGATTCAGATGTTGAGTTGAGATTGGAGCTCTATAGGCAGCGGTACATGTCACGTTAGGTGACTCCCGGCTGTCAGATTATATATTATTGATGTGAATTACGCTTGAGCATTTACATTTGATTATGATATTCTGTTGTAGTACATTCTCAAGCATGAATGGCATATTGTGAGCATGAATGGCATATGGTGAAGCATGATTGACATATCTATACATACGTATATATGTTCATTTTCTGGGAAGTATACAGGTTTTACGGCGAGGGGTTAGAATGTGTTTTGCTAAAGAGTTTTCAAAGAACTTTGTTTTTGCCCACTCACGCTTTTGTTTTGCGCCCCTCCAGGTTCTAGTGGTCTAGAAGGTTCGGTGGTATATCCCAGAGGGCGTCCCGGCAATTTCTGACAGACATTCACCATTGTAGGGTCACCTTCGGGTGTAATTATGTCGTATCTTTTCCTTTGGACTGTTGTAGACTTGCTCTGAATTGTGTCTCACATACACTAGTACTTTGTATGCTATTAGGTTTTTAATTATTCGTACTTTTATATTACTATCTTAATAGCTTCCGCACGCGCACATGGTTACGTCACCTTTGCGTGACGGCCAGCACGCCCTGATCTCGGTCGGGGTGTGTCAACCAGACTAGTTTAACGATCCAACCGTCAAACTTTTTTGTATATATTCCAAGATCACATATGTCAAAAATCACAAATATATATATATATATATATATATTCAGAGATTAGGTAACGAGACAAAAAAATTCTACATTTATAAACGAAAAATTACGATTTAATAGTTATTTTAACTCCTATTTGTACTACTACACTCCCCGACCCCTTAAGAATGCAATCAATAAATGTAATTTTCAATTTAAAATATTTACACTGGTATATACCACAAAATCTTAGGTTATACTTAATGGAAGTATAAAATAAACTCTAAGTGTTTGTTAAATCTACTATTTTGACGAAAAAGGCATTTTGCCATCGCAAATAGTTTCAACGATCCAACCGCCAAACTTGTTTGTATATAATTCAAGATCACATACGTCAAAAATCATAAAAAATAAACATTCAAAGATTAGGTAATGTAACAAAAATTTTCGACAGTTATAAACGAAAAATCATGATTTAACGGTTACTTAAGTTCTAATTTTGATGATATTTTACAGCTACACTCCTCGACCCTATAAGAATACAATGAATGAATTCGATCTTCAATTTAAAATGTTTACACTCATGGATACACAAGCCTTATATTATACTTAATGGAAGTATGAAAGTGTTTGTTGAATCTATTGTTTTGACGAGATACATATTCTACACAATTAATTTCAACTATCCAACCGTTAAACATGTTTGTATATAATCCGAGATCACATACATCAAAAATCGAAAAAAAAACAAACATTCAAATATTAGGCAATGAGACAAAAAATTTTGACGGTTATACACGAAAAATCACAATTCAGTGGTTATTTTAGCTCCAATTTTAATGATTTTTTACAGCTACACTCCTCAACTCTTTAAGAATACAATGAATGAATTTGATAACACTCCTCAACCCTTTAAGAATACAATGAATGAATTTGATCTTTGATTTAAAATGTTTACACTAGTGCATCTTATGTTATACTTAATGGAAGTATAAAATAAACTCTAAGTGTTTGTTGAATCTATCATTTTGACGGATATGCATTCTACGAAACTAGTTCAATGATCCAACCACCAAACTTGTTTGTATATAATCCATGATTGCATACGCAAAAAATCGCAAAAAAAACAAAAAAAAAAAAAAAATCAGAGATTAGGTAATGAGACAAAAAAAATTTGACAGTTACAAACGAAAAATCACAATTTAACGGTTATTTTAGCCCTGATTTTTATGATTTTTTTTACAGCTACACTCCTCGACCCTATAAGAATACAATGAACTAATTTGATTTTCAATTTAAAATATTTACACTAGTGAATACCACATAATATAATATTTACACTGGTCAATGATCGTTTTCGACGACAACTATATGCCCTCATAAATAAATATCTATTTCTGAGAGCCCTTGGTTGCCCTCGAAAATAGATAGTTATTTTTCATGGCCTCTAGTTCCTCTCGCAAATACCCAATCACTTCCGACAACAACAATTCATCCTCAAAAATAGAGAAATTACTACCGACAACCACTTGTTGCCCTTGAAAATAAATAATTACTTCCGACAATTAAAAAACTTTTACCGACGAATATATATTTCGTCGTAAATAAATGTGGCGCCAAAATATCCCTCCAAAATATAGCTATTTCCGATGGCGATGCAACCCTTTTCTAAGGGCATTTTGCATGTTGAAAATGGTAAACCTCTTGTCGACATATTTTCGAGGGAACCTAAATTTTGGTCGAAAATAATGGTTTTTCCAAGAGTATTTGTAGGCCCTCGTAAAAAGTTGGTCGCATATGACCATGTTTTTTTTGTAGTGAGTGATCTTGCTATTGCATGTCACCATTTGCATGCATTCACTTGGACATTACGTATTAGATTCAATGATGCTTGTGCTCATCTACTTGCCACCAAAACCAACCAATTAGATACTTGTGGTAGAGGCCCCATTTCTCTATAAATAGGAGCTTTCACTCCATTCTTTTACATCATGCAAAATGTTACATATGCTTGTGCATGTGATTCACGTATATTATGTGTATGTGTGTGTGTGTTTATGTGGAGACAGTTTTGAAAAGAAATAGAGTAGAAGATGTTGGAGTAAATATGTTTTTATTTAAATATTTTAAATATATTTATGTTTTGTTTTATTACAAACGTTAAATATACAACGTAAATTGTTATTAACCTTATTATTTGATAAGGAGCATTCTCCTCCACTAAAATTTGAAACGTGAGAAAAGCTTCTCACTTTAAATAATTCAGATTCCTTCTCTGAATAGAGATGAAGGTCATGTCTTTATACATAATTATTGGTCAGTTGTGATTTTTACATTTTGATTTCGTCCGTTTTGATTTTTTCCGCTATGATTCCTTACGGTTTTCAAGCCCCTAAATCTTTTAACCCCACAACGTCTATTTCAGCTCTCTATACATATTGATCCCCTGTACGAAGGAAGTGAGATAGATAGAAACAACAGCTATATAATTTTCAAAACAAAACTTAAGTTCTGAAAGCAACATATTGAAAAAGGTGTGAGTTCGAAGGTTCTTTCATTGTGCGAGGAAGAACTTATCAGAAAAAGAAGGTTCTGGGCTGTTTTATCTTAGGGACGACGTGGTGTTTGCAAACTGCACTTTGGGCAGAGTCACGAAACATCTTAAAGAAAGCGACTTAGTCCACGACTCCTCCCAAGAATCATTCATCACTCAAGGCTTCTACATTTTTGGGGTAATTTCGTTCCTTTCTATTTCAATTTACAACAATTTTAAGATGAATTCAATCTGTCATGCATTATAAAGAAGACTATGTTTCCCAGGCAAATCTTACTAAAGAGCAATTGATTGCAATGATATCAAAAATCAACTTAGTTGATGGATCCGATGGGTGGTGGGTGGACAGTGGCACTTCTCACCATGTTTACTATGATCATTCCCTTTTCAAGACCTATTATGTGACTGAGGGAATGAAGGTGTTGTTGGGTGATTCGCACTCAACTAACGTTGTTGGTATTAGAGAGGTGAAGTTGAAGTTCACCTCTGGAAAAACCATGATACTGAAAGATGTGATGCACGCTTCGGTGATAAGGAAGAATCTTGTCTTGGACTTTCTTCTCAACAAGGCTGGATTCACTCAAACCATTGGAGTAGATACATACTCTCACTAAAAATAGGGTTTTTTTGTGGGAAAGGGATAGCTATTGATGGAACGTTTAAATTGAATGTTGATGCTAATAAAATGTCTACTTCTACTTACATGTTGTCTTCTTTTAATACTTGGCATGCTAGACTTTGTCATGTTAACAAACACTTGTTTAAGAACATGAGTAAATTAGGCTTTTTACCCAACTTATCATTGAATGATTTTGAAAATGTGAATATTGCAGTCAAGCTAAAATCACTAGAACTTCTCATAAATCTGTGAATGGAGAATCTGAACCACTTGACTTAATTCATTCTGATATATGTAACTTTGATAGAGTGTTAACTAGAAATGGAAAATGTTATTTTATTACCTTCATTGATGATTGTTTGAATTACTGTTTTGTGTATCTTATGAAAAATAAAAGTGAAGCTATTGACATGTTCAAAACTTTCTTGACTGAAGTTGAAAATCAATTTAATCGTAAGATTAAAAGATTTCTTAGTGATAGAGGATGAGAATATGAATTCACCGAATTTGTTATTTTGTTTAAGTCTCATGGAATTATTCATGAAATTACTGCTCCTTATTCTCCTGAAATGAATGGTCAAGCGGAAAGAAAAAATCAAACTCTTTGTGAATTGACTGTTGCTACTTTACTTATTTCTGGAGCTGCTTCTTATTGGTGAGGTGAAATTGTGTTGACTGTATGTTATGTGTTAAATAGAATTCCTAACTCAAAAATGAATATTTCTTCTTATGAAATTTGGAAAAATAAGAAACCAAATGTGTTGTATTTCAAAACTGGGGGTTGTTTAGCTTATGTTCATAAACCTAATCCAAAAAGATCAAAATTGGCTAGTAGAGCATATGAATGTGTTTTTGTTGGTTATGCATGTAATAGCAAAGCATATAGATTTTATAATTTGATAAACCATGTTATAATTGAGTCACTTGATGTTGATTTTTGAGAATAAATTTTCTTTTAATCTTTGAAATAGTGGGGGTTCTAATTCTTCTAGAATTTATGAACCTACTATTGTAGAACATAGTGAATCTGCATTAGAACCTAGGAAAGTAATAGAGCTTGAATAGCTAAAGATTTTGGGCTTGATTTTCATGTATATAACTTACAAGAAGATCCTAATACAATTCAAGAAGCTTTAACTTCTTTAGATGCAGATTTGTGGCAAGAAGCTATAAATAATGAAATGGACTCCCTGGAGTCAAATCAAACTTGGCACTTGGTGGATCTTCCACCTAGTTGCAAAACAATAGGTTGCAAATGGATTCTTAAAAAGAAATTAAAACCTGATGGTTTTGTTGAAAAATTTAAAGCCCGGTTTGTTGCCAAAGGCTATAAGCAAAGAGAAAATATTGATTTCTTTGATACTTATTCACCTATGACTAGAATAACATCTATTCGTTTATTGTTTGCTTTAGCTTATATTCATGATCTTGTTGTGCACCAAATGGATGTTAAAACTGCTTTCTTAAATGGTGAATTAGAAGAAGAAATATATATGGATCAACTAGAGGGTTTTATTATTCCAGGACAAGAAAAGAAAATTTGCAAGTTAGATAAATCTCTTTATGGATTGAAACAGGCTCCTAAACAATGGCATGCAAAATTTGATAGTTTGGTTAATTCGAATGGTTTTAAATTAAATGAAAGTGACAATTGCATCTATTATAAGTCTGAAAGTAATATGTGCACTATAGTATGCCTATATGTGGATGATTTGCTTATTTTTGGTTCGAATATTCATGTTGAGAATAATGTCAAATCTTTGTTTTGTGTTAATTTTGATATGAAAGACTTGGGTGAAACTAGTGTAATACTTGGTTTGAAAATAACTAGGTCCGAACATGGGTTTCCTTTAGATCAATCTCACTACATAGAATTTTTTTTAAGAAAGTATAATTATTTCGATTGTAAACCAGCATGTGCTCCTTATGGTCCTAGTGTACAACTGTTTAAGAACACTGTTGACAATGTTAAACAATCTAGTATGCAAGTAGTATTCGTAGCCTTCGTTATGCTACTAATTGCACTAGGCCTGATATATCTTATGTCGTAGGAGTTTTATGTAGGTTTACTAGTAGACCAAGTTTGGAGCATTGGCATGCTATAGAAAGGCTTTTGAGATACCTTAAAAGGACGATGAATTTCATATTACACTATGAGAAGTTTTTCGTTGTCCTAGAAAGTTACAACAATGCAGATTGGAATACCCTTTCAGATCACTCTAAAGCCACTAGTGGATATATTTTTAGTATTGGTGGCGGGGCTGTGTCATGGAAGTCTAAAAAATAGACTATCTTAGCTCAGTCTACTACGAAGTCATAATTAATAGCGCTAGCTACAACAAGCGAAGAAGTAAGATGGTTGAGAAACCTACGATCAGATACCCTTTTATGGGAGAAACCAATTCCAACAATTTTGATCCATTGTGATAGCACAATGGCAATAGCTAAAGTGCAAAACCGTTATTATAAATGGAAAATACGACAAATACGTCATAAGCACAACATTGTAAGAGATTATCTCTCTAACGGAGCTGTAAGAGTGGATCATATACGGTCTGAAGAAAACTTGGTTGATCATTTGACGAAATGACTAGCACGAGAAAAGATTTGGAAAACCTCGAAAGGGATGGGACTAATGCCCTTAGAAAATTGAGTCATTTGTGATAGCAACCCAACCTATATAGACTAGAGATTCCAAGAAATAGGTTCAAGGGGTAATAACAAGTCACAAGTGATATGAGTAAGTCTTGCTAATTTTAATTTGGAATATTATTCCATGTCTATCCCCTAAGAAGCATGACATCCTGAAGCGTTTTTAGGTTGAGATTTTTTTTTTCTTTGAGTAAGGTCTATACTCTATATTGAGTGGGATATCTAACTGCAGGAATATCCTTGATAATCTTACCTATGTGAATGTGGAAGTGAGGCCACTTCCTATGAAATCTTAGGCAAGTTTCTAGAGTGTTCACTATACTGGGATACAAGCACATAGACGTAATGTGCTGGCTTTTTGAACTACAACTTAATAAAGTTGTGTGTGTGGTGTTGTCAGAGATGGTTCAAAACTATAAGTTACTCCAGTATAATATGAATCAATAACACTATGTACAGGTTCAAGTTGAGAAACATCTTTACTTATGCATAGCATTATAATATGTTAATTGATTTACAGTTTAAAACAAAAACAAGTGGGGGATGGTTGGAGTAAATATTTTTTTATTCAAATATTTTAAATATATGTATATTTTGTTTTATTACAAACATTAAATATGCAATGTAAATTGTTATTAACCTTATTATTTGATAAGGAGCATTCTCCTCCACAAAAAGTTGAAACGCGAGAAAAGCTTCTCACTTTAAATAATTAGGATTCCTTCTCTGAATAGAGAAGAAGATCAGGTCCTTATACATAACTTTTGTTCCGTTATGATTTTTACATTTTGATTTTGTCCGTTTTGATTTCTTTTGCTATGATTCCGGCGAACTCAAAGTCGTTTGGATTGAAATTCTGACTGACTATAAATGTGTTTGGAAAAATTGGATTCCTTTAGTTGAATGTTAGCTGAGTTGGTTATCCAACAAATAAAGTTAGGGCTCTATTACGTGCTCTTTGGAAAGAGCGCTAGCATTTGCACTTAAGGGTGGAGCTATAATTTTTTTATTTTATGGACGGACTAAGCTAGAATAATTACTATAAAATAGCATAAATTTTGCGTGCCTACATAATAATCAACATGAAAATAAAATTCTAAAATCTAAATTATTAATCCAAACAAATAAAGGAAGATTAAAAATAACCTAACAATAATGCAACTTCATTTTTTTTTCAAAGAATATTGCAATAAATACACGTTAAATGGTAGTTTTTATGGGAACTGGTGGGCTACATATAAATGTTAGAGGCGGTTAATACATAGACTACTAGACTTTAAACTAAATCTCCCTATGTTACAGTCCATCTTAGCCTAGACGTAACGCTGCCATTGTTTGCACTAACTTTTTTAATTGGACTTTCTCGCTTTCATAAATGTCACGTTGAAATTATATTTTCTACTTTTAAGCTTTAATTCCTATTCAAAAGCATTAAAGATCTTGTTTTTCTGTGTAAAACAATCAGGCATGTCATTTGACAAAAAAAAAGTCCAAAGGCAAAGGTTGCGTACGCTCCGGTTTCAAAAATGACCTCTTGCCCCATTTTTATGAAATTCCCTTTGGACAACATATTACAAGCATATTATTGCTGAAAACAAAAGATGAAAACATTTACAAGCATATACGCATAGGATCATCCATCTATAAACAAAATTAAAAAACATGCAAGATAAATTGTTATAAAAAGGGGGAAAAAACATTATTAGCAGTCCAAGATAGTCATCAGACACTTTGTTCTTTGTTCTTTTGCCAAGTGTATGTTTGTGGTCATCACCCAAAAGGCCAAAACGTTGTTTGGTCACTAGATCAAACAAACCCTGATGATATTTGTAAAGGTTTTAAATAATAGGCTGAGAATAACAAAGCAATATGTGATAGATCGATCATTCAAGGGAAATTTGAGCATGCATATCTTAGTACAAACTTTAAGTTAGTTCATAACACTGTACACTCCCGGATCCTAATTGCAGCTCTCCCTCTAAAAGGGCTGTTAAAGACCTTTCTTGTTCTAAGCCGTAGGATGACATGGTAAATGCCTTGCTGCAATACTAATCATCTGTAAGCCATTGGACGTGAAGATTTCGAAAAGTAATAGCCAAACTTCGAGCCTGTTCAAGACTTGCAGTCCCTGTTTTTCTAGTGCTAGAATTTCAACAATTTGATGGGGATGGAGCAAACTTGAGCAGGTTCAAGTATTGCTCGAGCGACTCGTGAAGGCTTGAGTGACTGTATTTCTAAATCTTAAAAAAAAAGAAAAAAAAAGAATTGTTATTGGCACTTCAAAAATCTCATTCTACACTCTAAATTTCTATATTTAGAAAGAAAAATACACTTGTGAAGAGTGTAAAATGAGATTTTTGGAGTGTCAATAACACTTGCCAAAAAAAAAGATTAAAAGGATTTCATATGTCAGAAAAGGAGGTTAGTTTGGCTGTGGAAGGAAGCTTGTTTCCAGTTTCCACATCAGGGGAGGATGAAGAAAGCCATTGACTAACATGTGCTTCCCTTTACGTGGAAAATTACCAAGAAAAAAGCATGAACCAACATTTCTGTTGTAGAACATTTGAACCATTATGTCTGGATCATGAGCAGTAAAATAACCATAAAGTACGGAAACATCCTCGTTCTATATGTCACATCCACTACAAGTAATTAAAAACATAGCATTTTCTCAAAGAAAAAGAAAAAAAAATTGAGCCAACAGAACAGATCAGCCCCACTTAAATAAACAGTAAGTTGCCATCAAATTATTTTAAGCAAAACACCAGTGGAATCCAATTAATATAAAATAAGAAGAAAAGAATGTTTGAAATCCAAACCAGATACTTTTCTTTTCTGTTCCTTCCTCGGCAGATCATTCAGTTGGACTCAATCTTTCTTAACTAGGTAGAATCTGCACAAACAAGAAAGAAAAAATGTTATGTTATTAGTTTTCTGCCAACAAGCTTAGTAACTAATTAAATTAGCAAACAGGAACTGTATGAATAAGCCAGCCAAGAGTTCTAAGGTAACTCAAAGGAATGGCGTACCTAGTGGGAAATGAAGATGATCATGTCAAAGCTGGCGGGTGGAATTGGGAGAGGAAGTGGAAGCCGTTCGATCTGAAACAACACCGTTCTCAGCCTCCTCTCCTTGAATGCAGAAGACAGGCGAGCTACCATCAGAGGCGCCGAAGCGGGTGCCGAAGATTGAAGAGTGCTGCTGCTGCTGCTGCTGCCAAGCGCGGGCGGAAACTGATGGCGTAAAACTGGACTGAAGGGTACCCCCATGGTGGTGAAGCTGAGGCTGAGCATATGAGTGTGAGTGTGAGTTGAATACAAAGCCACCATCAAGTCCTCTGTTTTCATTGCTCCATGCCACCATTCTCTGATAACTGGAGGAGTCAAGTCCAATTCCCATTGCGGTGGCGAAAAGGGTTTGAGAGGACTGCTGGGTATGTGTGTGATTGTGATGAATATTTAGGCTTTGGTCTTGGAAGGAGTGGAGAGAGAGGCCGAGGTCTTGGGTGGTTGTTGAAATAAGATGGGGATCGGGTGCATAGCTTTGGAAATCGACGACGGAGGAAGCAGCAACGGCGTTGCTACTAGTGTTTGTGGGGAAGAACGATTTCATAGTGTCAGCTATATTGTCTGTGTCCAGAGATGGCGGAATGTTGAAGTTCGAATCGTTGTCTGATTGCCTTTGCCTATGGAGCTCAAAGTTAAAATTGTAGCCGGCTGAGGACTCTGACTGCGGCTCAGCTGCTGCAATTACCATTTCATTTGGATTTGGATTCGATGATCGAAACGGATCATCAGCCTCGGCAGCATGGTTACTAGTAGTGATAGGATGCCAAGGTGGAAGCTCAGCGAGCTTGTCAATGGAAGATTTGGCTTTCTTGATGAGCCAGTCGACGGCTTTACTGGGTCGATCATATCCAAGACGGTCTTGAACATCGTAGAATTGGATGGCAGTGTGGGCGGACAACCGGACACGGCGGTCTCTGGGGCCTTTGGCGGTGTAAACCTTGCTGTGACGATCCTTGCGTCCGGTGGATCGAACAATGTGGCCGCCCTGGACTTGCACAATCTCTCCACCACAGCCCTTCATTCCCATTGTAATTATTCTCTCTTTTTGTTTTGCATTATTTTCTGCAAATTGTATTGGTTGCGTTGCTTTTACTCTAGCTGTGGCCGTTGCTGTCACAGTTCTGATACTTGTGCTGCTGCCGCCGATCCCCAAAACTCTGCATTGCAATCTCCATCCAGATTCCAAACCCCAATAAACGCTACAAAAAGCCACACTTCACAGGCACAGAAATTTGACTCCACTTGTATTCCTGCAAGTTTATAGATAAGGTAACTACTTATTGGTCCATAAAAAGGTACAGTGCGTGTGCAGACAGAGACTACTGATAATTGATGGGTGAGTTTTTTTATGTGGACACGAAACTACGAATTTAAAGAGAAAGAAAAAGGAAAAAAAAGGAATTAAAATGGAAAATTTAAGCAACAACCCAAGTTGTAGGCTATTGCCATATGGTAAATTGTAGCAAATCAGACATACGATACGTAATATTTTTGTTTATATAATTTGATGACCAAATAATTTTAATTTTATTAATTTTTCTTTACAGATTATTTTTACTTATTAAGTTATATAATATGAATAGTTTCGATCGCAAGTATAAAATTTTGTAAATCTACCATAAAACGCTTAGAGGATGAAGTAGCTCTAACCCTCTCTCCTACGTTTTAGGAGTAACTTTTTAAGCACTTATAATAAGAGTGGGTAATCAGCTAGGGATCTATACATGATTAGTGATGGTTTGATAGAGAGGTGACTCTCGAGGGAGGCTACCTCTTTCACACATACCTTTTCAAGGTGTTGATAATGATATCTAACAGCTTTTCTGGTTCCTTGACCATCTTTATTTTGTAAGAGCTGTACCACAAATATGTATGTATGTATGTATTCTTAGTTACACTAAAATAAACGACAAACGTGCTTCCTTCGACTGCACTTTCTCAGTGCCTTTTTATGCATTTTTGCACTCCCAGGATTTGTCACATGGCCATCACATCATTTCACCCTTTCTTGATGGATTTGAGCCTACAGTCGAATTGGGATAATTACTATTCACTTATATAGTGAATTGCTTTGATTTCTTTTTACCATTTTCCACTTATTGGCAGTTATTATTTACAATGATTTATATATATTTTCATGAATGAATCAAATTATTTAATGGATGAGATTAATTTAGAATAGGTTGCTATGATTACGCTACGTGTCCATACTTATCAGAAATCTTGTTGAGATTTTCGATTAAATTTCAGTTGCTCTCATTGTGCAATGGGAATGTAGCTTTTAGTTGCTTTCGACACACAATGTGTCTTCTTCTTATTTAGCCTTATCTCCAAATTGCCATAAATACCAGAATACCAATTTCATCAACTCACAACAATCATCTCTATCCTTTATAATTAGTGTTATCTTCAATGTCTTGCTTTAGCATGCTGTTAAAGAGAACCGGACAACAAAATGAAGAATGAAGACGGAGGCGTGGTGAAGAATAATGAGGGGAGAGGCACATAACACCCAAGCTGTTTTAGCAGTGGATATGCCTTATGAAGGAAGCCAAAAACTATGTGGCGGTTCATGTACCGATCGTGCATCGAAGATCAACAGACGTTGGCAGACGAGGGAAAATATTTTGGAAGATTACTTTATCCATGGCTGTGTGTACCCTGCTGACAAATTTCGAGCACGATATAGAATGCAACCTCACCTGTTCACCTGTTCAGAATGCTTGCGTATGGATGGAAATTACAAGAACAAGCAAGTCAACGGTCTTTTAGAGTGCTCGAACATCAGCACTAAAAAAATCATTAGGATGAGAGATTGTTTAGTACCAATAAATATATTTATAATGAACCGTTCAATTATTGGACACATTTCAATGAGTAAATGATATCTGATTCAAATATTTTTTTTTATTTTTTTTATGGATAATCTTCAAATGAAGATTAAGAAATTAAATGTTCCTTATAAGTTGAGAATACATTATTAGAAAGGAGTGAGATTTATGCATTTCCCTCAAGGGGGGATGCAAGTATTATCCTTTGAAGCTGATTTTTTTTTTTTTTTTTTTTGTCATCCTTTGAAGGTGATTTTCACTCTTTATAATTTCTCACACGTCCCTCATTATTATGATCATCAAATTACATAAATTAAAAAATAATAATAAATATAATTCAACAAAAAATACATGTGAGGCTTGAAAAATTAATTATTTATCCTTTTCCGATATTTTATTAGTAGCCATGTGAGTAATGAAAAAAAAGGGGGTGAGTGTAGAATGAAATCGAAAAGATGTATTGGGAAAGCGATGACCGTGTGCAAAGCTAGAACTCGTTTTGAGCAGTTATCCATTCAAGAATATAAACCCAGAATCATGTGCATAAAGTGCAAGCGTGATGTAACTGACACAAAATCATGACCTCAAAGCCTATATCATCATGAATTATAAAGAAAAGTCTGACAAAAAACCAAAAGTAATTTCTGAAGCAAGAAAAAAAAAAAGGAAAAAGGAAATACAAAAAGAAGAATAAAAATCATGGATTGTAATTTTTTTTTTTTTTTAAATGTAAGAGAAATCACATTTTGTACCACATTGTTGTACTCTGGCAAATAAAGTGTAGAAACCATGTGTTGATTTAAAAAAATTATAAAACCTATGTGGCGCGTAGTTCAAATAATTATGAGCTAACTACGCCTTTTTTGTGAATTCGTGCGTGCCAACTTACAACCAAGCTCGATGAGGCTAATAGAATAGGTGTGGTGGTGATGGTGTCAAATGCCCTGCTGATTTGCACTTAAGCGACTACTACCAAGAAGGGAACGTGTCTAGGTCTTGGGTTCTAAAACCTGAAGGCACGGTTGCCTAGTTCACTGCAAAGTCCAAGATCTCCTACACCAGGTTCTGCTGCCTCGACTATATTTGTGAGAATATAGGTGCGCTGAATCGGTATCAAGTTGTAAGGGCACAATTACTCAAAGAAGATTAGCGCTTTTATGGTGAGCATGGTTCGGCCGTCAAAATACTGAACTGCAAAATGCATATAAGAGTAACCAATCATAGAACACTTCACTTCGCTAGGAAGCTAATGAAGTGACTTCTTTGGGTGATAGAGCTAAGAATTCAAATAGGTAATGAACCAACCTAGAAGCAATGTTGTTTACTTGTCCAAACTGAAGATGCTTCTTTGTAGCACTAGTGCTATTTATTTATCCAAACTAAAGATGTCACCAATTGTCAACACAATACTATTTACTTATCCAAATTGAAGATGTGTTGACAAGAGGTTTAATATGGTTAGTATTTTTCTTAGGGGTATGATAAGGGTTTCGTGTAGAGAGTGCGGTCATAGAGAGTTTGAGTTGTTCGTGCAGTTGAAGGGGTCTTTATGTTGCAAAACCTCATCAATTTATATGGATGGTTTTATGATGAGCAGGTTTGCTGAGCTAGAGTCCTGATAGGACTATGTCACTCGACATTTACCTGAGTATCTTTCTTTGTCCCTTTAATCACTTCTTTAGCCAAAAAATCACTTTTATCCAGCCTCATCCTTTTTTTTTTTTTTCAAACCAAGATTCTGAACCTAGTCCTTTTATGTACTTAATTATTCTTTATCTAATCAAGAATGAATTCTAACCCTTAGAATAATTCGCATATAAACAAAGACCACCTGATCCTTGGCAGCTCGTTAAGGACTCAATCGAGCCACATCTAACTTAATCCTTTCACAGTCCCACTTCTATAAGGCCTCAGTTTAATCAACCATTTCCTAGGCTAAAAGCCCACTGGTTTGAATGATCATTAATGGGCCGAAGATTGTGATTTTTCAACTCAAGTTAGCCCATTCTTAGCTCAAACTGTTATTTCAAACCCAAATACCATGCCAACTAATGAGTTTATTTCATTAGATGTTGGCTATATTCATTATTTGACACATCATGTGGTAAATCAATGTGGCACATAAATGTAATTTCCTTACCATTACTCTTTTTTATTGTTTTTTTAAATTAGCCAAATAAAAAAAAATCATAAAAACATCTATTTGACCACAGAGTTTGAAAAATATTGTATTTCTTTTATTTTTTGAGAAATGATTTCTCATTGGACTAATCCAAAAAAATATTGTATTTTTGAATTGGTAAATGATTTCTCATTGGACTAAAGAAAAAGGTGGGTTTGGGCTTACCTACCTAGTCGAGCCTAATTTTTTTTTTTTTTTTTTTTTTGTAAAATCCACGTGGCATTGTATTATTAGACTTGTGGGTCATATATGTATGCCACATAAGGAAACTAACAGAATTATTGACGGAGTTCTAACGGAAGGACTACATTGATGTGCAGTAGTGAATGTCAAGGACCAAATTGATTGATTTTGAAACTCAATGATCAAAATGATGAGTTTGATCAATCTCATGGACCATTTATGATAAAAACATTTATCTAAATTAACAGGATTCGAAACTATTATAATATTTTTTATATCTAACTTAAAGGTTTATGCCATTAAATATGAGTAAAATTTAAAAGATATTTTTTAATATGTGTGTAGTTTTAAATGTTTATGCAATTTTAATATGAAAGTGTTTCTACAACTATTTCAATGTTGTATTCAATTATTTGTTAAAGTGTTACTGCAATTATATTCAGGTGTTTCAAAGATTCCAATTAAATTGTAAATAAATTTTTTTAAATGAAGTTGAAAAAAAAAACTTTCACATTGAAGCTATACTCACATTAAAGTAGCGAAATTTTTCATTTGTTTTTATGGGATTCAAGCACAAAATTTTTTATTCTAAACTTCACCAAAGGTTGAATTGAAAGAGTTTTAATTTATAATTGATTAGTAAATGTTCTAATCATTCATAACCTCGTTAATTAGAACATAATTAATGAATTGCACACCGAGAAGATGGATAATGAAGATGATGAAATTGATTAAATTAGTTAATTGAGTAGGTTGACATTAACTAAGTTACTTAATTAATTAATAAATGAACATAAGAATCATATTGGGCCTTAAAGTAAGTTTCGGGTTTCTAGGCCCATCAGACCTAAGTCTATTGGACTTATAACTCAAGTTTTGCATCAAAATTTAAGAATTTCAAAATTATCCACTAAACCTATAGGGCCAGTTTTGGAGAGAAGGAGAGCATAGGGATCACACACGTGAGTCTACTATATAAGCTAAGTTATAGTTTCATCCTTCTTAGGGTTTTGAGTAGACATGGCATTCGTGTCGTGTTTCTCGTGTTCGTGTCGTTTTTGTGTCATACTTGATACCTTAACGGGTTGTGTCACGTAACACCCGTTAAAATAAACGGGTAAAGTGACCCGACCCAATAATATTAACGGGTAATATGACTCGACCCGTTAAGAAAAATATATTTTAAACAAATAAATAATCAAATGAAAAATATAATACTAAATAAGTATATACATACCATATTGTCACATTCAAAACATAAAAACGCATTTATTTTTCTACATATTTACATACCCAAAATAAGAGCATAATAAAAAATAAAAATAAAACATTAGAACATTACAAAATATCAAATGTTAAAAGATTTGCAAAATTAAGGGAGTTATGTTTCAAGGTTTGGGACTTTGAACATTTTCTTACAATCAAACCCTTCAATTTTCATCAATCATCATAGGAAATGGTGTTGAAACTTTGGCTTGATATATTATCTTCAAGAGTTATATTGATGATGTTTTCAGTGAGGCTTTCTACATTAACACTCTCTTCCACATAAACTAAGCATAGAAAAATCAAACATTATGAACCATTCAAATTATGAGTACCAAAATAATTATTAAAAGAATAAAACAATAGTACTATATTATATAAAAGATATATTACCTCCTTTCCATAAGGGTTTGGAGGGTTTTAAAAATCTAAACGATAATGTAAGTGTAACCATTATCTATTCGTGAAGGAATGATGAATCATGAGTGTTTATATATTCTTTCACATTTTTCATGCAGGCATGTCTTCCTGCCTATTTTAATTTTGGACAACAACATGTTAAGTAAAATTTATCCTAATAATAATAATAATAAAACTCTCATAATAAAAATAAATAAATGAATAAAACTTAATTTTTTAACTTATATAGAATAATAATACAAAAATATATATTTAATATAGAATATATCAATATATGCAATATGGCTATTGTATTTGATAATAAATTTTTTTAGTAATTAAACTTTAAAATTATCAAAATATTTTTTTTTCTTAACAGGTCGAAACGGGTTAACCACGTGTTATCCGCGTGTATACCCGTTAAGAAACCGTTAATAAGTTACTCAATCAATTATCGTGTTGACCCAATACCCATTATTTTCATGTCGTGTTACCATGTCATGTAAGATATTGTCGGGTGTAGTTTTGAGTGTGAGAAAGAGAAGGATGGAGGGTAAACATTCTTCTCATTTTCCCTCCACCATTGCCGGCCACAAAAGGTAGGAGTTACTAGCATCTCTCGCCATGGTCATCTCATCTCCTTCCTTAGTTATCTTTGAACACTTAGAGCCCTCCTGCCTTGGAGGCTTTTGGAGAATTCTCTTCAAGCAAGGGAAGATTACATCCATGACTGGTCTTCAAAGGTGATCATCTCGTCTCTCTTACTTTGTTCGTAAAAAATTTGGTTCATCAATCCTTAGGCCTTGAAGATTTTGGTACATTTGGTTTTGAATTTTTATAATCTTAACTTCCGCTTCTAATAAAAATTTTAATGCATGAGATATTTAAATGATCTTCTAATTTCACACAATTTTTCCTTCACCGACTACAGTATATTCAAGTTTATGCTCGTTCAATCCGGGATGATCCAAGAAAAAATTTCCTTGGAATCTCTCATAAAGTCACACATTTTGTTCAAAATCATGGTAAAATTAGTTTAATAAAGAAAGCCTCTACACAAATCTATTGTTAGAGGAAAAATCTGCTGTATTTTAAAAATGTTGAGTAAGGATGCGATGGGTGGAAAAGCCACGGTCGATGCCTGAGAAAGAGGTGGGAGATGCGGTGATGGAGGTTGAGAACGAGGGAGATGTGTAGCGGTTCGGAAATGAAGACAATTTATATTCTTATCTTAACATTTCAGTCAAACATATGAAGCATTTGGTATTAAAGTTGCAAAACAATTTCGGATTTTTTTTTCCTTTTGACAAGAAATGATAGAGAGATTTGGTTAATAAAAATATAGCAGTGGTGTCAAATGAGTATCAAGTTGTTTAAGAGACATATGGAAATACTTAAAAAAAACCCTAACTAGTTAGCTCGTCTCTACAGTCAAGACAGAACACCCCTTATAGAGAGATACGTAACAACCGTAAATCTAGCCATGTAAGACGACTCAACCATTATATCAAACAAGAAGCGTGTCCACCACGGATATCAAGTTGTATGAGAGGAGCATTGTGTTTCGGTGGTGGAAGAACTGGGAAGTGAGGATGAAGGGAGGAGATCGACTAGAACAGGGGAAGAAGGGGAAAGAGGCTACCGCCAGCTTCAAGTTGGAACAACAGGCCTGCAAAGTGTGGCCAATGAATTCCAAACAAGTGTAGAATTACTTAGGTGTCCTTACAACCAAGAAAGAAAAGACAGGTGAGAGCTTATCACACCAGTGTGATGTGAGCCAAAAGTCCTCTGAAGAAGGAACAGTTACCTTTTCATGAAAATGATCATGCCTTTATATAGGGTTATACATGGGTTTGGATATGATTCATAGGACACCTTGGAACTCCTTAAGTGATTGGTTTGAACCCTACGTGATTATGCCGAATTAGTCAACAATAATTGACTATTTAAGATGTGATGAAGGGCACCAATTAAGAATCTCGTTAAAGAATGGCTCTTAACAACATTGGTGATCACGACCTACGTATGGACCGTGATTATAAAGATGGATATAACTTGGAGATCCCATTAGATCTTGTTTTATCTAAAACTTCTAGGCTAACCTCGTTTTTGAATCCCACTGGGCTCATGGGATCCTTTTTTAACCATGCACGGCCAATTGGGCCCACCACTCAAGGATTGATTACTGCCCAAATCCTAGGATCAATGTCTCATTCACATGTTAATAGTTTTGGATTTTAAGTGAACAATCAGTTTTATATCCTAATTTTAACTGGTATTTTAGTTAAAGCATCCATACTTTTGGAGTTGAAGTTTTTTATTTTTACTTTCATATGAGATTTCTTAATATGTTAGGAACATAACTTGGTTCACCAAGTATAAAAATAAATAAATAAATCAATCAAACGCCTTATTGTACTTGGTGTACCGGACTATATTCTGGGGCACACTGATAAATTTCCTTTTGAGATACAAGAATTGGTCGGGTTAGCTTACTCTCTGGCAGTGCGATCTTCCTTGACAACACTCTGGTTGAATGGGTATGGCCTCTGTTTTCATTTTTCTAATGTTTTATGATTTGTGATTTTAATCTTATTTTTTGAAAATCCACGTGGCATTGTACAGGCTTTGTGGATATTCCATGGGAATTAGATTTGCTCCGGAACCTTAAGTGTCCAAAGCCTAACGATCAACTTATCCGAGATGCACAAATTGAATATAACGGTCTCAATTAACTCATTTCGTTGGCTCACCACACACAAATCAACAGCTTTGATTTCTTTTACATGCCTATCAACGACCGAAATAGATTAATTCTTAGGCTCCGGACACCAAATTCCGGAACAAAATACCATGCCAGAAGTAATAACCCGCCCAGGCTTGGCCAACACCACTAACCCCCTTTTTTCACTTTTTCTTGAATTGAATCACACGTATGGGCCACAGGTTATTTAATTAACACATTGTAGTAGGCTTTAATGTTTTATACAAATGAAAATAATAAACACAATTATTATAGCCTAATCTTGTCCGTTATTTCATTTTGATTTATTCAATTTAACAGTCAGAAAAACGTGACGGTGTAAAAATCACCTCATTAGGCAATTCTCAAATCCAAATCCTTTCGACGGGTGTTTTCAACCCGGTTGTACAATCACCAACTTTCTGTGTCCATCAAGCTAACCCCACGAAATAATCAAATTGATGCATAGATTGATCAACCCTGCTAACCCAAACATTGGACATTAGTCCAAGACTTACCCATTTTCAGATGACAACCAACATCTACACACCAGCATGAAAGCTTTAAGCCCTGCAATATTGCCACACAAAGCAAGAACAATTCATCCCTGGACGAACCGAAAACATAAAAATAGAAACAGGAACTAGAACAATTGTTCCAGATCTTCTCCAACAACTGAAAAAACATTTGACAAAAATAGAAAAAGCAAAGAGGAGTTTAGTTCAGGGGGTTATTCAGAGTCTACAACTGCAAAAGTGCATACAAATCTACTAAACAGAGCAATCTCATGGGAATACAAGAGAATTCATATGAATGAAGTTGGATTACAGGCTATCTAATTTTGTAGTCACCAAAGCATCCTGAATCTGTCAGCACCAAACCAAAAACAAGTCGTCGAAATTTAGATGGGTCGCGGTCGCAGTCGCACTACTTAGCAATGTACATGTGCTATCGAAAACAGACCAACTGTTATCTATTTATCACCACATTCTACCAATATTATACAAATTCTGACAAGACCAATGGAGCCCCGACGCATACACATTGAGGAATCAAATTAACACAATAGTCAGAGAGAAACCCATTCTATACTTGCAGCGGGATGGTTGGAGGCCTCGGAGAAAATTTCTGCTATACACCAATCACAGATTCAAATCGAACATTTGTCTGAAAAAGCTTCCGATCACCATCTACCCTAATTTTCAGAGATCTGCAATTTAAGAAAAACGTCATTAGTAATTTGCTGTAATCTAGTCAAAAACACTCTACTAATCAGTTACATAGTTGCTTCCATCGACCATTCCAAATCCAAGACGTCCAAGGCCTTCATTTGTAATCCAAATCAATATATTAACAAGATTTACTTTAAGTATGTATGTGCTATAAGCATACGAGCACCCAAGGGCACAGATAAGAACAAACAAAAGTGGTGTAAAAAAGATATACACATGCCCTGTATAGTAAAAAAATCTAAAAACATGCACTTATGCAAAGCTTAGATGTGATCAAATTAATCGAACCTAACGCAACAACACTCATTAACCCTGACTTGCTCACTTAACTGATCTAATGCTGACACCCTCTCCCAGGAGAAAGACAGGTTCTTCCCTTATAAGTCTGACTCGTAATTATTGGAAAGGACCGTACACGACATGCTATAAAAAACAGGAAAGCAGAAATAAGCAACAAACAAAAGTCAAGCATGACTTGCTCGGCATTGCAAGTCCATAATCCAAAACACAGGCCAAAACGATCCATCTTACTAACTTCTTCAAAATAATCCTTCCCTACCAGGAAAACAGTAGATAACCAACATACTATGGTGAACATACTAAGGTGGCTGGCATATTGTAACTTAATAGAAAAGACAATACAGCAAAAAAGCCATTTCAGTGATATAAAATGGATGAAAAATTCTGGTCAAATTAGATATGTATATTGGTTTCTTTGGCAGCCTTGCTGGGATCCCCAGATTGAATAATTGGTTTACAGGATGCTCTAAGGGAATCATGTCTTCTCAGATTCCAGCTTTTTATTTCTTACAAAAAATTTTGACCTAAACCCTGAACAGAGATGAACGCTGTATACAGGTAGTGAGGTCATATATACTCATGGGACTCCATATATACAATGGACCTTTCTTGTGAAATAAAACCATCTTAGAATGTACTAGAAAATTTGGTGGGGAAAAGGACCAAAGACCAGAAACATCATCTCTCATTAAGCACTATCAAGATTTTTATTCTGGGGACAACAGTTGGAGTGGTAATAAATTCCCTTGAAATTTCTAAAGAGGGAGAGCAACAAAAAAGGTGGGAAAAGGGAAGGTTGACAATTTTGAGATTGGTGAATATATGTGATGATATTTGATACCAGATTTGCTAGTTACAACAATTAGTAATAGTCAGTGGTAAAATTGAACAGCACTTTCTAACTCAAGATAGAACGACCTTGACACAGCAGGCTTTCCAAGCAACATGTATACAACCAATATGTACGCAACCCTTAACTTCACATTTAACAAGAATGCATGTGATAATATGCACAGATTATTAGAAGTATTAGTCTAAATTCGAATCAACACTTAAATTCTGTCATAAATGTTTTGGTTTCCTCTCAGTAAAACCTGTCAATCAAAAAAAATAAGATTTTAAATTTCATTCTCTTGGTAAAACTATTTGATTTCCTGCTCCCACACGCCAACTCCATCCCCTTCTCTCCTCACTATCTTCCTCATCACTCCCTTCCTCTCTCCAAATACTATTCATATTTGTTTTGGTAAGTGATTCTCACGCACCATTTTTTTTCTACACACCCTTGTTTATTTATGGTCTTCTGATTCAAGAAACCAACGGAGAATCAATGAACATAAAATAAACAGGTGTGCAGAAGGAGAAAAGGGGTACGCGAAAACCATTTCCCTTTTTTTTGTTATAAAACTCGGTTCATATTTGAAACAGGTGGAAAGTGAAAGAAATCTCTGAAAATGTGGACCCTGGCACCAAGTTAAATTGCTACAAATCTGTATAGCAATTGTAAACCAAGAGTTTGAGTTTTATATATTGGCTTTTTAGCCAAAATGATCCCTGAGATTTGCATAACTCCTCACTTTGGTCCCTGAGATTTGAAATCAATAGAATTGGTCCCTGAGTTTGTCCACCATCAATCATATTGGTCCTTGAAAAATCTCCATTAAATAAGAATAGAATGACCAAAATACCCTTATTTTTTGTCAAATCATTTTGGCCCATTGTTTATTAAATTGAGGGTATATTTGTTATTTTGATCCTTATTTAACATAATTTTGCACGGAATGACCAAAATGATTGATGGTGGACAATCTCAGGGACCACTTCTATTGATTTCAAATCTCACGGACCAAAGTGCTGTGTTATGCAAATCTCAGGGATCATTTTGGCTAAAAAGACTTATATATTATATATGTCATTCAAAAGTCTTAAACATCAAGGACTAGAGGTGGGGGTAAACAAGTAAGCCGGGAAGGGGGTAAACTCATAGGAATACTTGCTGCTCGTCCTTTTCCATGAAAAGTTATTTAAGAAGAAACGTTATTATTAGAAGAGAAAAAAATTATGAATCTTGAGAAACGTTCTGGAGATAAATTGCATGCTAACAGTTTTGAGTATTGATACTTCCAATGTATATAATACTTATTGCAATTAGAAACACACACACACACACACACACACACACATAACAGCTTCACACTGTAGCAAAAAAAAAAAAGTAAGCAACCCTCATGCATGACACATTTGGTGCTATCATCTAGAGTTCTTTTACAAAATCACGGCTCCAAGGTGAATAATGCAGCAATACTAATAAATAGTTTTGCCCATACAAAAGGTAAAACCAACAAATGTACTTCCAAACCAAAAAATTTAAAATAGTTGGTCAGCTACTGCAAGGCGTTGGTCAAGTTCAATGTCAAAGATAATATCATTTTATTCAAAATATATAAAACCACCACTAAACACTATAAAGGTACTTGATTACACAACTAGGAAGAACAAAAATTACAAAATGCTTGGAATAAGAATCAAGTTGACAGAATCTTACCTCAAAAGAAAATAGTTAAGTCCTAGGCGATCCCGCATCCGATCCAGATGCTGACGAACTATCACTATCTGAGTCTGCAGCAACACGTGTAAGGAAAAGAAATTACTTTACCAAACAAGAACTTGCATAAATGCATCCTATATGCTCAATAACTTCACATCTGTGAGCAGAAAAATGTATTATAGTACCACTTGAGGAAGATCCCGAATCACTGCTAGAGCTGCTTGAACTACTCGACCTACTCCTATTATCGCCCTGGTTATCCCCTTGAATGGGTGTTGAAGAGGAAACAATCCCTTCATCTGCTCACAAAAGAAACGAGTTTCAATTTATCAGTTTCTCCAAGGACCGATTCCAATGCCATGAAACCTCACATTCTGAAATACTTTACCCGTTTTAGGTTGTTTCGGAACCTCTTCTGCAACTGGGGCCTGGGTCTGTAAAAAGATAAGGAAAAATGAATCATTTACCAACAGCGGCCACCACAAAAATCTGAGGTTAGAATTTAGCACGAGCCAAGACATACCTGCTGCTGGACATTCTGCTCAGCTTCTGCTCTGGCTTGCATTTCAGCTTTTCGCTTGTGTTTGCTCAAACTCTTCTTGTAGTTGGTTACAAACCTGTCCAGCTCCCACAGGGTCTCGGTATCGACGCTATCTATGTCCACTTCAATTTCATCATCATGCTGGAAGAGTGACGAATTCCTCCTCTTTATAATCTGTACAATGGCATCCAGCTTCTCTGAAGGCAGACTCTGGAGTTGGGTGCTAAGCTTTTGCTTTTCGTCATAAGTCATATCTCTTTTATGAGGATCTTTAGCCTTAGGCTTCTTAGGAGCGGGGGTCCTAGGAGTAATAGTCATGGGTTTTGGCTTCGGATCAGCGTGATGAGAAATGGACTCGGACCTGTCCAAAATCCTTCGCATATCAAGAGGAGGTGGTGGCAGCAGAGGTGCCTTTCTCGGTGTAGGTGTTGGAAGATTAACCCCATAATCATATCCAAACCTCATCTCACGATTGTAATCTGACTCTATGATAGCCCACCTGTCCTCAAATATTCTGGATAACTGCTCTGCCATGACATGAACATCCTGCCCTTGGGGGTTATAGGTCATGGCATTGTGAAATGTAAGTCTCACATCCTCCGCAAATTCTTTCGGAGACTTGTACCAATTCTTGTTCAACCTAGACTTAATGGTACCCAAGTCCATTGGATGCTTGATAATGATATGATAATCGTGCAAACCAAGCTTCGCAGCATCAACAGGTTCATTAAACACCCAACTATGCTTGTGTTTCATCAATTTCTCAAGCAAAGAACTGCAACTCTTGAAAAACTTGCTTCCCATCCCACCAAACCCTTGCCCTAATTCTGCTCCACCATGTTTTTTCCCATTCAATTTCGACTTCTTGTTACTCTCAGCAGGTGGAATCTTATCCTTGGCCAGCAAAAACTCAGAATTACGATAGAACTGGTTCGCCTTGGGGGTTCTCTTCTCTTTCTCCACAATATCACTCATTCCCTGACTATTCTCCAACACGGATATACTCAGCTGATGCAAAGGCCTGGTAGGCTCTCTAGGAACACCTACAGAAGCAACCTCAGAGTGAACCCGCCTCAGCCCTCCACCTGCACTATTCGCCCCATCATTCACTGAAACATGGGAGAGACTAACCCCACCAATCTGCCCCTGTTTGGCCTCAATCCTCTTCACCAAACTCCGCACCAAATCGAGCTCGCTCTCAAGCTTCCTTCGTAGCTCCCGCTTGTCCTGCTTCGACCTTGAAGCAAAATTAAGTTTAATTCGGCTATCTGAAGTCGGCTTGACCACCCCATTCTCTGCAGGTGAATTCTGACTTTCTCGCTCAATAGTTGCCTCTACCACTGCCTCTACTGCTGTCACCGCGGGTTCTTGCCGGTTCAGGCTCGAGGAGTCATCAGAGGCAGCAGCACCGGACTGTGAAATGAGCTGCTGCTGCTGAGCGGAATTCCCATCCCCAGACAGAATAGTCTGAGCCGGAGGCTGAGTGGAATTCTCATCATTCTCATCATTATTCCCGTTACGCTTGTTCTCACTATTGGTGTCCTTGTTTTCATCGTTGTTGCTGTCCTTCTGGTTCTCGTGGTTGGTGGTGTCCTTCTGATTCTCGACGTTGTTGCTGTCCTTCTCGTTCTCGACGTTGTTGCAGTCCTTCTCGTTCTCGACGTTGTTGCAGTCCTTCTCGTTCTCGACGTTGTTGCTGTCCTTCTCGTTCTCGACGTTGTTGCTGTCCTTCTCGTTCTCGTTGCTGTCCTTCTCGTTCTCGTTGATGCCCTTATCGTTCTCGTTGATGTTGCTGTCCTTGTTCTTGTTGATGATGTTGTCCTTCCCGTTGATGTTGTTGTCCTTGGTGGTGGTTGGGGTGGTGGCAGGGGCGGAGGGGGCAGCTAAGGCAGTGGCGGTTGAGTCAGTATTTGAGTTGGCGTCGGTGTTGGCGTCGGTGTTGGCGTTGTTGATGATGTTTGTCTTCTTGGGGCCTTTGAAAGCTTTTCGAGTATAGACCTTGCTCTCCGTGAACCTCTGTTTCTCTCTGGCTCCATCACCTTCTCCTACTGTAGGCCCTGAAGCCATACATGTACCTCCCACAACCCTAATTCCCGTTTTTCCCTCTCACAAAGATCCAAGATTCCTAGGGGTTGTTCCGCTATCCGCCCAAAACAAAAACAAAAAATTAACAAAACCCTAATATTCCCCCCAAATCTCACACAAAAGTCACAAAATCCTAGGGTTTCTTTCCCCTATCCAACAAAATAAAACAGATATTAACAAAACCCTAATTTTTTTTCCCCAAATCTCACACACAAAACTCCAATTAGGGCTTCCTCACAGCAAATCAGCTAGAGAGTGTTAGGCTTACAACATCGACAACCACAAGGGGTAGAGCTTCGAGCTTCGAGCTTCGTTTGCCTTTCTCTCCTATCAGATCTCGTTCTCTCTTCGCTCTCTCTCTCTCTCTACTTTCTCTCTCTAAAATGTTTCACAGTCTCACAGGTTCTCTCTCTTCCCTCTCTCTCTCTCTCTCTCTCTCTCTCTCTCTCTCTCTCCTTATCTTACAGGTGTACGGCGAGGGAGGGGTTCGTGAGGTAGCGGTGGAATGACGAAGCGTGTGGGAGCATCAAAAGAGTCGTGCCGGGGAAGTGTCATAGCACGGGCGGGGAGCGTGGTATACTAACGCGGCATCTGAGGGAGTGACGTGCAACCGGCCAATGTTAGAGCGAGGAGAGTGCGGCGTGACGTCATGTTTGGGTTGAATTTATTGGGAGATTGTGTGGCGGGGAGCTGTGTTGTGCAATATTTGGAAGAGATTCTCCAGGCGGTAAGAGGGCGCGTGCAGTGCACTTTCGGGTATTGTGGGATTTTCGATTTGGTGAAGATGAAAGTCGCCGGCGAGGTCCATTATATGCCCCGATAATGTGCTCATTGCTGCCATTTGGTCGTTGCTGGTTGTGGTTGAGGAGAGTTGCAACTCCCAAGCCATAATGGGCTTTAATTGGGTTCTTTGTTTGAAGCCAGATATGAGCTCAGTTCCTGTTCCTTAAGGTCATCTCCAACCAAAATGACTAGCATAATCTCGTTCAGAATTATAATTTTGCAAAAAAAATTATTTTTAAATAAATAGTGTCAGATTATATTCATATATCATCTCCAATTCAAGGAGCTAAACATAGCCCCCTTGATAATTTATTAGTTTTAGCTTTATATTTTAACTTTATTGGTCAATTTAATTAGCCATCACTGGATCTTTCAAATCTAAGCGTTGAATTTGAATCAATTATTGCAACTGAAAAGCTAGGCTCCAAAAAATGGGCTAAAAGGAGAGCTACATTTGGCTAGCCTGATGCCACTTTGACCAAGTAATAGCTTGGTGGGCTCCACAGAATTATAATTAAGTCATCGATTGAAGATGAGATTTTTGGCAAATCAAGTCATTTTTTGGCTTTTGGATGTTTAATTCTCTCCATTAGAGATGACCTAAGAGTATCTCCCTTAGTTGGTGGAAGGGGTAAGGCAAAGCCACGGGTATATAAGTTGCCCTTTGAATAGTATTTGCCTTTGTGCAACTCCGTCAATTTAAAAAGGGTAAGGACAAGGGCAAATTTTTTTTTTTTTTTTTATGCTTTGAAAACAAAATAATTGTTTAATTCTAATAAATTATTTCAAATATAAGGCAAAAACATAGCATTACAACAAACATAATTAATTAAAAAGCCAAAAAAAACTCCCTTAATCATATAAACAACATCGAAATTGAAACAATCTAAAAAATTCTAATTTTAATAATATTTTTCAATTTTTATGATTTTTTTATACTTTTTCTAATATTTTTTTATGATTTAATTCTAGCTGTTGATTTCCAAATTGATTTGAAATTGGAGGCACTAGATTGCACCATGTGGCACAACGATAAGATTTTTGAATTATTTTTACCATTGGAAATCCAATGGTCTAGATCTTATGACAATTGGAAATCCAACGATCCACATTCGGCCACGTCATCTAGCCATTGGAGTGGGCTAGGATTTCTATTGCAGTGAGGCCCACCGCTACAAGTTTTGTCTCTCACTCTCTCTTCACGGTTAGACGCATCTGATTAAAAAAATTAGGGTTTGCGCCAATGTCACAATGACATCAACTTGCCCGAAGGTAGCAAGTTGGGCTTAAGATGGTTGGACATTTGGGCTAGCAGTGGTTAGCCCACCGCTTGCCTTTGGTTTATTGGACTATTGGAGAGGTTTTTGGGTTGGGAAAGGAACATTATTGCTTTTGCCCTTGTCTTCCACCAATTGGAGGAGATGCTCTAAGGCTTTATTGAACAATTAATATTTGAAAAATCAATGCTGTAACGACCTGTCTTCAAAATTTTAGTCTTTATAATTTTTAAATGTGAATTTACGGAAATACCCTTCAAGGAAAAGACTTTGACTTTTGTTGACCGTCTTGTCATGTCACATAAGGTTTGTTTTCTTGGCGTATCCTCGTAGTACTCATCGCTACGAACGCATGGGCGTAAATGGAACGTAATTTGGAGTTATAACGAATGAGTTATTAACAAATGAAGTCGAGGGCAAAATTGTAAATTTATTATTTTCTAGAATGCTCCAAATTTTTGGAGCAAAATCTGGAAAGCCACGTGTGTGGCCCAGATTAAAGGGAAAAAAAGTTGGGCGATGGAGATGAAAGATAAAGGAGAGGGAAAGAGGATGGGCGCTGCCCAATCGGGAGAAGAGAGATAAATGAGTGACCAATGGGAAAGAAGAAAGGAAGAAAAAGGAGAAAGTGAGGATGAGGGAAGTGAGAGTGGGAAGAGAGAAAGAGGCCGCCAGTGAATTGCAGCTCGTCTCTGTGAAGATGACGGAAGGAAAAGTGCATTTGCAGCTCGTCTGTGAAGATGAGAGGATAAAGTGTGAAAAGAGAGAGAGAGAGAGAGAGAGAGAGAGAGAGAGAAAGAGAGAAAGAGAGATTTAAACATTTGAATATGTGGTGGTGCAACTGTGCAAGTTGAGGACTGGGAATCTAAGGTCAAAAGCATGGTTTTAAATATGAAAACCATGGACTCTGACATGGTTTTAATTATGAAACCACCCAAGGTGGATGGGTGATGTGAAAGAGCAGAGGTGAGGTGGATGGTTTGATGGTTTTTGTAATGAAAACCACCCACTATGTGGGCTTTTTATATTTTTAAAAGTTTGGTGTGTGTGTGTACATATATAAATTATAAATTATTCAGATAATATTTTGTTTTTTTTCCTAGGCAAGTATATCATATATGTACAAAAAAACATTCACATATGTATGTTTTTCTATAAGAAATAATATATTAGTCAATAAATATTTACATTTGATATAATAAATTTAATTAATTCATAAAATATATAAGAAATTTACCTAAATCCGCCTAGACGCCTAGGCACTAGGCGCTAGCCCACTGCCCTTTTTTAGAACCTTGATACACACACACACACCTTATGGTTTTCCGAAAATGTTTTAAATTGATTATGCATAGCATGCCATGATTTAAATGTGTTAATATTGCATTGTGATGAGTTTTGTGGTTATGTCAAATGATCCTACAGAAGTGCAGATAAGTTCATGTGAGTTATTATGTGATTGAAATAGTTGAATTATATGAGCATGCATATATTCATGTAGAGCTCATCATTGATGCACCCCCCGGTGTTAGTGCTCCTGCTCTGGGCCAGGGCATAGCCTTCATGTGATTGTTCACGTCCCGCACCGCACTCTCACCTTGGATCCAACTAGCCTGTCGTACAGGTTGCATTAGGCGACTCCAACTCATAGGTGACCCGCGCATAATGCTAGCTTTTCATGTGATCGTAGCACTAGAGCGTACATATTTACATTCAGTATGTTGTACAGATCACATAAGGTGACTCTAACTCGTGTGCTAGCATAGATTGATGAGCAATAGGTCCAGTCGTACAAGTCACATAAGGTGACTCCGACTGGCATGTTAGTTTAGATTGATCTCACACCTGGCTTTCTTTTATTATTGCTAAGATATTGCAGCATGGCATGGTTCTGTTTTTACTGCACTTGTGCATTCATTTTTCGTATCTATGTAGTATTATTTTTTGGAAACTATACAGGTTTTACGGTAATGGGTTATAATGCTTTCAAAAGGTTTTTATTAAAAATTTATTTTCAGGCCCACTCACCCTTGTTTTTCTCCCTTCCAGGTTCTAGTAGTAGAGTTTTCATACCGACGAGGATTATTGGCAAATCTTGTGGTAGACAATGACCATCGATGGTATAATTCTCATCCTATTTTACTGTACTGTATTTATGCACTGTCATCACGTATGAAATGAGTTCATACTCGCTCACCGTGCACTCTTGTACTTAGACACTTTTAGGTTTAAATTTATTCACATCTTTCACATCAATACATTTTATGGTTTCATTATATTCCAAGTGTCGGCCAACACAACTTGATTCGGAATCCTAGTGGACATCCCGGGTCGAGGTGTGTCAAGTGCTGCTCACCTAAGGTCTTCTTTAATAAGAGACATCAGATTAATCTAACGATAAATTAACTTATAAGCTTAAACTATCTCTCTTTAACCTGTTGGACACCTTTTGATTGAGTTGGATTTGGGCTTTAGTAGAAACTGTGGGACCATGATTTTCTAAGATAGGAGTAGGGGTGGTTTCGGTATGGTTATCGTACCAAAACTCTCGTACTAATTACTATACTAAACTTTTGGTATGACAAAATTGATTACCATTACTGTACCAAACTTTTGGTATACCAAAGTTCGGTATGCTAATTATTCAATTGGTATGGTATGATAATATTAATTACCACTTTGTTTTACGCCACTTTTTTGGGCCACAATCTGACTTTTTTTCTTAAACCCAATCCAAGACCAATACATTTTTCTTTTCACTGTTTTTGGTTTTTGTCCTCCTCTCCCAGTTTATAATCGAAAGGGTGGGATTTTGAAGATGGGTTTGGGGCGTACTGGGGGACTTGGTATGTGGGTAGTGGCTGATTCAGGTGGGTGTGGTTTGAGTGAGGCAACTGAAGGGTTTTTTTTTTCCTATTATTGAAATATTATATATATATTTTATATGAAAATATATATAATATATATTTATAGTTTTCGGTATGGTACAGTAATACCATGGTAATTGTATCGAATACCAATATCTTATTAAAAAAGCTCGGTTTGGTATAATACCGTGCTATTACTGATTACCGCAAAAGGTTTGGCACAAAATCAATATGGTACAATTGACAATTCGGTTAATACGATAATTTGACAAAAAAAATCCACCCCTAGATACGAGTAAGATTGATCTGAATACATACCTCCTAAGCCTATGAACTCACCGTACAAAACCAGACCCCAAGAAAAAGATAAAAAGTGACCAGAAATGCTCTGTTTATCAACAACGAGAAGGATATGAAAGTAGAACATCGGAGTAGTGAAGGAATTTGGCACCCAAATCACATGAAAGTTGTAACAAAATGCAGCGTCTTAAAGTAAAGGCCATGCTTTCTCCCACCTTCCAAGCCCCCTCCTTTTCTTCTTCTTCTTCTTCTTCTTCTTCTTGCTTGCAATACTCACCTTGGTCCGGCCTGCAAACCTGGAGAGAGTGCCCACTCAATGAGAACCGTTGGTGGGGTACCAAGGGCCCACAGCCTCAGCCGCTACAGTCACTTCCCTCCTCCATTGACAAGCATTACAATCAAATGGTGTCGTCAGCTTCCTCCCTCGCAGAGCTCGGCGCTCTGGTTCTCTCCACCAGCGACCCCCTCGCCAAGTCAAGGATTTCCCACCTCGCTTATTCCAGGTGGCGCCATCACCGCCTACCGCTCGGTGCATCTGATCCCCCTCCTCCGCCTGCTCGCCCCTTCAAACCCCAACTGGTAATTTCACCATCTTTCATGGGTAACTTACAATTTCATCATGTTTATATATTTTCTGTTTGTGGGTTTTGGGATTCACTGCTTAAAACTAAACATGTACTGCTTAAGTTAAGTCAAACATTTGTGTTTTGGATTAACTGCTTAAATTAGACATCAAAGAAGGATATTTTACCTGTATATTGAATTGGGTATTGTCATTATCTGTATCCTTAGTTTGTTTTGAACTTTTGATGCAAATTATCCGGCTTTTGAACTCATCCAGTGTTTTCATAGTTAACTTTTCGAGTGATCGAAAACATGTATACAATGCTTTACAGCCACACTCATTATTACCCTATCGTATCGCGTGAGTTCAGGTTTCTCCTAAAGAAATTCCAGCTCCCAAGAACTCGGGTTTGCCTCTTAATGCTTATATGCTTCATAATCTTGCTCACGTTGAGCTCAACGCAATTGATTTGGCGTGGGATACTGTTGTTCGTTTTTCACCTTTTAGTGAGACTCTAGGGGAGGGTTTTTTTGCCGACTTTGCTCATGTCGCTGACGATGAGAGTCGCCATTTTGCTTGGTGTTCTCAGAGGCTTGCTGAACTTGGTTTCAAGTGAGGACAATACTTACTTTGGGTAGATTATTTGTTATCGTTTCTTAGGTTGACGTGTAATTTTGCTTTTGTAACTAGTTACGGAGATATGCCTGCTCATAATCTGCTTTGGAGGGAGTGTGAGAAATCATCTGACAATGTTGCTGCACGTTTGGCAGTGATCCCCTTAGTCCAGGTAATATGTTCTACTTGCTGTATGTACAAACGTTATCTCTATCAGTTATTCAAATAAGATCTCTAAATAAGAACCTGTTTCCTCAACTGGTAGATCAGACGTACACAGCTGAGGTGCAATGATATGAGATGTATTTCATTGCATGTTAGCTATCCCTGACTGTGGTCATTTGAGGCATTATATGCTTTATCATCTGTGCTCACTGGAAAGTAGTTTAGCATGTTAAATTGTGTCTGAATCTGCAGTCTTGATTTGCTAGATAATCTGGCTCTGTCTCTCTGATTTGAATGTTTTTCAATTATATTCACCTGTCTTTAATTTCTCCCTAAATAATAAAGAGAACTGCATGACCTTGTCTATATTGATATGGAATGCTGGGTGAGTATACAGTTGATACTACATATATGAAAATTTATACAATGCTATCCAAAAATTGAAGAAAATGAAACAATGCATTTTTGAAGCTGGAAGAACTTTTGTCAACTTATGAAGAACTATTCCTTGAGGTTTAGAGGATTGTTGAGCTAATGTAGGAAGAAAGTGCGAGAACCCAGACTAGGGACAGATGACTGGCACTCAATTTGTTCCACAAACTCTTCTGCCACTTTGTTTTACACCAAGCTATTATGATGGGAATTTGGATTTCTAATGATGCGTATTGTCTACAAGAATGAATGATTTAGGTGGATTCACTGATTGGTATTCTTTGGTATTCTTTCGAACTCGTAGTTTTCCTTCAATACATTTCCCAAATTTTTGTAGTACTTCGAGCTGTTTTTCAACATTGATTACTCATGTTGAGACTGATGGGCACCTACTTCCCATATGCTAAGGTTTAGTACTGTTTAAACTTTATCATATGAAGAAGGATTGGAGGGTGGTTGACTATTTGCAAGATCTTTTCCTCATCAGTCACCCCATGAGCATTGGGATATAGTTGATTGAATGATGAACAGCTAAAGAAACATTAGCTTTTTTCTTCCCCCTCAACAACTTAGCATTTTGGGTGCTGTTTAAGCGAAAGTGCGGTATTTGATGGTAAGTTTTTTGTTAAGTGAGTCAAGTTAGAAGATAAAGAAGACATTCTACTTTCCCCATTTTGCTTTTGTTTCTTTGTATGGGAAAGGGCATAACAACGGGTGGGATTAACCAATTTAGCTGCAGACTCCTTTGTTTTATATTGATATAGTTTGACATGCTTGGACACACATATACTGATATGCGTCAGTTTTCCACAACTTAAAAATAACACTATATATTCTTTGCTTCGATCCTAATTTATTCATTTGTGTATTATATTTTGAATTGTAATTCTTGGTTTTAGGAAGCTAGAGGACTAGATGCTGGACCTCGACTTGTACAAAAATTGGTTGGTTTTGGAGATCTTAGGACATCTAACATTGTTGCTAGAATCGCTGATGAAGAAGTTGCACATGTAGCTGTTGGTGTCCACTGGTTTGTCGATGTCTGTCAAAAAATGGGTTGTGCCCCATCTTCCGTGTTTAAAGGTTTTCTATCGTTCCATTTTCTGTGTGTATATGTTCTCACCTATAGTCATACTACATTCGAGAGCAAGATGGATATATGGATCATTTCCTTGTAACTACGCAGACTTGTTGAAAGAGTATAATGTGGAGTTGAGAGGGCCTTTCAATTATTCAGCTCGTGACGAAGCTGGCATTCCTCGTGATTGGTGAGAAAATTGTATACTAGCCAGTTCTTTTGATTGGTATTAATTTGGAGAAGTTAAAATTTTAGTATTTAATATCATGTTCTTTTGTCAAAATTTATTTTTGTTTTTGGTTGGAATGAATAAATTCTCTTTTTAGTCTGCATGTGTGAAATTTTCTGTTAACGAAAGTGTAACAGCTTGCTTCATCTCTTGTATAGGTACGACTTATGCGCAAATCACCCGCATAAGGATAAGAAAACGGATAAAAGTGAGAAGCTTTCTGAGGTTTGTGATCCTGGCGTTATAAATTTCATGAAACTAAATTCAGAACTTCGTTATTTATCTTTTCTTCTTTCGGCATATGAATATTTGTAACATCTCAACTATTATACAGGTCTATGAAAGGCTTGCTTCCATAATTTCCATGGAGAGTGAGAACTCAAGTTTGAACAAGCCTGAGTAGTTTTGCATCAACTAATGCTTTCCTCATATGTTGTTGCACTCTTTCGTCCATGGAATCAATCTTACCTAATTTCTTTGTTACATGCTCCCGAAACAGCATTCCAATTGACTTACTTTGCCAATCTGCTGAATCGCTTCTTCGGGATATCACATAATCTGGCATCTTAAATGTAGGCAGGTGCGCGTACTTGGGAGTTTTTATCTGTTCCTCCTTACTTCGATGTCTTTCTGTCGAGGTTCAAACGTGAAATTCAGGTAGAAAACCAGTTATCGATTTCTTCCTGTAAGTGTATAAGTTGCTTGAGCTCACAAGTTTATATATAAAGATTGTAGAAGCTCTTTCTCTCCTTTTCCTTTTTTTAGCATCCAATTCCAGACAGATGCATGAATGAGAGTCGGAATTAGTATTTGGATGTGGTGGAATTACATCATAGCACATGCTTCACATGGCCAGCTCTTTCTCTCCTTTTCCTTTTTTTAGCATCCAATTCCAGACAGATGCATGAATGAGAGTCGGAATTAGTATTTGGATGTGGTGGAATTACATCATAGCACATGCTTCACATGGCCATTGTAGTAGGACTAGGCTCTCCTTTTGCAATTATTATTTGTAAATAAGAGATTTCTATGGTGCTCCACACTCGAGACGTTTTAACCATTAGTTAGATCTTTGGTTAAAAATACAAAACCAAGAGTTAACAGTTGAAGCATCTTCAAATGAGATGTCAAAATGTTAGGTGGAATGTCACTGTGCGTATTTGACATAAAAAATCTTTCTAACCAAAATGTTATTTGCTTGGATTTGAAGGTTTGTGATTAAGAGTTAAATTTATTTTTAATTAATTTTAATGGTGGGTCCCTATTAACATTTTAACCAATAAAAATTTTGTTAAAACATTTTTTTTGTAATAATTACAACTATTTAAAACTCAATTTTAATAAGAAAATTCCATTTGACAAATTGGTTTGGGAAGTATAAATTTGACATAAGACTTCAGATTACTGAATCAGTCATCAATTTTAATTGATTATTATAATTTGACATTTCCTTTAAAGATGATTTTATAATCTTGAAGTATATACTCTGCTGCATGACAGATTTTTGTGCAAAAATGCAATTTTCTTTCCCCGTATTGCAAAAGGTTCAACCACCTCCTCGTGCGCATTTAGACACTTTGTGCAGATGCAGTATATTTCAACCGTGTCCAACAAACTTCCCTCGTGCTTCACGCATAGCTAAACTTTTCAACTTCAACTTGCGTTGCATGATGGCATGCCGTATGTTCTTCCTTTGCGTCCATGCTTTAGTGTTTGATTAGCCCTTTAGAGCCCAAGTGACACGCTAATGAATCATGGGTCTAACATTTTTTTGAGCACGACTGATAATCATTTTGTTTTTGTAAGGATTTAAAAATAAAGAAAACTAAAGAAAATGATTTGAAAATTTTGAGTTTTAACGATAAGGACAAAATGAAGGTAAAGTAAATAGTATTAGGATTGACTTTTTAGTGTAAAAGTATGGTTTTTCGTTAAAGTGAACAATATCAAAAGATTTTCGTTAAAATTCCCCTAAAAATATCACGCACAAGCCCAAAACAATTGAATTCCATTTTTTTTTTCAACGAAGAATAATGATAGATGCTTACCAATAATCCAAGTAGGGAATCTTGTTTTATGAGAATTGATTTAGATTGTGGTAGATATGACTGACATGACAAAGAAAGGAGAAGGAAGAACCAAAATTGAAAGAGAAAGAAAGGAGGAGACTTCTTGTATATAATAACCATCATTTAATTAAACAATTTTTTCTATTATTAAATAGTTTTTAGTTGAAGTTAAATTTTGGTTAATTTAAATGATTAATTTACCAAAATATGCATCTCCTAAATTGCCACTAAACATGTCACATCCCGATCCGGGGCAGATCACTTCTCGGGCCCGCTTCATCACCGTAGCACGATATTGTCCGCTTTGGGCTTACCATTCCCTCACGGTTTTGTTTTTGGGAACTCACGAGCAACTTCCCAGTGGGTCACTCATTATGGGATTGCTCTAGCCCTCTTCTCGCTTAACTTCGGAGTTCCTACGGAACCCGAAGCCAGTGAGCTCCCAAAAGGCCTCGTGCTAGGTAGAGATGAGAATATACATTTAAGGATCGCTTCCCTGGAGAGATGGGAATATACATTTAAGGATCGCTCCCCTGGGCGATGTGGGATGTCACAAAACAGCAATTTTTTAATGTGTCAGAAATACGGTTTAATACACCAAGTGATATAATATAAGTAGTTGAAATTTATTTATTTTTTTATGTATTTAGCCATTTATATTCGGACAATTGGTGTATCAAGCTGTGGTCCCAGTACACACTAAGTCTCTCGCAACATGGACGCCGCATATGCATTTTTAAGCCACGTTGACAATTTTGATAGGTAGCATTATCCACACACCTATCTTAATTTTTGGCTATCAGATCGAATCAATTGAACAATATTAATTACAAAAAATTAGTAAAAATATGTCGTAAGTAAAAATGAATGTATGAATAACACATTTCTTTTTGATAAGTTAATATTGAGTTCCAATGTGTGACGAAATTTTAATTAAATTAAAAGAAGGTGAGATGGATGTCAAATTCGAGGTCATTCCATAAATAAATCTAATAATTAAAGGGAGGCAAAGGAAAGTGGAAGAAAATTGGGAATCCTAATAGTGACCCGCACCCACCACGAAATGAAGTCTTCGTCCATTCTTTCTTCTCTCTTTCTCTGTCCGTCACATTCAAACTTCAACTACTCAAGTAAGTGAGGGTGAAACAGAAGCAGAAGCAGCAGAATCGGAAATGTGCTCTTCGGAGGGTGATTGCAGGCCTTTGGGCTTTCTACTGGGCCTTCCGTTCGCTTTCCTCTCCCTCCTTCTCTCCATTGTCGGCATCGTCATCTGGATCGTGGGGTATGAATATGATTCCTCTTCTCCCTATCTATCTCCAATTCATTGATTTTCTCTCTCAAGTTTGCAATTTGATGGATCATCTCATCTGGGTATCTCAAATTGTTATTGGTTGGTGTTTTGAATTTTTGAAGTTGTGATCTGGTTGATTGATTTGATTGAGATTTGAATTTTGGGGGTGGTGGGTGGCAGATTGTTGCTGACGTGCATCTGCCCGTGCTGTTTGTGCGTGACGGTGATCGTGGAGTTGGCTCTGCAGTTGATCAAAGCCCCAATTCATGTCATGGAGTGGTTCACTTCTCAAATCCCCTGTTAATCTCTCTCTGTTTGCTTGATAGTTGATACAATTACTCTTTTTTTTATTTATTATTTTTAATTTTAATTATAGTAAATTCATCAGCTTGGTTGTGTTGCTTTCTTAATTAGATACTTATATCATTGCGAATGAATGAATGTTTATGCAGAACGTCCAGGTTTGTTATTACAGTATATCTGACTGTTAGATGATGGTAGTACTAAGTACTTGGACCTGCTAGTTGCATGTTGTGACCTATATTTGACAGTTAAATCGCGATAGTACTAAGTGTAATCAGGAAAATAAGTCAATTTTTTTGAGGTCAGGATTATTGTATTACCAATAATAATCGCTTTAATAATACGATTTATCATAGAAATTAAATTAAATTAAAATGATCTCTTTAGTTTTTATTTAACTTTTGTTATTTCTTCTTCTTTCTTTTGTTCTAAATCTCATTTATAGATTTTATAATCCCAAATTAATTCTATTTATCTACTATGTCACAATTTTTTTTTTGTAATCAAAATGTATCACAAGTAATGTGTCTTGGTTTTTTTTTTTTTTTTTTTGAAAGAAACGATAGAATTTCATTAACAACCAACCACTTACAAGGATGTCAATGACCATACAATTGCAAGGATGCCAAAGCCATCCTCTTACAAGAATGCCTGATGGGTACATAAGCTTCAGTGATCAATTTCTTGATCTAGAGGTAATGAGCACAAATTACAAATAATTTAAAACCCCTATATGGCAATCACTCAAAACACACCATTACAATGAGGAGTCCCGAGATTGATATGACCCATAAGTGGCATACCAAGCATTGAAACCCTCACCAAAGATTGATATCAAGCACTCAGTCCGAGATTGATATTACAAGTAATGTGTCTTGTTTGTAGGTAATATTTTTGTACCTTTTAATTAAGTTTCATATCTCACTTATAAGTACAATATACATTCATATACTTGTTGTTGAGTTAGAGTGGTATGTTTTATAAATGAATTTGTGTTGGTATATTTATTTTTCGTTTAGAAAAATATTAAGTGGATTTGCAAAAAATAAATCTGAAAAAAAGATAATACTGAACTTAACCGTGATCAGGGTGTGACAACTAACAACTTGTTAGGGCCAGCCAAGTGGGTTGATGGTCCCATTTTAGGATCTCTCACGCATATTAGGACCAGAGGTTCACGCGACTCGCACCTTCATGTTGTACTGCTGTTGTTGGACGTACTAGGCTGGTTGAGTGGGCCCTAATCCATTGGGCACTCTTTTGTATTTCTCTGTTTGGGCTCATCCACCGACGACGACTTCCACTTCTGCTCCTGGCCACCACTCAGCTCCGCCGATGTGCATGTCTTTTATCGTCTGACCAATCTCAAGTAGAAGTTTCCGTGACTGCTCCCAGCATCCCCACACCAGCCTCTCCCACTTGAGAGCTGTCCATGCTCCTCACGTACTCCTGATTGCTTCCTCTGCCACCGCCACCGCCACCGTCACCGCCAGCGCTCCCCGACTTCATCCAACTCTCCTCCCTTCCCTCTTTTTCCTCCCCTTTGCCCTCCAGTCGATTATGCGATCCTGTCCACCCTGGTAACCCTGATCACCATTCAAGCACAATCAACACGTTAAACTCTCCTCAAATACTAAACTTCCTATAAAATATAATATTTATGCCGCACATATTATACATGTGTGCTGCACACACTTGCAACCGGCTTAACTAATATTTTCAGCTCAAGTTTTAATTATTTGAACCAAGTTAATACGCTTGAATCAAGTTAGCAAATCGGTGAGTAGCAGTATGTACCTAATTAGTACTCTCGACATATTAATACCTGCTGCTTATTTTGCTTAATTGCCGATCTCTTGGCCTCCGGTTCTTTCTGTGCCTCCTCCCTCTTCCTAGCAGTGTACTCCTCAGCCTTCTCCCTTGCCACCACAGCGGCATCTTTAGCCATACCCATAGGCTTCGAAACAATATCCACAACTTTATGCCCCGCATCTTCAGCCGCCCCAATGACAACCTTTGCCGTCTTTATAGTCTCCTCCACTGCTGCTTCAGTGGTGTACTGCACTGTAGTCCAACCGACCACAGTCACCTTGTCCTTTAAGTCCACCGCCACATCACCTGCACACGCCGCCGCAGTCTTCCCACTCTCCTAAGTTATGTCTTTGGCCTTCATTGCCACATCACTTGCATATGTCGCCGTAGTCTTCCCGCCCTCCAAGGTCATGTCCTTAGCCTTCGCCGCCCTTTCTTCCAGGTAATGCAGAGTGGTCTGACCTGCAGAAACCGCAACGTCTTTGGCTTTCTCTGCCAGTGGAGTTGTTTTTTCCACAGCAGTCTTGCCTGTGTTAAACTTTATATATTTCATAAACAACTAAAAACACTAACCTAAAAGAATCTATAGATGGTAAAGATGAATCATCTTGACAGAATCGTGCGGAATAGACTCAACTATGTACGGACTTCTCCCGCATCACAAATCATTTTGGAATCTTGTGGAATAAAATGGTAATTAACCAAAGTCTTATGCACACTCAACACTCTTTTATACTTAAACCAATGGGGCATTTATATGAGTTTTTGTGTGTTGTGAATGTGATCTGGGACCTTAGCCTTGTATTTATATGGACTTAACTCTAATGAATCTTCCCATAATAATGACATTATGATTCCTTGCAATCCAAAGATAATTGATACACCAAATCTCATTCCAAATAGGATAGAATTAAGAGTCCTTATTCCCCAAGGAAATCCGAAATATATTAACTTTACTTGGGTACAAGTTATAGCTATTAACCAAATCCTAATCTTATCTATATTCCAAGCAATCCTTAAATTAACTGTGTAGACCTATTAGTCGTTGAATTATGATCCATAATCCAACAGCCTGCATTGGCAGTTTGTGCTCCTTGGAGGAGTGTATCTTTGACTTGTCCACCTTTCTTCGAGGCATAGTCAGTTGTGCTGCCAAGCCCTTGCCTGGCCGACTATTTAGCCTGGGCGTAACGCTCCTCTGCAACCCTTATCACTGTAGAATTCTAACATCTTGCAGAAATCAAGAAATAGAGAGAGAATGTAGAGAGAAAATGGATATGTGAAGAATGAATTCTCATTAGCTTCCACAGTACACTTTACAAAGGGATATAGACTTATAAATAACTGTCTATTAACTAGTCACCACTCTTACATAACAACCTTATGTACTAATAACTTAATCATTGAGGTAGATTACTTAACCACTAAGGTAAGTATTAATTTGGTGCCTTGAGTGCACTGTGATATGGTGATCCTCTATTATCCTTTACACAACCCTCAAGCTAAAGGGAGATGATCGAACTAAAAGCTTGGAAGTCAAGGAAGTAAATCTATTTGCAGGTAAAGACTTGGTGAATATGTCTACAGTTTGAAGTAATGTATTGACATAATGCACTGTGATATGATTGAGAAGAACTTTCTCTCAAGTGTAGTGGTAATCCAGTTCTACATGTTTAGTTCTAGCATGGAAAATTGGATTGAATGCCAAAGCAATAACATTCTTGTTATCACATTATTTTTTTTGAGTCTTGAGCAGTGGGAAAGAAATGTCATGCAAAATCTTGCAACCCCAAGTCAATTCTGTAGTAATGTGGGCTAATGACCTGTATTCAGCCTCTGTGGAAGATTGAGCTACTGTACATTGCTTCTTTGCACTCCAAGAAATTAGATTGGGTCCCAAAAACACACAATAGCCACTTGTGGACCTTCTATCCACTGGACAACTTGCCTAATCAGCATCTGACCAAGCTATAAGAATCTGTAAACCTTTAATAAACCAGAAACCTGAATCAACCGAGCCCTTCAAGTACCTGAGAATTCTTTTAACAGCTTGTAGGTGTATAGTTCGAGGACTATGCATATGTTGACAAACCTGATTAACTGCAAAAGCTAAATCAGGTCTTGTCCATGTCAAATACTGAAGTGCACCAACAATTGAACTATATGCAGTGGGTTCAGAAAGTATAGTGCCTGAATGATCCAACTAGAGTATTACAAGGTTTAACACCAAGCATGTCACTCTTTTTCAACAGATTCAAAGCATACTTTGTTTAATGCAGAAATAAACCTTTAACATTTCTCTAGACTTTAATACCCAAGAAGTAATGGATGTCTCCAAATCTTTAACTGGAAACAAGGCTTGCAGTTTAGAAAAAAATAGATTGACAGACTTGAGATGATCTACCTATGATGATGACATCATCGACATACACTAGGATAAATGTGATAATGCTGTCCCTTTTGATGAGTAAGCTAGTGTCAGAATATGATGAAGTAAAACCCAGAGAAAGAATGGCACTGTAAAAAGTTTCATACCAGGCTCTGGGAGCCTGTTTTAAATCATGAAGTGATCTTCTGAGTTTGCAAACATGGGAAGGTTTAGCTAAGTTAATGAAACCAGGAGGCTGAACCATGTAAACATCTTCTTTGAGAGCACCATGCCAGAAAGCATTGCTAACATCGAGTTGATGAATGAACCAATCATAACTGACAACAATAGACAACAAAATTCTAATCGTAGTTGGTTTGGCTATAGGACTAAAAGTTTTTGAAAATTCAAGTGCTTCCAGTTGATGAAAACTCTTAGCCATAAGCCTAGCCTTGTTCCTTTTTATAGTGCCATCAGCCCTATGTTTACTTTTAAAAACCCACTTGCATTCAACGAAATTGTATTGAGCGTTGGGAGGAACTAACTCCGAAGTTCCAGTAGTTTGAAGAGCTTGGAACTCATCTTTCATTGCTGCCATCCAATGAAGATTCTTAAAAGCCTGTAAATAAGTTGTAGGAGTAGTTGGAAGTGTGGTTAGAGTAGGGGTGGTTCAGTATGGGATTCCAAACCAAAAGTGGAATCCCGAATCCCAAATCGAAAATTTTCGGGAAGGTATTTGAAGACCAATCCCAAACCAAAATTTTGGTATTCCCAATTTTCGGGATTCCCAAAATATTTTCGGTCTTTGGGGATGGTTTAGTATTCCCAAATTTCACACAAATTGAAATAGCAATCATTCATACCAAGTTAAATTAACACACAACCAAAATAAAAAAAGTAACAAACCCAAAAGAAAAAAAAAAGTTACAAACCTAATATGTTCGAAAACTAATAATACATTTTTTTTGATTTCGTGTTGAAGAAATAGACACATTTGTGGGAAGTTCATACTGGCATATGTGGCAATAAATGACTTTGGTTACACCTGTAGACCACACCAATTATATGGAGGAGGATTCTCTACCTTCCTAATCTCTCTACCCTTCCATGCCCTCCTATTTGAACGGCCATGGTTAAGCCACGTCAACATCTTATATTGATTTTTTTTATAGAGATAATAAGACAAAAAACAATGTGCGAGAGGAGGGGATGGAAGGAGATGAGAATACGAGGGCAGAGAATCCTCCTCCCAATTATATTGCTACTAGTAGTTAGCAACAATTCAAATGTATAATATATATATATATATATGTATATGTATATATTGAATTTATAGATATAAGATATAATGCATCACAAATTCAAACAACATGATAACCCCTTTTCCCTGGTCGTTTCTTAGTGTGTTTGAATGTCCATCCTAGAAGAGTGTTAAAATGAAATTCAAAACGCTTGCATAAGCCACTGATTAGTAGGCTTGTTCTTATAGTTTTTGACGAAACCTCGACGGCACAAGAAAATTTATTAACCATAACATAGAAAGATACAAAATAACTTGCAAAACTAACTACAACACAAGTTATAAATTAAAATATGAAACCATAAAACATAGATTTTATTTGTTGGATCTTACCCTAGGCATAACATTGAGTCCAGCTGCATTGCTCGAACAAAATTTTGATATGTTTCTGATTCCAGCCCTTTTTTTTTTAAGTGGCCACGCCCATTTTCCTTCTAACTCGGAATTTGCACTTTAATACAATCTGCAAGCATAAGGAAGCTAACATTTTGCTATTTTATTTTATGTTGCAGGCTGCTTATATATATATATATATATATATATATATATGAAATCCTTTAACAAGAGGGATCTCCATTTTTCTAAAAAAAATGGGGACACCTTCTTGACTGTTGTGTGGTTGAAATTGTGTGGCCTATAATTTAATCTCAACCACACAATTTCATTAAAACCAATCCAACGGTCAAGAGGAAATCCCCTTTTTTTTTTTTTGAAAAAAAGGAGATCCCTCTTGTTAAAGGGTCTGTATATATATAATATTTATTTTCGGTTTGGTATGGGATTATCGAAAAATTGAGTACACAATACTGAATCCCACATTGAAATTTCGATATAGGTTCGGTATTTCATCTCGAAAATTTCGAGAATTTTGGTTTGGGATCAAGATTTTTTTGGTTTGATTTGGTTTGGGATTTTCGGGAATTTTTTTCCAACCCTAGGTGAGAGGATCCACTGTGGAGGGAAGATGATGCTTAGTTGCGGTAAACACTTTTGGTTTGAAAATGCCTGACTTTGTTCTTGTAGTCATAGGGTGTTGATTGACTGGAATATGAGATGATGGGTGCACTGTGATCACTTGTTCCTGAGAGATATATGGTTGAGATAATTCCTGTGAATCTTGAGTTCTAGAGAGTTACTCTGAGAGTGTTGAGAATCATGTGTAGTATGGGATGACTAAGAATTACATTGAGAATTACAGTGTGATTGCTGAGAAGATGTCTGAGACAATGGTTGAATAGGTATTGTAAATTGCAAGCAAGTTGTAGATGTCTGAGATGAGGATTGTAAGGGTGTGGAATTTTGAAAAGATAAAGGCTGCTTGAATGGAAACACAGATTCATCAAAGACGACATGCCTGGAAACATATAATTTGTTTGTAGCTGGGTCAAGACATCTATATCCACTGTGATTGAGACTATACCTTAGAAACACACAAAGCTTACTCTCTGTATCTAGTTTATGTTGTGCATAAGGCTGCAACCAAGGATAGCATGCACATCCAAAGGTTTTCAAAGTATGATACTTATGAGAAGCTTTGAACAATAATTCCCAAGGATTGAGACGAGAGAACTGAGGAGGTAATCTGTTGATGATATACATAGTTGTTTGAAAAGCATCCACCCAACATTTGGATGGTAATCCACTTTGAAACAATAAAGTTTGACCCATATCAACTATATGTCTGTGTTTTCTCTCTTAACACCTATTTTGCTCAGGAATGTGCGAACAACTAAGTTGATGTGTGATACCTCGAGTGTTAAGAAATGTTTGTAACTCATTGTTAAGAACTCACCCCCTGAATCAGACCTTAAGTATTGAAGTTTGCTTGTAAACAAAGTCTGAACTTTAAGAACAAAGGTATTAAGTACAGAGCATACATCGGATTCAAAGTGAAGTGGATAAAGCAAGCTATACTTGGTGAAATCATCAACCAAAATGAGATAGTATTTATAACCAGTACATGAATAAGTGGAAGAAGGACCCCATACATCAACATGGACAAGATTAAATGGCCTAGTGGAACTACAAGGCAAAACATCAACTGGTAATCTAGAGGCCTTCCCCAATTGTAACTCAGAACATATAAATTGTTTATTCAAAGTACCAACTACTAGTAATTGACCTTTATTTAAAACCTTAGAAAGAGTTGCACTAGAAGGATGTCCAAGCCTTCTGTGCCAGACATGAATATCAGCTTTGGCAATCATCAAAGCTTGTGGAGATATGGCAATGCCAGAAACACCATTAGATGCATTCCTGTAAAATGGATATAGTCCTCCTTCACTAGGGCCCTAGAAGAGCATCTTCCCAGTGCTTAGATCTTTTATGTAAAATCCAAATGGATCAAAGGTTAGAGAGCACCAATTATCGTACACAAATTTATAGATTGAGAGCAAATTATGTGATGCTTGAGGCACAAGTAACACATCATGTAGTTTAAAAACAGCATTAAAAGTTCGAATTAAGGAAGATCTAGTATGAGAGATACACATACCTTTACCATCTCCTACAAACAACTGCTCAGTGCCTGTGTAGGGAATTGCTTAATTGAGAGTTGCATGATATGGTGTAACATGATGTGTATCGCCACTATCAGTAAGCCAATAACTGGGGGAAGACATTTGAGAACCAACCATGGCATTCATCCCAATGAAAGAATTGTGATGAAGTTGAGCAGTAAATTATGTAAGACGCCCACAAGAAAGATCAGAATGGCCATGTTGATAGCATAGTTGACATGTAATGGATTAGCCAAAGTAGTAACTTCCCTGAGAATTTACCAGAAAAATTGGAGCTTGAAGGAGCAACACCATGTTGGAATGTAACCCTTCAGCTGGAAATTGATGGCTGAGATCATTTCACAAATGTTTTTTCATTTCAGTTTGAATGTCAGCCATTGGATCATAGTCCACATGGTTACTCAATGTTGTAACTAGTTTTAAGTAATAGAATTAGACATGTGGCATTATCTCATAGGATGATACCAATGAATAGTTGAGATTATGTTGTGTATTGGAGTGTGAAGGATCTCATTTCCTTCCGTGTGCAACGGTAACAAAGTGTATGCGTGTTCAGTGTGTGAAATGTGAGAAGCATATTTCCTTTCATCTTCTTCTTGAACTCTGTCTGTCTTTCTTTGCACAGAACCTCCATTGAAGCACATATCACCAATCACAAACACTAACATGGCCTCAGAGCCAGGTTTCATCGTCTAATCTGGGCGTGAAATCTGTGAGTTCGTGAAGATCGATTGAGCTACATACTTGAGCTCAAATCGAATCTGGAAATTTACGATTGCTTAAATCCAAGTCTAATATGGCTGGATCCGGCAGTGTTGAGCTTAGAGCTCCAGTTTTCAATGGAGAGAATTATGAGTTCTGGAGTATTCGAATGAAAACCATTCTGAAATCTCATGGTTTATGGGAGCTGGTTGCAAATGGGTTTGAATCTTCAGATCCGAAGTCTAAAGAAGCTACGGTTGACGAGACGAAGAAGGAGACGTCAGGTGAAACGTTGTTCAGTGAGATTCTGATGAAGGATGCTTGTGCGCTTGGGATGATTCAAGGCGCAGTCTCGGACCAGATTTTTCCCAGAATCGTGAATGAGGAGACATCCAAAGGAGCTTGGGATGCTCTAAAAGGTGAATTTCGAGGTGATAAACAAGTAAGAAATGTAAAATTACAAGGGTTACGTAGAGATTTTGAATATACTCGTATGAAGGATAGTGAATCATTATCTGTATATCTCTCTCGATTGTTTGATATCATTAATCAAATGAAAAGCTATGGAGAAGAATTATCTAGGGAGAGAATAGTGCAGAAATTATTGATTAGTCTTCCTAAAACATATGATGCTATCTGTTCTGTAATTGAGCACTCTAGAGATCTTGAGACGATTGAGGTTCAAGAGGTTGTGGCTTCTCTAAAAGGATTTGAGCAAAGGCTTGATTTACATGCTGAGTCTTCTACTGAGAAAGCATTTGCAAGTTTAACTGTTGCGACTAAGGGTGCTAGAAGTGGTGGATTTTCTGGGAATCACAGGTCTCAAGAGAATTGGAAATCAAGAGGAAAAGGTTGGGATCATAAGTCTAACTTTGTTCAGAGGCAGAGTAACATTCAAAGAGGTTGGGATCACAAACCCAATTATGCTCAGAGACAGAACAACACTCAAAGAAATTGGGATCATAGGCCTAATTATACTCAGAAACAAAACAATTCTCAGGGTGATTGCAAATGGTGTGACAAGTTACATTATGGGAAGTGTTGGTATGAGGGTAAACCAAAATGCACAGGCTGTGGGAAACCAGGTCATTTTGTAAAAGATTGTCATGAGAACAAGGGAATGCAGAAGGCTAATTATGCAAGGCAGATAGGAGAAATGGGATCATTGTTTTATGCTTGCAATGCAGTGACAGATGTGAAGGTAAATAATTCATGGTATATAGATAGTGGTTGTAGCAACCACATGACAGGTGATGAGAGATTGTTGGTTGATGTTCAAAGAAATTTGACCTCTAAGGTAAAGATGGGCACTGGAGAAGTTGTGCAGGTGGCAGGAAAGGGAACTTTGGTGATTGAGACTAAATTGGGAAGAAAACATATACAAGAAGTGATGTTGGTTCCTGGACTTGAGGAAAACCTTCTCAGTGTAGGACAGATGATGGAACACGGCTATTATCTGTTGTTTGGAGGTGATGTAGTGAATGTTTTTTATGGTTGGTCATTTGACAACTTGGTAGTAAGAGTACATATGACTGCAAATAGATGCTTTCCTTTGACAATGATGCCTGTAACTCAGTGTGTTCTAAAAGCAAGTGTCACACACTGCTCTCAGATATGGCATAAAAGACTGGGTCACTTGCATGAAGGAGGTCTGAAAGTACTTGAAGAACAAAATTTGGTACATGGACTGCCTAAGTTAGAGATGTCCACAAATGTGTGTGAAGGGTGTATGCTAGGCAAACAACATAGAGACTCATTTCCTTCTAAATCGACTTGGAGAGCTAAGGATCCATTGGAGGTTGTTCACACAAATATTTGTGGTCCAATGCAAGTTGAATCTCATTCTGGAAACAAGTATTTCTTGCTATTCACAGATGATTGCACAAGGATGTCATGGGTGTATTTTCTGAGAAATAAGTTTGATGCATTTGGATGTTTTAAGAAGTTTAAGGCAATAACTGAGCTACAATGTGGATATAAGGTAAAATGCCTCAAAAGTGATAGAGGAGGAGAATTCCTTTCTGCAGACTTTATTGGATATTGCAGTGATCTGGGAATCCAGAGACAATTAACTATGGCTTACACTCCTCAACAAAATGGAGTGTCCGAAAGGAAGAATAGGACTGTTGTGGAAATGGCAAAGTCAATGTTGCATGAGAAGGGTCTTCCATACATGTTCTGGGCAAAGGCAGTCAATACTGCAGTGTATTTGCTTAACAGGTGTCCATCCAAAGCTTTGAGAAAGACAACACCATTTGAGGCATATAGTGGAAGAAAACCTGGAATAGCTCACTTGAAGATATTTGGATCCCTTTGCTATGTTCACATACCTTCTAATCTTAGACACAAGTTAGAAGAGAATAGTCACAAATGTATTTTTGTTGGTTATGGTGCAAGTGAGAAAGGCTACAGACTGTTTGATCCAATTTCAAGGAAAATTGTCCTCTCAAGAGATGTCATATTTGATGAGGGTGCTTCTTGGAACTGGAACTGCAATGAAGATATTGGAATAACATTTCCAGTCAGTAATGACCATCAGGATGCTAATGAAAATTGTGAGATTGGTGAGAATTCTCACTCTGAGGAATATACTGTTTCTCAAAGTGAGAATATGGTTGATTGATCTTAAGCACATGATGATACACCTAAGAAATGGAGAAGTATAAATGAGATCATGGCTCAATGCAACATGTGTGTTATTGAACCTGAAAATCATGATGATGCAGCTAAGGATGAGTCATGGAGGAGTGCAATGAGAGCTGAACTGGATATGATAGAAAAGAACAACACATGGTAGCTTGTTGAGAGACCATATGACAAGCCTGTTATTGGTGTTAAGTGGGTCTATAAGACCAAACTTAATCTGGATGGTACTGTGCAGAAGAACAAAGCTCGATTGGTGGCTAAAGGCTATTCACAAAAGCCTGGAATTGACTATAATGAAACCTTTGCCCTTATGGCAAGGTTGGACACGATTAGAACATTGATTGCTCTTGCTGCACAGAAGAAATGGAACTTGTATCAATTAGATGTGAAGTCTGCATTCCTCAATGGAGTATTAAAGGAAGAAGTGTATGTCGAGCAACCTCAAGGTTTTGTGAAGGAAAGTGAAGAAACAAAGGTGTACAAACTGAACAAGGCTCTTTATGGTTTGAAACAGGCACCAAGGGCCTGGTATGATGAGATTAATGCATACTTCAATAGTGCAGGATTTGAGAAAAGTTCAAGTGAGGCAACCTTGTATGTTAAGACAAGGAAGGACTCTGGTATCATCATTGTCTCCCAATATGTAGATGACATTGTTTACACTGGTAGCAGTCCAAAAATGCTTGAAGAATTTAGAAATGACATGATGAAACACTATGAGATGACTGATTTGGGTTTATTACATCATTTCCTTGGAATGGGTGTGCTCCAAACTGAGAACAATATTTTTATACACCAAAAGAAATATGCACAGAAGCTAATTGAAAAGTTTGGCTTGAAAGACTGCAAACCAGTTGCTACTCCGCTTGCCATGAATGAGAAATTGAACAAAATTGATGGGAGTGAGGCTGCAGATGAAGGAGAATATAGACAGCTTGTTGGAAGCTTGCTATATTTGACTGCAACTAGACCTGATGTCATGTTTGCAACAAGTCTATTGTCACGATTCATGCACAACCCTACCAAGCAACATATGGGAACAGCCAAAAGGGTACTGAGGTACATCCAGGGAACAGTTGACTTTGGAATCATTTTCGATAGAGGCAAAGCAACTACTCTAATTGGTTACTGTGACAGTGACTGGGTTGGAAGTAAGGATGATATGAGAAGCACTTCAGGGTATGCATTTACACTAGGATCTGGTATGTTCTCATGGGCTTCAATCAAACAAAACACTGTGGCATTGTCTACTGCAGAAGCAGAATATGTCAGTGTTGCAGAAGCTACATCACAAGCAAAGTGGTTGAGGTTTTTCCTAGAAGATTTTGGAGAAGAACAAGTGGAGGGAACTCATATCATGTGTGATAATACATCAACCATTGCTATGGCAAAGAATCCAGTTCTTCATCAGAAGACAAGACACATCAATAGGAAGTTTCATTTCATCCGAGAAGCAATTCAAGCCAAAGAAATTGAGCTTGTGTACTGCAGGACAGAGGAGCAGATTGCAGATATCCTTACTAAGGCTTTGCCTAAAGACCGATTTGTGTATCTAAGGGAGCTACTTGGAGTTAAATCAGCTAAAGGGTTAGAAGAGTGTTGAAATGTAACCCTTCAGCTGGAAATTGATGGCTGAGATCATTTCACAAATGTTTTTTCATTTCAGTTTGAATGTCAGCCATTGGATCATAGTCCACATGGTTACTCAATGTTGTATCTAGTTTTAAGTAATAGAATTAGACATGTGGCATTATCTCATAGGATGATACCAATGAATGGTTGAGATTATGTTGTGTATTGGAGTGTGAAGGATCTCCCTTCCTTCCGTGTGCAACGGTAACAAAGTGTATGCGTGTTCAGTGTGTGAAATGTGAGAAGCATATTTCCTTTCATCTTCTTCTTGAACTCTGTCTGTCTTTCTTTGCACAGAACCTCCATTGAAGCACATATCACCAATAACAAACACTAACACACCAAGAACATCTCCAGAATTGTTGTTGTTTGTGCGATAGCTCCAAAATTTTGATTTTGATTGTATCGATTTCGATTCTGATAACGTTTACGAAAATTGCCTCTGTTCGATGAGCATTGTAAGCATGAAATGACGCTAAAGAGGAAGAAGATGACGATCTTGATTTGCGTTTTTTGCAGAGAAAATTCTTTGCTTAGAAGAAGATCATGAAGTTCATCGATATTAACAGATTCAGTTCATCGATATAACATATTCATTTATTGTTTCAATTGAATCAACAAAAGATTCATAATCATTAGGCAAACCAGCAAGTGTGTAAGCAACAAGATTAGAATCAGAAATCGTTTCACCAACAGTTGCTAGTTTGTCATAAATGTCTTTGATTGAGTTCAGAAAAATTAGTCATTGTTGAATCGCCTTTCTGAATTGTCTGGATCCTGGCACGAAGGTTATGAACATGAGTGCGAGAAGCACCAGCAAATCGATGCTCAAGATATTGCCACAAAGATCGAGAATCAACCATTCCAATTGTCAGAGGAATAAGATATTCAGCAATAGTCGAATTGATCTAGATCATTAGAATTTGGTCGCGTTCGCACCGGATCTCATAAGCAGGATTAAGAACGCGAGATCCAGATGAATCAGAGACACACTTAAGAGGACAAACATCATCTCCATTAACAAGACCAAAAAGCTTGTATCGTTTCAACATAGGCGTGAAAAGGCTACGCCAAGTATTATAGTTTTGCCGATTCAGCTTAGCAGGTACCATATTAGCAATATTCTGGATAGTGAGATCGAAGACAGAGAGATCGTAGAAGAATTAGAAGCATCTCCAGGGTAATGAAGACCAGAAGAGGTAGCCAAAGAGAAAGAGTCGGCAAAATTCATCGTAGTAGACATCACAATTGTGCAAAAGATTTACGAGAGAAAGTAAGAAAAATTAGGTAAGACTTGTTTGGCAACCGAGAAAATTGTAGAAAATCGGAAGTGAAGGATCGATTAGTCGTGAGACTATGGCGACAATACCATATAGAATTCTAACATCTTGCAGAAATCAAGCAATAATGAGAGAGAGAGAGAGAGAGAGAGAGAGAGAGAGAGAGAGAGTTTGTAGAGAGAGAATAGATACGTGAAGAATGAATTCTCATTAGCTTCCACAGTACACTTTACAGTAGACTTTACAAAGAGATATAGACTTATAAATAACTGTCTATTGCTAGTCACCACTTTTACATAACAACCTTATCTACTAATTACTTAATCACTAAGGTAGATTACTTAACCACTAAGGTAAGTATTAACCTGGTACCTTGAGTGCACTGTGATAGGGTGATCCTTTATTATCCTTAACAATCACCACCACAGAATTCTGCGGAGCCGTTCCTCTCATCTGTGAAACTTCTTCCAAAGATGGTGGTTGTTCTTTGCTTATCTTAGTCTCTTGAGTACTGCTACTCTCTTGTGTGTTTTTCCTCTCAAACTCAAGGCGTTGTCTTTCTTTAGAAGCTTGTTAATGCTGCTTTTGTTGACCTTGCAGCTTGTTGTCACCCCCTTAGAAGTCATTTTCTCCACACCCTCATGTATTTGTGTGCGTCTACATTCATTATTAATCTCACTACTTTCACGTCCTTCATTGATCCGACCCTGCTTCTCTTGGCGGTGTTCAATCTTCCTAAGAGATTGGCCTTGAGTTCCACCTTGTCATTGTCCTTGTCCTTGACCACCTCCACCTTGGCTCTTCTTTTTAGACTCAACTTCTTTATCCGCCACCATGTTTGCCGTCCTTGCCTTGTCAGCTTGCAATTCTCATTGTCCGCATCCCTTGTTGACACTTAAGTATCCCTAAACGACTCGAGCTTATGAGAACTGATCTCATAAGTCTCTCTTGCTTTCCCTATCCCCACATCTCCCACCGTATTCCCACTCCTCATCGACGCTACTTTATCGTCATGCTGCGATGACTGCTTGCTGCTGCTGTCTAGAGAAGTGTCTTTCCTTCCAGCACTCGTATCAGCAGTATGCACCGTTAAAGCCTCAAAGTGCGTCGTCATCTTGGGTACCTTGTCTTTCTCTATGTACACCTCCCTCTCCAGCGTTGTGTTTTCCCTTCTTTGCTGCTGCTCAGAAGCCATTTCCTTCTATTTTCCTTCCTTTTTTTCTTGATACAAACCAAAGCGCTAGCTATTTGATTAGGTAATATTCAATACAAAGATTTTTTATTTATTTTTCTTTCGCTATAATTTGATTAGGGTTTCAGAAGTGGGAGTGGTGGTTGGAGGATAGGGATTAAAAACAGGAAAGCACGTGCAGGTTGTTAAGGACGTAGTATATGATAATTTTTTTATTGTGACGGAAATACGGATGATATATCATGTGTTTTTATGTAAGTAGTGGGAAATTTTATCTTTTAAATTAACTTTTTAACACACATATCTCATTATTTATATAATAACACGTAGTGTAGCATCACGTATGCGGGTCACATTAAAAAAATCTCTCGTGGTATATGCATGAATGGGGACATCTGTTGGGTGAGAAAGTGCCACGTGGTGGCTTATTGACACGTTTGGTCTTCAGAGTTAGATGCCATGCTACCCAACAGCTCATACGTCGAACTGTTTTAGACTGGCATTAGCCGCATTACTCTTAACATTATCCAACATTTTAGAACGAGGATTCTCTCTAGATTATTTTTGTGAGGATTCTGAAGATCTTTAAATCGTGTTTGTTCATTATTTATTATGTATTATATGGTCAGAAATCATTTTAAATATTTTTATTTAAAATTAAATATAAATAACACGTGACGAAAACTGATTGCACGATATATGATGAACCGTCACGATTTGAGGATCCTTAGAATCCTCACAAAGAGAATCCGGAAAGGATCCTCCTAGAACATTTTAACCTCTGCTGACACGTGGGAGAGCCTCCAGCTGCCACGGAGGTCAAATTCCTCAGTTTGAAAAACACTTGCATATGTGTTGAATTCGGATCGGGCGCTTCATTCCATCCTACGTCCTTAACTCCTTACCAGTTCAGTTAGCTACCTATGTACCAAATGCATGCATTTAGAGATGATACTTCAAGCGAATGCTTGCTTCTTACTCTATGGAGGAATAGACAGGATATGTAAGTTAGAATTTTTATTTTCTTCGTCTTAAGAAATTTTTCTTCACATAATAATAATCGTCAATAAAACTTCCGTCACCCTTTTATGTACTAGGTATTTGAGACAAAATGTTTTTTCATTAAATATAACTAAAGTAAAAATAAATAAATAACCCGTAATTACACCTCTATTTCATAAAGAAGCTTTTTTCTGTATACTTGTCCGAGTTTGGCCAAATATTTTTTATGACTTGATGAAAGTTGGTATGGAGAAGTTTGATTCGGTGATAATTGAAATGACCAGGTCCGGTATGAACTATGAATAACTCAGATTTTGGTTGGCAACACTTATCACCAAACTATAACAGTTGATGTTTAGGGGTTTTAACTATTAACTTCTCAAAGCATCTTTGAAATTTCATCTTAAGGAAAATGGATTCTATTTATGTTTTCATTCCTCCCCTCTTGGTTTATCTGCATAAGAAATGCTAGCAAACCTAATTCTCATTTTAATGGATAACACATGTCATCATTCTCGTTTAACCTAAAAGTATTTAGATTCCGATAAATATTGAAAAATCACTAAACTGATACCATGAAACTTGTGTAACACTATAAAAGAATATGAAACCCATGAAGGTTTTTTTTTTTTAATTATTTTAGCTGTTGGATTAAATTTGAACCATTAAATTTTTTTTTTTTACCTGTTGGATTTGATCATTTTAGATCTTAACTGTTGGATTCAATGAATTTATAAATATAGACCTAGGGGGAATTTCGGCTTAAATTTGCCACAAAATGAGTTTTGGGTTAAAAATCATATTTGGCCCAAGGGTTGGAGCAAGTTGGGGTAGTATTTTTTTTTCTTTTGGAACAAACGATATCATCTACACTAAGGGAGTTGGAGAGTAAGCTCAGCCTCACAATGGACTAGCAATAATGTGGTTCAAATTCGCCTTTGGCAAGAGTCAAACCTAAGACCTCTCACTTACCAGTGAAGAGGAATACCACTAAACTATAGTACTAAGTGGCTTAATCCATATCAATTCCAAAACAAAAATGTAGTCCCCAAATGGAAGGTTTTAGAACCTAAAATTTGAGTTTACTACAAGTGTTGGAGTAGGTCTTAGTGAACAAATGTAAGTGGCATTTTATCACAGTGATGGGAAAGATGTTAAGTCTTTGCATGACGGCGTGGGTTGGAACCCCATCAGTAGCTAATCTAACAACATCTATCGTTTGACACAAAAAAAAAAAAAAAAAAAAAAGAGTCTTAGTGAACAAATGACTAATTCATAATTGCAATTTTGATTCTTACCAAAAAGAAGCACGCGAACGGGTATTGGCCCAGTTTATCTTACCTGTAGAGTTGTAATCCAAATAAACCATATAGCTCACAAGCTAGAAGCAACTTGGTTCATAAAGTACGTAACAGATGCTGCAAGCTCATGCTCAATCACCAATTTGTTTTTCTAATTTGAGGGAAGTTTCTACGATTCAAGAGATCAATTAAACTGTATTCATATACAATTGAATCACGACCGAAGAACCCTCTGTTGGAGAACAATTTAGAACCAACAAAATAACAGAAATACAGAACCGAAATACTTATACTTTATTATTAAAAAAATACTTGCAATACAGAATGAAATTACACAATAAATACAGAAATTAAAATGATACCAACTTGAATGAATCGAAGGTAGAGGCTAGCGCAAAAATTATATCCCTTGAACACTATTTCCGTCTCACTCTTGTGCTTATGGTTTTACAACGTCTGTTTGACCAGGATACAACTATCTGATTATACAACCAACATTGAATTATAGAATTCTAGCACACAAATTAAAACCCTCTTTTGACAATTGTATTAATCAAAACGCTTTTAATTAATTTTAATTAAAAATTTAATTCGAAATGGTTCAACACCTAATCACTAAAAAGGAAGACGAACGTAATAACGACCTCAAGTTCCCTTGAGTTCCCCGATGTGGGACTTAAAAGGAGCTCAAAACTCCAACGCCCTCTTATTGCTCAAATGCGTGCGCAAGTAAAATGCAAAAACAAAACAAGGAAAAGAAAAACCCTACCTTTTCCTGAAACAATGAGAGTTTCTTTCAAGAATGAATGACTAATTAAATACAACAAATTCCTAATGGTTGTTAATATTTTCAAGCAAATAGAGCAGCATAGAGGAGCTGGTTCCAAGTATCCGGCAGGCCGGGAAGGCACCAGTGGCTGCAGTCCGTGCCGTGCTCGCCGCTGTACTTGGATGGGTGTGCATCTTTGCGGATTTGGGAAAGAAATGTGATGTCGAGAAGATAGACTGGTTTCTTAATCCTAGCCAACACTTTGTTGACTACAACCCAAGACAAAGGTACTCCTGCTGGATACTTCCTCCCAAAGTATGGTTGTGCTTCACTTGCGCATGATCTTGTTGGCTGATTCCAATCCTTTCCCCTAATTAATTTCACAAACAAATAAGATTCAATTAATTCCCACTTAATCACTTATTGTTTATTTTCACAAAGCAAAATATAGGATAATAAAAAGGATTTGGGTTTTAAAAAACATAATAATCACAATTTGACATCTGCATAAATTAACTCATGAAAACACTTATAAACATGAAAGTTTATGCGCATTGGATAACTAATCGTTACATATCTTTAAAACAAATTTTCTCCTATGCAAAAATGGACCGTGTGCATGGGTTGTGCATGACCCAAAGAGCAACTCGGTCGATGCACATGACGATATTGCAACTGAATATCAACATTGTGGCAACGACACTCATATTCAATAGATATTATTGATACGATGTTGATATTGTTGATTTGGTAACAATACGCTAATATAACGTTATTACGAATATTTAGTTGCAACATATCATCGTTCACGTCATCCAAGTCACTTGTCCAAATCATGTGGGCGACCCACATGCGCAGGGGAGAAAAACTCATCTTCAAAAACAATAGAACAGAAAGGAGATTGAAGATGGAATTACTCACAGGTAATGGGTAGGAGAAATGCCTTGGAAGAAGACCTTGGTTTTGGAAGGATTGACATTTCGGTCGACCCATCTGGCCCAAGTTGTCATTCCTTTGTAAAATGCGATCAGACGGTTCATATCTTTGTACAATTTTCCCCTTTCTTCAAGGTAGTCCCATCTGCAGCAGACAGCAGGCAGCAGGCGCCCCAAATATTATTGTCACCCTCTTCGTACGTTAATAAAAACAACAAAACAGTTCTTCAAAAAAAAAAAACAACAAAACAGTGCATGTGATATACAACAACAAAACAGTGCATGTGCACTATATAATATATATATACATACATACATATACATATACATATATATACGTACGGCTGTGCTCTTCCAGTGTGAGTCCACCAGTGCCACGTGTCGAAGATCAACATGTCCATGCCTCTCCATGCTTTGCCATCCGTAATTGAGTCAAGCTTCAACACTCGTCCAACCTTCTCGTTGACAAGATCTACCAAGTATGGTGTGCGATACAGCAGTATTTGTACTCCATAGTCCTGGAGTCCAACAAAAATATTACTTTTTAAAAACAAAATTACAATTTTTTTGTTTTTTAATTTTTGAAAGCATCAAAGTTAAATACTATACTATATATATCTAGCTCAATATTTGAAAATAATAGTGAAAGCTGTTAGGTGGTCCAACATGGTGAAAAAATTTGCGAGCACTCAATTGTTATTAGTTTTATAAGTGATACTTATTCTTTCTGTCATACGATGAAGATAGGATTAGGCCATACAATGGAGCGTGGATTAACTAAACATCAAACTTAATACAAATATAATACATCATCGCTATCTATGTGAGTTGAACTTAAAATTTTTCATTTACAAGTGCCGAAAGATACTATTAGATTGTAATAATAATTGATAAAAAAAACTTATAATTAAGTAAATAAAGAGTATTCATCTCTGCACTTACAGTCGCGTACTCACAAAGTCTGCCTACCTCCAAAAGTCCATTTTTAATACAAAGATAATATTGTTAAAGACTTAATCAATAAAATTACAGATCTAAGAACAAATACAAGTTTTCATTTTGGCTTAAATGATTGGTTAAGTGGGTCATCCCTATGATGGGAGTGTCGTGTCATATATGTTATATTACCTAACTACATGTCTAAATTTGGAAAGACAATGTGCTGCAAGCGCAATGGATGGATGATTACCATCTTTGTCAATTAAGGCACTACAATTGAGTGTTCCAAACTTCAATCTAACACGACTTTGAAAAGAATGGAAACTTTCAACGTATTCTTTTTTTTCTTTCTTTTTTTTATATTTCATTTTATTATATATATATATATATATATAGAGAAAAATAAATCTAATTAAGAGAGAAACCTCTAGTACAACCGTTCTCAGTACAATCAAATAGAAAAATATTTCTAGCAATAGTGGGTAAGAACCTATCACAAAAATGAGTGTCTTATATCAAGTGGCCAACACTAGTAATGACATTGGACTATCTGTTTGTCTTTCTTATATATTCATCAATTGGTTAGTTTGGTTCACATATAATCCAAACAAATAGTACAATGTCATTACTAATATAAAGTGGCGTGCCAATAAAATAAAAACACGTGTAAATTTTGTTCATATATTCTTATTTCATTAATACCGAATATCATGTGTCACATGTAGGTTGTTTTCATCAATATATAGTCCTCCTATCATTATCATTTAAAATTTCCAGAAAAATACATAGCAGGCAAATTCAATTTTTTTTTTTGTTATTATTTTCATTTTTGTTGAGGCAGGAATGAATAACCTCTGACGTAGCCTCCCTGCACAGTGAAAAGGCCTAATAAAATCAATCTCGCCACCTCTCATATGAATCATTTACTACTACTTACTACTAGCACAGCATGAATTACGGTTTTTTTTATTTTTATTTTTACAGTATACTAATGTATGTTACGCAATGATAATTAAACGGTTAAAACATCACCATTAAAATCTAATCATTCAAATCCAGCTATTGTAGATTGTGACTGACTCAAGATTTATAAAACTCAATTTTCTTCCAAAAAATTTGAAAGGAAGAAAAAACCTTTAATTGCCTTTTCTTGAAAGCTAAAGAGTGAAAAGGGACAAAACATGCAAAGCACTATTTCATCCAATGATTCTATTCAATTTATAGTGATTTCAAACACACCAAAAAAACAAAAAAACAAAAAAAGTAAAAACAAAAAGTTGAACAAGGAATTAACAAGTTGGAATTATCTATTTCCCAAAAAAAAAAAAAAAAGGTTAGAATTTACCTGGAATGTGACTGAAGCTAAACCATCTTTCTTAACATATGAAGTCCTAGAATTTGGCACCCATGCATGAAGCATACATGTTAAAGACACCCACTGATTGAAACTCAATGAGTCTCCCACAAACATGATCTTCTTCCCCCTCCATTTCTCCAAGAAATGCAAGCCATTGAACCTGCAAAAACAAAAGCGAAAACAGTATTTTCTTAACTCAATCATGACCGTTCAATCTCTGTACTAGTCAGAATTCACAATTGAGCTCAGCTTTGGTTAAGTTGAGTTCTCATTGCAACTACTGCCGGCTCGGCCAGTTGTTCACCTCTCACGCTGAATTACCGAATTGAGTACCTGGGAAGGGGGCAGGAGAAGGGTTGCCATCGGTATTTGAGGAAAGCCGTGTCGGGACGGCCGTACTTTAAGCAGTCGAACTGCGGATCTATGAAGGGACAGGTGGAAGAGTAGTAGGGGGGTTTAGAAGAAGCATCGTAGACCCATGTACCGCGGAACCAGTTGCATTTTCCTGCGAGCTTTCTGGCCACTGAACTGCTAGTACTGGTAGCAGAAGCAGACGGAAGAGCATTATTGGAGGAGGAATTGAATTCCTGTGCTTTTGTTTGGTGGGAAACTAAAAACAGAGTAAAAAACAGAGCTCTGAACAGGAAACCCATTCCCTTGGGTTCCGATCCACAATTTTCTGTTTTTTTGACTTTCAGGACAAGAAATCGGGAGGGAACAACAAAAAAGGACGAGGAATGAGGCAAAAGGTTTCCGAAACGCCTTCTTATATAATGTATGAGAGAGAGAGACGAGGAGAGAGAAAGAGAGAGGAGCCTTCACATGGGATGAGAGACAGACTGCACTTTCAACATTTTAATACGTTTTTTACAGGCAGGCAGGCATTGGGAAATCTTTGGTTGAGCTCTAATTTTTGGAAGTGTGGCATGTGGGGTTTGTCCAACCTCATGTTTTAAAAACTTTGGAATCATGGATTCGTAAATAATGGGAAACAGTTTCCCCAACAAAGAAAGAGTGGGAATTACTTTTTCAAGGTAAATTTTGGTGGCTCATTCAACAACTTTTTCCATATGGTGTGTGGCCAAAATATCAAATCTGCCGTCTTGGTCCAGGTTTATCCCGTACATAGTTTACTGATGTTCTTTGAAGGGAGAGGTTTTTTCTTTACTCGAAAAGCGATACACTACATATTATAATATAAATAGAGAGGCATTAGAAAACACATCATAAATGAAGCATGTGAACTAAGTAGTCCACTTCTATCAACCAAGTTGTACACATAAAAATTTCTCCTTTGGAGGACAAAATACTTATGTTAATATATTTGATTCACCCTTTCACTTAATTGGCAAGAGCCAACAAAATTCTTCGCCCGGACGATTGGACCAACAAAATACGCCTGGTTATTCCTCCTATCGTCTACCAAGCAAATGTCCTCACTGTGGCTTGAAGGGACATTTCAAAAATCAATGTTTTGAGCTTGTTGGCTATCTTGATAATTGGTACAAGAATCGTGATCCCTCCTATAACAAGTTGTGTGCCACGATTGTCGAAACTAAGGAAGATTCTAACATATAGCCAAGAAAGTGTCTACATTGCTCACTAACTCAGGTAACGATGATAAGGCTTTAAAAGCTTCTGCATTTGTTACGAATAATACATGAATAATTAATTTTGGTGCTACTGAATATATGAGTTGTGATTTTAGAAAGGTACAAGCCCTAAAACGATTCACCAAAATTGTCGAGAGTGTTGCCAATGGCAATGCTGCCCACATTATTAGGGAAGGCATTATATGGCTTTCTGATACCCTTAATCTTGATATCGTACTTCTTGTTCCTTCCCTAGATTATGATTTATTATATGCTGCTCAAATCATTGTTGTCTTTACATTGTCTGGTGATGTTTTGCCCTTATTTTTGTGTTTTTAAGAACATTCGGGCTCTCAAGATGATAGGTTATGCCAATATAAAGGGAAAAATCTACTACTTGGAGCTAATATCTACAATACTAGTTTGTTGACTAAAGCTCTTTCCGTGAAACGTTCTCACGAGGAGAAGAATTAAAATTCAGAGGTTTGGTTGTGGCATCGTCGCCTTGGACATGCTTTTTTCGGTCATTTGTAGGATTTGTTTTCTAGCGTATCTCTTAAGTATGATGTTTCTAGTTTTGAAAGTGATATTTGTGAACTGGCTAAAATTTATCATACTTCGTTTCCATCAAGTTTAAATAAATGTTCAGCTTCATTTATGATAATCCATTCTAATATTTGGGGACCATTTGAAACTAGGGGTGGAAAAAAATACCGAATATTCCAAACCGAACTGAAAAAATCCCGAAACTGAACCGAAAAAATACCAAATTGAAAATCCCAAAAATTTCGGTACCTAATACCGAACCGATCCTGAACTTTTGGTATAGGAATCGGTCTCACATTTTCATTCTTTTGGTAATCCCGAACCGAACCGAAATGAAAAAAAATATATTATTTAATTTTAAATATATATTTAGAATTGTAACAGCCATCGATTTTGGTTAAGATTTAATCTCAACTGTTGAATACAAATCAAACCCTCAGAAACTCAGTCACACACTCTCTTTCTCTCTATCTCTCGACTCAACCTCACCTCATCACCCTCCTCGCCGATTTCTCTCTCCGTCTTTGAATCCGGCCACACCCACATCACATAAGTGGCTCATCTCTCTCTCGACTGACCTATCACCTCTCTGATCTCTCTCTCTCGACTTCTCATCCCTCAGACCCTCACTATGGATGAGCCTTTCTTCACAGCATAGAGGCAGAGCCATGACCACTGGCGCTGTTCACTTCTTTAATCTCTCTCTCTCTCTCTCGACTTCTTCATCCACATTCCAGTGCACTATGCATCGATTCTCCCCTAAATCAGGTAAATTTTGGAATTAATTTAGGGTTTGAAATTTAATTTGGGGTTCGAATTCTAGATTAGGGTTTGTGAAATTTAGCACTTGGAACTGATATGGAGGGAGAAGATATGTAATGGCTAAACGATAATATTATAAATTTTAGTGTTTCTACCCTCTGAGCATGTTCTTCTCACCAATAGTATTTGTTTTCACAAGAAATAAAGTAATTTCCATCGGGTTTTTTCCTCGAACATTTACACCCCATTCTTATTGTCTTTCATTTTGAATTTGTCGCAAATTTGCTAGACGTTGGAGCTCATAAATAATTGATTCTACTGTTCTTATAGGCCTTAGCTTTAGCAAAGCAAGTGTTGCTGGTTGAACATTCTTCTCAACTAGTTTCTGGAGTCTTTAACATTGCCTCCGAGGATTTGGAGGTAAGCATTTTGCATTGCTTTATTAGTAGTGTTATTGTTTTCAACTTTTCATATGTTGGTTTAGAAACAATATCCAATTTCCTAGTCTTGTATGTTATTATGATTGCTTTGCCACTAACAAGATGAGTCTTTTTAAGAACAGTATCATGCACTGACCTTTGATTTAGTGAGTGGAAGCCATAATGGTTCATTTAGCTTGATTTATGGTTGCTCTTAATCTTTGTAATGGACCTGAGATATAATATTTCTGTTTTTGGTGTATTCCTTCTCCATTGCTTAATGCATCTTATTTGTTTTGTGTTGAATAAAAAAGTTTGACACTTTTCAAAACCTTCAAGATTTTGAACTTGGTAGCATTATTTAAGAGCTTAATCAACCCTTGTTAATGCTGATGGAAATTGGAAACATAATGATCTATTATGGAAGTATTCTTTTACTAAGCTCTCTGATGCATAAAAATGTTCTCTTCTCACAATCACAACTTTTGTTTTCTTAATAAAATGTATGGCAACATAAGCATTTTACGTTAAGAAACTATATATGAATCAAAACTATCGACGAAGTTAAGTCTTATCTGAATGTGTATTACAACTTCAATAGGGCAACATATAAATTTGACAAAAACACAGTACACATGATCAAGTTCGTTGCATAAACAAAATGTGACATCTCACATTGCCCAAGGGTGTGATCCTTATATGTATATTCCCATCCCTACCTAGCATGAGGCTTTTTGGGAGCTTACTGGCTTCGGGTTTCGTAGGAACTCCGAAGTTAAGCAAGAAGGGGGCTAGAGTAATCTCATGATGGGTGACCCACTGAGAAGTTGCTCGTGAGTTCCCAAAAACAAAACCGTGAGGGAATGTTAAGCCCAAAGCGGACAATATCGTGCTACGGTAGTGGAGTCGGGCCCGGGAAGTGGTCCCGCCCAGGCCAGGATGTGACAATTTGGTATAAGAGCCTAGCCCTGGTCCCGTGTGTACCGACGAGAACGTCGGGCCCCTAAAGGGGGTGGATTGTGACATCCCACATCGCCCAGGGGAGTGATCCTTATATGTATTTTCCCATCTCTACCTAGCACGAGGCCTTTTGGGAGCACATTGGCTTAGAGTTCCGTAGGAACTCTGAAGTTAAGCGAAAAGGGGGCTAGAGCAGTCCCATGATGGGTGACCCACTGGAAGTCGCTCGTGAGTTCCTAAAAACAAAACTGTGAGAGAATGGTAAGCCCAAAGCAGACAATATCGTGCTACGGTGGTGGAGTCGGGCCCGGGAAATGATCCGCCCCGGGCCGGGATGTGACAATTTGGTATCAAAGCATAACCCTAGCCGTGGTGTGCCGACGAGGACGTCGGACCCCTAAGGGGGGTGGATTGTGACATCCCACATCACCTAGGGGTATGATCCTTATATGTATATTCACATCCCTACCTAGCACGAGGCCTTTTGGAGGCTCACTGGCTTCGTGTTCCGTAGGAACTTCGAAGTTAAGCGAGAAGGGGGCTAGAGTAATCCCATAATGGGTGACCCACTGGGAAGTTGCTCGTGAGTTCCCAAAAATAATGTCGTGAGGGAATGGTAAGCACAAAGCGAACAATATGGTGCTACGGTGGTGGAGCGGGCCCGGGAAGTGATTCGCCCTGAGCCGGGATGTGACAAATTGGTATCAGAGCCTAACCCTGGTCGCGAGTGTGCTGACGAGGACGTTGAGCCCCTAAGGAGAGTGGATTGTGACATCCCACATCGCCCATGGGTGTGATCCTTATATGTATATTCTCATCCCTACCTAGCACGAGGCCTTTTGGGAGCTCACTGGCTTCGGATTCCGTAGGAACTCCGAAGTTAAGCGAGAAGGGGGCTAGAGTAATCCCATGATGGGTGACCCACTGGGAAGTTGCTCGTGAGTTCCCAAAAACAAAACCGTGAGAGAATGGTAAACCCAAAGCGGACAATATCGTGCTACGGTAGTGGAGTTGGGCCCGGGAAGTGGTCCTGCCCGGGCCAGAATGTGACAATTTGGTATCAAAGCCTAGCCCTGGTCGCATGTGTACCGACGAGGACGTCGGGCCCCTAAGGAGGATGGATTGTGACATCCCACATTGCCCAGGAGAGTGATCCTTATATGTATTTTCCCATCCCTACCTAGCACGAGGCCTTTTAGGAGCTCACTGGCTTCGGGTTCCATAGGAACTCCGAAGTTAAGTGAGATGGGGGATAGAGCAATCCCATAATGGGTGACCCACTGGGAAGTTGCTCGTGAGTTCCCAAAAATAAAATTGTGAGGGAATGGTAAGCCCAAAGCTGATAATATCGTGTTACGGTGGTGGAATGGGCCCGGGATGTGACACAAAAGATTCGATAAAATTAACTTAACGTCGATTGGGAAATTATCAGAGAGGTAGCTGCCAACATATATTATCTGGTATAACTCGATCTATAGATGCATGGTTCTATTGTACGTCGACAAAGAATCTTACTTTCAAGATTCGATTAAGCAGTCAAATGCAAAGCTTCTAGGGTTTGGGGTATGAACAGAGAGCACGTACGTAATTGTCCCTCATTACAATTTTAGCCCAAAAGCATAATATGTCAAGTTTCAGCCTAATAGCCCAAAAGCCCAAAACTATTTTGGGATTCTCGATTTGTCCAGAAATTCCGAAACTATTTCGGGATTCTCGAAAATTTGGTTTGGGATCGGTCTTGAAATTGGGATTCCCGAAAACTTTGGTCCGAGAATTGGGACATGGTTTCGGTTTGGTATCCTATACCGAACCAGCCCTAGTTAATATTGTTACGTATGACATGAATTTGTTTGATGAAGTCTAAAAGTGAAGTTCTTCGTTTCAGAAATTTCACAAAATGGTACAAGTACAATATAAGTCACAAATACATATTCTCAGGAGTGATAATAAGGGCGAGTATGTGAACTCTATATTTCAAGCTTTTCTTGATCATCATGGCATTGCTCATCAAATTACATGTTCATATACTCCATAACAAAATAAGATTGCAAAAAGAAAGAACTATCAACTTATGGAGATTGATCATGCTTCCTTGCTTGATGCACTTATCGTATTGGAGAGAAGATCTCACCTCCATCACCTCCATCATGTATCTCATCAATCATGTTCTATGTCTTACGGTACGTGATTGTGGGGTATGCTTTAGATAAAAAAAGGATATCATTGTTATCACCCTTTGATGACAAATATGTTTGTCACTATGGATGTTTCCTTTCATCAGAATGATTTGTTTTTTGACAATCTCTAGTTCTCACTTCAAGGGGGAGAATCAGACGGATGTTCAAACTCTTAATTATAGTAATTCAAATACCGATATTGTAAATGATTTAGATTTAAGTAGTGATGACTTGGAACAAGTGGTGTCCATTCACAAGAAAATAATGTTGTGAATGACTTGGAATTAAGTGGTAACATTTTGGAGACAAATGGTGATCATTCACAGAAAAACATTGTTGAAAACCTTGAAAGGTATGAGTCGACGTATGACAGTTAACTACATGCTTTCTCACTGCCGCTAGCTACCTCATTGTCAGTCTCGCCACTTCGGAGCCCTAATAATAATATCAATTGTCTTCAATCCCGTATGCACCACCACAATGTCATCTCCCTAACCGTGTGAATCGATGTATTTCTAAACTTACTTACAAAGCTGGCCCTTAGTGCAATACTAGATATCCGATGAAGAAATCCAAACTTGAGTCTAATGTGTTATACCCATTAAGTATGCGTCTATTAATCACTTGTTAAAATCAAATAAGTCATTTGTGTATCAATTGTCTATTGTATCTATTCCTAACAGTGTGCAAGAGACTTTAATTGATTTATGTTGGCAAGTAGCAATGAATGAAGATTTGAATTCTTTGAAGAAGAATGTGACCTGGTAGATCATAGACTTCCCAACTGGCAAGAAATCTATGGGATGCAAATGAGTCTATAATGTGAAGTACACAGTTGATAGGATGATGGATTGCTTTAAGGAGAGACTGGTAGCTAAAAGGGTACACCCATAAATATGGAATCAACCATACATATACATTTGCCCATGTGGCCAAGATCAACACAGTCTGTGTTTTGTTGTCCTTGGTTGCCATTTTTAATTGGCCTTTACAACAGTTTGATGTGAAGAATTCTTCTTACTTGGAGATTTGAAAGAAAAGATTTATATGGATCTTCCACTAGGATGTAATGCTCCAAATAAAAACAAAATAAAGGTGTGCATGTAAAGAAATCCTTGTATGGTTTGAAATAGTGTCCTCGAGCAGGGTTTGAAAGATTCATGAAATCTGAGCGACCATTCTGGTTGCGAACAAAGTAACTCCCATCATACTTTGTTCCCGAAAATGTGAAGTGGGAAACTCATTGCACATATTGTGTATGCAAATGATATGGTGGTAACATGTAATGATTTGGAAGAACGTGCGACCTTGCAAAAATACTTTTCTAGAGAATTAGAGATGAAGGACCTTGATCATTGACATATTTATAGGGATTGAGGCATCGAGAAATGGTTATGGAATTTTCTTGTTTCGTTTCTCAATAGTGAATAGTAAGACTAAGCTCATGAGCTTATTATCATAGAGCAAAAATATATTATAGATTCGTTGCACGAAATGGGCATGTCAGCTTGTCAGCCAGTAGCTACACCATTAGAGCAAGGATTAAAACTTAGTGTTGATCCTAATCAAGTACCGGTTGACAAAGGGAGATACCAAAGGTTAGTAAGCCGAGTTGACAAAAGAGATATCAAAAGTTAGCAAATCGTTTAATGTACTTGGCACACACAAGGTCTAACCTTGCCTATGCCTTGAGTGTGGTGATTTAATATACGCATGATCCTGGAGAACAACACATATGAATAAGGTAATGAAAATTTTGTGTTATTTGAAGGGAGGCTTGGCTAAAGGAATTTTGTTAAATAGAATAACCATCTTAGAGTTGAAGGTTATATTGATGAAGATTTGGCTGGTTCTATTGACAATAGGCACTCAACATAGCTTACCTTACATTTATTGGGGATAACTTGGTTACATGGAGGAGTAAGAAACATAATGTGGTTGCCTGTTCTAGTGCAGAAGTAGAATAAAGAGATATGACTTGGAATTTGTTTGCAGAATATATGCACCAACTTGAAGGAGAGTATTGAAAAATCATTGGAAACGAATTCCTGATTTGTTGTACATCTACCTTTTATATATTTGCCTAGTTAGTACGTCAACTCCACTTTACAAGGAGCTGATTGATCATATCAATTGTACACAATCCCTTCGTATCAATGAAAAACAAAACATTATTTAAAAAAAGCACTCTCTTTTACTCGAACATTATCAAATGAAATTCAATCATGAACATCGAAGGAAGCACTAATGATGTGTGATTCAATCGGATTCACATATGGAGACAACTTTAGTGGCACGACACTCCGAGCTAAGCAATTGAAAGCACAATTATATACTGATTTTCATCCGGTGTATAATTATCAACTGATCATTTAGCTTGGAGCTCGGTGAAAGATACATGAGAGCATGTAATTCTTTATCTAATTTCATTCGTTTATATTCATACATGGAGCAATAAAGAATCATCATCACATACATGAGAATTCAAAATCAGAACCTCAATGTCGTTGTATTGAAAAATAAATAGATAAACTTTTTACGTTAAGTGGTCCACCATCAGTACCACTTATTGTTAGGTTCTGAGTTTTATCATAAAAAGTTTCGGTAATATTAGAAGTACAACTTCTACATAAATTATATATATTTTTTTTGTATTCTCTAATGTGGGACTCTATTCTCCAACAGTAATTAGATAAAGATTCATAATCAATATTACATGACAAGGGTTAATTAGGGTGTGCATGTAAAGAGTCATTCTTTCACACTTGCCATGGATTTAACCGATCCAAATTTTATTTAATATCATCTGCAGATGATGTATTGGCACCAGGTCTTGAGTACCTAGTTTCTTATTTATTGATGGGATAACAAAATTCAACATCCTCCAACTCAAGTCAAAACAGGTTTTCCCATCAAATCAAAGAATTGGTGGAGGTGAGGAGAGGTGGTGGCGGCTGTAGGGTGGGGAAAGTGGGCAAGATATATAGATACGGGAGAGGGTCACAGACTCATAAGGATGGGGGGGACATGACCTTTCTCTTTTGCTAGGTATTTTTCTCAAAGCCAAAAAAATCAAAAATAAAAAATGAAAAGAACTTTAACTTTTCTCACAAGGGCATTTTTTTTTTTTTTTTTTTTTGGGGGTGGGGGTGGGTGATAAGTGTTACAAAAACAACTAAAAAAATATTAGCATATAAAATAGATCACTTAGAATAGGATCATTCTAGTAATCACATTGATTTTCATTCTGATTCATATGAATTGAGTAAACAACTTATATGGTTTAGTACGTACCATTTCTACTTTAATTCTAGAAAATTTTGGTAAACAATTTTAATAAGAATCTGATTCTAATCTCATCCCATTCTAACTCCTGTCAGTTCACTCTCTCTCATTCTAATTACGTATTATTAAACGAGCTATTAATATAATAAGGTGAGCTGGAATCATATATAGCACTTGGAGACATACTGATTGCTACTTACTTGATAAAAAAATATAGCTTAATTGAGAAACCACAAATAAACCTTTGCGGCCACCATATTTTGAATGGAAGACACCACTCTGCTGACTAATTTTTAAGTTCTATACTGACTTATTCAACAAAGTTTTCAGCCATCTTTCCTTTTTATCTCAAGCATCGCAAGCTAGCATGCAATAATATGAGAGTCTGTAAGAGATTTTTCAGTATATTCAAAACGTGAAAGTTAATATTATCATATTATAAGTAAAGAGACATTGATAATTATAATTTTTCTTCATTTATATTATGATATGTGATATATTATTTTATGATCGTGCACACGAAAAGATCTCTGAGTGTAAATTATGGCATAAACGTTGCATGCAATGTGTCTTAGAACGGGTCATCCAGGTTTAGTCCAAGTGGAGGTTGCGGGGTGGTTCAACCATATTCCATTTATGTTATATGGATAAGATCTTAGCTAGTATGGTTGTTTTGAAATGGACCTCTTAATTGGAGGAGGATTATCTAACTTCTTAATCTCTCTATCCTTCTATCTCTTTTTATTTGAACGGTAACGGTTAAATCACGTCAACATCTTCTATTGATTTTTTTATAGAGATAATAAGACAAAAAATAATATGTGAAATGAGGAGATAAAAAGGGATAAGAATATGAGGATAGAGAATCCTCCCCCCTCTTAATTACTCTAAGCCGTTGATGGATGTTTAATTAATTGATGTTTTTTGGGTCAATCTTCGCGTGATAAACGAGGAACTGGAGGGACCACTGGACCATATAGACAACACGGACCCAAATCTGACTAGCTAGATTAATAAATGGTCTAGCAAGCATGCAAACATTATTTTAAGAGTAATACTAGGGAGATTAAATTTGTAGATAAAATTTACAAATTAAATGATATGTCACTAATAGAAATGAGCACGTTTATCAATGCTTCAGTAATAATCTAATCATCAACTCTCATATCATTTAGTTTACAAAATTTAGTCTCTCTAACATTACCTTTCTTTAAATTGGATAATGTTAGGAAAATCAAAATTTTAAACTGAATTTACAAACCAAATTATGTATCATTAATAGAAAATAAACACGTTAATCGATAATTAATTAATAATCCAATCATAAACAGTCACATTATTTGGTTTACACAATTTGGTCTCCCTATCATTACAATAAAATTAAAATCATTGATTTGTTCAATACATATGAATGACTCGATAATTTTCAATTTTATTTATTTTTCAATTGGGAATATCATTAAATAATGATCAATAAAATGAACGGTTCAAATTAGAATTTATACGATATAAAGATGACATATAAGGCCGGTGATGTTAAAAAATGAATGACTACATATCCATGCATGGCTCTCATGCAAGTGTCAACAATCAAGTCTCAATAAGTTGTAGAAAGTACATGCCTCGTCCATATAACTTGTATGGACGAAAAACGTATTTTCTACGATTTATTGGGAGTAATACTAGCAAAATTCATATCTTGTTAGGAGCTCGGTCTGATTTTCAGTGAGAGTCATATGTGAAGGGAGCCCAACGAGTCACGACTATGTAGTCCACATATATGGATGGTTAATTAGGCTGCATTTGTAATATTGTCACTTTTTTCTTGCTACTTTAAACTGCAAGTTTTCAACACAAACTGAAGAAGAATTGTTGATATAGGCTTAGTTAAGTTTGTTGAAATATTGTGTTTTTCTATTTGCGCTCACATGGAAATTTGAATTTCATTTTTATAGTTTAGATGAATTTAACGATAGTGTCAATCTTATCATTTATAAACTAAATAAATAAATTATTCAATGTCTCTAGTTGTTTATTGATCTATCTATAAAAAATAAATTGTAGAACTGAATTAGCGTCCAATAGATCATATCATATTCAAGATGCATATTTATGAAAAATAAATATAAAAACAATTTCTTTTGTATTATGGGAAGAGTAGAGATCTCAATTAGAGAGCTCTTCTAATGTTGAAAACAAAAAATATATAACTAGAACAGTAATTAGTTAGTAACCTTCGATTAATATTATATGTGCTAGGATGACGCATGATTATGAGAATTACCTTAGATTATCTTCAGTATCCAATAATAAAAAGGTTTTGTTTGTCAGAACATGATATCGATAACATGCATTTATATATAAAAAGTATTTTAGTTAAAGTGGTTTTGAGATTGATATAACTACTTATTTTGATTTTTGAAATTTGAAATCGATAGAAGTGATCTTTAAGTTTGTCCATCATAAATTATTTTGGTATTTCGTGAAAAATATTTGTTAAATAAGGACTAGAATGACAAAAATACCCTCAATTTATAATAACCAATGATTAAAAATGATTTGACAAAAAATGAGGATAACTTTATCATTTTCTCTTTAGTTGTCAGAGTTTTTTCAAGAAGTACTAAAATGATATATGTTAGACAAACTCATGAACCAGTTATATCGATTTTAAATCTCAAGAATCAAAATAAAAAATTATGCCAATCTTATAGATCATTTGGCTAAAAAATATATAATATATTCCTATTTTCTGCTATATTAATAAATTAGTGGATCGAAAGATAGATTTCGTATGTATAAATACTCCAACACATGAGGATAATGACTGTAATGTCATGTATGGCAGAAAGATATTCGTGGAAAGTTCATTGCCATTATTGGTACGCTCACATTGACATGGGGCTAACCCTTAACATGGAGGGCCGGTGACCAGAAGAAGCCAAAAACAATAATTGACTTTTGGTTTCCGATTTGTCTTGTTGTTCTTGGATCAATCATGCACTGTCCTCAAAGCCATCTCCACCACAGAGACTCAGAGTCAGAGTCAGAGTCACCAGTCACCACCTCCACCTTCGATCGATCGATCGGCCTGCTTGTTGTTTCTTTGATTCTTCCGCATGATGATTGATTGTTCATCGGCTAGTTAATCAGCCCTACCCCCACGGCAGGAAAAAGAAAATTATAGAAAAATGAGGATTACTTGCCCACGGCGACCGTGACGTTTTGAGAAGAAAAAAAAAATTAAAATTTGATTGTGTGAAATTATATTTCTATTATATATTTCTTATTTATGTTCTTTTTTAATTAAAAAATTAAACTGATAATTTCATAGAATTTTAGTTGACAATGAGTGTTTTATTAATTAGTAGAAATTACTTGTCAGCTACGTAAACGAGAGAAGAGTAGTAGTGTAGTTCTTTGAATTTTGATATTTTTTTCTAAATAGCGCGAGTATTACAACGGAGAATGTTTGCCTTTTTCTAGTGAATGGTAATTAGCATAGCAGGAAAAACTTCGGTAAAAAAAGTTGCACGCCTTTCTTAGCTTCACTCTCTCACAAAACCTTTTGTATTCGGCCTCACTCTCATGTCGACATAATAACATTTTAGTGAATTGTCATACAAGTTCGATAATGTTCTCAAATTATTTTAATTGACTACGAGCTTCACATTCTATGCATACATAATTATATGCAGTAATCGGTTTCTACCTCCTTTGGATATAGTGATCGATTTCTTATTTCTAATCTACAAGTTGTCTAGTGACCTAAAAAGTAAACTTTTTCGGTTGGTTTTGTGGACTTTTAAGAGACTTCATTTGTACTCGAATTCAGAATAATTCTACGACATCGATCAACTTTGCTAACCATATATTTCGATATTAGTGAAGCCAGCTGATTCAATTATTCATGTTTATCCCTTACGCTGAAATAAAATACACATTTAAGTTGTTCATATCAACAAACCAAACAATAAAATAGTAATTAATAATCAAATCTTAAGCTTTACACTTCATGAAAGATACCTTTCTTTTTGGGACAAATAATGAAAGATGCCTTCAATCCTACACAACACTTGTCTTTAATTGGCGATCTGAAATTATCAACTTTCTGTAATTTGTATTTAGTTTAAATTTGCCGGACATAACAACAAAATCTAAGGGCATTGCACTTACAATACAAGTAATGGAGTGTGAAGGAATATGTATAATTCACATTCATTTGTTTACGAAGAAGGAATTGAAAAGTAGGCGAGTCCTATATGTTTTAGGTACGACATACCTAAAAAATAAAGGTATTCCGTTAATATAACGAAAGTTGTTTATCCCATACTCATTCTTTCTCATACCTATTCATTTTCATTCACATACTACGTAAGTAAATATGCCCTAAAAGCATCTATAACTAGATATGGTCCAAAGAAATAGATCAATAGATGGAGTGATTTTGACGAATGATGTTATTATTTTCTTATGTTTATGTGAGTTAGCATTATTTTCATTTTGTTCCCTAAAATTATTGGGTTGTTAACATATAAAAGTTCAAACATATGTCTTTCCGGCCCTTAATTTCATTAAATTTTATGATCTTTCTTTTACTTTCTTAAATATCTATTGAACCCTAAGCAATTCAGTCTCCAGAAGAATGTCACCCTCGGCAGAAAAATATTATAAACACAAAAAGTTGCTTTATATACACACGCACTTACTATATATCTTGTTTGGGATAAAAATATAGTGAGAGCTGAAGCTTTAGAAGCTCATTAGCCGGATAGTTAGTTACTAAGTGCAGTTTACGTCATGTCCAGCAGCAGCAACACGTACACTTTGAATGGATAATTACAACAAAACAAAAATAATTAATTGGATATATTATGTAGGAAGGAAGGATTGGATTATATAATCTTCTACGTGGGACTTGTAAAACAAATGATTCCGAAACATGTAACGTGACTAATTAATTAAGTAATTAAAGAAGACCCATTTTCTTCCGAAGACTCAATTATGGGAATGCAATTAACATTATCCTGTGATGATTGATTTAATTTGAGAATTGGATTCATCTACCTAACTTGCGCTTTTGAATTAACAGACGGTCTTTGGGCAGCCATTTTAGTATTTAAATATAATATGGATCACTTGGCCAACTATTTCGTTTGGCTTAGCACCGTAAATTAGGATGTATGCTCCTCATCTTATTTATTACCGTTAGATAAGTTTGAATTTCGAGATTCTGATAGTAGATAGACATAAATTTCAAAATTTAAACTCATTTAACGATTATAAATAAAGTTGTAAATACTACCACCACTTAAAGATCATAAGCAAAAATGCACTATGCGTTCCCTAACCCTAAATTTGAATTACATACAAATTAAGGATATTAATCTTCTTGTCGTAACATGTGCTCAATACCATTACCATATTAATAAGCCAATTAATTAATTGACATCTTAATTGAGGTTGGTGTGAGTTGTCACATTTGGCTCCTCCTGTCGCACCGACTCATCACTATCACTACTGTAAGTGTTCCAGTCACTTGTGCTTTGCTCATCACTCATTCTAATCATTCTCCAAGAACGCCTTCTCTAAATGCACCTACCCTCCCCGTCTCATTCATTTTCATCCCTTCCTATTTGAACGATCACGATTAAATCATATCAATATTTTGTATCGATTTTTTTTTATAAAAATAATAAGACAAAAAACAATAAAAATATTAACGTAACTTAACCATGACCGTTCAAATAGGAAGGAATGAGAAGAAGATGGGATGGGGGAGGACAGACAATCCAAATCCTCTCTAAACATCTTCAATTTCTCTAACTTTATTTTTATTTCCTATTCGAAGGACTTCGATGTGATTTGTTCATTTATTTTGTCTGATAACAACTCTAGTTGCTATTACGAGACTCTTCTCTGCAAATATGCGCGGTTGGTTCATTGGAGATTGACTCTTCCCAAGATCCTCGCTTTGTTCTACGGGTTCTTCGTGGTAGATACGGTGGGTTCAATGGCAGTGCAGCTTGGATTTGGGGTGTAGTTATGGGTTCTTTAGTTGTTAATTAATTTAGTCATTTAGAGTTGTAGTTTTTGTAGTTATGTTAGAATGTGTGTATTGTACACGTATTTAATTTACTATTAAAATTGTTTTAATAAATATCTTTAAAATAACAAAAAAATAGAATAAGCCAACTCCTGCCGTTTATTTCGATCAAGTTGCTGCTATTGATATTTGTTAGTGGCGAACACTGCTGGAATTCTATACTACATGATGTTTTACTTAGTTTCGCTTGATTAATTGGCCTATAGGCGTTTAGCCCGTTGTTAACCCCAAAAGAAAATAAAATATTATTGGAAGAATTAGCCATCCTACAGCCGTCAAGCCGTCCTACAACCGTCCTACAGCCGTCCTACCTTGTCCTACCTACACACTAGCCGTCCTACAGCCGTCAAGCCGTCCTACCTTGTCCTACCTACACACTAGGACGGCTAACTTGTCCTACCTACACACTTGTATCATGTATATATATCCTTGTAATCTTGTAGAGAAACATAATGAGAAAAAGCATTCTCTTCCATATTTTCCACATGGTATCAGAGCCGGAACCTTAACCGGCCTGACTCCATTGTTGTCCCTTCTCTTCTTCTGCACATTCGTTTCGATAATGGCAGAAGATAATCTTTTTGTCTCAGAAGCTGAAAGCTTCACAGCTCCTCGCCCTAGTTTTCCAGAAGCTGAAGTCAACCCAAACCAACGTTTGTGTTCTGTGTTGTTAAATGAGTTTAACTATCTTCCATGGTCCAGATCAATATCTCTTGCCCTTGGAGGAAGATCCAAACTTGGATTCGTCAATGGAAGTATTGAAGCACCTGACGTCGCATAGCCGGAGTATGAAGCATGGCTGTGCAAAGACCAGCTGGTCATGTCGTGGCTCCTCAACTCCATGGATCCTAAGCTGTCTGAAATTTTCAGTTTTTCAGAATCCTCTAGTGCTCTTTGGAAGGCAATCAAGGACATGTATGGAAATCAAAACAATGCTGCTCGAGTGTTCCAGCTTAAGAGGAATCTTGCAAGTCTTCAACAAGGTGATAAATCCTTTGTTCATCATCTTAGTTGCATGAAAAACATGTGGAACGAACTAGAAATGTATCGACCACACACTATCGATGCTGCCGTACTGTTAAAAAGGTCCGAGGAAGACAAAATCTTTCATTTGCTTGCAAGTTTGGGTTTTGAATATAAAGATCTTAGAAGCCATATTCTAATGAATCCCGAACTTCCATCATTAGCAAGTGTTTGCACTACTATCCAGCGAGAAGAAGTACGCAGAAAAGTCATGAATGTTGACGTAAAACCTAGTGTGTCTGAGGCTAGAGCTTTTGTGACAAATCACAAGTCATTTGGAGATAAAGTATACAAGGGAAAAAGGCCAGATCTGAAATGTCTACATTGTAATAATGTTGGACATCTAATAGATCGATGCTGGATATTGCACCCTGAGTTGAAGCCAAGGTTTGAGAACAAGCCTTTAAGAGATCATAAGGGCTCACACGCTAGACCACATACAAACAAGTACCATGCTGCTGCTGCTACATCCATTGGTGGGTCGATGAACTTTACAGTCAATCCGGCTGACTTGTTGAATGAGTTCTCAACCTACCTTCAAACCAGAAAAGGAAGCACAGGTGAAACGTCGACTGGGGAAAGTCAAACTGCTCTTCTTGGACAGTTTGCAGGGTTCTTAGCTGAATCTGGTCATGTACCTCAAGGAGACATTCCAGGTATCATGTGTGCTCTTTCAACTGCTCTAAATGTTAGTCACTCTTATGATTTTTGGATTATAGACTCAGGTGCCACAGATCACATGACAAATCAATATTCTAAGCTATACGATTTTGAAAGCCACACTAAACCATCACTAGTTTCTATAGCAAATGGTAGAGGTGTGCCAGTTCTAGGTAGAGGGAAAGTTAAACTGATCTCAGAAACTGTTGAGTCCACAGCGTTATATGTTCCATCTTTTCCTTTTCAATTATTGTCCGTAGGAAAGATTACAAACTTTCTAAACTGTCGTGCAATTTTTTCCCCCCACAATGTTGTTTTTCAGGATCTAGCCACCAAGAAGCTGATTGGTGAAGGTCATTACCTAAATGGGTTGTACTATTTTTCAGAGGACCTCAATGTTCCAAAGGGGTTCCAAGTCAGCTCAAACCTAGAACATCGGTTGTGGCATCAACGCCTAGCACATCCCTCAGAATCTGTGTTGTTTACGTTGTTCCCTAGTTTATGCAAATCCTCCCTTGTATGTGAAATTTGTCATTTGTCAAAATCTACTAGACTCCCATTCAATTCTTCCATGTCTAGGACTAGCAAGTTGTTTGAGATGGTGCACTCCGATGTTTGGGGACCTGCACCTCTAGAGTCTTTTGATGGTTATAGGTACTACGTTATCTTTGTTGATGATTTCTCAAGAGCCACTTGGTTGTACCTCCTAAAATTCAAAAGTGAAGTTATGGATGCTTTCAAGGATTTTCATAATCTTGTCATGAACCATTTTTCGTCCCAAATCCACATACTAAGGTCTGATAACGGCACTGAATATACATCAAAAAATATGACTAACTATTTGAGCACCCATGGAATTATACATCAAACAAGTTGTGTAGGTACTCCTCAGCAAAATGGAATTGCCGAAAGGAAGAATCGGGACCTACTTGAAAAAACCAGGGCGCTAATGTTGCAAATGAATGTGCCTAAGAGGTTTTGGTCTCAAGGAGTTCTTGCAGCCACCTACCTTATCAACAGACTGCCTAGTCGTGTTCTGGATACAAAATCACCATATGAGGTTATGCAAAACAAAAAAATTAATCTTTCCCATCTGAGAATCTTTGGATGTACCTGTTATGTTCATATTCAATCCCATCACCAAGACAAGCTTGATCCCAAAGATGTCAAGTGTGTTTTCATGGGATACTCCTCCACCCAAAAAGGGTACAAATGCTACAATCCGTGCTCCAGGAAGATGTTTGTCTCAAGAGATGTACGGTTTGATGAAAACTAACCATATTTCAACAAATCATCAGATCAAAATCGTCAAGGGGAGCATTTCCTAGATCTCTTCCCATTGCCAAATCCAGTCGAACCAAGTGACTGTGTCCATTCACTACCTCACAATCGGGACTCTCATGCAACTCTTAATGACAACCTGCTTATTGGAGACGACACTAAAGCCTCAGAAGCACAAGTAGTTCCCCATGACCATAACACAACATCTATACAAGAGAGTGGAGCTGAACCTATTGTGATCCCAGCTCAACCTCGTAGGAATCCGACTCGAGATCGAAATCCACCATCAAGGCTGCAAGACTATGAAACTTACCATGCCAGGTACCCTATTCACAAGTTTGTAAATTACTCCAAAGTCTCTCACTCTCATGCAGTTTTCCTCAGTAAACTGTCCTATGAAAGTGAACCAAGGAACTTTCAAGAAGCCAATCGTCAAGTTGTGTGGAGGCTAGCCATGGAAAAAGAACTCAAAGCCTTGAATGAAAATAAAACCTGGAGTGTAGTTCAACTTCCCAAAGGCAAGAAGGTGGTAGGCAGTCGATGGGTCTATAAAATCAAGTTTAATTCTGATGGCTCAATTGAACGACACAAGGCAAGATTTGTGGCTCGCGGTTTTACTCAAACTTTTGGAGTGGACTATAAGGAGACATTTGCTCCCGTGGCTAAGATGAGCACAATAAGGGTTTTGTTATCTGTTGCAGTGAACCATGAATGGCCATTGTACCAAATGGATGTAAAAAATGCTTTTTTACATGGAGACCTCGAAGAGGAAGTCTACATGCAACTACCCCCGGGTCATCCACAAGCACAGAATTCAGGTATGGCTTGCAAGCTTCATAAGTCAATCTATGGCTTGAAACAATCTCCTCGTGCCTGGTATGCCAAACTGAGCTCGGTACTTGAAAATTTTGGGTTCAAGAGAAGTCATGCCGATTCCTCCCTGTTTGTTCGAATAGGATCAGTTGGCAAATTAGTTGTACTAATCTATGTTGATGATATCATCATCACAGGTGATAACATTGATGAGATTCACACTCTTAAACATTCTCTTCATCAACAATTTGCCATTAAAGACTTAGGAGTTTTAAAATACTTCCTTGGGATTGAACTGGCCACTTCCCCCAAGGGACTTTTTTTTAGTCAAAGGAAATATGTGATTAACTTACTTCAAGAAGTGAAGATGATGGATTGCAAACCAACTCGTACTCCTCTTGATAGCAAATTGAAGTTGGACTTGACAGGAGAACCTCTTAGTGATATCAGTTACTACCAACGATTGGTGGGTAAGCTTATATATCTCACCATCACCAGACCGGATATAACTTACGCCGTCAGTCTTGTAAGCCAATTCATGCATGCACCCACTGAAGCTCATTTAAATGTTGTTAAAAGAATTCTCAGATACCTCAAAGGCTCCATTGGTCGGGGAATCGTCATGAAAAACAATGGTCATACTCAAATCATTGCCTACACCGATGCTGACTGGGCAGGGAATGTTGTTGATAGAAAATCCACTACTGGCTACTGCACGTTGGTTGCAGGAAACCTCGTGACATGGAAGAGCAAAAAACAAAATGTAATTGCTCGCTCAAGTGCCGAAGCTGAGTATAGAGCCATGGCTTCCACTGCATGTGAACTCATTTGGCTCAAGGGCCTTCTCTCGGACTTGGGGTTCTCAATCAACACACCTATGTCTCTTTTCTGTGACAATCAAGCAGCTATGCATATTGCCTCCAATCCGGTGTTCCATGAACGCACCAAACACATTGAAGTTGACTGTCACTATGTTCGGGAACAAGTCCAGTCCAAGGTAATTCAAACCACATTCACTCAAAGCCAAGATCAACTTGCTGATATTTTCACGAAGTCTCTTGCTTCTCCTCAGTTTCAAAGTCTGCTCTCCAAGCTTGGATCAATTAACCTCCTTGATCCAGCTTGAGGGGGAGTATTGGAAGAATTAGCCGTCCTACAGCCGTCAAGCCGTCCTACAGCCGTCAAGCCGTCCTACAGCTGTCCTACCTTGTCCTACCTACACACTAGGACGGCTACCTTGTCCTACCTACACACTTGTATCATGTATATATATCCTTGTAATCTTGTAGAGAAACATAATGAGAAAAAACATTCTCTTCCATATTTTCCACAAATATTTATTAAAAAGTAAATTGTAACAATTATCTTTTAACTTTAACTCAATTGGAGCAATATTTCCTCAACTAAAAATCCATTACCATTGGTCACTTAACTCATCAAAACGTGTAGCTATGGTCCCTCAATTAAAAATTCATTATCATTGGTCCCTCAACTTTAATTCAACCAGAGAAATGGTCCCTCAACTTTAACCGAATTGGAGTAATGATTTCCCAACTTTAACTCAATTATAGCAATGGTCCTTCCAACATAACTCATTTTGACAAAATTCTAATGAAGTTGACGAAAAATGACAATAGCTACATGTTTTGATGAGTTGAGGATCCCAATTGTAGCAATGGGCATTTTAACATAACTTATTTTGATAAAATTCTAACGAAGTTGATGAAAATGACCATAGCTACACATTTTGATGAGTTGAGGGACCAATGGTAATAGATTTTAAGTTGATGGATCATTGCTACAATTTATTCTTTACTAAATGAATGCTATCTAACTTCATTTGTTCTCTTTCCCGTCGGAATGAGGATTCACTCCGGATCCTCTAATCACATCCGTTCATCGTACATCTTGCGATCAGAAATCATTTTAAATCATTTATTTAAAATTACATATAAACAGTACTTGACAAAAACTAACCGCACGATATATGATGAATAATGTGATTGATGGATCTTCGGGATCCTCATTCTTTCCCATCGTACTTTTTTCAACCACTCACTCACTGCATGACACGTGGGCAATGCTTATGTGCGTTTTATTAATAAATATAATTTTTAGGTTGAGATTGGACTAAATTCCACAATGTGCACGTCATTGTGGTCTCCCAGTTCACAATAGTTGAATCGAGTATCTTGTGCCTACAATTGGAGATCAATACCACTAAACTTAAAACTAGTGATAATTAAATATCTGCTAATGATGAGAAAACTACATACAGTACAAGTAATTAAAAAAAATCATGGTCCTTCCCTCAAGAAAAAAAAAATTGGCCCTTGCATTTTTTTTTTATACAACAATATTCAAGTCTAATTATGAAAAGAGATATTCTACTCTATCTGGAGGAGGATCAACTTAGCCACAAAATGAGCTAGACATAAATAAGTATCAAACTCTACACAAATATTATACATTCCCGCCACTTATGTGAGTCGAAAATGAGACTTCTCATAAATGAAAAAGAATATCATTAAGCCGTAATACTAGTTGATTGATATTAGTATTTTTAGATTTAGATAGAAATAGGTGTGGTTTGAGCCTTTGGACTTGAGTAAAAAGATTTTAACAAGAAAACTACATGAAGGGATCAATGGGCCTTGTTACCGGGAGCTACCAACCTGGAGTGGCCTATTTTTCACCAAACCAATGAGCCAAACATTGGGCTATACATTGAAGGACTAGATTATATATTGGATAAAATAAAAGGAATTGTTATTAACATTTTCAAAATTTTATTTTATATTTCTCATAATTGTATTTTTATTTCTAATTATATAAAACTTGAAGTGCAAAATAAGATTTTTGAAGTGCCAATAACAATTTCCAAAATAAAAACAGCCCATATTTAGGAACTGCATTAAGCTAAGGCAGAAGGCTTTACGGTTGAAAATTCATATAATACCTAAAACACCCTTTGCTCTCATCACTAAAAAAAATCCAAAAAAATGAAGAAAATGAGGAAAAACTGGTTAAAAATCACCCATTACAAAACCATTTAAAAAACAAATGGAGAAAAAAATTACATAGGAAGAAGCATGTAGTTGGCAGTTCCCGTGAAGAAGTCGGCAGTTTAGTAAGGGGAGTTAAAACAGCGAAAGTTCCAAATGGAACGTGCTAAATGCCAATTCCCAATTCCCAATTCCAATCGGTACAAAAAATGTGCAATTCCCAATTCTCAGTTTTACACTTTACAGATTTCACCCCTCAATCTATACTCAGCTAATCAGTTCGAGTTTGAATTAAAAAGGAAAATGACTTGAAAACTTTGAGTTTCAACGATAAGAACAAAATAAAAGTTAAAGTGAATAGTATCAGGATTGACTTTTTAGTGTAAAAATATGATTTTTCATTTAAGTGAACAGTACCAGGAGCTTTTCGTTAACGTTATCTTATTTTAACCCTTTTGATTTTTAGATTCTTTAGGTTTTTTTTTTTTGTTAGAAGGTAAAGAACATTTATAAAATAAATTCCAACATACAGAAAATGTAAACAAAGCATAAGTAAATGTTTTTCTCTGCAACAATTATAAAAGTACATAAAACAAAATACATACAACGATTTCACCCCCAAAAACAAATACTCCATAAGGCTCAAACAGTAGAAGCACAAAAGGGGCTAATAGAGAAAACCCTAAAAATTTGGGTGATGGATGAATCGCTGTAGCCACCCTGAAATCAGAAGCGACTGATAATCCGCACCAACATTTTTGCACATAAAAATAACAATTGTTCACCCCTATATTTTGCCGTACAAAAACCTTCAAAAGTCCCAAATATAAAACAATGCTAAACCACATACGGACAACATTATAAAAACCAAAACAAAACTTAAAATTATCACCAATAAACCCGCAAACAAAAAGGAGTAGCCAAACCTCACAACTATAAACACCCCCTCCAGGACCAACAAGAAAACAGTTCAAAAGTCCCAAATAAAAATGAGTGTAGATAGTACTACCCTATAATCTTGTCACTAACTTGTTACTCAAATTATGTTCGTAACAAGCTTGCTTTTGGGTGTCGCAAATAGTTGAAGTTCTCATGTTTGATTCGCAATTTCACATGAATACAACAAGAATGATACATATTTATGATGAGTTTGGTACCTATTATTGTAGGTCAAATTTTCCATGTCATCTTTGTATCTTATGGTTTCTCAAAAAAAAAAAAAATGATAAGACAGACTGCTTATACTTTCTCAAACACAGCCTCGACAATATAAACCTACAACTCTTAGAAACATAGACATAACATCAACAATATCGGCCCATGAATCGGATGCAAACATGCAGTTCTTACAAGAAGGAAACTTCGAGGAACACGTGACACAAATGAACGAAGAAGACAAGTGCAACATTTTTGATGGAAAATGGGTTTACGATCCAAAGGGAAGTCCTATGCACGAAGGGGCACAGTGTCCGTTTCTTAGTGATCAAGTCAGCTGCCAAAGGAATGGAAGGACGGATTTCCCTAGCTTAACAGAAACCAGTGGGAATCCCTAGCTTGTCTTCTTTACTCAGCTCTACCTCCCTCTCAAACCCTAGTCGATGTGAAAAGTGGCATCTACAAGGTCTTCACAGCTAAGGTAGGTTTAGTTTTCATTTATACGATTACTCTTCTGTCACTGAACTATTTTCTTTATATATAAGCGACATCCTGGGGAGATGAAAATAAAAAACAGGACCTTGACTTTTTAACTGTGAAGGTGTTGCTCGCTTCTATAACCGCAGGCATACAACTTTTCTGTTGAGTTCTACTGGAGCCCATTTCTAATGCAGCAGAAAGTGAACCAAGATAATGGTGCTAGAATTCTCAGGCTTGACGGAGTCACAACCTCAGCCATGAAGTGGTTGGGTGCAGACATTATGGTATTCAACACCAGTAACGTGTGGGTGCACCAAGGGAAGACCAAGACGTAAGTCAATTGTGATCTACTAAAGAAAATAAATGAATATTTTTCAAGGAGTTTGTCTAATGGAAGTTAGACATTCAGGTGGGACTCGTTTCAATATGATGGTAAAACAGTGGAGAATATGGAGATTGAATTAGCATTTGATATGGCTTATGAATACCTGGGAACGTTGGGTTGATCAAAATGTGGATGTGACTAAAACCAGAGGGTTCTTCCGGTGCATTTCACCAGAGCACAAGGGAAAGCATTGGTGTTAAAACAAAACCCAACCCATCCTGGACAATTCCAACAAGACAATATCTCCCGGGAAATTTAAAAAATTCGTTGAGAGAACAATGCAGCGCCCGGTGACGTACCTGAACATTAGAAGGCTATCTCAGCATGGAAGAGATGCGCATCCAGCGGTTTATGGAACGAAGGAGTTGAAGCAGTTGTTAGCTTTGCAAAAGAGAAAACCAGAGACTTACGCTGATCGCTGCCACAGTTGTTTACCTGGCCTGCCAGATGCCTGGAATAGGCTGTTGTATGTATCTTTAGCCTTGGGCACCTTCAAAGTCATTCTTAGTTCTTAACCTCTTGTTTGATCTGCCATGAGTGTTAGTAAACTTAATATACTTCGTTCTTCATAAGGTTCAATGAAATTTCAAAGAGAAGACGAAATGTACAGAAACAGTACCTGCCATTAACTATTTAAACCTGAACAGCTGCCAAGACATGTCGGAAAAGAAAAGCACACGAAGAACAAAAGATACAGCATATAGCAGAGCAAACAACAGCTAACCATAGAGAATAATAGTAAACAACTCATTAACAACGGTGACAATAAATGTAGGACTCTATTGGGTCGGAGCCGTTTGTAATATAAATTCCAAGTACTTAATCTTATGGCCATTACATAATTGTTAATATACTCGATACTAGAGCATGAGACAATTGGGCATTTTACCCACTTCGGTACAAATTTTATCCTAAGCTAGGAATTTTGAATGGCACCATGATCAGCAAGGAGAGGCTGCAGTGAGGCGGTTTATTTACACAAGCTTTTACAAGGTACCTAGAGAATCTCCCATTCAGATTCACAAAATTCATGAGCTGGTGATTTCTGTGTCTCCTCCACAGTCGGAGAATGCCCGAGACGTTCGCCACTTTCTACATTTGATTTCCCGTCATCCCCATACCATAATGCAAGCTGCTCATGCTCTTGCTTCCTTGCTGACCTCATTCTCAAAGCATTCTGAATTTTTTTCTAGAAAAAAGGTCCCAATTAAAGCCAATTACGTGGTAGAAGATAGGGGGTGAGAGAGAATGAGGAGAAAGATAGGGAGAGGGAGAGGAAGAGGGGGAGAGAGATAACCTTGTAAGGCCTACGCTTGCCTTCCATATGAGGAACAAAATGAACATCCTCACCAGTCACCATTACACAAGTCTCCTCAAGCTTTGCCCTTTCAGATTGTTGAATGGTTTCCGTTCCATCTACAACAGTATTACTCTCAGTTGCATGAAAATTGGAGTCATGCAAGCCTCCTGGGAAATTAGTCATTGGTTACTACTACTACTAGGAGCACAAAATAACATTCAATTTATCATGAACCAGTAAACACATCAAGTACACAACTCTACATGTATAAAAAAACGTGCAATTTTTCGTGAACTAGTATAATTCTAGACCCCACATGAATGTAAATCAATTACGGTCCATAGTTGAAAAAAGAAATCTCTCCATTATTTTCTCAGAGTTATTATCTCTGCATAGACATTTCTGAGTCAATACTTGTCAATATAAACACTGATATGAGGTTATTGTGCATCTGAATGAGATGTACTCAGTGTTACCAGGATGAGACGAAGAGATTTCCTTGTCAGCATTTTTTTCAGAGTGTGCTTGTCCACTTGGAGAGGATCCTAACAAAGAAATAAACGAATAGCTCAAACAATTGTCTGCAGCAGCCAAACCGGAAATCGAAAGAGAACAAGTAGCAAGGCTGGTCAAAACAAACACTTTTATAGGGTTAAAAAGAATAGCCACCATTTCTTTCTACTGATGAGCAACCAAAGGATGAATCTAATATTTCCTTCCACCCTTTTGCTTCCAATTCATCCAAAACAAACATATTAGATGTTCGGCAGTCAACTGAAGCATCAGCTATACATTGGCTTGCATTTGCAATCACACAACTTTCCCTTGTGAACTTACACGTTATACCTTCGGTTATAGATGGGGTTATAGTTGTATCTCTATGGTCGCTCGAAACTTCATGGGTATCATCCAAATTTACACAGCAGGATGTTGAGTGCCTGCTCAAATCAGATTCAACAGGAGTTATTGCCCTGGGAAATCTGTCCTTGATTGGGTTTTCTTTGACTACCGAGTTTGAATTATTAAAATTACTCCTATCATGGTCTTGTCTTGAGTATACATCAAAGCACGCTCCTCTTGCACAATTCCCTGAGGATAGCATGCGATATTCATCCATGTGCTGTCCATGGAACAATGATTTATGGTCCACATTCATATTCATTGCAGTAATCACCTCTGAATCCCCATTTACTTTTTCAACGTCAACTTTTACCGGCTCTCCTTTCTTGCTAACCTTTGATTTTTTAGAACTATCAACATGAAAATTATTTTCTACAGGGTCCCCAGAGGCAGGCACAGCCTCTGGATCCATTGCAGAGTCACAAACCAAATCTTGCATTACATCTGCATAGAACTTCTTAACACTTGCACCAACAGTCTGTACCTGATTTTCAACAAATTTGACTGTGTCCTGTTCCAAATAAAGGAATGATCAACAAAACAAGTTAACTGGACTCTGGAACAAAATTAACATGACCACTATCTCATATAATCACTGAACCACATAAACACCATATTTGGCATAGACCACACTAATACAAATAAGCACAGAAATAATTGTGAATTGAAAACCCCAGTAGAAGATAAATATATAAATATATAAAAAATTGGTTTAGTTCAATTTCATATTTCTGAATGGGTTAATAGACATTTCTTTTCTTAACATAAGGTCAACAGAAGAAATTTTCCTCTTCAGCTAAGGTTAATTTAAAACAATTTTCCTCTCCAACTAAGGTCAACACCACTTGCTTCTATTCATTGACGTCTCTCTAAAAGCACTAAAATGTTAATGGACTCACGCCTAGTGTTGAATTTTTTTGGTGATCTCAAACAAATTACTCCAAAGAAAAATACACACGACAAAAATATTTTCATAAGCACTGAAAGTGGCAGGATGAAGAGGAAGAGGAAGGAAAATGAAAACTTATGATGAACACTTCCAGACCAGCAGTCTATGGTCATCATTCCTTTTAGGTAGATGAGACCTCAATTTAGGAGTCCGAGACACATAAAAGGACTGCCAAAGGGCTTACCTGGTACATATCTTCTTCTACCTCCAAGCACATTGTCTCAAATTTCTGGTATACACCCCCAACCCAGGTTATACCTTTCACATCCATACTGATCATATATTAAACTTTACAGAATCGTTGTATGTCTCCTGGTATTTTGTAATTCCCCCACTCAGTTTCTACATCAAATTGGTATTTATCTGCACGAAATCATATGAAATTTAGTAGAAGCCCACAAAGAATGAATAAAAATGGCTCTTAGGAAGAAGAACCCCATAGAACGTTGAGATCTTCAATCCCTCAAAATGACACTAAGTTGTAAGAACACATAAAGTTCAGCAGAATTACACCATGTTTCCATAAAAATCACTGTGAGTGTTCTACATAAGAACCATGTTATAGTTTCACCCCGCGAACCAAATAAATCCGACAAACAAGGAAACTGATTGAATGGTAACTTTATCCAGTGACCAATTGTACACTGTATATCACCTCAAAAGAGGATTATCATCAAGCACCACAGCATAAGGTTTGACGGGTATTCGGTACAATTTAGTTTAGTGAAACAGAGGTTGAAATATTATTGATTGGAACCCCGATCATAACATGATTGCAAGTCTCATCATCCTATTGTTACTTCCAATTTTTCCAAAAGGAAAACAAATGCCCCAGAGTTTGAGAGACCCCCAAACAAATGATCAAATATATTTTAATATAAAACAAAACCTATTTACTTCAGGAAGCAACAGCATAAACGATCCTTAACTTGAAAAGGAAAACAACCCATCTGCAATCAACGGAAACCCACATAGAACCCTCCAATTAAATTACAATTTCTCTCTCACAACGCAGAAAGCACAAAAATTGATTTGAAAAAATAGCTACTTCATATGAATTTCCATTTTCCAGCAATTTTCGAGGTAACCAAAGAGAGCTTGCTTGCGGATTGTAATCATGATCAGAAGCAGCAAAGTTTGATGATCGTGATGAAAATTGAGGATTGAGAACTTACTTGTTGCTGTGAATTGTGAGGGCAGAAGAACGGAAACCCAGAAGAGAAGAACAGAAACCCAAAATCTCTGAGAAGAGTCTTGGATTAATGCATAAACCCCCGTTGGAAGCTAAAATATAATACGGAAGGAGAGAGGTACAAGAAACGTAAAGACACAATTATTTCGTTGGGGGATTCTTCTACCCTCCACGTGTCCAATTTAATCTTTTTAGTGGAATATTTATTAAAATCTTAGTCTTGCTGATAATTTTGTTGTCACATATTTGCCATGTTCTTACATTCGTATAGGATCTAATCACTAGCTAATTAATAACTTAATACATAGCAAAGCACTTATTTATTAATTAATCACAAAACCTAAAATATCAACTTTACCAAAAATTACTAAATTTGGAAGCTGTTTAGATATTTAATTATGGTCTCGTAGATAGACGAACACAATGTTATTCATAAACAATGAAATGTTCACAATGTTAACTAAAGAGTTAAATGATTATTGATTGGAGTAAATCTTTACAAGAATGATCTATGAATGATGGCTTGCAAAATAAATTGTTCGGATCACAAGAATACTTTGTGGGACAAGTCCAAACAAATTGTCAACGACATATTTGAAAAAATAATGCTAGTCTTACCATATTATATAAGCTTAGAGGATTTGCAATTTCAGGCATGTTTACTTATCATGAGAATGAATGAGATCCCATAATAATTTTATATCTTGATTTTTTTTTTCTTTAGGTATGAGAATGTACAAGATGCTCAAAATTTATTATCCACTCACTTTTTCATTACGAGGTGTTAGTAAATGCGGGAACGGAAATCATCTTCATTCCTTTTCAAATATTGGTTGTTAGTGAATGATAGTGTATACTCTTGGCACGTGTCAATGAAAGAACGTTTCCTGTTATATTGGTTGCCAAGTTAACCAGCGGGGGAGCCAAGCAAGGAAAGAAACGCGGGAGTTGGTTTCGCGTATTAAATCCTTGACATTTCCATGTTACTTGAATCTTGTTGTTAAGGAATTTCTTGCTTCCAATCCAATCAATCAAAGCACTAGTAGTGTTCAAGAAAGGAAAGCATGGGAGCTGCAAAATCAACAAGCTGCAGTAAACGGGTGCAACTCCGTGGCGTTGTCCTGTTCAGACTCTTTACTTCAACCTCTGCAGGATAACCAAAACCAGGTATGTATGTATGTATGTATGCATACATACATACATACATATATATATATATATATATATAAACAAACAAGATTCGAGACTTGATCGAGTAGGTGCTTTAACCAAATGATTTTATTAACTGAAAATATGACTTTAACCTTTAAAATTTAATTTTCCCTACATAAAACCCGTCATAAGTTTTTTTCTCAAATAAAACCCATTGACTAGATTTCACATCAGCAAATTCATTAATTATATTTGACTTTACACATTTAAAAATTCATTCTAGTCTCTGTGTGCTCTACTCACCATGTACTTCAAAATAAAAGACGAGTGATATTTATATTTTCAATGTTTTTAAATAACTAACTGTTAAGTATTCAGAAAATTTGATAAAACTAAATGAATGCATGGTTGGGTTATCTTTAATTAAATAACTAAACAAAGTGAACCTTCTCTCAGATGAGCAACGAGCAAGTTGGTCTTTTCTTTGTGGTAAATAACTAAACTCGGTGAACCTTCTCTCAAATGAGTAAGTGGGTCCTTACCACTGTGGTGGAAAATGAATGTTGCCCTTACATCACGACTTGCTTTCGAATCCTGTCAGCTCTTTAATCTAACATCTAACCTAATAAATTTATCATTTGACCAAAAAATAAAAACCCTTATCTCAGATGAGACTGTCATTAGATGCTACTAATAATGCTATTCTGTTAAAATTTTATCATGGTAACGCTTTACGTCACCGGTGGGACACATGTGGAAAAAGAAAATGCTAAGGAGACCATTTTAAGACCAACATATTATGACGGTTGATGGTTGAATTCTTTTTTGTTCAAGTAGATGCCTTCTCTAGCATCAAGAAATGTCTGAACATTAAAAGGTAATAAAAAATTATACCAAAAAACCAAAAACAATTCAATTTCCCCTCTTTATAATTTGCAAATTTTGCTTCCTCAGTAACTTCACTTTAGTTAATTTATAGATATACACCAGATCAATCAAATATTTTTCAAACAAAATCTAAACCGTCACAACCCCAATGCATCAAAAAGCAGAAGACATGTTCTGGCGTTTAATATCTCACATCAGATTCTATAAATTCATATTAAACAGCTGCCTGAAAATCTCCAAAGTCGTCATCTGGTATATCTTGAGTGCTTTGATTCCCAGAAGAGCTTGTTTCTTTCGACTCATGTTCCGTTGATTCCGAGGCCTCCTGCTTAGAAGTTCCCTCAAGATTGAGATTTGGAAGCAAGTTTGAGGAAGACTTGTCAACAGTAGGAGAATGCGAAAGTGGTGCCGGAGGAGGAGGTGGTGGTTTGATACAAATCAAGGGTTCTTTTTGGTTGGCCTTTTTCTCTGGTGAGTTGTTCTCAGAAACCTTGGACTTCACGATTTCGGCAGTTTTCTGTTGACACCGAAAAGAAATTCAATCAGCATGCTCCAGTAAGTAGCATAAGTAAAAGCACACATTTTGAAAGAAAATGCGATACAGATCACTAACGTTTAATTGTAGTACAAAAGTCTCCCCCTCTTTTAAGCTGTAATCAACTAAGGAAGTTTGCTGAAATTTTTGTTCCATCTCTTCTGCAGTTTTCTTTTTGTCTAGATATCTTCAAAACAATTTAGAAAGGTATATGATCTTGATAGACGGAAATTCATCCTCTGATATGCATGCATTAAAAAATCAAATCCCAAGCTTCTAAACATTTTATAGTAGAAAATGAAGAACAAGCAAAATTGTAACTGTACATATAGGACATACTTCATGTGATCATGCAAGGCGGCTTGGAAATCATAAGCTTCTGTTCTTTCTCGAAATCCAATGCCAATGAAAGCATGCCGAAGCCGACCATCTGCATAAATTTCAAAGTAATGAGGATCAAACATGAACAAATCACTGGAAATAAAAATATAACTCAGAAACCCGAAATTGCATCGCTGTCTGGTACAAAACTTTGGGAAAACAGGAATACAAGAGATAAGAAAAATAAAGTGAAACAAAAGAAGTGGCACTATACTTAGATACGAGCCACAATTCTTGGTCAACTTCCTGGACTATGATTTTGTGGCAAAACGCCACATGATGATAGCACTAATTAACTTCAATGTTCTGGTCTACTCTTGTCCAAGCCACTAAGGGCAAATGGGAGGCTTGTAAATATTAGCCCCTCTCCCACTACCAGGCATCTATTTGAAATTTTAAAAGTCATGCACGCAGTAATGCATGAGCTCTCATGCCTAGAATGGATATGCATCAGAGGATGAATTTCCGTGGTTTCTCTTGATCTATAGCAATTTTTCACTCAATACCTTCTATATATGAATCATAGGTCAATGCACAACAGTAAAATGGGCAGGGGGAACATCTACCTTAGGAGTCGATAACAGATGGAAATACAAACTAAAAAACACTCTTTGAATTGTTCCAACTTTAGGTTACAGGATTCACTAAAATATTAAAGATTACAACAATAAAAACTCACCAATGTTCTCCTCTACACGTAGAACGAAATATCTGCAGAATAAAAAACATTTTTTTGTCACCCTCTATATAACAGTAAAAATTTATTAAGATTCTGCGGTTCAATAAACTTAATGTAAAGGTATCTTTCTTGTGAGTATTGTAGTCGCATGATGTTCTAACATTAAGAGTCCGATAAAGATATGCTCTAGTTCAGTGAGAATTAGGATAAACCTGCTGCTATCAATTACAGGTTCCACTGGATGAGGCTCTCCATTTCTCAAAAATGCCCGAGCATATAGTTCATCTGCAAGGACATATCACAGAATAGTTTAAATAACAAACGTCTCATGGTACAAAAGGAAGGCATATAACACAGCTTTCATCTTATAAAAACTAAAATATCCTCACTCGTTTTCTTATCTTCAAGTCTGATAATGCACTCTTCTCCTTTGCTGATTACTTTCAATATCCCGTCCCATACCCATTTGTTTACATCCCATTCATCCGCCCTGAAATACACTTCAGAGACTTAAAATTCATCTCCAACACATGCAAAAAAGAGTTCAGGAAGTAATCAATGCCAATCGATAGAGCACTCTTCTTTTTGTTTGTTTGATCCAAGATTAAGAAGCACGTAATCTCAGTACTAATAAAACTCATCTCTGTATGTTTGCCTCTTTGTTGATTCCTTGCTTATGCGTCAAACTCAACCTCGGTAAACTTATTCTCAAAATAGTCCATACAAAACCTCTTACAATCTACCCTAACTTTACGATCATTCCAATGTTACTGATCGATGTGTGGATGGAAGCATCAAAATTACAAATGCATCATATCAACCTTGAAAACAGATGGCATCGTATCAGATCAATCATACATAAACTGTCAAATGAATATCCTATTTTCTATTCCAAGAGTTGAGCAAAACCTGTATGAAGCTGCACTTTTCCTCGGCGGTATCTGCAAAACATTACAAAATAGTTTAACACCACAGGTAACTTCAAGAACCCCGAACAAGAGTAACCAAACATTTCTCACATTATCGATTCCTTATGATTACTTGTAAACTCAAAATCAAGAGTCATGATTTTGTATTCGATGACAGATCGAAATCAAGCACTAACTGGTTACTAACTGAAGTCAACACTTGAACTATGAAAAATATTCAATCTATTCCTCCATTACCCTAATTTTGCACTCAAATTAACAAAAATTAAAAAAATTATAATTTACATTTTAATATTTTATTCAGGAATTAACCAACAATTGCAATTTGCCCGCCTATAAAATTCATTCATTCAACTAATACATGCATCAATGTTCATCAAGAAATCTAGTTGGATTATGCATTCCCAAGATACCAATTAACAGAATTACTCAAAAAAATTTAGGAATACACAAGGATTTGGACAAACGATGTATCCATGTATGTATATATGTATGTATATTACCAAGTATACGTAACATTCAGGCACTTGAAAAAGAACAAGCTCCAGAGCTTCAGCTTCCGTCTCTTCTTGATCAGTCGGTACCGCCAGTTCCTTCTCCATCTTCCAGATTTAGGATCAGGATTCAGAACCAGTGAGATGGAAATTTGAATCTGAAACTACTGGTTTCTGAGGGTTGGGAGTTGATTGGAATTTGGTCGGATATTTGGTACTCTCTCTCTCTCTCTCCCCCCTACTCCCTCTTCCCTCTCTCCCTCTCTCAGACGATCACAAGGCGTTCGAGCTGCTTCTTCCTCTTCCAGTCTTTTCTACGAGTGTTCTGGTCGGTAATTTTACAAGATACAACAGGGACCGTTGGATGAGATTACTTTTTCTAATCCTACGGTTAGTATAGTCAATCTGAGGCTTTTACTGTTTGCTGATTAAGCAAAAAATTGGGATTTTTCAACGGTTGTGATGAGCGGAAAGTCTATGGGAGATGGAAGTCAACCAAAACTGTGATTTGATGTAGTGAGAGAGATTGGTTGAAGTTGGAGGGTCACCTCATTTCATATGTACAAGGGAATATGCTTTGGATTGCCCTAAGCACAAGCTTAAGGGCTATATGAGGGGCTATTTGAAGAGTTATTTTTACTCTCAAAATTTTAAATATATTCACCCAACCAAACTTACCTTTAAATAAAAGAAAAATAAAATTTAGATATAAGTTTTAAATATTTTTATCATCTTCAACAACTTGCAATCTGAAGCAGTCACATGTACTTAGTGACGGAACCAGCATAAGATTATTGATTGTCCTTGATCCCAACAACTTAAAAAGTTCATGCTTATTTGGTTGAATATTATATTTGAACCCTATAAATAGCTAAAGCAAAATTAAATTACAATCTCTTCCTCCTACTACTTCTATTTTTATATATTATATTTGTCTTCCTTTTCTCTCACAGTATCATACATCCACTATTGACAAGCCTCTACAAATAATAGTAGTTTTAGACATATGTTGGCATAAATTTTTGGCAGATGTTGACAAGAATTGCAAGGTGTTTACTGGGTGCTCAACAAAATGGTCCAGTGAAACATTTTTGGTTGATATTATGGCCTCATTACTCAAAAATCCTAACTACACTAATGATGTACTCCACAGCGTGGTCAATATTTTACCGACTTGAAAAAAAAAGTAACATGACACGAATATTATTTTATGTATTATGTTATGTGGAGTCCAGTGCCAATAAGATAGGGCATTCTTTCAATAGACTTGATACCGGTTCACTCTTAAAATTGTAAACCGAACTAACAAGATAAATATGTGGTTCAAGTCGGTTTTCAAAAGATAACCAAACCATTCGGACCTACTTAATTTTGGCAGGGCTCGACCGGTTAAATTCGGTATTGGTCCATAGCCCATTTATTTTCTTTGCTCTGTTCTTCTCAGTTTCTGGTTGCACCGAGTCACCGAGTCGCCCTTGTCCCTTCTCCGTTCTTCTCAGTTCTGAGGTGGGTTCTCTACTTCTTTCTCGATGGTTGCCTTAATGTATGTTATGTGTGATATGGGTTAATTGTTAACTAACTTTTTATTAAGTTGATTGCTTTGATTTTTATAATTAATTGCTTTCTATTTGCTCTAAATCTAATGCTTTGATAATTGCTTGTTAGTTGGTTGCGATTTGTGTTAATTTCTTGCTACTCCTGATGAACTTTAGTTTGAGTTAACAATATTTGCCTTTGACGAGGGCAATGAGAGGACTCATGTTTAGTTATGTTGGTTGGGAACTTAGTACTTTGATATTCTGTTATGTACTTTGGATTTGAATCTTTGATGGAAGTGGCATATTTTTATTATTCTTCTTTCAATTAGTTTTCTCGAATCGCTGTTTCGTTGTACCTGTACTGTTTTCTTGCTTCATGACAGTGAAGAGAGGCCATGATCTGATCCATAATGTCAAGATAAGTACATTTTGATTGCCCTGAACACAACACAAAAAACATAAAGTTCAGAAACTTAAAATCAACTTAACATGAGTTACTGAATGCGGTCGCTGTTTTTGTGTGCGGTCTTTTCATTTGTTTAAAATAGCAAATGTTGCAGTGTTACACTACTCTTTAGTTTGTTATGGTATGAACTATGAAGTTGCTGCTTATAGTTATATGTCATTAGGTTGAGTTCATTTGAGATACTATCACCCGGTCTTAGAGATTGCTTGTGTAACATAAGCATGTTATGGTAGAGTTGTGTTTTTCTCGATAGTTTAATAAATCGGTCCTACCCAATGTGAATGCCTGTGTTTTTACTAATGTGTTAGTTCATGTTGCTTTTTTGTAGATATACCGATAACAATAACTGAACAAAAATTATGGATTGAATTTTGCATTGGGTATAAAGCAAACATGGTTAAGTTGAACTCGGGTATACTAATAGATATATTGTGGATGAAGAATGGAAGAGAAGCACTCTTCCTGATGACGATAGCATTTGCCTTCCCCGCTTTGATGTGTGCCTACAAATGCATACATTGAAGAAGTAATCATCACATTATTTGTTGTAGGTCAATTGTTAAAATAGTCTTTTTGTTGTTTGATATCGTCAATGCTCGTTGTATGGACTGATCACACCAAAGATTCAAGTACGTCTTTTTATTCTTTAGAAAAAAAATTTCACCCACCGTGCCAGTTTTTCCATGAAAACGAAAGTTATGGTTGCACCTTCTGCACTCCCTCTGGGCGGTCGGGGGATTACTGTCTATGAAGCAACTAAAGAAGGTCATAAAAAAGTGAACACAATTAAGTGTATCTCTCATACTTCCATGGTTTCATGCTCATGAAAAATGTTTGAAGTTAAGGGTATATTGTGTCATTATGCTTTGAGGGTTGTTTGATTCGAAATATTACATATCAACTCAATATGTATTAAAGAGATGGATCAAAACGGTCAAGGAAGGGGTGGTGTTAAGTAGTGACAAATGATTTGTCACCAGAAATCTGAAATCTGCTCATTCATTACGTCTTAGCCAATTGATGCATAAGGGAAAATTCTTTTCAGCTTAGCGTTAATGAGTGATTGGGCTGGTCACGTTGTTGATGAAAAATTATCAAAAGCAATGAAGTTTGTTGAAAAAGACATGAAAGCAAAGAAAGTCTCAAATAAGCTTAACAAGAAAAATAGCCTCTATACTTCTGGAGTTCAAGATGACCTATATTGGATCCTCCAACAGTGAGAGTTAAAGTGGTAACCAATAAGAGATTGAAGAGTGCTTTGGAAAAATTGAAGAAAGTGGCAAAAATTAGACATACTGATAGGAGCATTTTTAGGCGACTTAGCTAGCTTATTCTTGTGCATTTGTGCTAGTATTTCTTAGTTAATGTCATATTTCAACTCAATTTTGTGTGTTTGTAGGTCATAAGGGTAAAGTACCAAGGAAGTGCATTTTGATGCATTTTGGAGCAATTTTGGACATTATGTGGATAGCTTGCATATGGCCAACATGGATGGACGAATTTGGACTTCATGAGGCTAGAAATGTGATGAGAAGAGGAAGGAACTAAGCTCAAGACAAAGTGGATAAGGAAGTAGCTCAAAAGAGGAAACCCTATCCAAAACCTTACCTAAAACCGTATCCAACATTATCCAAAACACTATCCAAACCTTATCTCATCTTATCCTATCCTAACCTTATCATGTCTTAATCCTAGTTGTAAGGGAATCTAAATAGATATTTCTAGAACCTATTTCTAGAAGCATCCTCTTCTAGAAGGCCCAAATCAGCCACAAAGCTCATTCTTTCTAGAAACCCTACAAATGTGGCTCCTAATCCCTTCTAGAAGGCACTGCCTTGCCTTGCAAGCCATTCCACCCTTTCCCCCATGTGTGCCGCACCTTTCTAGGCCTTATCCCTTGTGGATTCTGATTTCTAGGGCCTAATTCCTTTTGGATTTGGGTTACACAAGCCTTGTATGAAACTAAGTGGGCCAAACCCCCTCCTAAGTGGATTTGATCACCTATAGCCGAACCCTAGGGCCCTAATCCACTAAATCTGTTAAGTGTAACCCTAATCTAGTTAACCCTAGGACTATATAAACATAAAATCAGCCACAAATTTGCACCACCTTTTATGCTATTCAGAAACCTTATTGCCGCAACCCCTATGCTCCATTCTTCAACCTCTATACACCTCCATACACCTCCATACACACCTGCCGCACCCCTACCACCATAATCAGCCATCCTCCATCCCTCTAAACAAGAACACACCATTCAAAACCCCCAAATCCACCACACACACCTTGTGCCACAGCAAGGAGGAAGAAGAGAAGCCTTAGCCGTGCATCAAATTCATCCTGGAATTGCTGAACATTTAGGTGTAATCTTTCTTATGATTTCCATGTTTAAATTCAATAATCTTTGTTTTGCGAGTATGAGGAACTAATCCCCTTTTTGGCTAGGGGGAATTTCGAAACCATGGCTATATTTGCATGATGCTTTGATTACTTTCAGTTGTGATTTTATGAATGGTGAATTCAATTTACTTATCTGTTTTAATTAAAACTTGTTTATGTATATGAATTGAGAGTGCACACTTAATTTGCATGCATAAATCTGATGCTAGGGTATAAGGAAACTTCACCTAATCGTTGGGAACTTATATTCATGAGTAGTTAAGATTGTTGGTCACAATTATGTTAAGCAAATTCTTGGCATAAGTATCATGCGCTTTCATAGTTACGAATGCCTCGTCAACACCTATGATTTCCATAGAACTTAATGATCTTTGATTGTTTTTCTATTGTGCGCTTTCATATAGAGAACTTTTAAGGAATAATTTGAGAGCTAATTCCATTCAATTCAATGACCTAAGGGAAATCTGAGAGTTAATTTAAGCGAACCTAATTAACTTGGGGTGTTGAGGTTTATAATTCATTGAATAAGCAACTGGAGATTGTTTTGTATGCAAGTATGCCATGTGTGGAGAAAAACCTCCTAGCTATCTCACCATCCACTTAATTCCATCAAATTCGTCCAAATCTGCCTAGTTTAATTTATTGTTTTGTTTGTTTGATTTTCGTCCAAAACCAAAACCCAATTTAATTTAGAGTGTCTAATAAGTTCAAATATGTTTTAGGTTGTGTTTTTAAGAGTTTTGAGTCAAGTTAGAACCAATTTTCGTCCAAGTTTGTGTTTAGAGTCAAAACTGCCCAGTTTGTGTTTTTAGGCAGTTTTGAGTGTTTTTAGCTTATTTTGAGTCTTGTGAACTTGTTTTGAGTCTTTTTAAGTTGAGTTAAGTGTTTTAAAGGTTAGTTTTATTTATTTGAGTCAGTTTAAAGTGTTTAGCAATCCCTCCTAATCCTCGGTTTAAGAAAGATCCCTACTTATTTATATGCTACAATTGTCAAAAGAGGGTTAATTTGTGTGTTAAGTTAATTTTCGCATCACATACCTCTCCAAGTGTCGCCACCTAATACTATAGTTTTTGGTAATACTCCTTCTATATGGTACACCTTATACTTTTTATCATGATTATGTTTTATTACTAGGTAATGAATATATGTACACTTGCAGAGTAACATAATCAATAAACTACCACTATTAAAGAAGGAGATCTTGTCAAGCACAATGGATCCATCGTGAATGTTCTATCAATGCTTCATCAAATATGACAACCTCATATCCATCATTTCATGACTCCTATAATCAATTTTTATTGAAACTTATATTTGGGGTTCTAAGTCATAGTTTGTATTATCATTCTAACATTTTGTTTAGGGTAAATTACATTTTCATACCTCAGGTTTGGAGTCTATTCCAATTCCCTACAACATATTCAAAACATTTCACTTTCATACCTTAAGTACTATTTTATTTCAAAATAATAGCTCCGTTACATTTTCCATTCATTGATCCGTTAAATGCTGACGTGGCTGCCAAATGTCTGCCACGTGACAAAATTTTTTATTTTTTTATTTTTTTGTTTTTGAAAAACATGAATTAAAAAAAAAAAAAAAACTTGAAAAAGTAGAAACCCACCTCATCCCCGCAACCCCTCTTCTCCTTCCCAAGCATCCTAACCACCTCCTTCTCCTTCACTCTCTACACCTCCCCTCCCATCCAAAAACCCATCCCATCCCACCCAAAACCTAAATTTTCTCACCTAAAAAAAAAAAAAAAAAAAAAACAATTTGAAACACATAGCGACCCACAGTCTGCAAGAAGAAGAGGGAGGAAGAAAGAAAAAAAGAAATTGAAATTATCCCTCCCCCCTCCCAATTAACCCATATCTACAACAACAAGAAGAATAAGAAGAAGAAGAGACCCACATTTGCAAGAAGAAGAAGAAGAAGAAGAGGAAGAAGGACAACAAGAAGAATAAGAAGAAGAAGAGACCCACATCTACAACAACAACAACAACAACAACAAGAGGAAGACGGAAGGAGGGAGGGGAAAACAAAAATTGAAACTATCCTTCCCGTTCCCCCTACCCCGACCCAGCTCCATTTCATCCCTGCCCCCTACCCAGCAACCCTTCCGCGAAACCTATATCCTATATCTCCCCCCCCCCCCCCGGGGAAAACCCAGATGCCATATCTCTCTCCCCCCCCCCCCACCCCGCCCAACGACCGGGCAAAACCCAGATGCCATATCTCCCTCCCCCCCCTCCCCCGCCGCCCAGCGACCCTCCGTGCCTGGTCCCCTTCCCCAGCGCGCGACCCACCCTTTGCACTAAGATTATTTATGGGATTTGTTTTCCTTCCTTCTCCTCCTTCCTGGACCCCTTCCCCACCGCGAGACCCACCCAACCACCAACCCACCCACCCCCACCCCGGCGGAGGCGCCACGAATATGATTTATGGGATTTTTTTTCCTCCTTCTCCTTCTTTTTGTTGCAGGTTTAGGGATGTTGGGATGCTTGGGAGGGATGGATGGAAAATGTAACGGAGGTATTATTTTGAAATAAAATAGTACTTAAGGTATGAAAGTGAAATGTTTTGAAGATGTTGTAAGGAATTGAAATAGACCCCAAACCTGAGGTATGAAAATGTAATTTACCCTTTTGTTTATTTGATTTACGTTCATGGAAATGGACATCTTGAATAACACAACTTTAGCTCTTCTACTTCAAGCATGCTTCAAAAAATTGAGCAAATGCTGGAAACATAAAGTTCATGGGTTGAAGATGTATGAATTGCTTGAATGATCCGGGATTTTTGCTTCTTTTTATTTATACGATCTAGCTTGTTTACAATTAGTCAAAATAACTTTTAAATTCACTTTGGATATCAGGTTCGTTTAATCTGTTTCTCACAAGTTTTATTTCAAATAGTATTATCTATTGGTTCCAAACTCTTATTTCTCTTTAGTTGGATCAAGAACTTTGCAAGTTAAAGAAGGCAAGCACGGCATGCAACATAAATTGGAGGGAATATTTGGAAGAGAAAAAAGGGAGGGGGGGGGGGAACGCACAATAAAAAAGCAATTAGATTTAGGGATAACAATTCTAATCATTAAATCCAATAACTATGGATAACTGTCATAATAAATTAGATTTGGGTATGAAAATTTGAGTATATTTTGGATATGAGAAAAAACAGTGCATATTATTCGGTTATGGTTTTGGATATGGTTAGAGGTCCCTAATCCGTATCCATCCCGAATCCAACCCTAATAATATATAATATAATAGTATTATATCTATATATGTAGACTCATTATTCACCTAATCCATTATCTTGAGAATACAAAAGTTGCATTTTGTGAGAGAGTTCAAAAGTTTTGAATCAAAATTAATGAAAATTCAATGGTACTTATAAGAGATATCAAACTTTAGCCAACTTCATCAATGTTTAGCTTTAATTTTTATACTCCAAAGATCTGTTCTTTGAATCATTTTATATATCAATTATTTAATGACAAAATTAATGTTTACTAAATTATAAATTAATATTTACTAAATTATAAAGCGTCAATTGAAGGAATATATTTTTTGTATTAACGAAGATGAATATATCCGTTAATCAATGGGGAATACGTTACCCGATGAGTATGGTTATGGATAATATCCGATAGTTAATTTGCATTTATAGATATATTTAATTTACGTGGTTATGGGATGAATATAACATTTCCGTTCCCAAACCAAACCGTTGACATCCCTAATTAGATTGATGTATATTAATTAGTGGGAATCTTAAATATAACAAAATAGGAAAAATTATATTTAAGATTTGCCACGTTGCGTTTTTTGAATGGATTGTAGTGCCACTCAGCAAAGTCCAATGGCAAGCCAAGATCCATACAAGTTTTTCTCGCGGAGGAAAGGCAAGTGAGAGCATCCCCAATGGGAGCTTTATCCTCCTTGAGGCTACCACATTTGTAGCTATAATGAGAATTTTCATTTCCAATGGGACTACATCCATCACATAGGCTAACAGTTTCAATTCTTAGGTAACAAAAAGTTAGGCTATATCTAGCCCCAAAAATTAGGGGACCCACACCAAATTGAGCGTCTAATCTTGGTTTTTTGTTTGTTTTTAGTTTAGAAATGGATGACCCCATTTTTAATTCCAAAACGTGATTTTAAGGGTTTATTTTTCAATTGTTTAGGATTTTAAGGGTTTATTTTCACAGTTTGTTTGATTAAGAAAACATATACAAACAAGGACTATTTTTTGTGAGATTTATTAGAAAAAAAACGTAGTGCTTTGTATTTAATTTTCTAGATTGAAAAGTTCATTAAAAAGTGATGAAATTTAACATTGGTAGTTTAGAGACCTAAACCGAATATATAAACAAATAATATAACTAAATTGTGATAAGATAATTCAATCCAATAGTTGTTATGAAATGATAATCTTGTTTGATTTTGGAGAATGTGTCAATCAGAAAAATAAACCAACAGATGAGATTGAGATAAGATAATCAAATCCAATGGTTGTTATGAAATGAAATCTTATTTTGTTTAATTTCGTAGAAACAAACTAACAAATGAGATTGAGATAAGAGAGCCTACAATAGTGCATAAGTTATGAAGTCTAACTTTGTCAGAATTTGAATTTTTTTAGGTTAAAAAGTTTATAAATTAAAATTTAAGATAACACGCTCAAAAATCGAGTTAAGAAAAGTTAAGACAAAACTAAATTTACCGTAATCAAATTACTATATAAATAAAATATATGGCCCCATATAGAGCCTGAAAAATGTATAGTCCTTCATTGGGAGATATTTTTTTTTTAGAGCTCCAAAGATTTCTCAAAGCTCTAAATTGAGCTATATCCACTATTTTTCTAGCCCTATATAAAGCTCCTTGTTAGGGATGCTATAAGGAAGGCAAATGGGAAACAAGCTGGCATATCCTCCTTCCCAAAAAAGACAAAACCAATACGCTTTACTAGAGTGGTAGAAATGTGTTGAGCTCTTGCATAATAACGTGAGTTCAAACTCCGTCGAAGTATCTAACAAAATCTATCTTGGACACAAAAAAAAAAAAAAAGAAGTAAAAAAGAAAAAGAAAAAACGCTTTAAGCATTCGGCGCACGTTAGCCACATCCCACCAGAGCAACCTCGACCATAAGAGCAACTCTAGCGTTGGAGCCCTCCCCCCAGGCAATGCACTATTCAATCCACCTAATGAACAGTAACTGCCCTTAATGAACAGTAAATAGCCCTGGCAATAGAATTTGCATCTCTACCGTTACACTTCAATAGCCCTGGCAATAGGCAATAAAATATTAGTATTTTTTTTATTTATAAAATAATACCAAATAATTTTAATTGTAATATTGGATAAGATTTTTAATCGTTCTCGTTGCGCCATGTGTCATTATCCGAAGTATTATTAAATAATACAAAATAATTTTATTTGTAATTTCGGATAAGATTTTTAATCGTTGTCGTTACGCCACTTGTCATAAAATCCGAAAAGACAATTATTGGGGATGGATTTCCGATAAATTTTTTAATCGTACTCGTTATGTCACGTGTCATTATCTGAAAATACAATTATTGGTGATGGATTTCTGATAAGATTATTAACCAATCATGTCGCGCCATGTGTCATAATCTGTTCACAATCTTTGAGGATATATATCCATCAGATTTTTAACGAATGACGGCATGCCACGTGTCATAATCTGTTCACAATCTTTGAGGATAGATTTCCATCAGATTTGTAACGAATGACGGCATGCCACGTGGCATTATGTACAACCTAATCCTTTCTGAATCCTCTATATAATCCACCATCCATCCTCACAAATCTCACACCAATTTTCTTAATATCTCTATCATTATTCATAGTTTCTGCTTCCTTGTTCACAAAAATCTATACCATTATTCATAGTTTCTGCTTCTTTCTTACAATGTCTTTTTCTTCTTCCTCAAGGATGATGTGGGAATTCAATCAGGAAGAGGAAGAATTGTTTAACGAATCAGAAGCAATGTTTAATCACCAGGGGGCAAGAAATGAGAGGGAAGAGGATGAGGAGCGTCAAAGGAGAGATGACGAAGTAAGAATGGGCAAAGCCTCACATTCCCGTCGAGTCGTCCAAGGTATGGCTCAGATCTGCAAGCCCAGCTATTCTGGAAACCTTGATAGAAGCAGGCAACGACGAGATATAGAACTCTTGGATGATTATTTTGTTCCTAATAGTGCATTCCCTGATTCGTACTTTAGACGTCGATTTAGAATGGAACGACATTTGTTCAACAAAATCATGATTACTGTTTGCAACCATGATTCTTACTTCGTGCAAAAGAAAGATGCTTTTGGTGCTATGGGTTTACTGCATGAGCAAAAATTTACTGCTGCCTTGCGGATGCTTGCATATGGAGCATCTGCAGACCAAGTGGATGAGATAACGAGGATGGGGAAATCAACCATTATTGAGTCCCTGATGAGGTTTTGCGAAGCAATCGAATCTATCTACACAGCTGAGTACCTCCGTAAACCTACAAACATGGACTTGGAATGGCTGTTGAAGAAGGTGGAGATGCGTGGCTTTCCTGGGATGATTGGAAGCATTGATTGTATGCACTGGACGTGGAAAATCTGTCCAAGTGCATGGCAAGGCGCTTACGGGGACAGAAAATGAGCAAAAATTATCATTCTGGAGGTGGTGGCATCTTTTGATACATGGATTTGGCACGCCTTTTTCGAGGTCCCGGGAGCTCAAAATGACATCAACGTCCTTGCCCAATCCCCAGTGTTCAACGATGTCCTGCAAGGAAAGGCACCAAGTGACGTATGAGGTCAACGGACGTATGTACGACGGGCCATACTACCTAGCTGACGGCATTTACCCGCGATGGTCAACATTTGTCAAAACAGTGCCACGTCCGCGGAGTGCAAAGGAAAAACACTTTGCAAGATGTTAAGAGGGGTGCAGGAAGGATGTGGAGCATTGTTTCGGTATCCGCTTGCTGGGCGATCGTCAGTGGTGCTGCCATATTGTTTGATGTAGAGTCGCTTCGATCCATCATGATGATGTGCATCATTCTTCTCAACATGATTGTGGAAGATGAGTACGATTATGAAGCTGTTGATGAATATGAGCCAGACATGATGAACAATTCAAGAACACGTATATATTGTGCTCATGACGCCACCGATGAGCCCGTGCAACATGAGCCATTACAAAGGGATGGACGTTACAATGAAAGGCTCATTCAACGATATACTGCATTTCAAATGCCAGACATGCACAATGCCCGACAACTTGACTTGATAGAGCACCAGTGGGTATTGAAACAAGCTGAAGATAATTAAGTTCATTTTGTGTGTTTTTTTGAATTTGGTATGTTTATGTTATTTTATTTGGTGTGTTTTATTATTTGGTATGTTTATGTAATTTTTTTGGTGAGTTTTTAATTATTCCGTATGCTTATGTAATTTTATTTGGTGTGTTTTTGTCATTTCAATAAATATTCTCTTAGTATAAATATTCTCTTAGTATAAATAACTTACCAAATTAATTTGAATAAATATTCAATAAATTGGAAACAACATAAATAATACAACAATAAATAATAAATTACAACCCAAAGTGATTGGAAAATTATAGGCTCAGATTACAAAAACTACTCTATTCATCATCACTTAACCAATTTGTGCTGCTAGGATGATATTCTCTTGTGGTGCTAGGACCACCTTTGCTTGCTATTGCTTCTCTTGCACGCCTCATTCGCACCACGTCCGCTTTCTCTGACTTCCAAAAAAATTTGGAATTTGGAGACTTCCCTTCTAAAGGCGTGTTCATAATCTCACGATCTTGTTGAGCCCGTCTTTCTTCTCTAATATGTTCCCTTTCTTGCCTAAGTAGCTCTCTTTCTCTCTCATTAGCCTGAAATTCTCTCTCAATAGCTACAGCTTTTGCGTCATCTCTAGCCTTATCACCCTCATATTTCGCCAGTTCCCTTGCCAAAGTCAATTCACCTTGGCGAGTAAGTTCTTCCATGAACTTTGCATAATCGTTCTTGGAAGCACTCCCTTTTCTCTTTGAAGCCTTCTTACCTTGAGGCCTAATTGGATAACGGGTCGAACCCAACGCTTGTTCAGGGAGGGGCATTTCGGGCACTTCTTTTGCATCATTTTCATCAACATGCGAGACATGATCAGGTGTAGAGTGTAGAGGGGTGCTGTTCATGTGCACTTCTGGACCGACTGGCACAACTCTAAATTTAGGACAATCTTTGACAATATTCCAACATTCCCACCGGTTGAATGATTTATTTTTGCTTTTGGTTTTGGCAGCGTACCAAGCTTGTGCTTAAAGTTCCTACACAACGAAAATAAGTAACAAATAAATAATTATAATGAAAATAAGTAACAAATAAATAATACAAACAATAAATAATAAATTATGTAGGTAACAAATAAATAATACAAACAATAAATAATAAATTATGTAGGTAACAAATAAATAATACAAATAATAAATAATAAATAACAAATAAATAATAAATTATGACGGTAACAAATAAATAATACAAACAATAAATAATAAATTATGTAGGTAACAAATAAATAATACAAACAAATAATTATAATGTAAATTTGGGTATCAAATAAATAATATATTGTTACCTGATCCGAGTAATTTTCCCCACTTCGAATATTATTACTAGCTTGTGCCAAGGCGTCTCTCCACGTACTAAACGATTGGCTAAGTAATTTCCAACGACTGGACATCGATTCTTTGGTTCTTTTCCCACCAATTTTCTCAAGAAAATTGGTATGAATAAGACTCCACATCTCTCGCAACTGCATCTCATTACCCGTAAGTGAACTATGAGTAACTTCAACCCAGCTAGTACACAATGCAACATCTTCAATAAGCGACCAATTCGTACCTGCACCAGTGGTCATTTTGTTGAAAAAAAATGGATTCAAACTTTGAGACAAAGAAAGGAATGTGATTGAAAGTAGTTGAGAAAATATGAAATTGTTGTGTAAGGTAGATGATAATGAGAAGGTATTTATAGAAAAGTAAAAACAATTTTTTTCAGATTTTTCAGATTTTTTTTTGAATTTTTTTGAATTTTTTACAATTTTTTTTTAAATTTCTATTCAATTAATTAATCTCTGCCGTTGGATATAAAAAAATTTGAATTCCAACACTCCAGATTGTGCCACGTGTCATAACGGTAACTTTTCTTAATTTTAAAACTATTTTTTCTTTTATTTTTTTATTTATAAAGAATATTAATATCCACCGTTGATCTCAGATTGAACGGTGGATATTAAATCTGACTTTTTTATTTTTTTTTACCGTTGAGATCGAACGGTCCAAATTAAGTAACCGTTGAGATCTAATGGACCGTGGGAAGCCACGTGGCTTCCCAACGGTAACTGACAAAGGTTTTTTTTTTTTTTGATTTTGTGTCAGCGATGCGCCCCCACGCGCGATTGGGGTGCACGCGCCTGACACAAAAAAAATTTAATATTGCCTGACGCCAGGTTGACGTCAGCGCTGACGTCACATGGCCTCAGGTTCTCGGGTTGGCAATCCCCACGAGCCCGGAGCTCGGACCTCCACTTTCGATTGGGCTAGCCCACGCTGGAGCTGATCCACTGACTCTCGGGCCCTTGTTCTGTCCACTGTCCCCCGAGCTAAAAGCCACGCTGGGCTTGCTCTAAAAAGGGGCTTAAACGCCAGAACTCACACCCTCTGATTCTCTCTGCGCGCTCTTGCTCTGTGTTATCAATGGCGGCGGCTACTTCCTCTTTCTCTCCTGCCCTCTGCCCTGCTCCCCAATCATCGTCAACATCCAAAACCCATGTGGCTCCCTCCAGTTTAGGGTTTTCATCCGCCATCTCCAAGTCTATCAACCCTCTCAGAGCGAAAGCTACCCGCGGCGGTAATAATGTCTCCGGCACTGGCTCAGCTCTCGGAGCTTGCATGGTGTCAATGCCGTCCATTAAGTCCCCTCCTTCTCTCGATTTCGAGACCTCTGTTTTCACCAAAGAGAAGATCAACCTCGCTGGTCACGACGAGGTCTCTCTCTTACTATCTGTCTATTTGTACAAACGCATTCCGATATTGCTCAGTTAATTTACTAATTGAGTTTATGGGTTTTGCTTGGATTTCGATAAATGGGTTTGGGGAAAGAGAATGGGAAGCTCTTTGTACTTATCATTAACTAACAAACAATAGAAAGGTAGGAAATGGAAAGCTAAACAAGGCAGTTAGGTTAGAGGAATGGAAAATGATGGAAAAGTGTTGAGCTGTTCTCCATGTATGCAAATACATGTACATTTTATCTATTTCTTGATATTATATGCATTTATGCATATTACTGATAATGATTGAGAAATGATTTCCATTTGGAGTTTCTTATTGGTGTGTGTGTTGGGTTTGATGCCAACTGCAGTATATTGTGAGAGGAGGAAGGGATCTGTTCCATTTATTGCCCGATGCTTTCAAGGGTATTAAGCAAATTGGTGTTATTGGTTGGGGTTCTCAGGTGAATGAACTTCTCTCATATCTTTTATCTATTTGTTAAATGGTTGTATTTATTGAACATAATGATTAGTATTTGTGTCTGCATTGTTTCTTAGATTTTCGCATCATTTATGTATCCGTACGGTTCCTTGTGAAAACGAAACCAGAAGCACCTGCTTTAAATAATTGGAGATTATCTGTCCTTTTAAACGAGTTGCAGAAAGAAATGCATGACTTATGGGTGTTGATTTCTTTTCTGTTTTCTTTTTTCTCTATGTCAATAGGTTACTTATGGTAATCTGGTATGAGTAAATTTATTTGCTTCAGGATCCTATATTACTAACAAACTGAATCCGAATATGTGTATAAGCTGAGTGTTGTCTCTTCTCAATTTCTCATGGAGCACCATAATTAGGCCGGACGGTTGGAATAATTTGTGAGTTGCACATGGGTTGTTTGACAGACTGACAGTAAGGTACATGAGGTTTTGTTGTAATATTCTACTGCAGAGCATGTGAGAATGTAGAAGTCTAGCTTGCGGACTATGCTCTAACATTGCTTCTTTCAAATAACCTTCTCTTTGGGAACAAGAGAGGGGATGTCTACATATCATAATTCTTTTCCATGCATTTTTCACTGTTGTAAAATGTGAATGTATTTTTCTGTCTCAGTCACTATATGTTATTTGGGTCTTTAACCTATATTCACCTCAGGGACCTGCTCAAGCTCAGAATCTAAGAGATTCTCTAGTTGAAGCAAAGTCTGACATTGTTGTCAAGGTAAATACTTTCCTGTTTACACTCAAAAATGCATTTCATTAAAAAAAAAAAAAAAAAAAAAAAAAAAAAATATAGTTACCGACTTATGTTTTCAGTGTGTTGCGGTTATCTTTTTCTTATACATACATATTATATAACCTGCCGTGACTTTACAGATTGGGCTCAGGAAGGGTTCCCGTTCTTGTGCTGAAGCTCGTGCAGCTGGTTTCACTGAGGAGAATGGGACTTTGGGTGATATATACGAAACAGTTTCAGGCAGTGATCTCGTGTTGCTGCTAATTTCTGATTCTGCGCAGGTCTGTTGATTGCACTTTTGGAAATTTTATTCCTTCTAATATTGGCTGTAACTTGTAGTTGCACAGGTGCTTCTGTTCTGCTAAAATAATTTTTGGTCTGCTAATCCATTTATCATTTTAAATCATCTTTATCTTCTTGTCCCTGGGCACTGACTTGTCGTACTTACTAATAAGTCACTTAGGAAAATAGGTTAAGAAAGACTGAAGTACTGATAATGTGATTACATGGTTATATTTTTTATTTATTTTTCTTTGATGTAATATTGCGGACTGTATCTGCTGAAAGGTGTTGAGATGGTGTTGATAATCAAGTGTTTTTAAGTTCTCTACCATGTGAGTACTTAACATGTCATTTGTTAGCATTAAACCAGAGTGGTATTAGGCTCAGTATGTAGTTGTCATCGCATGGATATCTTCATAATTATGCATGATTTTGTTTGCTGGTTAGAAATTATTTGATTCCGTGCTAATGTAAGTAGAGTTTGCTTGGTGAAGTTTTCCTTTGTTGAGAATCAGGTCATATTACAGAAGTAATCTCTAATGGAATGAAGTCATGGGTGTGTGGGTAAACGAGCCTGTTTTCTGGGTACCCTTAAAAGTATCTTTCTGAAAGGGTTGAACTGTCTCATGTTGCAGGCCGATAATTATGAGAAGGTATTTTCACACATGAAACCAAATAGTATACTTGGTCTTTCCCATGGTTTCCTTCTAGGGCATTTGCAGTCAGTGGGACTTGACTTTCCCAAGAACATCAGTGTAATTGCTGTATGTCCCAAGGGAATGGGTCCATCTGTAAGGAGGCTTTATGTCCAAGGCAAAGAGATAAATGGTGCTGGAATTAATTCCAGTTTTGCGGTCCACCAGGTCAGCTCTCTCTCTCTCTCTCTCTCTCTCTCTCTCTCTCTCTCTCTCTCTCTCTCTCACTACATATTTTCTGGCCTTAATATAACTGATATCCTGGATACTAAATGTTCTGTGTTTGTACAGGATGTTGATGGTAGAGCCACAGATGTGACCCTGGGCTGGTCAGCTGCCCTTGGTTCTCCTTTCACATTTGCCACTACACTAGAGCAGGAATACAAAAGTGACATCTTTGGCGAACGAGGTATGTTGTATTTGCTTCATCGTAACTTTCTCTCTTTTCTTTGCTTATGCTTTGAATCCAGTAAACTTGATATCTCATCTCTTCTTCTTTGCTTTGTAGGCATATTACTTGGTGCTGTTCATGGAATTGTGGAGTCACTATTTAGAAGGTACACCGAGAATGGAATGAGTGAGGATTTGGCTTATAAAAACACTGTTGAATGCATAACTGGAGTTGTGTCAAGGACCATCTCGACTAAGGTACTGCCCACGTATAGATTTCATTATTTGTAGTTTAGATCTGAGTGTTCCTGTGCACATCCGTGCTTGTATATCAATTTAATTATTTTTCCCAACAGGGCATGTTAGAGATTTACAACTCTTTGTCTGAAGATGGCAAAAAGGAATTTGAGGCTGCATATAGTGCCTCATTTTATCCATGCATGGACATCTTGTATGAATGCTATGAAGATGTTGCCAGTGGCAGTGAGATCCGCAGTGTTGTCTTGGCCGGTCGTCGCTTTTACGTATGTTCTCCATCTGTTTTCAATCGGTGAAATCCCTATTTTAATTACATGATTCTCAGTGTCATAGTACTCTGAATACTTTAAGTAAACAAATATTCATGTTATGCAAATTGATAATGAACATGCCCTTGTTTACAGGAGAAGGAGGGTCTGCCTGCATTCCCAATGGGTAAAATTGATCAGACCCGCATGTGGAAAGTCGGTGAGCGTGTCCGATCGACAAGGCCAGCTGGTGATCTAGGCCCATTGCATCCTTTCACTGCTGGTGTTTTTGTTGCCTTAATGATGGCGCAGGTATTAGCCTAACTCTTTAGAATGGGTGAGAACGTAACATTGCAAAAGAAGAGATTACCTTCCAACAAGCAATCGTTCTGAGTTGCTTACAAATGAATGATATTTTCCTTTGGTTCTGATCTCAAAGTTTAGTAGACTATAATGATACATGTTCTCATACTAACTTGCCAAAATTAATAGGGTTTCATTGATTACTTTATATTGACACCAGACTAAGTTAATAATAGCAAGTGTGTGCCTATAAAATATTAGAAAATTGGCAACAAAAGATTGGTATATGAAAATATTTTGATGGTTTTACTTTTTGTCACACTAAGATGCATATCAGCTCTCGACCATATAGTTAAGATTGTGGATTTCATAAAGGGTTATTATTCTGTCAATATATCTAGTCAAAATCATGAAACTTCTACTTCAAATATGTATTTTAAGTTATCATCTTTTAGAGGATCTGTGGTAGAAACGATGAACATTCATACTGAATGTTTCATAATGCAAATTGTAGGTTTCTTTCTATCAATTGAAACTTCAGTTCCTTGGAACATAAATGCTGGGAATTTATTTTATTTTTTCCTAATAAGAAATGAATGATTTTGTTAGTTAACTGGGGATAATTTCTTCTGCATGTGATTTTAACCGCTCTATGAATTTCCAGATCGAAGTCTTGAGGAAGAAAGGACATTCATATTCGGAGATCATTAATGAAAGTGTTATTGAGTCGGTGGATTCTTTGAATCCTTTTATGCATGCTCGGGGAGTTTCTTTCATGGTGGATAACTGTTCAACAACAGCTCGGTTGGGATCGAGGAAATGGGCTCCACGATTTGATTACATCCTTACTCAGCAGGCCTTAGTTTCTGTGGACAATGGTGCACCCATCAACGGAGACCTCATCAGCAACTTCATGTCAGATCCAGTGCATGGAGCCATCAAGTTATGCGCTGAACTGAGACCTACAGTTGACATTTCAGTGCCTGCTGATGCAGACTTTGTGCGACCAGAGTTGCGTCAGAGCAACTAAAACTCAAAGAACCTTCTGCCTGAGCTGGCCTACGAACTTCCATTTGGCTCCATATTTAAGGTGTGCTGTAGTTTTGCCTAGTTTAATCTGTTTTTACTTTACATGTGTACTTCAGCACATTGCAAGTTGTGTTTAACGCTGAATGTTGTATTATGATTTTGCGGGAGTAACAAGTAGCTATACTATTAATAATGTTTGCATTTTTGAGTCCATGTTACTGCGCATGGTGGTTCATTCAAAGGTCTGGTGATTGGTTTATGGATGTAAGTTTCAAAGGGAAAAGAAAGGGCACACACTTATGCATGCCCCTTGAAGCAATGTCTCTGCTTCTGCAATTGTGAAATTGGTGGTTCGTTTGAGTATACAATCTGATACACAATAATATGACTTAAATGGTATGGGACATTGCCACAGTGTCATCCTACCCAACAAAATAAAAGACGCGTGTAAGTTTGTTCACATGTCCTTATTTCATTGGTACAGAACTCTATGTGGCTGTATATCCTGTGCCATGTAAGTTCTCCATCATCACTGATCTCATAACCAATAGTGGAATCACAATGATCGATGGCTAGTCCACATACCCCTTTAAAGACGCCACTTTTATAGGATATGAAATCTTCTCCTCCGGCATCAATGCAATAGATACAAGTTGATTAGCAATAGCCTTGGGAAGGGCCTTCTCATTGCTTCCCGGCAGGTCTTCATGGCCATAGCCAGTTATATCGATGCGTGAGGGGCATGGCTGTTGCAAGTATGGTCAACACCGGTGTTGTAATTTGCCTCAGAGCTAATCTCATGATTTTGATTGATGAGATTCTTGGAAGCAGCTGAGATTCAGGATTTGGTAAAGGAAATGAATTGAAAAGAGCATGCACTATGTATTTAGTTCAAACAGACGAAACCGAATAGGATTTTCACAAGCTGGCAAGCTACTTTTTCTTACAGTCACAATATCGTATAATATTCATACAAATTAACTATACAACGCATATTATATAGTTAATTGTTGATGGTAAAATTATCTAGGCTGTGGGGTAAGAGGCAGCCATAGCAATGCCACAAAGTCCTTCCGCTGCAGCAACATCTCTCTGCATTCTTATGTACCCAGCTTCACCCCATTCTGCACCCCATGAGTTCTTCACTAGCCAATACTTAGTCCCATCCTCACTCACGCCATAACCAACAGCGGTAACACCATGGTCAAGGCTTGTTCCACAGGTTCCGCTAAAGACACCGCTTGAATAGAACTGGAAGTCGGAACCACTAGCATCAATGGCAACAGAAACAGGTTGGTGAGCTACTGCGGCAAGAAGGTCCTTTTCACTGTTTGCAGGGACATCTTCAAAGCCAGTTATCTTGGCTGCATGGCTGGCTTCCTTCTTGGCGTTACATGTACCATCAACGCCTTCGTAGGGGTAATTAGCTTCTGTGCTAATCCCGTGATTTTTTTGGATGAACTGGAAGGCATCGTCCATCAAGCCGCCCTCACATCCTTGGTCTTCACCAGCAGTGTCACAATCAACGAGCTCTTGCTCAGACAAAGAGATCAATGTCCCGGTTGTAAGCTGTGTAATTCCTTCCGTGGCGGCCACCGCTGAAAAAGCCCAGCAACATCCTGTATTTTGATATTGGAATTAAAAGTGGTTAGAATAAGTATCAAATAAAACCAGTTAATATAAATAAATAAAAAATAAGCTAGACGTCTATATAACTACCGCATTGGCCTTGGTCCTTGACGGGGGTTACTGCTCCTTTCTTTCTCCAATCCATTGTTGCTGGTAATGATGCAGTCACATTTTCATATTTGAAAGAAGAAGTCTTCGTGGAGCACTCGTGTCCCTTGAATCCATTTCTTGAGGCTTTGAACTCTTCATTTGTAAGGTCTGCAAATTGATTGACACTTAATCTGTAAGGTTTGTTGGCATCCTTATTAGTAGATTCTATAAACGCCACATTTTCCTTGAATATCTTGAAACGAGTCTCCTTCTCATTAACTTCGTTATATACACGACCATAACGAGTCAACCATTGCTCGTATCTCCCATATATCGATGCATCTTGTAGAGTGCGAGAAGTGGCTCCGGATGACTAGGCCCCCAGCATGAGGATCAAGCTCAAGCACGTATATTTCCACGGCTGCAGGTTAATGAACCCCATGTTAGCTGGCTAGCTAGTGTACTGGAATGAAGCAGCAAAGTTTTGATTAAGTCAATGATATGAGCAGGTAATACTGAAATGGTAGACTGCTTGGGTTTATATACTACTCCATCCAGGTACTACATAATGGCCTCTCGAGCTATCGCCGTGCCCCAAAAATTGATCTGCAATATACGTACGTGCCCTGGAATTTATGTTGATACGGACCTGTAAGATTAATATGTTAAATCTTTAATATAATTTGGGTTTGATGCTTGATGAGTCAATATTATACTATATATTTTACTCTATTCTTGGTTATAGTTTATTGATTATTTTAGTAGAATTTTGATACTTTGTTATGTTTTTTCAATGTAGAATATTCGACTTCCTCTGAGAGCAACTCCAGCGTTGGAGCCCTCCCCCCTGGCAATACACTATTCAATCCACCTAATGAACAGTAACTGCCCTTAATGAACAGTAAGTAGCCCTGGCAATAGAATTTGCATCTCCACCGTTATACTTCAATAGCCCTGGCAATAGGCAATAAAATATTAGTATTTTTTTTATTTATAAAATAATACAAAATAATTTTAATTGTAATATCGGATAAGATTTTTAATCGTTCTCGTTGCGCCACGTGTCATTATCCGAAGTATTATTAAATAATACAAAATAATACAAAATAATACAATTATTGGTGATAGATTTCTGATAAGATTATTAACCAATCACGTCGCGCCACGTGTCATAATCTGTTCACAATCTTTGAGGATAGATTTCCATCAGATTTTTAACGAATGACGGCATGCCATGTGTCATAATCTGTTCACAATCTTTGAGGATAGATTTCCATCAGATTTGTAACGAATGACGGCATGCCACGTGGCATTATGCACAACCTAATCCTTTCTGAATCCTCTATATAATCCACCATCCATCCTCACAAATCTCACACCAAAATTCTCAAGATCTCTATCATTATTCATAGTTTCTGCTTCCTTATTCACAAAAATCTGTATCATTATTCATAGTTTCTGTTTCTTTATTTCAATGTCTTCTTCTTCCTCCTCAAGGATGATGTGGGAATTCAATCAGGAAGAGGAAGAATTGTTTAACGAATCAGAAGCAATGTTCAATCACCAGGGGGTAAGAAATGAGAGGGAAGAGGATGAGGAGCGTCAAATGAGAGATGACGAAGTAAGAAAGGGCAGAGCCTCACATTCCCGTCGAGTCATTCAAGCTGCGGCTCAGATCTGCAGGCCCAGCCATTCCGGAAACCTTGATAGAAGCAGGCAACGACGAGGTATGCAACTCTTGGATGATTATTTTGTTCCTAATAGTGCATTCCCTGATACGTACTTTAGACGTCGTTTTAGAATGAAACGACATTTGTTCAACAAAATCATGATTGCTATTTGCAACCATGATTCTTATATTGTGCAAAAAAAAAGATGCTTTTGGTGCTATGGGTCTACTGCCTGAGCAAAAAATTACTGCCGCCTTACGGATACTTGCATATGGAGCATCTGCAGACCAAGTGGATGAGATAATGAGGATGGGGAAATCAACCATTCTTGAGTCCCTGATGAGGTTTTGCGGAGCAATCGAATCTATCTACACCGCTGAGTACCTCCACAAACCTACACACATGAACTTGGAGCAGCTGTTGAAGAAAGCGGAGATGCGTGGCTTTCCTGGGATGATTGGAAGCATTGATTGTATGCACTGGACGTGGAAAAACTGTCCAAGTGCATGGCAAGGCGCTTACGGGGACAGAAAAGGAGCAAAAAGTATCATTCTGGAGGCGGTGGCATCTTTTGATACATGGATTTGGCACGCCTTTTTCGGGGTCCCGGGAGCTCAAAATGACATCAACGTCCTTGCCCAATCCCCAGTGTTCAACGATGTCCTGCAAGGAAAGGCACCAAAAGTTACGTATGAGGTCAACGGACGTATGTACGACGGGCCATACTACCTAGCTGACGACATCTACCCGCGCTGGTCAACATTTGTCAAAACAGTGCCACGTCCGCGGAGTGCAAAGGAAAAACACTTTGCAAGCTGTCAAGAGGGGTGCAGGAAGGATGTGGAGCGTTGTTTCGGTATCCTCCAAGCTCGTTGGGCGATCATCAAGGGTGCTGCCAGATTGTTTGATGTAGAGGCGCTTCGATCCATCATGATGACGTGCATCATTCTTCACAACATGATTGTGGAAGATGAGTACGATTATGAAGCTGTTGATGAATATGAGCCAGACCCGATGAACAATTCAAGAACACGTATATATTGTGCTCATGACGCCACCGATGAGCCCGTGCAACATGAACCATTACAAAGGGATGAACGTTACAATGAAAGGCTCATTCAACGATATAGACGTCTATATAACTACCGCATTGGCCTTGGTCCTTGACGGGGGTTACTGCTCATTTCTTTCTCCAATCCATAGTTGCTGGTAATGATGCAGTCACATTTTCATATTTGAAAGAAGAAGTCTTCGTGGAGCACTCGTGTCCCTTGAATCCATTTCTTGAGGCTTTGAACTCTTCATTTGTAAGGTCTGCAAATTGATTGACACTTAATCTGTAAGGTTTGATGGCATCCTTATTAGAAGATTCTATAAACGCCACATTTTCCTTGAATATCTTGAAACGAGTTTCCTTCTCATTAACGTCGTTATATACACGACCATAACGAGTCAACCATTGCTCGTATCTCCCATATATCGATGCATCTTGTAGAGTGCGAGAAGTGGCTCCGGATGACCAGGCCCCCAGCATGAGGATCAAGCTCAAGCACGTATATTTCCATGGCTGCAGGTTAATGAACCCCGTGTTAGCTGGCTAGCTAGTGTACTGGAATGAAGCAACAAAGTTTTGATTAAGTAAATGATATGAGCAGGTAATACTGAAACGGTAGATTGCTTGGGTTTATATACTACTCCATCCAGGTACTACATAATGGCCTCTCGAGCTATCGCCGTGCCCCAAAAATTGATCTGCAATATACGTACGTGCCCTGGAATTTATGTTGATACGGACCTGTAAGATTAATATGTTAATCTTTAATATAATTTGGGTTTGATGCTTGATGTGTCCATATTATACTATATATTTCACTATATTCTTGGTTAAAGTTTATTGGTTATTTTAGTAGAATTTTGATACTTTGTTATGTTTTTTCAATGTAGAATATTCAACTTCCTCTTAAGCAAAAAGTGATCAAATGGATGAATTTTGGAATGATTCCAATTGGAGGATGTTCATGAGTCTTTCGACATGATTGTGTCAAAATTCCAGATTGACGTTTCTGGATATTTTGGAGGTCAAGTCATTGTAGTTTATGTCAATGATATGAACCTCATCGGGACTCCCCCAGAGCTTGAGGAAATTACTGCACACTTGAAATTGGAATTTGAGATAAAGGATCTTGGGAAAACTCGATAGTGTCTCAGCCTGGAGATCAAGCATTGTCCGGATGGAATCCTAGTACATCAATCGAACTACACCCAAAAGGTGTTGCGATATTTTAATGAGGATAAAGCAAAGCCTTCAAGTACACCCATGGTCGTTCGGACTCTAGATGCTAAACGAGATCCCTTTCGTCCAAAGGAGGACGAGGAAGAGATTTTGGAACCCGAAGTTCCTTACCTAAGTGCAATTGTGGCTTTATTGTACTTGGCTCAATGCACTAGACCCGACATCTCCTTTGTTGTTAATCTTTTGGCAAGATACAACAACGTGCCCACACGTAGGCATTGGAATGGTGTTAAAGACATTTTTCGCTACCTTAAGGGTATGATGGATTTGGGCTTGTTCTATACTCGCGAATCTTCGAGTGTTGCCTCCCCTTATAGTCCTTAGATTGATTCTCGCCTTGTTGGTTACGCAGATGCTGGATATTTGTCTGACCCACATAGGGCACATTCTCAAACGGGCTATGTCTTTATCGTTGGAGACACCGCTATATCTTGGAGGTCTACCAAGCATACGCTAGTTGCGACTTCGTCGAACCATGTTGAGATTCTCGCCCTGCATGAAGCATTGCATGAATGCTTTTGGTTGAGAGAAGTTATGGAACATATTTGAAGCACTAGTGGTCTTACATCAGTCGTTGACCTTCCTATGATGATCTTTGAAAACAATGCAGCATGTATCGAGCAGTTAAAGAAAGGATACATCAAGGGAGACAACACCAAGCTCATAGAGCTGAAGTTCTTTTACTCACACCAGCAACAACAGCAGCATTAGAACATTGAATTCAAGCAAATCCATTCCCAGGACAACTTGACCGATCTCTTCACCAAGTCATTACCCAAGTCTACTTTTCAAAAGCTCGTCCAAGAATCGTTATGCATAAATTATCTGAGTTGAATCACTTGTAGTTCTCTTATTTAGAAGTTATGTCTAACTTAGGGGGAGTATCTAGAAGCATACTTACTTGATCTTAATGTACTCTTTTTCCTATGATTAAGAGCATTTTTCCGATTGGGTTTTTGCTACCTAATGAGGTTTTAATGAGGCATCCATCCTGGGATGATCATTCTTCGTTGAGTTAACTACTTTCGTCCTGTTTGATGCTTGTTTTAGACATTATGCATACTTCTCACTTTTCACTTTAGTCTATGGATTTTCTCCATACCATTGGGTTTTACCATAGCGAGGCTTTGTAAGTTTTACTACAAATGCATACTTTCTTAAATTTGAGACTTGCGTTCACCCGTTGTGCTGATGACTTCATCAACTATTCTACCTTATCTAATGAAAGATCTGATGCGATATAAAGGGAATAGTCGACAGTGCTCGAAGTCAGGCCATTGCGAATAACAAATTGAAGCGATAAAATCATAGCAAGGAATCCTAACTAGGTAGCTATTCTATCATGTACGTAAACAAAGAATTGATAACACAATTCAGTGATGTTACGGTCATTAAAAAATTACTCCATAATGGCAAGATTGTTGTAAAACGGAAAAGCTTGTGATGAAATAAAAATGATTTGATTAGAGCATCCACAATAGACTCTACAAAGTACAAATGTGGAGAGCCAAAATTGTGACTTCACAAAAATTGGTGGATTTATCTTGTGGATTGGTATTCATCTTTAACACACTGCATTCTAAGTTCAAACTCTCTCCGTCCTTATAATTTAGACGAATTTGAATGCCCTAGTGTACGGTTGCCCAAAATCCGTCTTGAATATTGCTATTGCTGGGATTCTTTAAATGATAAGAATAAACCGTCACACTGATCGGACCGGAATGATTTTATTAGCTGTTAACAGTTTATTAAAAAGCATGCATGGACAGCTGTTTACCATTTTGATAGGAAATTCTACGCTTTTACGATATAAAGTTCAATAGAATGGCTAGTTCTTACAGCCAAAATACATAGATCATACAAGTATTTGACACATTGGAGTTTCTTAGATCTCATGGTACCAACAACGCATAAATATAGTAGGCATATTGATTTATTGTTGATGGTAAAATTAACTAAGCTGTGGGGTAAGAGGCAGCCATAGCAATGCCACAAAGTCCTTCCGCCGCAGCAACATCTCTCTGCATTCTTATGTACCCAGCTTCACCCCATTCTGCACCCCATGAGTTCTTCACTAGCCAATACTTGGTCCCATCCTCGCTCACGCCATAACCAACAGTGGTAACACCATGGTCAAGGCTTGTTCCACAGGTCCCGGTAAAGACACCACTTGAATAGAACTGGAAGTCAGAACCACTAGCATCAATGGCAACAGAAACAGGTTGGTGAGCTACTGCGGTAAGAAGGGCCTTTTCACTGTTTGCAGGGACATCTTCAAAGCCAGTTATCTTGGCTGCACGGCTGGCTTCCTTCTTGGCGTTACATGTACCATCAACACCGTCGTAAGGGTAATTAGCTTCTGTGCTAATCCCGCGATTTTGTTGGATGAACTGGAAGGCATCATCCATCAAGCCGCCCTCACATCCTTGGTCTTCACCAGCGGTGTCACAATCAACGAGCTCTTGCTCAGACAAAGAGATCAATTTCCCAGTTGTAAGCTGTGTAATTCCTTCCGTGGCGGCCACTGCTGAAAAAGCCCAACAGCACCCTGTATTTTGATATTGGATCTAAAAGTAGTTAGAACAAGTATCAAACAAAACCATTTAATATGAATAAATAAAAAATAAGCTAGACGTTTATATAACTACCGCATTGGCCTTGGTCCTTGATGGGGGTTACTGCTCCTTTCTTTCTCCAATCCATTGTTGCTGGTAATGATGCAGTCAAATTTTCATATTTGAAAGAAGTCTTCGTGGAGCACTCGTGTCCCTTGAATCCATTTCTTGAGGTTTTGAACTCTTCATTTGTAAGGTCTGCAAATTGATTGACACTTAATCTGTAAGGTTTGTTGGCATCCTTATTAGAAGATTCTATAAACGCCACATTTTCCTTGAATATCTTGAAACGAGTCTCCTTCTCATTAACGTCGTTATATACGCGACCATAACGAGTCAACCATTGCTCGTATCTCCCGTACATCCATGCATCTTGTAGAGTGCGAGAAGTGGCTCCGGATGACCAGGCCCCCAGCATGAGGATCAAGCTCAAGCACATATATTTCCACGGCAGCAGGTTAATGAACCCCATGCTAGCTAGCTAGCTAGTGTACTGGAATGAAGCAGCTAAGTTTTGTTTAAGTAAATGATATGAGCAGGTAATACTGAAATGGTACGCTGCTTGGATTTATATACTAGTCCATCCAGGTACTACATAATGGCTCTCGATGGAGCTATCGCCGTGCACCAAAAATTGATTTGCAATATACGTATACGTGCCCTAGAATTTATGTTGATATGGACCTGTAAGATTATATGTTAACTTTAATATAATTTGGGTTTGACGCTAAACCTTTATCTTTTCGTGCGGTAATGGGTCCTTAAGTAAACAACGAGGGATAATACTAATACAATTAATTATGTCTCATAATTCAGAAGGCGTTCATTACGGTTTTGTAATCTTCGAAGTTTCAAAATTTCTGATGTATGGAAAACCCTAGCATAGATTATTTTATTGCTCAATTGGTTCGTGCATTGTTTCGAATTAATTTTTTACTCACTTGTAAAAAAATTTAAAAATCATGAAATTTTTTCGAAATGGTAATACTTATTAAATTTTGGTTGAAAACTGTATTGATTTATTTTGCTTAAACCAATATTTTGCTTGGTCATCAATTCTGATTATGATGATAATTGTCTTTTAAGACAAAATTGGAAAGTGGCATTAGTTTACTAATTGATCATTTTGGCCCCTATTATATAATTGAATAACCATGTTTTCTTTTTCAAGAACTCTATTGTTCAATGTCAATAATGACATACTTTTGTATCTGATTTAATCTTTTGAGAATCATTGAATATCCAACAAAACAGTTATTTAATACTGTTCTAAGGGATTATTTTGAAAAAAAAAAAATCAGAATTCTAATTTATATGGTGAATACTTTTGTCCCAATGGGAATTTCAGGAAATCACTCACCAATTATAAATTAGTATTATAGCAAATCATAAAGTACTTCTAACATATTTTCATTTGGCCAAAGCTATTGAAGCTATATGTATTTTGTGTATTTTATGTTTTGGCTAGCTATGCACGTATTTTCTTTCCATGATTAGTTTCTGCCCAAAGGTGTAACAATCACGCAATTTGGAGTTGGTTCGATCCTCCATAACTCGACTACTTCCATGATGAATCTTGCAGAATCGAGAATGAGTAGGTAAATTTGCCAATCTTTTGCCTTAATTTTCTCTAAGTTCTAAATTGGATTAATGTCACATCTCAGCCCGGGATGTGGTGGGGGCCCGGCCAGCACAACTCGACTCGGAGTCCTAGTGGACATTCTGGTCAGGGTGTGTCAATTAAAATTATTGTTGAAAAATTGATGTTATTGAGATATCTAAGTGTTTATTTTAATCGACTTTGTTTTAGAATTAAAACATAAATTTTGAGTTTGGATTCTCTTATTAGGTTTCATTTTAATTTATGACCTAATCTTTGACACATATGTGAGTCTTCTCTCATACACTAAAATAAAATAAAATTTGTAGTCATTACATAAGTTTTTGTTTATGGAACTTTTTAATTCTAACCTACTTAAAAAAAAAAAAAAATTATGTATTTGATCTTTATTGATTCAACTAGCCTATATTTTGTTATATGAAAACCACTTTCTCTAGTGTTTAAACTTGCAATTTTGAGTGTTTGCCCAAGTGGGAGATATAATGTATTATGGGCTTCACACTCATCAATTTTGCATGCTTTTAATGGTCATGATTTTGGTAGATAAAACGTACATCATCATACTTGTTTATATTTTATTTGTTATATATGCAACTAATCTTGCAAGAAATTCAAGAAGGGTTAATGAGTATATTCCGCTCAAAAATGTTTTGCTTATTAATTCTTGTTTGTTGTTCAAGAAATTGGACTTGTGATTTATATGTTATTGATGGATAATTAACCTGCTCAAAAGTGTTTTCTTATTCAGTCCAACTATAAATCAGTGAACAGTTAAACATGGAATTGACAAGATTGTATATACTTCATCTGCTCAAAAGTGTTGAAACTATATATGTTTGCCCTTGTATTTTATGTTTTAGCTGTGAAAACCTAATATAATAAAATTATGTCCAAAAATGATTATGGAATTATATGTTTTTGTTGCAATCAAAAAAACGTTCCGTTGAAGTTTTCTGTTTTTGTCAAATTTTAGATGAATAAAACTGACCATATGATTTTGTATATGTTTTTAGCCACTCACTTCCTCGCAATATCTGACATAGAGATATAGTCAGAAAATTTAGTAGTTGATGTTGAATTCTCAATACTTTTAAATCCTTGATTAATGCTTGATCAGTGGGAGCTTTTAAGAGGTATGTGTGACACACCCCGACCAAAATCAAGGCGTACTGGCCATCACATGAGGATGACGTAGCCACGTACACAATGTGGAAGCAAAAATAATAATAAAAATGTGAATAAATAAAAACCAACTACTAGCAATCTAGCTAAGAAAAGGTGCTAGTGCGAGATTAAGTGTGAAATACACAACCAGAGCATAAGTAGCCTAAGTGCAGTCTAGCAGGACAAATACTAATTATACAACACCCAAAGGTGACCATGCAATGGTGATAATTTGTCAGAGCTGTTGTGGATTCCTCGCAAGCCATAAAAAAACACTCCTAACTAGAACCTAGAGGCGCGCAAAACAGAAAGTGTGAGTGGCCAAAAACAAAGCTTTTCAAAATCATTTCATTTCTTGAAAGTTCTAATCCCTTGCCGTAAAACCTGTATAATTTCTCAGAAAATAGAATATATATATCTAAACCACAACTATGCTCAGAATAGAAAAATTCACCAATATGCCATGCCAAATATCTCAACATAAAAATATGTAAGCCATGTGATATAAATCAATGCAAATGATATGTCAGTTGGAGTCACCTAACGTGACTTGTACGATTGAATCTATAGCTCATCCATCTAGCTGGAGTCACCTAACGTGACCTGTACGACTCAAATCCACATCTCAACAAATATACCTGCACACGAGTTGGAACCACCTAAAGTGGTATGTACGACAGGACTGTGTATAAATAAATACGCTCAAGTGCTACGATCACGTGAAGACTGTGCGAATAATCACGGGTCACCTACGAGTCGGAACCACGTAAAGTGGTCTGTACGACAGGACTATGCACCTAACTTGGATCCAAGATGAGCGTATGGTGCAGGAGGTGAACATCACGTGAAGGATTGTGCCTTAACTCTGGGCGAAAGCACTAACACCGGGGTGCAGGTTTATGAGTTCTCAACACATCTCACATAATCATCAATTTACATAAACAATCTACAACTCACCTGGTACTTACCTAAGCGTCTCACATAATCATAAATTTACATAAACAATCTACAACTCACCTGGTACTTACCTGAGTGTCCACCGCGTCAAATCACAATATGCACATATTGTACAAATTTATAGTCTAAGCATAAATCAATAGGCATGGCATGTCAAATATAAATTCATTTAAATCGATTTTCTGGGAAAAATCACAAGTATATAGGTATATACGGAAAACCAAAAGCCCACTCACTGGTATGTGGAAGGGTCTCACCTATATGCAAAACAACTATATAAATGTTAATTTAAAGCACATAAACAAAACTAGCTAATAACTTCTCATACATTGCTTAAACAGGGTGTTTGAATATACCAATGTGATTTACTTAACACCACGAACATCCTCATATTTTTAGAAAAAAATATCCGACCACCCACGCACCGACCACGAGCAGGCACGTACTTGGCACATGTACGGAAACCCTAACAGCGTTAGGGAATATTCCGTCCAAAAATAGAATATACTGTTATATATACCTGATGCCGTTAGTACATTCCATCAAAGTTGACGGAATATTCTCCTTCTCCTTCCTTGGTTTGCCGGAGTCCGGTGCTAGTCGCCGATGCGTCGCCGGTTTCTGGAAAAACTTTAAAGCTTGATAACTTACTCAGTTCAACACCAAAATTCATAAAATTTGTACCAAAATGAAGCTCTCAATTAGGAGAACATGATCTTACCACTTTGGAGTTTGAAACAAACGAAATCTCGCTAGGGAAACCTTGAACACTCCGGCAACCACTACAACTCGATGAACTCGAGCTTCCCAACATCCAAAACACTTCAAAATTCTTCTCCGAGCTTCATGAAGATGTTCTAAAGTTCCCTAAAAGCTTAAAACTCTCTGAAAACTTCACGATCATGTTTACATGAACGATGCACCAAATCAGGAATTCTGGTTTCAAAGGTTTCCGAGGGTTTCACGTCCAACCACCACCACCATTCGACTCCTAAGCCTGCAAAGAGTCCAAAAACACCATTCACGACTTGATCCACGATGTTTGAAAGGGTTTTGAGGGTTGTCCGTACAAGTTGTACAAAAATGGCAAGAAAATCCGAATGTGGAGGAGAGTGAGAGGGTCAACGGGATTGGATGTGTGTGTGTGAGTGTTCCAGATGGCAGCCAACCAAAAACAAATAAAACAAACCTAATTCTAAGTTCCTAATTGGTTCCAAAAATATTAGGGACTTAGCATATTGGTCCACAACCAAAACTTAAATCACACAACGCCATAAACGTTCAAGGTTACTTTAGTAATTTCACACCATCGATAAAAATATTTCAGGACGGGCTATCACAATGTGCGTTTATGAGATTTTTTTTTTACTCTTTTAATCGGTGGGAGTTTAAAATTGCTTTTGTATTATTGAATTGAAGTGTTAGTGGAAAATGGTTTAATAGTAAAATTTTATTCATAAATCTTGATAAGAGAGTAATTTTGTAACAGTATATTGTATTTGCATCTTCTCTTATTTTTATGTTTTAATTGACAGAAAATATGAGCCATGCTTGCATAAGGCTCAGTTCAGGAGTTGAATTTTGTTTATCAACCTATAACTTTTAAATTCTGTCAAATAACACAGTGCTTATGGTGTAGGTACTTGTAATCATAAAGTGCACATGTAGAAGAGATTACATATTGCATTTATGATTCAATATTCGAAGCTATAAGTGATAGGTCGTTAAAGGTTTAATTGCAGCTTTCAGGAACTTGTGATCACCTTAGTCTTAGCCTATGTAATATCATTCTTCTTGGACACTCAAGTGGAAGAATGTAAGATGTGAGTGTCAAGAAGAATGAGTTCTTGTTCTCGACAAACTGATAGCTCAGTGTATGAGTTATCATGTTGAGAAAATTCCGATCCTACTTGGCTAAGATTAAGAGTCCTAATAACATGCAATTATATTTAAGTAACCTATTATCAAGATTTGACAAGAGTTCAATACCTATGAGGACTATACCGAAACCCTAATCAGTTTGGAATATCCAAGGTATCAGTTAATATGCCTGATATCAAGGAGTATGGATATATATAGGGAGGTCCCTGCACTCACAATATTATCCTATCTCGTGCTAAAAACCCTATTTGATAGCAACGACTCTCGGCTGCTTGAGTGTAGAAGACTCCTTTTGAAACCCTAGCAGTCATGGCGTCTTCTTCCTCTGCTTTGAAAGATAAGTTTATTTCCCTTAATTGTTTGATTGGTTTATTGTAATGATTTATATTTTATCTATGATCCTAGTAACTTGTTTTTCAATTACCTCTTACACAAAGTCCTTCCGCCGCATCAACATCTCTCTGCATTCTTATGTACCCAGCTTCACCCCATTCTGCACCCCATGAGTTCTTCACTAGCCAATACTTAGTCCCATCCTCAGTCACGCCATAACCAACAGCGGTAACACAATGGTCAAGGCTCGTTCCACAGGTTCCCGTAAAGACACCACTTGAATAGAATTGGAAGTCGGAACCACTAGCATCAATGGCAACAGAAACAGGTTGATGAGCTACTGCGGAAAGAAGGGCCTTTTCAAAGCCAGTTATCTTGGCTGCACGACTGGCTTCCTTCTTGGCGTGACATATACCATCAACACCATCGTAGTGGTAATTGGCTTCTGTGCTAACCCGCGATTCTGTTGGATGAACTAGAAGGCATCGTCCATCAAGCCGCCCTCACATCCTTGGTCTTCACCAGCGGTGTTACAATCAACGAGCTCTTGCTCAGACAAAGACATCAATTTCCCAGTTGTAAGCTGTGTAATTCCTTCCGTGGCCGCCACTGCTGAAAAAGCCCAACAACATCCTGTATTTTCATATTGGAATTAAAAGTTAGAATAAGTATCAAACAAAAACATTTAACATAAATAAATAAAAAAATAAGCTAGACGTTTATATAAGTACCGCATTGGCCTAGGTCCTTGACGGGGGTTACTCCTTTCTTTCTCCAATCCATTGTTGCTGGTAATGATGCAGTCACATTTTCATATTTGAAAGAAGTTGTCTTCGTGGAGCACTGGTGTCCCTTGAATCCATTTCTTGATGCTTTGAACTCTTCATTTGTAAGGTCTGCAAATTGATTGACACTTAATTTGCAAGGTTTGTTTGCATCCTTATTAGAAGATTCTATAAATGCCACATTTTCCTTGAATATATTGAAATGAGTCTCCTTCTCATTAATTAATGTCGTTATATACACGACCATAATGAGCCAACCATTGCTCATATCTCCCGTACATCGATGCATCTTGTGGGGTGCGAGAAGTGGCTCCGGATGACCACGACCCCAGCATAAGGATCAAGCTCAAGCACACATATCTCCACGTCTGCAGGTTAATGACCCCATGTTAGCTAGCTAACTAGCTAGTGTACCGGAATGAAGCAGCTAAGTTTTGATTAAGTAAATGAAATGAGCAGGTAATACTGAAATGGTAAACTGCTAGGGAATTTATATACTAGTCCATCCAGGTCCTACATAATGGCCTATAAAGCTATATATCGCCGTGCCCCAACATTGGTCTGCAATGTACGTGCCCTAGAACTTATGTTGACATGGACCTGTAAGATTAATATGTTAATCTTTAATATAATTTGGGTTTGATGCTAAACCTTTATCTTTTTGTGCGGTAATGGGTCCTTAGTTAAACAACGAGGGATAATACTAATACACTTAATTATGTCTTATAATTCAGAAGGCGTTGGTTACGGTTTTGTAATCTTTGAAGTTCCAAAATTTCTGATGTATGGAAAACCCTAGCTTAGATTATTTTATTCCGCAATTGGTTCGTGCATTGTTGCTGATCAAATTCTGTATGGAAAAGAATATATAAGGGGCGCCACAACCGACTCCTCTAATACTTCAATTCACATTCCTCAGTTATATTTTGGTGTTGAAGTCACATTTGAAAGTTTGAGCGTGATAGTCTCACTTATTCTTCCATATTATAACATGTATGTGTTTGGCTAGAGTTTATACTTTTAATGGTTCATTTTAGATCTGATATTTGTGTCGTGTTTCTCGTGTTCATGTCATACCTGATAGCTTAACGGGTTGTGTCATGTAACATCCGTTAAAATAAACGAGTCATATGACCCAAACTAGAATCGACCCGTTAATATTATCAGGTAATATGACCCGACCCATTACCCGTTAAGAAAAATATATTTAAATCAATAAATAATGAAAATGAAAAACATAATTCGACCCAAAAAAATGTAAAACATAGTACTAAATTAGTATATACATATTTGTCTTTCAAGTTTAGATACCTCAGAATAAAAGCCTAATGAAAAAACATTTGTGCATATTACAAAATACAAATGTTCAAAGATATGCAAAATGAATAGAGTTGTGTTTCAAGGTTGAGGAACCTTGCATGTTTTTTACCATAAAATCCTTCAATTTTCATCAACCACCAAGGGAAATGGTATTGGAACTTTAGCTTAAAATATTGTCTTCAAGGTTATATTGACAATGTTTTCTCTAAGGTTTTCCATAATCCATAAATTATAGATCTAAATTTAACCGTTGATTATCATTTATATTTACGCTCCATTCTTTTCACCAATTTTTTTTTTTTTTTTTTGGATTTTCTTTTTTGAAAACATGATCTCTTAGAGGATGCATGAAGATGAATAGTTTGGATCATTGATATTACATTCAAAATTTTACCATTAGTGAAAATATAGCTCGGAGTTTATAAAGTCTCTAGAAACTATATAACATCAACCCATATTTTAGTTAACCATAAATATCAGAATGTCATATCAACGATTCAAACTGTTCATTTTTCTACATCCACTAACAGATCACTTTTCAAATAAGAAAATCTGAAAAATGAAATTCGGTGAGTAGAATAAAGTGTAAACGACAATGGACGGTTAAATTTAAATCTAAGTTTATGACTATGGTATCAAATTTCGGAGTTGACCCCTTCACGAAAGTTGTAAAGCTTGTCATTACGAGTGATTGTAAATTTTTTTTTACATTTTTCACACTTCTACAATAATTATTATTAATTTTATTAATTTTACACTCAAATAAAAAACACTATTTATGAGATTTTGAGGGTTTTAAAAATTTGAACGACAATGTAACCATCGTCTAAGCGTAGAAGGTGCAATCACGAGTGTTTATATATGCTTTCATATTTTTCAGACTTATACATTAATGATTATGAATTTTACTTATTTTGAACTCCATGGTTTTAAAATTTCAAACGACGATGTACACATCCCAAAGCATAGATGAAGCAATTACGAGCATTTGTCTTTTTTTTTTTTCACATTTTTTTGCACTTAAAAATTAATTATTATAATTTTTTTAATATGTTTGTTATTTTTAAATTACTTGATATTTTTATTGTTAATGTGTTTTATAATTTTTTAACACTCTTTTCCTATAGTATACTATAAAAATAAATAAATAAATAAAACTTAATTTTTAAACTTTATATCTATTGTTTTATAGTAAGTTTTTTTAGTAGTTTAAAAAAATTAAAATCATTAAAATAACTTTTTTCTTATCGTGTCAAAACAGTTACCCGCGTGTCACTCTCGTACACCTGTTAAGGACCCGTTATTAACAAGCTCTTATCGTGTGATCCGATAACGACCCGATTAGTTATCGTGTTTACTCGAAACGCATTATTTTTGTATCCTTTACATATCGTGTTAACGGGTCGTGTTAGAAATTGTCAAGTCTAGTTCATTTGATAAACAATTCGTTTTCATTTTTTATTTTCACATCTTTTTTAAATTGAAAACTAAAAGCATATTTGGCAACTACTTTAAATACTAAAAACCAAATAGCGAAAGCTACCCTTTTTTAAGTTTTAAAAATTCTGAAGTTTAGTTTATTGGTTTTTTTTAGTTTCTATTTTATGTTTTTGAAAGTATTTGGTAGACATACTTTAAAAGACTAAACACTTAAATGGTTACCAAATCGACAATTAATGTACATGACATATATACACCAAAAGCTCTTGGGGCATCAGGAAACACGTTCCTTAAAGAGAAATAAAAGCAGTACACTTAGTTTACAAATACTTGCATAACAACGAATCTTAACTATGGGGGTATTCTCCCCAGCGGCGACCGGGAAGAGACATTTTCGGAATGAATAAGAACAAGTGATACTTGTATAGTCCCTTGGTGAGAATGTTAGATGGGTAATCGACAGATGGTATATAATGAACTTGATGAGAACTCAATTGGATCCGCTCACAAACAAAATGATAATCAGACTTAATGTGTTTAGTGTGGGCATAGATGAACAAATTGGCAGTCACGTAAGTGTTGCTTAGGTTATCAGAATACATAATAATGACATAAACTAGGGAAAATCAAAGAAGACAAAACAGGGTCTAAGAACAAACACGAGCACGACATTTCTCGAACAAATGAAAATGATATAATTAGAGCATCTACAATAGACTCTACAAATGTGGAGACCAAAATTTGTTACTTCACAACATTTTACAGAATCATGTGGACACCGGATTCAATGGACTTACCTTAACTGTCATTGGCACAATCACACTCGACGTAACGAGCCCTCCAATTGTCTCCTTGCAGACCATCCTGATCGTTAAAGAAACATCTGCCCATAATGGAATATTGGGCCGACCTTGGCTAGTGAAAATTAGAGTTGTGACCTCGATCGAGTTTCAGAAAATCTGATTTTGCATCCCAAGAGGAGTAGTAGCAAAGATCAAGGGTGACCAGGCCATGTCTTGGTGATGCACTGTACAAGTTCTCAAGGAGTCGAAAAAGAACTCTTTCGCCTCAACGATAGCAGCTGAAGTGCAGAAAGACGATTCTACCTCCACCAAATAGCAATCACAGTAGATGGGTCAAGAAGATGGCGTCAAGGTTGACAATGCCATGGCAGATGAATCAGGATGAAAACCCGAGGAGGATGCAAAGTACATCATTTTTTACCCCCACTAGTCGAAAAAGACGGCTAGGATTGGTTCACGTCTAAGCCCGACGGAGAATGATGAACTCACAGTTTTCCTTAGGGAAAACCATGAAGTCTTCGCATGGTCACCCTCTGACATGCTTGGCATTGATCCAATGATAGCTTGCCATAAGCTGCACATCAACCCTGCTGCCAAACCTGTGATCCAAAAAAGGCGACATTTCGCATAAGAACAAGTAGCGACTATTGAGGTGGAGATCGACAAGCTACTAAAGGCCGAATTCATTATGGAAGTGGCACACTCAACATGGCTGGCCAACGTTATGCTAGTGATGAAAAAAGAGAATGGCAAATGGAAAGTATATGTGGATTACACCAACCTTAACAAGGCATGCCCTAAAGACAACTATCCAGTTTTCCAAATCGACCTGTTCGTTGACTCAACATCTAGGAAACAGCTACACGGTCATGCTCTTTGGCCTCAAGAACGCATGAGCTATTTACCCTCGACTCGTCAACATGATGTTCAAGAAGCGAATTGGAGTAACCATGGAAGTCTACGACGACGATATCATGGTGAAAGGCAACCAGCAGCCAGACCACATTGGCAATTGGCAGAGACTTTTGACATCTTTCGAGAGTACAAAATGAAGTTTAACCCAGCCAAGTGCACATTTGGAGTCCCCTCAGGCCGGTTCTTAGGGTATCTTATAACCCAGCGAGGAATAGAAGCTCATCCCAAGACTCTGAAAGAGATCCAAAGTCTGATTAGATAAGCAGCTGCACTCAATCATTTCCTCTTGCAATCCACCGACCAATGTGCCTTTCTTAAATGAGATCAAGAAGGTGTAGAAAGACAAATGGGACAACGAGTGTGAGAAAGCATTTCAGGGTCTAAAGCAGTACCTGACATCACCTCCACTACTATTTAAGCCGGAAGCAGAAGAGAACTTGTACATCTATCTGGCGGTATTAGAGGTAGCAATGAGCTCAGCCCTTATACGAGAAGAGTTGGGGGCCTAACTGCCTGGATTATACACATCCAACTCTGCTCGATGCGAAAACCAGATACCAGAAGATTCAGCAGTTCTACCTAAGAGACATACTCCTCAGAAAAGTCTTCATAACTGCCCACCGAGAAGGCTCTAAAATGATGTCTCCCATATGGGAAAGACTGTACAAAATCATCCGAGTAGGCGGAAGTGCAGCTACACCCTCACCACTATAAGCGATAAGGAGATCGAGAAGCAATGGAATGCCTACAACATGATAAAGTACATGTGTGACCTCCCATCATTCCTTGGACCTTGTTTAAGACAAATAAAGTTCGAAGACTCAAGCAGCTTGATGAACAAGACCTCACATGCCGAGGATTATTAGTTATTATGCTATTTCTCCCTACAAGCAAAGTTAATACATAATGAGGCTTTTTTAGCCAAAATGGTCCCTGAGATTTCCATAACACATCACTTTGGTCCCTAATATTGAAAATCAATAGAAATGGTCCCTGAGATTGTCCACCATCCATTATTTTGGTCATTCCGTTAAAAACTCCGTTAAGTGTCCCAGAGCTATTGGCCAGAAGTTTGGGTAATTTTTAAAGCTTTGTAACTCAATCGTTTCTTAACCAAATTCGACCCATAATATATCAATATGAAGATAGGAAAATGTAGAACAAGATTATAGCTATTTGGAAGCCCAATGGTTGCTAGAGATGGCCAGAAAATAGCCTGAAAGGTGACTGGTCTGTGAAAAAAATGGAAAACTTGCCAGAAACTGGGTAAACTTTAAACATTCATAACTTCTTCAATACTCAACAAAATCGAGTGATTGAAAAACAAAAATCATACTTCTCAATGAGACGAAGAGAATGGTACCTTTCTCGATGGCTAATTTGCCATGGTTTGGCAGGAAAACAGCTCAAAAGTGGTTGTCTTGGTCTTAAGTTAGCCAATTTCAAGCCGTTTTTCAGCCAAACCATGGTGATTTAGCCATAAAAAAATTACCATTCTCATCGCCTCGTCGAGAAGTATGATTTTTGTTTTTGAATCACTACATTTCGCTGAGTATTAAAGAAGTTATGAACGTTTAAATTTACCCAGTTTCCAGCGAGTTTTCCAGTTTTCCTGCTTACCAGTCACCTTTCAGGCTATTTTTCAGCCATTTCTGACAACCATTGGGCTTCCAAATAGGTATAATCTTGCTCTACATTTTCCTATCTTCATTTTGATATTTATGGGTCGAATTTGGTTAAGAAACGATTGAGTTATGAAGCTTTGAAAATTGCCAAAACTTTCGGCCAAGAGCTCTAGGACACTTAACGGAGTTTTTAACTGAATAACCAAAATAATGGATGGTGGACAATCTCAGGGACCATTTATATTGATTTTCAATCTCAGGGACCAAAGTGATGCGTTATGCAAATCTCAGGGACCATTTTTGCTAAAAAGGCCTTTCAATGAAGATTGAATGAATTATTCACAAGCCTGGGCCGAATGCATAAACATCCCAACTGACACCCTGCCAAAGCAAAAGACGTCACTACGCTTCCAAACATGGCGTATGCTCTCCCATCAGGAAAGGGTAAATTGATCCGGGATATCCAGACGCGGATGGGTTGTTCAACTGCTTAGTTTCCATGAATTCTTCAACTACTTGCGCCGGATAGCTCCCAGAATTGGCCACAATAGAATTTTTCCTAAAAAGACTTAACCGATTGAAAGATTCAATTCCGCAGGAGTCTGGGACTCTAACCGGAAGAGACACTAAGTGCAGGATCCCTACCCATGAAAAATTTGAGTAACTAGATGGTCCATCCACGACGTGCAATCTTCATGAATGTAACCCGGCTCTAAAGTGTTGCAATACTAGTCAAACGATGTGCGAAATTAGTTACAATTGCTGCCCAAGAGATCCATATCAAGCTGCATGCAGCTTAAAAAATTAAGAGACCAGCAACTCAAAAGGATATGGCCACTAAGTCACAATTTCGAATGCAACTTAAGCCTAAAACACCTCCGAGAGCCAGGGCCAACACCTAAAATGGTTGCGCAGGTCGTCTACTTCTGTAAGTAAGACATCTGGTCGACGACCCAATGGGTGGTAGCCCTAGGCAATCTATAAGCTAAGATTTACACCTACTATGACTATGCGGACTCGTCTACTTAGTCAAAAGCAGCGCTTTCGACCAATATTCTACGGTTTAAGTTTTGCAAAAGACATGGCGAAATAACAAGGATGAAGCAAAGCAAGAAAAACTATTTATTACATTTCTAGCAAATTGATAAACCGGCTCAAAGGCCAACAAAGTTCAAATAAAGTAGAACAAAAAAGAAAAAAAGAAAAATCCTAAGTCTGCACAACCATTGGTCCCCAGACTGCCACGCCTTCAGCAGCCATACCACTCTTAGTAGCCAAAGCTTCCATCAATTCATCCTCAGCTGCCCCTTCCTAGACTGATTGGCCCTCATCTACTCCACCAAAGGAAGCCTTAAATGAGAAGTCAAGCAAATCAACTGGAGAAATGAAGAATGTCTCGAAGTCCTTCTTGAAAAACTTATAATCTGACGACCTACCCTAGAGATGGTCTACATAGCCAAGCTTGTAGAAATTGGCCTGACAAGAAGCAACTGCCACTTTGTGACCAACCTTCTCATTCTTCAGCTACACATTTTCCTTAACAAGCCTAATGTGAGCATCCTTCAGTTTATCCAGTTCCTTCTTCAAGTTCTCATTAGCAAACAGTGCACCTTGCAGATCCACTTCCTTGGACTCAAGTTTACTAGCAACATCCTTGAGAAAAAAAACACTTCAGCATACATGAATAGAAGCTCCTCATCCTTTGCAAAACAAGTGGATCGTAGCTCCAAATTAACACGGTCAAGGTCCTTAATCACTGGTGCAACACGACTAACTTCCTTCTTTGCAGATTTCAACATCGCATGTAGGCCTGGGCACGGGCCGGGCCGGGCCAGGTACATCATATTTCATTACAGGAATTGAACCAAACCCGGCCCGTTTGAAACGAGTCGGTCCGGTCTGGGTCCATGGCTCCCTCTTTTTTTTTTCTTTTTTTTTTGTTTGGGAAAAAACAATTATCGTTTTGTTTAATTTGCTCCAGCAAGTTGCTCATCATATTGTCTGCTTAATTTGTTGTTTATTGTTTTGTTTGCTCTTTACATGTATCACTATCGACATATTTGGAAAAAAAAAAAAAAAAAAAAAAAAAAAAAAGAGGTGGAGGATGTGTTGATTACTGATTTACTATAGCCGAATCTTAGTAATATATTAGATAAAGAAAAAGATATATCCACTTGGTGAATCTGGTAGAACACATTCTTGAATGGTTGAAATCATCATTCATTAGCCAAGCTAAGTCTGTGATGACATAAGCAATGCAATCATACCATCTTAAAAAAATCTGTTAACATTAATTATGATAGTAAGTTGAAACAATATTGCAGCAATTGCACATTTGCACAGATTGCAGCAATATTGCAACAACTGCATAGATTGCGATTGCACATATTCTATGATTCTACCACCGCACTACCAACGTCCAAAATAACATAATATCCAAATTCCGAGAGTCCAAAATAACAATATTACATGACATCATCCAAAATAACAACACATCGTCCAAGACTCCAAATTCATAGATTAACAAAAATCAAATCACATCCAATGTCCACATTCCAACAACATTCCTCAATGAATCTGTAAGGAAAAATAGAATATAAACATGACATTTTTAACATCCAACATCATATTATCCTCATTGAATCATTAAAATTTAAAGTTTATTCATTTGAGTTTAAAATATTACCGCAATTCCTTTTCCTTTATTCGTTCGAGTTGTTTGAGGAGCTTCAATTTCAGGAACACTTGGTGAGATTGTTGAACTTATAGTTGTAGATATAGTATTTGCTGCTGCTCTTCTTCTTTTATATTCTACAACAAAGAACAAAAGCACGTTAATTGTAAACCAATTATTATAAAGTTATAAACCAAACTATACAAAACAAAATAATTACCTTCTTCACACTCATGATAAAATTCAAGCTCCATCAAATTTGCTTCATACTCAATGTTGTTAATTGGTTCACTTCTTAATCAGTTTTGGAGGCATATCAATAACTCCACTGTTTGAGGAAGGAGAGCTGATCTAAAGGGGTCAATTACTCTCTTTCCTGCACTAAATGCACTCTCACTAGCAACTGTTGACACTTGAATTGGCAACACATCTTTCACTATCAAAGCAAGTGTGGGATATGTGCTCTTCCCTTTCAACTTCCACCATTTCAAAACGTCAAATGGTGAACCATGTGGTTCTTTCTCCAGAGTGTCAAGGAGATACCTATCCACCTTATATGCAAGCGCAATATCCCCGGTGTCTTCTAGTTCCTTCTCCCAATCATCCATCATTTGACTAAATATCATTGAATTTTCTGTTGCCACACTAGAAGATGATTGTTTTACCCTTGAACAAGAAGTGTCAAAACTAAATCTTCTCTACCCTTTTGTTGTGTTTGTGAACAGAAAGCTTGGTGAACATATTCATCGCACATCGCCTTCAGCAATGTCTTCACTTCATTACTTTTTTGTTCAATCTCTTCTTCAAGAAGCTATAATTGTTTTCTATATAAGTGCATGCAGTGCCTCAATTTGAACCTTGGGTCTAAGACAAGGGCAACTACAAATATTTGATTAAGGGACTCAATTGAACCAAAATACTTTCAATATTTGGCTCTCATGTTCATTGCCATATCACGTAGCCACAACTTTACAGTTCCTCCAGTTTGCATATATTCAGGCAAAAAAAGCTTTTCAATCTCGTTCTCCACAGTAAGGACATCATGAACAGATGTATTAGATGTGGGATACTTACTTGCACTAACTTTCAAAGTTACAAGATAAAAGGCCTTCAAAAATTTCACAAACACTTTTGCACCATCCCAATCTTCCTCTTTAGGTGGTCCAACCCTCCTTTTACTCGCCACTTCTTCTCCTTCATCATTAAGCACCTTTTCCCTAAAATAGGTGGAGTATATATTGGCTTCATCATCTTCGTACATCCTTTCAAATGCTTTTTTAAACTTTAAGCAAGATTCTAGCATCATGTATGTGCTATTCCACCTAGTAGGCGCATCCATAACAACTAGACCCCTACTATGCAACTTCTCATTCTCCAAACATTTCTTGAAATAACTAAACCTTCGGGGACTTGATCTCACAAATGGCACGGCATTCTAAGAACACCCACTCTTCTATCCAATCTTTTCAACCCATCTTTCACTACCAAGTTGATAATATGAGCTAAGCACCTCACATGCATAAACTTGCCATTCATAATCATTTTAGTATTAGGCCATTTCTGCATTTTAAGAACAACATACTCAATTGCCACATTATTAGCCGATGCATTGTCAACTGAGATACACATCACATTTTCAATCTCCCATTCAACCAAACATTGCTCAATCAACTTCCCTATTTCTTTGCCTTCATGACTTGAAATCAAACAAAAGTTTACAATCCTTTTGTGCATATTCCATTCATCATCCACAAAATGAGCAGTTAGCACCATGTAGTTCAAATTTTGCACACTTGTCCATGTATCAGTAGTTAAGCTCACTTTATACTTGTGTATCTCCCTTTTTAACTGATTTTTCATGGTATCATACATAGTGAATAAATTCCTCCCAATAGTTCTCTGAGATGGAACATGCAATTTAGGCTGAACTTTCCACGTCATCCACCTAAACCCCTCACTCTCCACACAACTAAAAGCCACCTCATCAATCACAATATACTCAACAATACCTTTCACTACCTCTTCTTGGCTCCACCCTTTAGTAACAAGCATGTTATTAACATCCCCAGAAGGTCCAGAACTGCCTAGAACCTTTTGCAACTCATCGGTTGGTTTATATGACTTGCAATGTTTATTGATATGTTTAATGTAAGTACTAGTTCCACCCTTACTAGTATCACATGCAAAAAGGGACTTACAATGGTTACACTTAGCCTTCAATACTTGTACCTCCACCATCTCTTTCTTTCCATCCTTTTCTACTTATTGTATTTTCGAGACGGTACACTTAGTGACATGATCCCAAACCCAAGATCTCTCAGAAGAAGATCTCTTTAGTGTAGCTAATATAGTTGCTTGTTTTGTCATTGGAATAGGTGGTGCTTTTCTTTTTCTGGAGGATGAGGGTTTTGGGGGAGGTATTGATGATTTTGACTGTGTGGGTTGTGCTTGTGTTGGTGGTTGTGGAGGACATGGTGATGGTGACGGTGACGGTGATGGTGATGTAGCCATAGATGATGCTAAATTAGTACTAAGGGTACTTTGGCTTTGAGATTGAGACATTATGTAAAAATCTGTAAAAATTAAATAATGAAAGTATATTCATTAATCAAATAAAGATATTTCGAAATATGCACACCAATTAATAATCAAAACAAGGAAAAAGCACGTTCACTGTTTTCCCACCATATAGTAATCAAAACACACAAGCTAAGCTCAGCACACAACACATAAATGCATATCACATAGAAATGCACAACACAGAAGAAGCAAAAACTGCAGTTCTGCATAGATAAGTGGTGCTTTTCTTTTTCTGCACTAAATGCACAGCACACAGAAATGCCCACCATATATATCACGTTATTTAACACTTTTTATGCAACTAATTCAAGACACTCAAAGAATGAAAAGCAGCCAGTGTTCTAAAAATACGACTATGGGAACCACTAACAAATAAACAATTGTCCAAAGAAAACAACGATTTAGCTCAAGTATTTGATACTGCATTTATATTCTACATGTATATATACAAAATTCTATACCATATGTATATTTAAATATTTTTAGTAATAATATTCATGTCTCAAAAGCTTACACCTCACCTTGCAAGAGAGAGAAAGCCCTATACTATTTTGCGTATTAAAACACTGGATGAAACCCACACACTAAAATCTGACTATGAGCAAATAAAATCAGCCATGCTCACTATCCCACCTATGGCAAGTTTACTTGATTGGAATTGGGTTAGTGAAGAATAGGAATGAATCTGGTTGTTTAGGTATGGGATAAACTACCCTCACGTCATATCTGGTTGTGATACACATTACACACAGAATATGTTACGCATTGGAATGATACACATGACACACACATAAGACATACTATATAGTAGAACATCTTCCTCAACCAATAACAGAACATCTTCCATATAACATAACATCTTCCTCAACCAATTATATATACAAGTATCAAAGTCACCTTTCCTCAAGAAAAAGAGGAATGCAACAATATGAGTATGCAAAACTTCGCAAATCTACAGGTAAAATTTCAAAATAAGTGCTTGAAAATTAGGGAGATAGACAAAAACTCCATAACCCCATGAAATTTCCTAAAACAGGGGACAACCCTTTTCCCAAAACTGAATTTTGGGGTTTTTCCTATTGATGCGAGATTTATACGCACACAAATTAAACCCTCTTTTGACAATTGTAGTATAAGTATAAGTAGGGATCGTTCTGGACCGGGGATTAGGAGGGATTGCAAATCTCTTGGAAACTGACTCAAAAACGTAAAATAAAGTTTAAAAACACTAAACTAGACTCAAAGAATGCAAAATTAAAGTTTAAAACACTAAGACAAACCAAAAACTCAAAATGCTTTAAAAACACAAACTAAATTGAATTCTAACTAAAATGAACATTAAAGCAAAAGGAGGATTGAGGTTTTACGAAAATTGAAATAACGAAACAAGTTAATAAACTAGACAGAATGTAAATATGAAATTTATGGATGAATGCTAGCTAAGGGGTTCATCTCCATACATGTTACACTTGCATACAAGATTGATTCTCAGTTGGTCTTTCGATAAATTATGAAACTCAACACTCCGGGTTAATTAGGTCCGCTTAAATTAACCGTCAAGTTTTCCTTAAGTTAATGAATTGGATGGGTTAGCGCAACGCAATTCACAACATTCTCCAAAAGTCCTTTACGTGAACAGCACAATAAAGATACAATCAAAGATCATTAAGCATTATGAAAACTATAAGTGTTGACGCGGCATTCGTTACTATGATGAGCATGAAACTCGTGCCAAGAATTCATTTAACGCGATTGTTTATAAGCAACCTCCACTACTTGTGAATATAAGTTCATAACGATTAGGTGAAACTCACTTATATTCTAGCGTCATATTCATGCATGAAAATTAAGCGCGCATTCTTAATAAGCATACATAAATAAGTTATCAATCAAACGGTTAAACAAATTGAATCAACAACTTATGAAATTCCAACGAAAGTTAATCAATTCATATTGCAAATATAAACATAGTTTCGAATCACCCCCTAGCTAAAGGGGGATTAGTTCCTCATAACTTTGAAATCGAAGAAACACCTAAACATTCCAACAACTCAAACTTGAATTGTATGAACGTTTAGGCACTCTTCTCTTCCATTCCTCATACGTACAAAACAAAGAGAATTGAATTTAAACTTTGAAATCAAAGAAACACCTAAACATTCCAACAACTCAAACTTGAATTGTATGAACGTTTAGGCCCTCTTATCTTCCTCGTTGTTGTAGCACAAGGTCTAAGGTGAGGTTTGGGGGATTATGGAAATGGATGAGAAGTGGTGTAGAAGTGGAAGGGGAATGGAAAAATGGTGTTTGGATTATAAGGGGAGAGATGGGAAGCTCACGGCTAGGGAAGGGAGAATGTGTTTGTAATGTGTTGTGTATGAAATGAGATGATCTCCTTGAATGAATGAATGCAAGGGTATTTATAGGAGTAATGGACGGAACATAACAGCTAGGAGGTGGGTGGAAATGTGGCTGCATGTTTGGTGAATGATTATGAGTGAATGCATGTGACTTGTGGCTGCAAAGAGAAGGAGAAAAGCTGGAATTGCATGTGGAGTGTGCTGAAATGAGAATAGGCCACGGCATGGAGTGTGGGATTAATTGAATTGTGGTGCAATGATGAAGAATGCATGTGGAATGGATGCAATGATGAAGAATGAAAGCTGGAAAATAAAAGGGAAAGCTGGAAAGGCATTGAAAGCCCACGGCAAAGGGGTTTTTGGTGGTGTAAATGCATGTGAATGCATGGCATTTGAAGTGATTGTTGTTTGGAAATGAATGTGATGCATGTGAGTGAGAAATGTGGCTGAAATGATGAGAGATTATGCACAGCAATGGGAGCTTCTTTTGTGTGTTTTCAGGTTCTAAGGGCCTAGGGAGCAAGAAAGTGCATTTTGAGGCCATTTGGAGCATTTTTGGGCATGGATTGGATAGCTTATCCATGGAGCCAAGAGGATGGACGAATTTGAAGGCCTTGTATTCACTTTGGACATAAAACAAAGGGCCTAGCCCATTCTCTCTTATTCTCTCCCTTATAGCCATGCAAAGAACCATCCATTCCATAAAAAACAATCCATCAATTCACATGCAAAACCACCATTAACACACATGCACCCAAACAAAGCCAACCTAGCTAACCCTACATGCATTCTTTATTCACTCTTCATCATTGCATTCATTCTCCAAACACTTTCATTAATTAAAACACATTTGCACATCCATTCATTCTTTCCCCAAAGCCGTGCATTCCCAATCCCTTTCCAACATTTCACATGCATTTCCACCTTGGTCATGCTTTCCCATTTCATTATTCATTCACTTTGCATTCATTCAATCAACCCACATGCACTTTAATCATTCAAACATGTAGCCACATAATCATTCACCCTATCCATTCTTTGTCACAAAACAATGTCACATACACTCATCATCACACAACCTAGCTAACCCTACATGCATTATTTATTAACTCTTCATCATGCATCAACATTTTAAATCATCAAAAACCAACCCATTGCTGTGCATAATCTCTCATCATTTCAGCCACATTTCTCACTCACATGCATCACATTCATTTCCAAACAACAATCACTTCAAATGCCATGCATTCACATGCATTTACACCACCAAAAACCCCTTTGCCGTGGGCTTTCAATGCCTTTCCAGCTTTCCCTTTTATTTTCCAGCTTTCATTCTTCATCATTGCATCCATTCCACATGCATTCTTCATCATTGCACCACAATTCAATTAATCCCACACTCCATGCCGTGACCTATTCTCATTTCAGCACACTCCACATGCAATTCCAGCTTTTCTCCTTCTCTTTGCAGCCACAAGTCACATGCATTCACTCATAATCATTCACCAAACATGCAGCCACATTTCCACCCACCTCCTAGCTGTTATGTTCCCTCCATTACTCCTATAAATACCCTTGCATTCATTCATTCAAGGAGATCATCTCATTTCATACACAACACATTACAAACACATTCTCCCTTCCCTAGCCGTGAGCTTCCCATCTCTCCCCTTATAATCCAAACACCATTTTTCCATTCCCCTTCCACTTCTACACCACTCCTCATCCATTTCCATAATCCCCCAAACCTCACCTTAGACCTTGTGCTACAACAACGAGGAAGATAAGAGGGCCTAAACGTTCATACAATTCAAGTTTGAGTTGTTGGAATGTTTAGGTGTTTCTTTGATTTCAAAGTTTAAATTCAATTCTCTTTGTTTTGTACGTATGAGGAATGGAAGAGAAGAGTGCCTAAACGTTCATACAATTCAAGTTTGAGTTGTTGGAATGTTTAGGTGTTTCTTTGATTTCAAAGTTATGAGGAACTAATCCCCCTTTAGCTAGGGGGTGATTCGAAACTATGTTTATATTTGCAATATGAATTGATTAACTTTCGTTGGAATTTCATAAGTTGTTGATTCAATTTGTTTAACCGTTTGATTGATAACTTATTTATGTATGTTTATTAAGAATGCGCGCTTAATTTTCATGCATGAATATGACGCTAGAATATAAGTGAGTTTCACCTAATCGTTATGAACTTATATTCACAAGTAGTGGAGGTTGCTTATAAACAATCGCGTTAAATGAATTCTTGGCACGAGTTTCATGCTCATCATAGTAACGAATGTCGCGTCAACACTTATAGTTTTCATAATGCTTAATGATCTTTGATTGTATCTTTATTGTGCTGTTCACGTAAAGGACTTTTGGAGAATGTTGTGAATTGCGTTGCGCTAACCCATCCAATTCATTAACTTAAGGAAAACTTGACGGTTAATTTAAGCGGACCTAATTAACCCGGAGTGTTGAGTTTCATAATTTATCGAAAGACCAACTGAGAATCAATCTTGTATGCAAGTGTAACATGTATGGAGATGAACCCCTTAGCTAGCATTCATCCATAAATTTCATATTTACATTCTGTCTAGTTTATTAACTTGTTTCGTTATTTCAATTTTCGTAAAAACCTCAATCCCCCTTTTGCTTTAATGTTCATTTTAGTTAGAATTCAATTTAGTTTGTGTTTTTAAAGCATTTTGAGTTTTTGGTTTGTCTTAGTGTTTTAAACTTTAATTTTGCATTCTTTGAGTCTAGTTTAGTGTTTTTAAACTTTATTTTACGTTTTTGAGTCAGTTTCCAAGAGATTTGCAATCCCTCCTAATCCCCGGTCCAGAACGATCCCTACTTATACTTATACTACAATTGTCAAAAGAGGGTTTAATTTGTGTGCGTATAAATCTCGCATCAAATTTTGGCGCCGTTGCCGGGAATTAGCAAATTTGCTAATCTCTTGGATTGTTTGTTTCTGTTATGTATTTTAGTTTTAGTTTTTATGATTTGTGTTTTGTTTGTTGAATTCAAATTCTAGAGAAGAACAACATGGCACTGGATAATGCTTCTCTTTTGTCACAGCTCATGGAAAGGTCTCAAATGCAAAGTGTTGATATATTTGATCTTCAATCAAGAAATAACGTGTTTTCCAATACTTACAATTCGGATTGGAGTGATCATTCAAACTCTATGTGGTGGGAACCTCAACATGTTCAACAAGAAGGATATTGGCAGCCACCACAACCTCATATTCAATATGCCCAACCAAATTTAAGTTCGTCAATAGATTATAATCAAAAGCTTAATGAATTAATTTGTTTGGTGCAGGGCTCACAAAATCAAGACAATGAGGCTCAACAAGAAGGATATTGGCAGCCGTATGAGGAGTTCTATTCAACGCCTATGCGGCCACCACAACCTGCCCAAAGTAATGTAGGTAATTCAAATGATAATGATACGATTTTTCAATTACTTACTACTCTGGAAAAGCAAATTGGGCAGATAGCGGAGTTCGAAGGACAATTTTGCGACCAAGGCGAACTCCCTAGTTCAACCATTGCAAATCAGAAGGGAGAATTTGAAACCACCAATGCTTTCATGTTGAGAAGTGACAAGGAGGTTGGAACGGACCCTCAACCATCAAAATCAAATCACAAGGAAGAGGAATACACCCAACCCACGGAAAGGGTGGAAACACCTTTACCGGAGACTCCTATTGCTCCTATGCCATCTAATACAGGTATGGTTGTTCCAAATTTCATTATTTTTAACCCCGTTCCAACAAGTATCCCTATTCCTTGCAGATTCATGACTTCCAAGGAAGAAGAAGGTGAAAAAGACATCTTGGAAGCCCTTCCAAAGGTGACAAGTAGGGAATGTCATGAATTCATCAAAGAGGACGTTCTTGAAACCACAAAATCCAAAGAAGTTAAATTTGATGACATTGGACAAGTCATAACCATCACTTGCAATCTGGCCAAGTCCAATATCCCTGAAACTTTCAAAGGAGTAGTGTTTGTAATTGAGTTCTTGTCGGACAAAACAAGTAAGTTTTTTTTTCCAAATTCCATTAGATTTTATACTAACTTGCTATTTTTTTTGAATCAGGCACCTACACTAGAATTCAAACCAATGCCGGTTCACTTCAAGTATCACCTTCCATTCAAGGACCAATTCCATGCCGTTTGATTTTATTTATGTTAATAAAAAAAAAAAAAAAAAAAAGAAAAAAGAAAGAAAGATACTAAACATGGAGAAAGATGGAGCCTTCACAGAGGATGTTTACGTGAAGCCCCACTACGAGGCATCGAAGCAGAAGGAATAGAAGCGGAAGGCATAGGAGCAGAAGGCATAGAAGCAGGAGGCATAGAAGCGGAAGGCATCGGAGCGGAAGGCATTGGAGCTAGAGCATTCCAGGCCTCAATACTTGGCCAAACGCTGGATGACCCAGGAAAAAGATGCCTCTGGAGATAAGACGCAAGCCTTTGATGGTCATTGTGAATTCGACCCTTAGATTCTTGTAGCTCATCAAGCTTCCTCTTCATGCCCGCCGAATAGTTATTTGTAAGCACATGCAAACTTCTATTCTCGTACTTAAGCTGTTTGATTTCCTGCTTAAGACTTTCCACCTCTGCCATCAATGATTCCACTTGGCGGGACCGAGCAAGCAGGCGTTGGCCCATGTTGGACACAGAACTCGCACACTGAACACTAAGTGCGAGGGACTCTTGAATGGCCAACTCATCGGACCGTCCTGACAGCAACCTACTATCTTTTGGTGTGAGGAGGTTCCTAGCTACTATTGTAGCTGTTGTGGCGTCCTGCATCACAGAGTCTTCACCTGAAAGAGGACCGTTAGAAGATAAAAAATAAGGGCGCCATACATTACCTTGACGGGGCGCAACCGGATCGCTACTGAGACTCAAATCTAAGCTAAGGTTCGATGAGTTTGCCATTTTTTCAAAAGTGTTCAAAGAGAAGGGGTGGGGATGGAGTTAAAATTTGTCAAAGGGCCGGAGACGATGTTCAAGAATGGGAAATCTTCAGAGTGTGTATGTTGGCAGTGATCGATAGCTCTATAAAAAGCCAAGGCGACGCGTCCACCGATTCAAAGAGCCGGATTTTCCGGCGTAAGTTAGGCGACTCTCCCTCGGCTTTTCAGAAGACGTTTTCAACTTTGTCAAAAGATTTCTTCTTTTCAGAAAACACGTGGAGGCCATCATCGCAACTACACATCTTTAGCCGACAAGCGCAAAGTTCGGCGACGCTTTCTCTGCTTTTCAGAAGACGCGTGCAGCTTTGTCAAAAGGAGCCGCATCTGCACTACCACGTGTCGTTCAGAAAGCAAAAGGGCGTCGTTCAGAAATCGAAGGGGCGTCGTTCAGAAATCGAAGGGGCGCCTGCTCAGAAATCGAAGAGGCGTATTCAAAGATCGAAGAGGCGCCACTATTTCAAAAAGCCGGAGTTGCGGGATCAAAACGTTTGTCGACAAAGGTAAAAAGTACCACCACATGCTATTATCTCTATATATGTCGACCTTCGTCTTTTATGGCAGGGCAAACCTGAAGAAAATGCCCAACTCTCCCTCACCTCTGAGGGCGCACTCCCAGCAAAGCCTTTCGAAATACTAAATTCTTTCTTCTTCCCCAAAGATGATACCAGATGTCTGGAGTACAGATGACCCAGGAGGAAACAGCACAACAAATACATGTGCTGATTCATTCACCGCTTCTTCAAAAGCAAAGGTATCTCATATCATCAAGGTCAAAAGCAAAAGTATCTCATATCATGCTCTTTCCCTGTCTTTTTCTTTGTCCTTGTTCTTACTCGCATGGCAAAGTAAAAGAAGCAATCAGCCGGCACTTGGAGTCAGTCTTCCGATCTTGAGCCAATTGCCTGGAACCTATTCCTGATTGCTTACCTAGCGTTGCTCTCGAGTAGTCATCTTCAACGGTTGATACACTTCCAGAAAAGGGACCACTCCTGCAAAGATTGAACAAAGAAACAGATAAAATGGGTAAGCTCAGACCTTCGGGGGAAACCAAAAGAACCATTCTGCTACCCAGTTCAAGAAGTAGCACAAAGGAAAATCAACGATGGGCAGAAACCAGTTCAAGAGTAAGCCTGTGGAATCACAAAGATCAAAGCCTCAATGCAATTACCAAGGAGAAGATGGAACTTACACTCCATAACCAGATTTGCGTCTCTAAACTCTTCTCTTTGTTAATTACATTCTGCCATGTTTAGTATGTTTAGTTGCTTTTAGTATGTTTAGTTGCTTTTTGTGTGAATCTATGCTTAAAACATTGAGGACAATGTTTGATTTAAGTGTGGGGGGGGGGGGGGGGGGTAACTAAGTATATTTAATGCAAATTCGTGGGATTTTATCACCCATAACTTCAAAGGTTGTTCCTTGCTGTTTTAAGGTGTTTTTTTTAAATTGTTTTAGAGTGTTTTAGTGTGTTTTGTTTTATAACTTCGAAAATCACATAAAAATTTGAAAAATATGTTTTGAAAAACCTAAAAAAAAGAGTGTTTTGAGTCGTTTTTGTGTGTTTGTGTCTTAGGGTACCTTCCAACACAATGATAAGGATTTGGTTTGTAATTGCATGACTGTTAAAAAGAGTTATTAACATAGAGAAAAGTTTGATTTACTCTTGGTATATGCTTGGTTATGGTTATAATGTATGACTTCACATGCAATCATAAAAGAAAAATTCGTTTTAGTAACATGCTTGAAGGAAGGAACTCAAACAAACGCTACAACCCTGTGAGACTCGAGCCATTACCTTCTTTGGAGAGTTATTTTCTGTGATTCTTTGTTTTCTAAAGTTGTTGCATGATCTCATTATTCCTTGCTTGGTTGCTACTTAGAATGCAATTGTATCATGATAGAACTAAATGCTAGAACTTATATCCGTTTCATTCAAAGCATGACATTGAATTGCATAACATATATCAAGATGAAGTTGTGTAGTTGCCACCATAACCAAATAGCCTTACTCCCCATATTTCGTATTTGTTGTAAGTGTTAACCCCGTTGAGCCTCGTTTTGCCTTTATTTCTTGTTTACCCACATCACCCCTTACCTAGCTTAGAGTAGGACTTTCCTATACCCTTGTTCTTAAAGTATAGTGAGCATGACTTAAATGAATTCCTTTTGAGTTACATTATGCAAGAAAATGAGTGTGGGGGAGTAAAAGTTTGTTCTTACGTTTATATGTATGTTTTGAGATTCAAAAGAAAAAGAAGAAGAAAAGAAAAAAAAAAGGGAGTGAAAATAAGTAAGAATGAACTCACGAGCGTTGATGGTTGAAGAAATGGTCCAAAAAGTTGAATATGGCCCTAAGTTTTGTGTGACTTTCCCTTGGGTGTTCAAAGTTGACTTCTGCGTTCTTAAGGGAATTCTAAGTACCTAATTCAATACTTTGCTCACTATTGCTTTAAGAATGTTTGTTTATCCTTCACCTTTCATTGTTAGCCAATACCCTAGCCCCGTTACTACCCTTTGACTTCTGTCTTGAGTGTTATGTGTTTCAAAATGTGGAGTTTGGAATTGATATGAGCTTATGGTGTCACTGGTTCTCGCGTCTAAGTAGTAGCATTCCATTCATGAGATCATATCTAAACATGCTTATTAACTCCAGAAATTGCTTCCTTTGAAATACATATATGTGAGTGTTCGTTTTTATGTTTACATCAATCTTCTCACATATAACTAGTTTAGGGTGTGTAGTCAGAAAATCTGAGTGAAAACTGAGTGCATATCTTGTAAGGAATTGAGCAAATTCTCTAAGGCATGTTACTACATTCAAAACATGGTTTTAAATACTTAATTGTGAAATAGTATGTGGTGGCTGTGATTAAGAATGTAATTAAGTGTGAAGATGACTAAAATCTGTGGGAATGATGATTTTTAACATGTCATGTGCATTGGAAATCCCTAAGACGATTGTTGGAAGGTTTAGGTTTTGTTTTGTTTTTTTTTGTTTTGCTCGAGGACTAGCAAAAGATAAGTGTGGGGGAGTTTGATAGGAGCATATTCATGCGACTTAAATGGCTTGTTCTCGTGCATTTACGTTATGTTTCTCTCGTTATTTTAGTCCTTTATGCTTCTTTTGTGTGTTTTCAGGTTCTAAGGGCCTAGGGAGCAAGAAAGTGCATTTTGAGGCCATTTGGAGCATTTTTGGGCATGGATTGGATAGCTTATCCATGGAGCCAAGAGGATGGACGAATTTGAAGGCCTTGTATTCACTTTGGACATAAAACAAAGGGCCTAGCCCATTCTCTCTTATTCTCTCCCTTATAGCCATGCAAAGAACCATCCATTCCATCAAAAACAATCCATCAATTCACATGCAAAACCACCATTAACACACATGCACCCAAACAAAGCCAACCTAGCTAACCCTACATGCATTCTTTATTCACTCTTCATCATTGCATTCATTCTCCAAACACTTTCATTAATTAAAACACATTTGCACATCCATTCATTCTTTCCCCAAAGCCGTGCATTCCCAATCCCTTTCCAACATTTCACATGCATTTCCACCTTGGTCATGCTTTCCCATTTCATTATTCATTCACTTTGCATTCATTCAATCAACCCACATGCACTTTAATCATTCAAACATGTAGCCACATAATCATTCACCCTATCCATTCTTTGTCACAAAACAATGTCACATACACTCATCATCACACAACCTAGCTAACCCTACATGCATTATTTATTAACTCTTCATCATGCATCAACATTTTAAATCATCAAAAACCAACCCATTGCTGTGCATAATCTCTCATCATTTCAGCCACATTTCTAACTCACATGCATCACATTCATTTCCAAACAACAATCACTTCAAATGCCATGCATTCACATGCATTTACACCACCAAAAACCCCTTTGCCGTGGGCTTTCAATGCCTTTCCAGCTTTCCCTTTTATTTTCCAGCTTTCATTCTTCATCATTGCATCCATTCCACATGCATTCTTCATCATTGCACCACAATTCAATTAATCCCACACTCCATGCCGTGGCCTATTCTCATTTCAGCACACTCCACATGCAATTCCAGCTTTTCTCCTTCTCTTTGCAGCCACAAGTCACATGCATTCACTCATAATCATTCACCAAACATGCAGCCACATTTCCACCTACCTCCTAGCTGTTATGTTCCCTCCATTACTCCTATAAATACCCTTGCATTCATTCATTCAAGGAGATCATCTCATTTCATACACAACACATTACAAACACATTCTCCCTTCCCTAGCCGTGAGCTTCCCATCTCTCCCCTTATAATCCAAACACCATTTTTCCATTCCCCTTCCACTTCTACACCACTCCTCATCCATTTCCATAATCCCCCAAACCTCACCTTAGACCTTGTGCTACAACAACGAGGAAGATAAGAGGGCCTAAACGTTCATACAATTCAAGTTTGAGTTGTTGGAATGTTTAGGTGTTTCTTTGATTTCAAAGTTTAAATTCAATTCTCTTTGTTTTGTACGTATGAGGAATGGAAGAGAAGAGTGCCTAAACGTTCATACAATTCAAGTTTGAGTTGTTGGAATGTTTAGGTGTTTCTTTGATTTCAAAGTTATGAGGAACTAATCCCCCTTTAGCTAGGGGGTGATTCGAAACTATGTTTATATTTGCAATATGAATTGATTAACTTTCGTTGGAATTTCATAAGTTGTTGATTCAATTTGTTTAACCGTTTGATTGATAACTTATTTATGTATGTTTATTAAGAATGCGCGCTTAATTTTCATGCATGAATATGACGCTAGAATATAAGTGAGTTTCACCTAATCGTTATGAACTTATATTCACAAGTAGTGGAGGTTGCTTATAAACAATCGCGTTAAATGAATTCTTGGCACGAGTTTCATGCTCATCATAGTAACGAATGCCGCGTCAACACTTATAGTTTTCATAATGCTTAATGATCTTTGATTGTATCTTTATTGTGTTGTTCACGTAAAGGACTTTTGGAGAATGTTGTGAATTGCGTTGCGCTAACCCATCCAATTCATTAACTTAAGGAAAACTTGACGGTTAATTTAAGCGGACCTAATTAACTCGGAGTGTTGAGTTTCATAATTGATAGGAGCATATTCATGCGACTTAAATGGCTTGTTCTCGTGCATTTACGTTATGTTTCTCTCGTTATTTTAGTCCTTTATGCTTCTTTTGTGTGTTTTCAGGTTCTAAGGGCCTAGGGAGCAAGAAAGTGCATTTTGAGGCCATTTGGAGCATTTTTGGGCATGGATTGGATAGCTTATCCATGAAGCCAAGAGGATGGACGAATTTGAAGGCCTTGTATGCACTTGAAGACACAAAACAATGGCCCTAACCCAATCACATAACACCTTGCCATGGGCTTAACACAAACACCATTCCTTGCCATGCAAGGAGGAACAATTTGGGTCCATTTCATGTACTTAAACTCTAGCCCAATCCACAATCACTTCAAAGCCATGCAAAACCTTTCAACACCCTTTAATCATCCCCCTTTAAGTTATGATTTTATTTCCTAACCCTACATGCATTATTTATTAGCTCCCATTCCCTTATGCCATTTTCAGATTTCCACCCACTAACCTAGTCATCAACACATGCATTCACTTCATCATTACACCACCACTCATTCTTTAATCCACATGCACATTCAATCATTCACTCAAGCACCCTTGTGCCATGTTTCCCCCTTTGTTCCCACCCATCACATGCATCATCATCAAACAAACATTGCAGCCACTATCCAACCACTTCCTATCCCTCCAAAACACTCCTCATCCCCCAAAAACTCACCTTAGACCTTGTGCTACAACAACGAAGAAGAGAAGAGTGCCTAAACGTTCATACAATTCAAGTTTGAGTTGTTGGAATGTTTAGGTGTTTCTTTGATTTCAATGTTTAAATTCAATTTTCTTTGTTTTGTAATGGAAGAGAAGAGTGCCTAAACGTTCATGCAATTCAGTTTGAGTTGTTGGAATGTTTAGGTGTTTCTTTGATTTCAAAGTTATGAGGAACTAAACCCCCTTTAGCTAGGGGGTGATTCGAAACTATGTTTATATTTGCAATATGAATTGATTACTTTTGGTTGGAATTTCATAAGTTGTGGATTCAATTCGTTTAACTGTTTGATTGATAACTTATTTATGTATGTTCATTGAGATTGCAAGCTTAATTTTCATGCATGAATATGACGCTAGAATATAAGTGAGTTTCACCTAATCGTTATGAACTTATATTCACAAGTAGTGGAGGTTGCTTATAAACAATCGCGTTAAACGAATTCTTGGCATAAGTTTCATGCGTATTCCATAGTAACGAATGCCTCGTCAACACTTATAATTTTCATTGAACTTAATGATCTTTGTTGAATGTCTCTATCATGCGTATTCCATAGTTAGGGACTTTGATTAAGAATAATTTGGTTGTAATGCGTATTCCATTCAATCCAACGAATTTAGGGAAATCTGAAAGTTAATCTAAGCGGACCTAATTAACTTGGAGCATTGAGTTTCACAACTTATCGAAAGACCAACTGAGAATCAATTTTGTTTGCAAGTGTAACATGTGTGGAGAAGAACCCCTTGGCTATTCCATCATCCATATTTTCATCACATTCATATTTACATTTTGCCTTTAATTATATTCTGTCTTTTTAATTTAATATCGTCCAAACACATTTCCCCCATATTTCGTTGAGTCTTAATCATTCGTATTTGTTTTATTTTTGTATCTTTAAGCTTTTGGAGTCATAAACACTTGCAAATTCGTCTAAATCAAGTTCTAGCTTCTATTTGAGTCAATTTGATTGTTTTAGACAATTTGAGTTTTTTCAAAGCCATTCTGAGTCATAGTAGTCTTGTTAAGAGTATTTTAATTTAGTTTTTATGTTTTTAAGTCAATTTAGAAGGTTTTAGCAAGCCCTCCTAATCCCCGGTCTAGAACGATCCCTCACTTATCCATTCTACTACAATTGTCAAACGAGGGTTTAATTTGAGTGTCAAGTAAATCTCGCATCAAATTTTGCCGAACGATCCCTCACTTATCCATTCTACTACAATTGTCAAACGAGGGTTTAATTTGAGTGTCAAGTAAATCTCGCATCAAATTTTGGCGCCGTTGCCGGGGATTAGGAGGGCTTGCTAAAACCTTCTAAATTGACTTAAAAACATAAAAACTAAATTAAAATACTCTTAACAAGACTACTATGACTCAGAATGGCTTTGAAAAAACTCAAATTGTCTAAAACAATCAAATTGACTCAAATAGAAGCTAGAACTTGATTTAGACGAATTTGCAAGTGTTTATGACTCCAAAAGCTTAAAGATACAAAAATAAAACAAATACGAATGATTAAGACTCAACGAAATATGGGGGAAATGTGTTTGGACGATATTAAATTAAAAAGACAGAATATAATTAAAGGCAAAATGTAAATATGAATGTGATGAAAATATGGATGATGGAATAGCCAAGGGGTTCTTCTCCACACATGTTACACTTGCAAACAAAATTGATTCTCAGTTGGTCTTTCGATAAGTTGTGAAACTCAATGCTCCAAGTTAATTAGGTCCGCTTAGATTAACTTTCAGATTTCCCTAAATTCGTTGGATTGAATGGAATACGCATTACAACCAAATTATTCTTAATCAAAGTCCCTAACTATGGAATACGCATGATAGAGACATTCAACAAAGATCATTAAGTTCAATGAAAATTATAAGTGTTGACGAGGCATTCGTTACTATGGAATACACATGAAACTTATGCCAAGAATTCGTTTAACGCGATTGTTTATAAGCAACCTCCACTACTTGTGAATATAAGTTCATAACGATTAGGTGAAACTCACTTATATTCTAGCGTCATATTCATGCATGAAAATTAAGCTTGCAATCTCAATGAACATACATAAATAAGTTATCAATCAAACAGTTAAACGAATTGAATCCACAACTTATGAAATTCCAACCAAAAGTAATCAATTCATATTGCAAATATAAACATAGTTTCGAATCACCCCCTAGCTAAAGGGGGTTTAGTTCCTCATAACTTTGAAATCAAAGAAACACCTAAACATTCCAACAACTCAAACTGAATTGGATGAACGTTTAGGCACTCTTCTCTTCCATTACAAAACAAAGAAAATTGAATTTAAACATTGAAATCAAAGAAACACCTAAACATTCCAACAACTCAAACTTGAATTGTATGAACGTTTAGGCACTCTTCTCTTCTTCGTTGTTGTAGCACAAGGTCTAAGGTGAGTTTTTGGGGGATGAGGAGTGTTTTGGAGGGATAGGAAGTGGTTGGATAGTGGCTGCAATGTTTGTTTGATGATGATGCATGTGATGGGTGGGAACAAAGGGGGAAACATGGCACAAGGGTGCTTGAGTGAATGATTGAATGTGCATGTGGATTAAAGAATGAGTGGTGGTGTAATGATGAAGTGAATGCATGTGTTGATGACTAGGTTAGTGGGTGGAAATCTGAAAATGGCATAAGGGAATGGGAGCTAATAAATAATGCATGTAGGGTTAGGAAATAAAATCATAACTTAAAGGGGGATGATTAAAGGGTGTTGAAAGGTTTTGCATGGCTTTGAAGTGATTGTGGATTGGGCTAGAGTTTAAGTACATGAAATGGACCCAAATTGTTCCTCCTTGCATGGCAAGGAATGGTGTTTGTGTTAAGCCCATGGCAAGGTGTTATGTGATTGGGTTAGGGCCATTGTTTTGTGTCTTCAAGTGCATACAAGGCCTTCAAATTCGTCCATCCTCTTGGCTCCATGGATAAGCTATCCAATCCATGCCCAAAAATGCTCCAAATGGCCTCAAAATGCACTTTCTTGCTCCCTAGGCCCTTAGAACCTGAAAACACACAAAAGAAGCATAAAGGACTAAAATAACGAGAGAAACATAACGTAAATGCACGAGAACAAGCCATTTAAGTCGCATGAATATGCTCCTATCAAATACCCCCACACTTAGCTTTTGCTAGTCCTCGAGCAAAACAGAATAAAAACAAATAAACAAAACGACACTAAACACGTAAAACACAACCTAAACCTTCCAACAACCGTCTTAGGGATTTCCAATGCACATGACATGTTAAAAATCATCATTCTCACAGATTTTAGTCATCTTCACACTGAAGTACATTCTTAATCATAGTCACCATATACTAGTTCACAATTAAGCATTTAAAACCATGTTTTGAATGTAGTAACATGCCTTAGAGAATTTGCTCAATTCCTTACAAGATATGCACTCGATTTTCACTCAGAATTTCTAACTACACACCCTAATCTAGTCATATGTGAGAAGGTTGATGTAACATGAAAACGAACACTCACATATAAGTATCACAAAAAACACAATATCTGGAGTTAATAAGCATGTTTAGATATGATCTCATGAATGGAATGCTACTACTTAGACGCGAGAACCAGTGACACCATAAGCTCATACCAAGTTCAAACTCCACAAATTGAAATACACAACACTCAAGATAGAAGTCAAGGGTTGTAACGGGGCTTGGGGTATGTGGATAACAAAGAAGGGATATGGAAAACAAAGGTTCTTAAAGAAATAGTGAGCAAAGCATTTGAATCAACTTAGAATTCACTTTTGAATGAAAACTCAACTTTTGAACAAAAAGGGAGAATTTAGACAATTTACGCCCAGAATTGGTGTTTTGGAACCTTTCTTCAATCACTTATTCTTTTCTCTTTTTTTTTTTTTTTTTTTCTTTTTTTTTTCTTTTCTTTTTCTTTTCTTTTGAATCTCAAAACATAAACACTTAAACATTCTCTCCCCCACACTTATTTTCTTTCATAATGTAACTCAAAAGGAATTCAATTAAGTCATGCTCACTATCTTTTAAGAACAAGGGTGGGGATTGTCCTAAACTAGGCTAGGTGAGGAAAAAGTGGGTTAACAAAGAACATGGGCTAACACGGCTCAACGGGGGTACAACTTACAACATATACGAAATATGGGAAGTGAGGCTATTTGGCTATGGTGGCAACTACACAACTTCATCTTGATATATGTTATGCAATTCAATGTCATGCTTTGAATGAAACGGATATAAGTTCTAGCATTTAGTTCTATCATGATACAATTGCATTCTAAGTAGTAACCAAGCAAGGAATAATGAGATCATGCAACAACTTTAGAAAACAAAGAATCACAGAAAATAACTCTCCAAAGAAGGTAATGGCTCGAGTCTCACAGGGTTGTAGCGTTTGTTTGAGTTCCTTCCTTCAAGCATGTTACAAAAACGAATTTTTCTTTTATGATTGCATGTGAAGTCATACATTATAACCATAACTAAGCATAAACCAAGAGTAAATCAAACTTTTCTCTATGTTTATAACTCTTTTTAACAGTCATGCAATTACAAACCAAATCCTCGTCAAACGTTGGAAGGTACCCTAAGACACAAACACACAAAAACGACTCAAAACACTCTTTTTAGGCTTTTCAAAACATTTTCTTCAAATTTTTATGTGATTTTCGGAGTTATAAAACAACACACACTAAAACACTCTAAAACAATTTAAAAACACCTTAAAACAGTAAGGAACAACATTTGAAGTTATGGGTGATAAAATCCCACGAATTTGCATTAACAACATTAGTTACCCCCCCACACTTAAATCAAACATTGTCCTCAATGTTTTAAGCATAGATTCACACAAAACATAAGTAAACACACAAACAACAACTAAACATACTAAACATGGCAAAATGTAATTAACAAAGAGAAGAGTTTAGGGACGCAAATCTGGTTATGGAGTGTAAATTCCCTCTTCTCTTTGTTGATTGCATTGAGGCTTGATCTTGATGATTCCACAGGCTTACTCTCGAACTGGTTTCCGCCCATCATTGATTTTCCTTTGTGCTACTGGGCTGGAGGATTCTTTTGGTCTTCCCCGAAGGTCTGAGCTTACCCCTTTGGTCTGTTTCTTTGTTCAATCTTTCCAATTCGTATTGAAAAGGGTTGGAGGATAACTCAGCCTATGTTTGTCTCCACATGCTTCAATGTATCATTTTCACTTGCCTTACTCACTCCCCTTTGCAGAAGTGGTCCTTTCTCCGGAAGTGTATCAACCGTTGAAGATGACTACTCGAGAGCAACGCTAGGTAAGCAATCAGGAATAGATCCCAGGCAGTTGGCTCCAGATCGGAAGACTGACTCCAAGTGCCGGCTGATTGCTTCTTTTACTTTGCTATGCGAGTAAGAACAAGGACAAAGAAAAAGACAGGGAAAGAGCATGATATGAGATACTTTTGCTTTTGACCTTGATGATATGAGATACCTTTGCTTTTGAAGAAGCGGTGAATGAATCAGCACATGTATTTGTTGTGCTGTTTCCTCCTGGGTCATCTGTACTCCAGACATCTGGTATCATCTTTTGGGGAAAAAGAAAGAATTTAGTATTTTCGAAAGGCTTTGCTGGGAGTGCACCCTCAGAGGTGAGGGAGAGTTGGGCATTTTCTTCAGGTTTGTGATAGGAGCATATTCATGCGACTTAAATGGCTTGTTCTCGTGCATTTACGTTATGTTTCTTTAGTTATTTTAGTACTTTAAGCTATTTTTGTGTGTTTGTAGGTCCAAAGGGCTAAAGGAGCAAAAAGATGCATTTTGGAGACTTTTGGAGCACTTTTGGGCTTAGGATGGATAGCTTATGCTTGGAGCCAAAGTGTTGGACGAAATTGAAGACCTAATTGAAGACCAAAGTGTTGGAACCTTGTTCCCTTTAGTTTTAGGACATTTAAACCTTTCCTATATCCTTAGCCGTGCATAACATTCCAACATTCCACTCCTTCATTTCAGCCACACTCCCACATATCATTACATATCATTCACCACTTATCATATCATCCACTTATCATATCATTCACTTATCTTATCATCCACTTATCATATCATTCACTTATCTTATCATTCACTTATCATATCATTCACTTATCATATCACACACTTATCACTTATCACAACAACAACCTTGCACATGCACATTCATCCACATGCACCCATAATCATTCACTCATCTTTAATCCACATGCATCTTCCATAAATCAAATCAGCCACATCCACATGCACTTATTCCACTTCATCATTACACCACATTCTCTCTCTTTAATCCACATGCATTCATCATCATTCACTCTAGTTTTAATTCCACATGCATTTCCACCCACATGCAACCATAATCATTCATACCTATCAGCCACATGCATTCAATCATTCACTCCACACTCATTGCACATGCATTCCCTTTCATTTCTGTCAAAGCACATGCATTCCCACCCTTTAATCACATGCATAAATCAGCACATGCATCTCCCATCACCATTTCAGATTTCCACCAAGTTCCTAGCTGTCATGTTCCCTCTCTTTCTCCCTATAAATACCATACACAATTCATTTCACAACAGAAATTGGTCCCTTGGGGCCGTGCCCTTCACAAAGTCCATCCATTCCATTCATACACTTCATCCATTGCAGAAATGTAGACCATAAACCACCTTTGTGCCGTGAGTCTTCCCCTACAAATCCAAACACCATCCTTCCATATTCCACCACTCCTCTTCCATTCCTCCACCACTCCCCAAACCATTCACACCATCAGACTATCCCTAGACCTTGTGCTACAACGAAGAGGAAGAGAAGAGTGCCTAAACGTTCATACAATTCAAGTTTGAGTTGTTGGAATGTTTAGGTGTTTCTTTGATTTCAATGTTTAAATTCAATACTCTTTGTTTTGTACGAATGAGGAATGGAAGAGAAGAGTGCCTAAACGTTCATACAATTCAAGTTTGAGTTGTTGGAATGTTTAGGTGTTTCTTTGATTCTCTTTGTTTTGTACCATGAGGAACTAAACCCCCCCTTTGGTTAGGGGGTGATTCGAATATATGTTTATGCTTGCATTTTGATTTGAATACTTCTAATTGCGTTTCATAAGTTGTGGATTCAATTTGTTTAACCGTTTGATTGATAACTTATTTATGTATGTTTATTGAGAATGCGCGCTTAATTTTCATGCATGAATATGACGCTAGAATATAAGTAAGTTTCACCTAATCGTTATGAACTTATATTCACAAGTAGTGGAGGTTGCTTATAAACAATCGCGTTAAACAAATTCTTGGCATAAGTTTCATGCAATCCATAGTAATGAATGCCTCGTCAACACTTATAATTTTCATAGAGCGTAATGATTCTTGCTTGTATCTCTTCTATGCATTCATGTTGAGGACTTGTGGGGAATGTTTTGAATTGTTGTATGCGCTAACCCATCCAATTCAATAACGTTAGGAAGATTTGAAGGTTAATTAGTGCATCACGGTTAACTTGGAGCGTTGAGAATTCATGGTTTATTGAAATGCAATTGGAAATCGTTTTATTATGCAAGTGTAACATGTATGGAGATGAACCCCTTAGCTATTCTATCATCCATTCATTCCATTCCATCAAATTCGTTTTACAATCTGTTTTGTTATTTCAATTTTCGTATAAACCTAAATCCCCCTTTACTTTAATGTCAAATTAGTTAGAAATCAATTTAGTTTGTGTTTTTAAGAGTCTTGAGTCAAGTTACAACTTAATTTCGTCCAAATTTGTGTTTATACTCAAAACTGCCCAGAAAGTGGTTTTTAGGCAGATTTGAGAGTGTTTGTGCTGTTTTGAGTCTTTTAGTTTGTTTGAGTGTTTTAAAGTTTAGTTTTGCATTCTTTGAGTCTAGTTTAGTGTTTTATATTGTGTTTTTACGTTTTTGAGTCAAATCCAAGTGATTAACAATCCCTCCTAATCCCCGGTCCAGAACGATCCCTACTTGCACCTATACTACAATTGATAAAAAGAGGGTTTAATTTGTGCGCGTTTAATTCTCGCATCAGTTTGCTCTGCCATAAAAGACGAAGGTCGACATATATAGAGATAATAGCAAGTGGTGGTACTTTTTACCTTTGTCGACAAACGTTTTGATCCCGCAACTCTGGCTTTTTGAAATAGTGGCGCCTCTTCGATTTCTGAATACGCCTCTTCGATTTCTGAGCAGGCGCCCCTTCGATTTCTGAGCGACACGTGGTAGTGCAGATGCGGCTCCTTTTGACAAAGCTGCACGCGTCTTCTGAAAAGTAGAGAAAGCGTCGCCGAACTTTGCGCTTGTCGGCTAAAGATGTGTAGTTGTGATGATGGCCTCCACGTGTTGTCTGAAAAGAAGAAATCTTTTGACAAAGTTGAACGCGCCTTCTGAAAAGCCGAGAAAGCGTCGCCTAAATTACGCCGGAAATTCCGGCTTTTTGAATTGGTGGACGCGTCGCCTTGGCTTTTTTATTGAGCTATCGATCACCACAACAAACACACTCTGAAGAAAATCGACTCCGGCCCTTTGAAATTTAACTCCATCCCTTCTCTTTGAACACTTTTGAAAAATGGCAAACTCATCGAACCTTAGCTTGGAATTGAGCCTTAGCAGTGATACGGGCGCGCCGTGTCAAGGTAACGTATGGCGCCCTTCTTTCTTTTCTTCTAACGGTCCTCTCACAGGTGAAGACTCCGTGATGCAGGACGCCACAACAGCTACAATAGTAGCTAGGAACCTCCTCACTCCAAAAGATAGTAGGCTGCTGTCAGGACGGTCCGATGAGTTGGCCGTTCAAGAGTCCCTCGCACTTAGTGTTCAGTGTGCGAGTTCTGTATCCAACATGGGCCAACGCCTGCTTGCCCGCTCCCGTCAGGTGGAATCATTGATGGCAGAGGTGGAAAGTCTCAAGCAAGAGATCCAGCAGCTGAAGTATGAGAATAGAAGTTTGCACGTGCTTGCAAACAACTATTCGACGGGCATGAAGAGGAAGCTTGATGAGCTGCAAGAGTCTGAAGGTCGGATTCACAGTGACCGTCAAAGGTTTTCATCTTTCCTCCAGAGGCACCTTTTTCCTGGCTCATCCAGCGCTTGGCCAAGTATTGAGGCCTGGAATGCTCTATCTTCGATGCCTCCCGCTCCGATGCCTTCTGCTCCTGTGCCTTCTGTTCCTACGCCTTCCGCTCCGATGCCTTCTGTTCCTACGCCTTCCGCTTCAAGAGTAAAGCCACGTAGTGGGGCTTCAAGCAAACAACCTTTGTGAAGCACCATCTTTCTTTGTTTAGCAGTGCCTATCAATAAATCAAACATTTTCTCAATGTTACAATCATAGACTCAAACAATTAATAAACAAACAAACAATAACAACTAAACAACCTAACAAGGCAGAAACGAAATAGCAACAAAGAGAAGAGTTTTTTTTTTTTTTTTTTTTTTTTTTTTTTTTTTTTTTTTTTTTTTTTTTAGGAATCTGGATTTGGAGTGCTTTCTAAGTCTTCCTTTGTTGAATGCATGGGTTGCCTCCCAAGTAGCGCTTTCTTTTACGTCTTGCAGCCGGACGGTACCTCCGTTTAAGCTTGACTAGGTTCCACGGCATGGAGGGGTACCTCCTCCACGACATGCTCCTCAAACATCTCGTAATAGGGCTTCAATCGATGCCCATTCACTTTGAATTCTTGCTGCGTCCTTGAACTTTTGATTTGCACTGCACCATGAGGGAAAACATTAGTAACAACAAACAGGCCAATCCATTTAGAACGCAACTTACCAGGAAACAAACGTAGGCGAGAGTTGAAAAGTAACACTTTCTGCCCAACTGTGAAGGTCTTGGTTCGAATCATTTTATCATGGAATGCTTTGGTCTTGGCTTTGTACATCCGGGCATTCTCATAGGCTTCATTCCGAATCTCCTCAAGTTCATTCAATTGGAGCTTCCTATGAACTCCCGCTGCATCTATGTCCATGTTGAAAGTCTTCACGGCCCAATGTGCCTTGTGCTCTAACTCTACGGGCAAATGACATGGCTTACCATAGACGAGCCGAAAAGGTGACATCCCAATGGGTGTTTTGTATGCCGTACGATACGCCCACAATGCATCGTTTAAGCGCAAACTCCAATCCTTCCTTGTAGGCCCCACGGTCTTCTCAAGAATTTGCTTGATTTCCCTATTCGAAACCTCGGCTTGCCCGCTCGTTTGAGGATGATAAGGTGTGGCCACCTTATGCGTGACATTGTACTTTTTGAGCAACGCCTTGATGGTTCGATTACAAAAATGGGAACCTCCATCACTGATTAGCACTCGTGGCATTCCAAACCTTGCAAAAATGTTAGTTTTCACAAAATCTGCAACCACTCGAGAATCATTAGTTCGGGTGGCTTTTGCTTCCACCCATTTCGACACATAGTCCACAGCAAGCAATATATAAAGAAACCCATGTGACGAAGGAAAGGGACCCATAAAATCAATACCCCAAACATCAAAGATTTCAACACTAAAAATGGGGGTTTGCGGCATTTGTTGTTTAGGACCAATATTGCCCGTTCTTTGGCATCTATCACAAGACATACAAAAGGTTCTAGCATCCCTAAATATAGTCGGCCAATAAAAACCACATTCTAGAACCTTGAGGGCAGTGCGTTGTGTGCCAAAATGACCACCACATGCATATGTGTGACAAAAGCTTAGAATTGAGTGAAATTCAGAATCATGCACACATCTACGTACAATTTGATCTGAGCAATACTTCCACAAATAAGGGTCATCCCAAACATAGAAACGTGCATCATTTTTAAGCTTATCACGTTGGTGCTTGTTTAGTTCATTAGGAATTTGTTTAGCCACCAAGTAATTCACTAAATCTGCATACCATGGTTCACTTACCTCAATGGATAGCAGCTGCTCATCGGGAAAAGTTTCAGGGATAGGTACGGCATGTTCATGCTCCTCGTGGATCATTCGGCTTAAATGGTCAGCCACTACATTCTCGCTTCCTTTCTTATCCCGGACTTCAATATCAAATTCTTGAAGAAGAAGAATCCAACAGATAAGCCTCGGCTTTGCTTCCTTTTTCGTGAGCAAGTACCTCAAAGCTGCATGATCAGAATAAACGATTACTTTAGTACCAATTAAATATGAACGGAATTTATCTAAAGCAAAAACCACAGCTAGAAGTTCTTTTTCCGTCGTGGAGTAGTTCAATTGGGCATCATTGAGAGTCCGAGAGGCATAGTATATGACATGCGGCCGCTTGTCTCTTCTTTGTCCTAGAACAACTCCTAATGCATAGTCGGATGCATCGCACATGAGCTCGAACGGAAGGCTCCAATCTGGAGGTACAATAATGGGGGCCGAGACTAGCTTCTCCTTGAGTTGGTTAAATGCCGAATTACACTCTTCATCAAACTTGAATGGCACATCTTTTTGAAGCAATCGGCAAAGAGGGTTGGACATCTTGGAGAAGTCCTTGATAAAACGCCTATAGAACCCTGCATGGCCAAGAAACGAACGTACCTCTCTAACCGAAGTAGGAGAGGGTAAGTGACGTACAAGGTCTATTTTCGATTTATCTACTTCAATTCCTTTTTTTGAAACAATATGTCCTAAAACTATACCTTGTTTCACCATAAAGTGACATTTCTCCCAATTCAAGACAAGGTTAGTTTCAACACATCGTTTCAAAATTAAGGTCAGATTATCCAAGCAATTATCAAATGAACTCCCAAATACACTGAAATCATCCATGAAAACCTCAATGATCTTTTCAACAAAATCGGAAAATATACTTACCATACACCTTTAGAAAGTGGCCGGTGCGTTGCATAAGCCAAATGGCATGCGACGATAAGCAAATGTTCCAAAGAGACATGTGAATGTGGTCTTCTCTTGATCATCCGGGGCTATCACAATTTGGTTATATCCAGAGTATCCATCAAGAAAACAGTAAAAAGCATGACCGGCTAACCTTTCGAGCATCTGGTCGATGAATGGCAAAGGAAAGTGATATTTCCTAGTCATGGCATTTAGCTTCCGGTAATCGATACATACTCGCCATCCAGTCTGAATGCGTGTAGGCACGAGCTCATTCTCATCATTCTTGATAACAGTTACTCCGGACTTCTTGGGAACGACTTGAACTGGAGAGACCCAACGGCTATCGGAGATAGGGTAGATCACTCCGCAATCCAAAAGCTTGATTATTTCCTTCTTCACCACTTCCATCATCGGAGGGTTGAGACGGCGTTGAGCCTCTCGAGTTGGTTTAGCCCCCTCCTCAAGAAGTATACGGTGCATGCATGTGGTAGGGCTTATTCCTTTAATGTCGGCCAAAGTCCACCCTATGGCCGTTTTGTGCTCTCGCAGCACCCTCACAAGCTTCTCCTCCTCCATTGCCGTGAGACTTGATGAAATGATGACGGGCAATGTTTCGCCTTTTCCCAAAAACACATACTTCAAATGGTCCGGCAACGGCTTAAGTTCAAGCGATGGTGCCTGAACAACAGAAGGTAGCATCTTAGTGGAAACTGAATTTGAAAGTGAGAGTGGAACCTTACCATATTGTTGTGGCAATGACTCAAGGGCTGCCACAACCTCAATTATTTCTTCACTAGAACCCATTGCAAAGAATTCCTCCTCCTTGCCGTGGCCTATAATTTATCGAAAGACCAACTGAGAATCAATCTTGTATGCAAGTGTAACATGTATGGAGATGAACCCCTTAGCTAGCATTCATCCATAAATTTCATATTTACATTCTGTCTAGTTTATTAACTTGTTTCGTTATTTCAATTTTCGTAAAAACCTCAATCCCCCTTTTGCTTTAATGTTCATTTTAGTTAGAATTCAATTTAGTTTGTGTTTTTAAAGCATTTTGAGTTTTTGGTTTGTCTTAGTGTTTTAAACTTTGATTTTGCATTCTTTGAGTCTAGTTTAGTGTTTTTAAACTTTATTTTACGTTTTTGAGTCAGTTTCCAAGAATGGCAAGTTTTTGAGTCAGTTTTTGATTTATACGCACACAAATTAAACCCTCTTTTGACAATTGTAGTATAAGTATAAGTAGGGATCGTTCTGGACCGGGGATTAGGAGGGATTGCAAATCTCTTGGAAACTGACTCAAAAACGTAAAATAAAGTTTAAAAACACTAAACTAGACTCAAAGAACGCAAAATTAAAGTTTAAAACACTAAGACAAACCAAAAACTCAAAATGCTTTAAAAACACAAACTAAATTGAATTCTAACTAAAATGAACATTAAAGCAAAAGGGGGATTGAGGTTTTTACGAAAATTGAAATAACGAAACAAGTTAATAAACTAGACAGAATGTAAATATGAAATTTATGGATGAATGCTAGCTAAGGGGTTCATCTCCATACATGTTACACTTGCATACAAGATTGATTCTCAGTTGGTCTTTCGATAAATTATGAAACTCAACACTCCGGGTTAATTAGGTCCGCTTAAATTAACCGTCAAGTTTTCCTTAAGTTAATGAATTGGATGGGTTAGCGCAACGCAATTCACAACATTCTCCAAAAGTCCTTTACGTGAACAGCACAATAAAGATACAATCAAAGATCATTAAGCATTATGAAAACTATAAGTGTTGACGCGGAATTCGTTACTATGATGAGCATGAAACTCGTGCCAAGAATTCATTTAACGCGATTGTTTATAAGCAACCTCCACTACTTGTGAATATAAGTTCATAACGATTAGGTGAAACTCACTTATATTCTAGCGTCATATTCATGCATGAAAATTAAGCGCGCATTCTTAATAAACATACATAAATAAGTTATCAATCAAACGGTTAAACAAATTGAATCAACAACTTATGAAATTCCAACGAAAGTTAATCAATTCATATTGCAAATATAAACATAGTTTCGAATCACCCCCTAGCTAAAGGGGGATTAGTTCCTCATAACTTTGAAATCAAAGAAACACCTAAACATTCCAACAACTCAAACTTGAATTGTATGAACGTTTAGGCACTCTTCTCTTCCATTCCTCATACGTACAAAACAAAGAGAATTGAATTTAAACTTTGAAATCAAAGAAACACCTAAACATTCCAACAACTCAAACTTGAATTGTATGAACGTTTAGGCCCTCTTATCTTCCTCGTTGTTGTAGCACAAGGTCTAAGGTGAGGTTTGGGGGATTATGGAAATGGATGAGGAGTGGTGTAGAAGTGGAAGGGGAATGGAAAAATGGTGTTTGGATTATAAGGGGAGAGATGGGAAGCTCACGGCTAGGGAAGGGAGAATGTGTTTGTAATGTGTTGTGTATGAAATGAGATGATCTCCTTGAATGAATGAATGCAAGGGTATTTATAGGAGTAATGGAGGGAACATAACAGCTAGGAGGTGGGTGGAAATGTGGCTGCATGTTTGGTGAATGATTATGAGTGAATGCATGTGACTTGTGGCTGCAAAGAGAAGGAGAAAAGCTGGAATTGCATGTGGAGTGTGCTGAAATGAGAATAGGCCACGGCATGGAGTGTGGGATTAATTGAATTGTGGTGCAATGATGAAGAATGCATGTGGAATGGATGCAATGATGAAGAATGAAAGCTGGAAAATAAAAGGGAAAGCTGGAAAGGCATTGAAAGCCCACGGCAAAGGGGTTTTTGGTGGTGTAAATGCATGTGAATGCATGGCATTTGAAGTGATTGTTGTTTGGAAATGAATGTGATGCATGTGAGTTAGAAATGTGGCTGAAATGATGAGAGATTATGCACAGCAATGGGTTGGTTTTTGATGATTTAAAATGTTGATGCATGATGAAGAGTTAATAAATAATGCATGTAGGGTTAGCTAGGTTGTGTGATGATGAGTGTATGTGACATTGTTTTGTGACAAAGAATGGATAGGGTGAATGATTATGTGGCTACATGTTTGAATGATTAAAGTGCATGTGGGTTGATTGAATGAATGCAAAGTGAATGAATAATGAAATGGGAAAGCATGACCAAGGTGGAAATGCATGTGAAATGTTGGAAAGGGATTGGGAATGCACGGCTTTGGGGAAAGAATGAATGGATGTGCAAATGTGTTTTAATTAATGAAAGTGTTTGGAGAATGAATGCAATGATGAAGAGTGAATAAAGAATGCATGTAGGGTTAGCTAGGTTGGCTTTGTTTGGGTGCATGTGTGTTAATGGTGGTTTTGCATGTGAATTGATGGATTGTTTTTGATGGAATGGATGGTTCTTTGCATGGCTATAAGGGAGAGAATAAGAGAGAATGGGCTAGGCCCTTTGTTTTATGTCCAAAGTGAATACAAGGCCTTCAAATTCGTCCATCCTCTTGGCTCCATGGATAAGCTATCCAATCCATGCCCAAAAATGCTCCAAATGGCCTCAAAATGCACTTTCTTGCTCCCTAGGCCCTTAGAACCTGAAAACACACAAAAGAAGCATAAAGGACTAAAATAACGAGAGAAACATAACGTAAATGCACGAGAACAAGCCATTTAAGTCGCATGAATATGCTCCTATCACCTATTCACTTCAGATATCAATAATTGAAAGAATAACCCTACTAACTATTGAGCTGCGCATACAATATTGAGAATATTGAGAGGAAAAGAGAAATAGGAGAAAAAATATCACCTTTCTTGGCCAGCAGTGTCCCTAATCTGAGCCTTGATAAGCTTGGAATCAACAGTCAAAGTCTTGGTGGCAAACTCGACGCCGATGGTAGACTTGGACTCCAAATTAAACTCGTTCCTAGTGAACCTAGAAAGCAGGTTCGACTTTCCCACCCCAAAAAGTCTTGTTTACGTAGATGGTAGTCTTGACGCCGATGGTAGACAGTAGCTGTTGAGGGAGTCAAGGCTCGAAGGAATGACGGTGGAGACTAGAGAGGTGGGGTGTGGGAGTTAGAGAGTGAGTAGCAGGGTGCGTGCGCTTGTCTGTATGTGTGGCTTGCTTGTGGCTGGCAGGAGTCGTGTCGGAAAAGGTGGATGGAGGAGTGGTGTTACGGATTCGAGAGAGCTGAGAGGGTTGGGGACTGGGGAGTGTTGGAAAGATCGAGATTCGAGAGTAACTGAGACTGATTCATTGAAGTTTGAAATTGATTGGGATTTTAGAAACCTATGTTACAAATTAGCGATTCAGATTGAATGATAGGTTATCATTCAATCTCCACCGTTGAATATAATTAGAAATGGGCCGGTCCGGGGCCGTTTTTCTAAGGTTTAAGAACTAACCTGCCCTGTAAATAACCATGGCCCGGCCCGACCTAGCCCTTCCCCGTTTGTTCCCAAAAAAAAAGAAAACCCGGCCCGTACCCACCTCGAACCTACACTACCCGCCCCTACCTGCGGTTCCTCTACCATCCACCCCTAATCGCATGAGTCGCACTAAGCTTAGCCTTCAAATCGATGACTTCCTGATGAACGGTCTTCAGCTGCACAGAGGTAGGAGCAAAGACATTAGACCCCTTCAAAACGACGAGTTCATATTCGAGCTTTTTGATCTTTTCACCAACCGAGCGAAGCTGAGCCGTCAACGCTACTTCGACCTCCTTAGCACACTTGACAACATCTTGATCAACCCGCATAAACTCAGCTACCAAGATTGATGTCTTATGTATTGTAGTAAGCATGGAATATCTCCTCAAGTAGGCAGGACGCTTCACAAAATAGTTTGAGCAGACGACAACTTTCCCGACACTATCAACAAACTTAGCACATGCATCGACGTCCTCAAGCAGGTCAGCCTTTAGTAGCGCACAAATTTCAAAAAACTCCCTAAAACCAAACTTATTGGATCTCTCATAACTGTCTGTTCGAGCAGACTTCCCTTTCTCAACAGAAGAATCAATTGTAGCAGAAGGAAAAACAAGTCAAAGCGCCACTTTAGCAACAAAATCCACTTTCCCTCTCTTCATAGTGGCTAGCCTCTTAGAGTCGAACCGGACTTAGCTCCCCAGATACGCATTAACACAAACCCAAACATCGGGGGCACCATCGAACCTTTCTGCTGGGCAATCCTCTTAGCAATGGTCATGGCCACCTTCGGAGTGGCAGGTTTCATATACTTAAACTTAACAGTCCTTTTCTTCCCCCCTTGGGAGAAGTTAGATCGATGACAAGCTTCTCAGTAGTAGACGAGCCCACACGAGCAGCATAATAAGTCGTTGGTTTCTTGGCTGAAAGCTCTCAAGCAGGTGAATAAGGTTTCTTCATTCCACCATCATTGGAAGCAGCCTCCACAACAGCGATCAGACGAGCAACACTTCTTCCTTTGGAGGTAGCCCACCTTTTTCCCAGTGAAGAGGATTGAGCAACCAACGCCACTCTCGGTATTCAGCAGGAATGCCCAAGACGATGTGCACCTTCTTAATATCTACCAAAATTCTTAGAGTTGAGCCAAAATCTGAATCTACACAAAGTAAGAAGGATGATCAATAAATTGAAGTAATGAAGTAACTTAACAAAAATTCAAGTAGGCCAGGAAAAAAACATTTCACTTACCACTAATAAAGATAGTCAGAACATGCAGCTCAGGAAAAGAGTTAGACTCTCATTCTCCACTTACCTCCAAGGTATCTCTCGTCCACTCATGATCATCTTTGTAGGAAGCATCAAACAGCCTATGGCAAAACCTCAGCTGCCCCACGCCTTCCTTATGGCTAATTTCGAAGAAGTACCAAAACTCATTAATAGTCAAGCTAAGATCAAAGAACCTACTCAAGTTCGAAATCTCCACCATCACATGTACCGCATTCAGGGAGCACTGAGCAAGTGCCCATTTCATGTAGCAGATCACCTCTTAGAAAAGACCGGGCATGGGAAAAGAGAGTCGACCTACGCGCAAGCCCAGAAAGGCCCAGGCTTCTTAGCCCAGGTCGCAATGACCAGAAAGCCGACCTACGCTGGTCTCTCCCACTCTCTTTCACCTCGCCTACACAGGCCGTGCCCAGCAGCAATAGAGGCTCAGCCCAAGCTGGCCTCCCAACGTCCAACGCACTAGCATATCGGCCCAGCCTAGCCGAGTCTCTAGCTCATGCCAGCCGACTCCCGTGCAGCGCCACTAGTAGCCCACATTGCCCACTGCAACACAGCAGCCCCATGGCACCCCTACCACGTTTCACACACCTCCTCAGTCCTCATCGAGCCAATTTTTCAAGCCTTAAAGTTCCAAAAAATTAAGAAGATAAAAAATTCAAAATTTTCTTACCTTGGTGCGGCACGAAGAGGAAGAACAACAACGAGAGATAACTCTTTGCAAAGGCAAGAGAAGAAGAAAGCTAGGGGAGGAGGAACAAATTTCCTCTGGCTTCTCTCTTTCTTGTTAGAATGATGATTGTTCTCCAAAATTATTTAATCCCCTGCTTAAGGCAGAATTAAATAAGTACTGGGGGCAATTGGTTTCCTTTTCCTAGAAGAAGTCTATCTCCAAATCAAGGAAGAAGATCTAGTTCAAATTAGGAAACAAGTCTACAAACCCATGCATCTTGGGATTTCTACACTTATTGCCCTTAGCAGGTGTGGGGGCATTTGTGGAGCCTAAAATAATTCTAAAATTCTAGAGGCGACACGTGGACTTTTTCTCAAGAAAGAAAAGATTGCCCTCATTAAATAGGCAAACTCCTCAGATGCTCCCATGCGCAATTCACACCCTTGAAAGTCCATGCAGCTGAATACGACTGGGCATAGCTCACCTGCCCATAGCAAGGAAACGTCAAAGCATTAAAGATAAGGATTAATTACCCAAATCCTATCTTTAATACATTCCCAATTGAAGATTGACTCCATTGAAGTAAGTAATCCCAATTGAAATCAATTAGGGATAATTACTCCATTATCTCAATATAATGTTTCCTATTTAATGACTTGAGAATATTTCTCCATAAACCTTGGCTAATAGGATGCCGCCATGTGTAGGGCAAACCCCTAACACCGTGGTTGACCACTCCCCTCTATATACCCCCAATTCTACCAAATTTCGGTAAGCTTTTACAACCCTAAGCCTTAAACACTTACTCTTTTCAGAGAAACTAACTTAGGCATCAGAGATCCATTGGCCTAACCCCCCCTCCTCAATCCCACGGGCGCGTGAGGCTTAGGTCTTTAATCAAAGGTGTTGATTGTTTTGCAAGTGCATTTCATCAAATCTAGAGACGGCAGAAATTTGCATCAACAACAAGGATTATTACTAAACTGTGAGAATCACGCTCATACTAACATTTTTTAGTTTCTATTTTATGTTTTTAAAAGTATTTGCTAGACATACTTTAAAAGACTAAACACTTAAATGATTACCAAACCAACAATTAATGTACAATGATATATATACACCAAAAGCTCCTGGGGCATCAGGAAACATGTTCTTGAAGAGAACTAAACGTAATACAATTAGTTTACAAATACTTGCATAACAATGAATCCTAACTAGGGGGTATTTTCCCCAGCGGCAACGGGGAAGAGACAATTTCGGACCGAATACGAACAAGTGATACTTGTATAGTCCCTTGGTGAGAATGTTAGCTGGGTAATCGACAGATGGTATGTGATGAACTTGATGAGAACCCAATTGGATCCACTCACAAACAAAATGATAATCAAACTTAATATGTTTAGTGCAGGCATATATGAAACAACGAATTGGCAGTCACGTAAGTGCTGCTTAGGTTATCAGAATACATAATATTGACATAATTAAACTTCGGAAAATCAAAGAAAACACAGGGTCTAAGAACAAGCACGAGCACGATATTACTAGAACAAATGAAAATGATATGAGTAGAGATCTACAGTAGACTCTACAAATGTGGAGAGCAAAATTTGTTACATCACAAAAATTAGTGGATTTCCCTTGTGGATTGGTCTTCATCTTCATTCCAAGTTTAGACTCTCTCCCTCCCTCCTTGTAATTTAGATGAATTTGAATTGCCCTAGTGTACGGTTTCACAAAATCCGTCTAGAATTAATATTGCGATTGTGCAGGGATTCTTTAAATAATTAGAATAAATCGTCACGCTGATCTTACCTGAATGATTTAGTTGGCTGTTACCAGTTTATTAAAGCATGGAAAGTTGTTTACCATTTTGATAGGAAAGCCTACGCTTTTACGATATAAAGTTCAATAAAATGGCTAGTTCTTACAGCCAAAATACGTAGATCTCACAAGTATTTTACACAGGAATTTCTTAGATCTCACAGTACCTATAACGCATATATATAGTAGGTATTGATTTAACTGTTGGTGGTAAAATTAATTAAGCTGTGGGGTAAGAGGCAGCCATAGCAATGCCACAAAGTCCTTCCGCTGCAGCAACATCTCTTTGCATTCTTATGTACCCAGCTTCACCCCATTCTGCACCCCATGAGTTTTTCACTAGCCAATACTTAGTCCCATCCTCACTCACGCCATAACCAACAGCGGTAACACCATGGTCAAGGCTCGTTCCACAGGTTCCGGTAAAGACACCGCTTGAATAGAACTGGAAGTCGGAACCACTAGCATCAATGGCAACAGAAACAGGTTGGTGAGCTACTGCGGCAAGAAGGGCCTTTTCACTGTTTGCAGGGACATCTTCAAAGCCAGTTATCTTGGCTGCATGGCTGGCTTCCTTCTTGGAGTTACATGCACCATCAACACCGTCGTAGGGGTAATTAGCTTCTGTGCTAATCCCGTGATTTTGTTGGATGAACTGGAAGGCATCGTCCATCAACCCGCCCTCACATCCTTGGTCTTCACCTGCAGTGTCACAGTCAACGAGCTCTTGCTCAGACAAAGAGATTAATTTCCCAGTTGTAAGCTGTGTAATTCCTTCTGTGGCGGCCACTGCTGAAAAAGCCCAACAACATCCTGTATTTTCATATTGGAATTAAAACTAGTTAGGATAAGTATCAAATCAAACCAGTTGATATAAATAAATAAGCTAGAAGTTTATATAACTAGCTACCGCATTGGCCTTGGTCCTTGATGGGGGTTACTGCTCCTTTCTTTCTCCAATCCATTGTTGCTGGTAATGATGCGGTCACATTTTCGTATTTGAACGAAGTTGTCTTCGTGGAGCACTCGTGTCCCTTGAATCCATTTCTTGAGGCTTTGAACTCTTCATTTGTAAGGTCTGCAAATTGATTGACGCTTAATTTGTAAGGTTTGTTTGCATACTTATTGGAAGATTCTATAAACGCCACATTTTCGTTGAATATCTTGAAACGAGTCTCCTTCTCATTAACATTGTTATATACGCGACCATAACGAGTCAACCATTGCTCATATCTCCCGTACATCGATGCATCTTGTAGAGTGCGAGAAGTGGCTCCGGATGACCAGGCTCCCATCATGAGGATCAAGCTCAAGCACATACATTTCCACGGCTGCAGGTTAATGAACTCCATGTTAGCTGGCTAGCTAGTGTACTGGAATGGAGCAGCTAAGTTTTGACCAAGTAAAGGATATGAGCAGATAATACTGAAATGCTAGATTGCTTGGGAATTTATATACTTGTCCATCCAGCTCCAGGTACTACATAATGGCCTCTCGAGCTATCGCCGTGCCCCAAAAATTGGTCTGCAATATACGTACGTGCCCTAGAATTTATGTTGATATGGACCTTTAAGATTAATATGTTAATCTTTATTATAATTTGGGTTTGACGCTAAACCTTTATCTTTTTGTGCGGTAGTGGGTTCTTATTTAAACAACGAGGGATAATGCTAATACACTTAATTATGTCTTATAATTAAGAAGGCGTTGATTACTGTTTTGTAATCTTCGAAGTTCCAAAAATTCTGATGTAAGGAAAACCCTAGCTTAGATTATTTTATTCCCCAATTGGTTCGTGGATATTGTTGCTGATCAAATTCTGTATGGAAAAAAATATAAGGGGTGCCACTGTTGGAAACTGATATAAATATAAACTTGTTGTATAACAAGTATCCCAGATTACATTCATGCAATTTATATACGATACCTGGAGCAGTCATCCTTCTTTGTTGAAATGCAATTCTTCTACTTGTTTAAGACCTTATGTTCCAAAGGTGATAGAACCCTATAATCTCAGAACAAAACTTCACAAGTAGGGAATTGGATTATATATACACAGATTTCATCTGATTTCCATCTATCGTGGAAATCAGTTACTGCAGTTGTTGGCAGTTTTCACCAAGCAATGGATAAGCATTTGCTGCATGTTATCCACGTATCCTTACTTTTAGGAAGTAGTTTTACACGCTTACAACTCTTTAGTCAGTTTGTAACATATTGGCAACATAGATTTATATACTTATAATGTTAGCCAAGTCCAATTAGGTATCCAACATTCTCCCACATGGACACAGACTAAACATTATAATCAAAGTCATGCCCTTTCACAACACTGATACCTCATGTGATCACATCAAGTTTCACGCATACTAACTTCCTTTCAACTACTATAATTAATTTAAATATTTGAACTCCAGAAAATCATGTGTTTATAGACAACACAAGCACCCTGAAACCACAAATACTTAAAACTAATATGTAGAAAGAAACTTTAGACTTTTCAATGAATTTATATTCCTTCATTCATTCAAAACAGTCATTTCATGGATCAACTTTGGACGTTCCTGATGCATTCATTGAATTGCATCCCTCGAATTATTCATGTCCAATCATCAAGACACTAGAATACACATATACATGCATACAGTCAGCAACTCAGACAACCAATAGGCTCAACAAGCGCATATGATTCAGTAGGTCTTGATAGTGAACAACATAAATAACATTCGAAGCCATATTTGAAATATACATGTGACTTACATCAAGTTTTTCTCACTCCCACACTTCAGCAGATTCTAGAGATTCAAGCACTCCCATCTTAGAGACATGATCCTTGAATACTCCTACTGCCAATGCCTTAGTCAAAGGGTCAGCTATCATTGAATTTGTTTCAATATGCTCAATCGTGATTTCACCCTTTCTCACATGTTCTTTCACTGATAGATATTTGATGTCCATCAACCTTGTTGCCTCAGACTTCTTGTTATTCTTAGAGAAAAATACTGCAGCTTTGTTATCGCAGTATATGGTTAGTGGTCTCGAAATTGAATCAACAATAGCCATGCAGCTGATTAAATTTCTTAACCACAAACCTCTCTTGGTAGCTTCAAAACATGCTATGAACTCGGCCTCCATAGTTGATGTGGCTAACGCCTTTTGTTGAGCACTTTTCCATGATACAGCTGCTCCTGCCAAGAAAAACAAGTAGCCACTCGTGGATCTTCTGTCATCCACACAACCTGCAAAGTCAGCATCTGTGTAGCCAACTAGTTCCAAGTTCTCTACTTTCTTGTAAACCAACATAAAGGATTTTGTCCTTTGCAAGTATCTTAACACTTTCTTGGCTGCAACCCAATGTTGTTCACCGGGGTTCGACTGATATCTTCCCAACACACTAATGGAAAATGCCAAATCAGGTCTAGTGCAGACCTGTGCATACATCAAGCTGCCTACTAGAGACGCATAAGGCTTATTGACCATGCTTTGTCTCTCAATTTCATTCCTCGAACATTGAGACTTATTCAACCTGTCTCCCTTTCCCATTGGTACTTCTCCATTAGCACAAGTTTGCATATTGAATTTGTGCAACACTTTTTCAATGTACGACTTTTGTGAAAGTCCCAACAAACCTCAAGCCCTATCTCTTTTGATCTCTATACCAAGCACATATGATGCATTTCCCATATCCTTCATCTCAAAGGTCTTAGACAATAATCTCTTAGTTTCAAGCACAAGATTAAGATCATTGCTTGCCAAGAGAATATCATCTACATAAGGCACAAGCAAAATGAATCTTGATCCAATGACCTTGAGATAAATACAATCATCAATCTTATTCTCACAAAACCCAAAAGAAGTTACCTTTTCATCAAATTTCAAGAACCATTGTCTCGAGGCTTGTTTTAGACCGTACAACGATTTGTTCAACTTACAAACCATGTTCTCCTCGCCTTCTTTAATGAAACCAACAGGTTGTTCCATATAAATATCTTCCTCCAAATCACCATTCAAGAAGGCTGTCTTTACATCCATCTGGTGCAGTTCAAGGTTGTAATGAGCCACAAGAGCGAACACAATCCGAAGTGAATCTTTAGTCGATACCGGAGAAAACGTTTCTGAGTAGTCTACTCCCTCAGTTTGTGTATAGCCCTTAGCCACCAGCCTGGCTTTGTGCCTTTCAATTCTTCCAGTCAAATCCTTTTTAGTTTTAAACACCCATTTACACCCCACTACCTTGATATCATCTGGTGCATGAACTAAAGTCCAAACGTTGTTTGTTTGCATGGATTTCAGTTCATCACTCATTGCTTCCTGCCACAATTCAGATTGCAAACTACTCATAGCTTCTTGATAAGTAACAAGATCATCTGATATGCCTTCATTTAGTTCCACTTCTTCAAGGTACACAAAATAATCATTAGGTATTGCTGACCTCCTAACTCTTTGCGGCATCACCCTTCTTTCATTCACAGATACTTGCATTGGTTGGCTAGTTGATGCATGCGATGGAGTTGAGGTTGCATTAACATTTGTAATGGATGAGTCAACGTTTGCAATGGGTATACTACTTTGCAAATTAAAATCTTCAACTTGAAATTCCACCACAGATGGCTGTGAAACAATAAACTCCCCGTAGCTTTTGCCCTCACATATATCACCTTGCTCTTCAAATTCCAAAACTATTGCTGCCTGAAAATTACTCGATGCTTCCGTTTCTTCAATAAACTTGGCAGCATTAGTTTCAAAAATTCTGTTTGGGAGATTTGACGCATAAAATCTATAACCTTTTGATTTATTAGGAAACCCCACGAAGTGACATGAAACTGTCCTTGAATCCAATTTCTTCTCAGTAGGGTTATACATCCTAGCTTCCGCATTACAACCCCAAACATGCATGTGATTCAAACTTGGCTTTCTCCCTGCCCATAATTCAAAAGGAGTTTTGCAAACTGATTTGCTTGGAACTCGGTTCAGTATGTAGTTCGACATTTTCACGGCTTCACCCCATAAAAACTGTGGAAGTGTTGAACAACTCATCATGCTTCTTACCATTTCAATCAGAGTTCTATTTCTCCGTTCAGCCACGCCATTTTGTTGTGGCGTGCCTGGGGTAGTGTACTGTGCTTGAATACCACACTCCTCCAAGTATAGAGCCAAAGGCCCCTTAGATTGACCTGCCTCAGTGTACCTGCCATAGTATTCACCTCCCCTATCGGACCTTAGAATTTTAATGGACAACTCCAACTATTTTTCTACTTCAGTTTTAAATAATTTGAAACAATTCAACACTGAAGATTTTTCTGAGATCAAATATAGGTATGAAAACCTTGAATAATCGTCAATAAAAGTCACGAAATAAATGTTTCCACATATTGTTTTAGTTGGGAAAGGTCCACAAACATCAGAGTGAATAATCTCTAATAGTTTTTGACTTCGAACTGAAGTCTTTTTCGTAGTTTTAGTCATCTTCCCCTTAAAACACTCAATGCAGTTTTCGAAATTTGAGAAATCCAAAGCAGGCAAAATTTTATCCTTAATCATGCGATCCATTCGTGCTTTGGATATGTGCCCTAATCTCCTATTCCAAAGCATGGAAGATTTTTCATTCAAAACAAGTCTTTTAGTTGATGTAAATGATTCAGTATTAAAACAAATACTTTCATTGCAAACCGAACAAAGCACTTGCCATAATTCATTAACTAGAAAACAGACTCCAAGCACAACTCTTGGATTATTCTTCATGTAAATCCTGACACTTTCATTGTCTCCATCGAAAGCAAAGCTAGTTTTTACAAGTTTCGAAACTGAAAGTAAATTCCTTCTAAGTGAAGGTACATATAAAACATCAACTAAATCTAAAACAAAGCCACTAGACAACTTGAGCTTGAGGTCGCCTATTGCTTCCACAACCACTTTATTCCCATTGCCAACATAGACTTGAAATACTTCATTTCTTGTTGTTGTACCTCTTCTTGTGAAACCCTGCAACGAATTGGTGATATGAACCGAACAACCAGTGTCAAACCACCAAGAATTTGGAGGGACTTCAACAAGATTAGATTCAAAACACACAAAGATTTTGACTAAAATACCTTTCTTAGTTTTCAGATCTTTGAGTTTCTCACAATCCCTTTTCATGTGACCAGTTCGTTTGCAAAAATAGCACCTTATGTTGTCCATTATATCCTTATAATTCTCAGGTCCTTTGGAGGAGGATGCAGTCATGATAGCACTATTATTGGAGGTCAGTTTTTAGGAGCCTTACCAGAATGAAAAAATGGTTTCTTCCCTTTGTCAGCATGCACAAAGTTTACTGCAGCATGATTGACATTGCGCCTAAGCCTGCATTCTTCTTGAGCAGCAATTGAAATCAGTTCATCCATGGACAATTTCTCTTTCTGAGTACTGTAAGTAACCTTCAACTAATCATAACACGAAGGCAGAGAAGTTAGTGCCATGTGGACCACAAAAGCCTCATCAACTGGAACGTCCAAGTCCTTCAGTTTGGCTGCAGTATTCACCAACTTCAGAATATGCTCTCTAACACCCTTTCCTTCATCAAACTTCAGAGATGTAAGTGTTGTCATCAATTCTCCCATTTCAGCCTTCTTAGATTCCTTGAATTTTGCTCCAATGGCATCAAGAAAATCTCTCGCCTTATCACTTCCAGTAACACCACCTCTAACAGTATCGCTCATGGTTCTTTTCATAACCATTAGTGACATCCTGTTAGCCTTCTCCCATTTCTCATGCTTGTGCCTTTCTTCTACAGTTGAGGCATCTGTCAGTGCAGCAGGTTCATCCTCACGAAGTGCAAGATCAAGATCCATTAGTCCCAGCAAGATCTCTATATCTTGCTTCCATTTCTTGAAATTGCCACCACTTAATGGTTCGACAGATGAGAGACTGAGAGCAGACGAATTCGCTGGAGCAGTCATAGAAATGTTAGTTACAAATAGATTATGCAGTTACTGCTGCAAGTTTACATCGCACTTTTGAGTGAAAATCATAAACTGCCTTCCATATTGCATATATTGGCCATAATATTCCACAATCGCAATGATACATCAAGTCTTTGGACTAGACAATTGCAAACTTTTATAGGGAATGATTCATACAATTTATTAACCTTCATGCAATTTATATATATTTCCCTTTTGAGAAATATATGAACATGCTATGAATCTTTTAAGACCCCTTAATAGCCACGAAATACAATAACAATATTCACTTTGATGAATATCAGGAGTACATCAAGTACTGCACTACTCGAGAGATATATAAAATACATTTCAAATATATCATCATACATTTATCATAATAATAAAGCAGTAAAACGAATCTGGGACTTGTTCTTTGGCTCTGATACCAAATGTTGGAAACTGATATAAATATAAACTTGTTGTATAACAAGTATCCCAGATTACATTCATGCAATTTATATACGATACCTGGAGCAGTCATCCTTCTTTGTTGAAATGCAATTCTTCTACTTGTTTAAGACCTTATGTTCCAAAGGTGATAGAACCCTATAATCTCAGAACAAAACTTCACAAGTAGGGAATTGGATTATATATACACATATTTCATCTGATTTCCATCTATCGTGGAAATCAGTTACTGCAGTTGTTGGCAGTTTTCACCAAGCAATGGATAAGCATTTGCTGCATGTTATCCACGTATCCTTACTTTTAGGAAGTAGTTTTACACGCTTACAACTCTTTAGTCAGTTTGTAACATATTGGCAACATAGATTTATATACTTATAATGTTAGTCAAGTCCAATTAGGTATCCAACAGCCACAACCGACTCCTCTAATACTTCAATTCACATTCCTCAGCTATATTTTGGTGTTGAAGTCGCATTTGAAAGCTTGAGCGTGATAGTCTCACTCATTCTTTTATATTATAACACGTATGTGTTTGGCTAGAGTTTATACGTTTAAGAGTTCATTTGATAACCAATTTGTTTCCATTTTTATTTTCACTTCTTTTTTAAATTGAAAACTAAAAACATATTTGGCAATTATTTTAAATACTAAAAACCAAAATGCGAAAGCTACGCTTTTTAAAGTTTTAAAAATTCTGAATTTCAGTTTACTGATTTTTTTTTGTTTCTATTTTATGTTTTTAAAAGTATTTACAGGACATACTTTAAAAGATTAAACACATAAATGGTTATCAAACCGACAATTAATGTACATGATATGTACACCAAAAGCTTCTGGGGCATCAGGAAACACGTTCCTTGAAGAGAAAGAAACAGAATGCAATTAGTTTACAAATACTTGCGTAACAACGAATCCTAACTAAGAGGGTATTCTCCCCAGCGACAACCGGGAAGAGACAATTTCGGACCGAATAAGAACAAGTAATACTTGTATAGTCCCTTGGTGAGAATGTTAGCTGGGTAATCGACATATTGTATGTAATGAACTTGATGAGAACCCAATTGGATTCGCTCACAAACAAAATGATAATCAAACTTAATATGTTTAGTGCGGGCATATATGAAACAACGAATTGGCAATCACGTAAATGTTACTTGGGTTATCATAATAAATAATATTGACATAAACTTGGGAAAGTCAGAGAAGACAATGCATGGTCTAGGAACAAACACGAGCAAGATATTACTCGAACAAAGCAGCAAATTCTGAATTTCAGTTTATTGGTTTTTTTTTCAGTTTCTATTTTATGTTTTATAAAAAAAATTAAAAGTATTTACTAGACAAACTTTAAAAAACTAAACACTCTAATGGTTTTCAAACCGACAACTAATGTACATGATACACACACACACACACACACACACCAAAAGCTCTTGGGGAATAAAGAAACACTTTCCTTGAAGAGAAAGAGAAGTAATACAATTAGTTTACAAATACTTGCATAACAAGGAATCCTAACTAGTGAGTTATCCAAGCCAAGCTCTTGGGACATTTTCATTTTTTTTTTTTCTTATCTAGGGCTGCTGGGGTGATGGTTTTGAACGTATCGACTCCCATCTATACTTTCTTTGCTTCAATCAAGTCTGGATAGGAAATGGGAAACGAGCAGTGCCCAAGAATTTGGAAGGCTCGAAGTATCTGTTTCCAGACGGCAAAGCCCGGTACTTTCTACGTCATTTTTTGGGCGACATACAAACAATGCGGTAAAGGCAGACTAACACGACTCGGGTGAGGACTCAAGTGATGTGGACGACGAGATGAGGGACACGCTTAGGGTTAATCTAACTATAAAACGACTTTGTTTTGGGGTTAAGGTATTTCGATTCGGTTCAATTCAGTTTTTGAACCATTAAAATCGAAATCGAACCAATAGTTTTTTGTTCAGTTCCATTTCTTTATATTCGGTTTTTTGTTTTTTGTTTTTTTTCAGTTTTGGTTTGGTACAAATGGTTTTTTTTTCGGTTTTTCCAAACCACCTCTATCTCTAGCAACACTGTAAGCATATATAGGATTTTTGTCCTTATTTATGTTGAATACAGAAAATCATAGAGACCTATTTTTTCTTGTCTTGTTTTGTTTCGAGTCACACTAAGACATGTATTGTGCATTGCACGATGCATACAATATTTCATTATGAGAATTATTGACAGTAAATGGGCTGTAATGCAGTGTTAAGGCATGGGTACTTGTGTAATTTCACTTGATGAAGGGTTAATGTCATCCAACGGTCTCACAAGGACGGCATACATGGGCCATATAGGATAAAAGGGTGTGTGAAAATAGTAGGCTTTTTAGCTAAAATGGTTCCTGAGATTTGCATAACACATCACTTTGGTCCCTGAGATTGAAACTCAATAGAAATGGTCCCTGAGATTGTCTACCATCCATTATTTTGGTCATTCCGTTAAAAACTCCGTTAAGTGTTCCAGAGCTCTTGGCCGAAAGTTTGGGCAATTTTCAAAACTTCGTAACTCAATCGTTTGTTAACCAAATTCGACCCATAATATATCAAAATGAAGATAGGAAAGTGTAGAACAAGATTATACCTATTTGGAAGCCCAATGGTTGCCGGAGATGGCCGGAAAATATCCTGAAAAGTGACTGGTCCGCGGAAAAACTGGAAATTTCGCCGGAAACTGGGTAAAATTTAAACGTTCAGAACTTCTTCAATACTCAATGAAATCAAGTGATTCAAAAACAAAAATCATACTTCTCGACAAGACAAAGAGAACGGAACCTTTCTCAATGGCTAAATCAATGTGGTTTGGCCGGAAAACGACTCAAAAGTGGCTGTCTTGGTCTCGAGTTAGCCACTTTCGAGCTATTTTCCGGTCAAACCACGGCTAATTGGCCGTCTAAGAAGGTACCATTCTATTTTCCTCATTGATAAGTATGATTTTTGTTTTTGAATCACTCGATTTCGTTGAGTATTAAAGAAGTTATGAACATTTAAAGTTTACCCAGTTTTCGGCGAGTTTTCCAATTTTCCCACAGACTAGTCACCTTTCAGGCTATTTTCCAGTCATCTCCGGAAACCATTGGGCTTCCAAATAGGTATAATATTGTTCTACACTTTCCTATCTTCATTTTGATATATTATGGGTTGAATTTGGTTAAGAAACGATTGAGTTGCAAAGCTTTGAAACTTGTCCAAACTTTCGGCCAAGAGCTCCAGGACACTTAACAGAATTTTTAACAGAATGACCAAAATAATGGATGGTGGACAATCTCAGGGACCATTTCTATTGATTTTCTATCTCAGGAACCAAAGTGATGTGTGATACAAATCTCGGAGACTATTTTGGCTAAAGAGCAAAAATAGTAATATATAGTTTTGTTTCAACAACATGAACTGTTTGTATTTTAATATATTATTTTTAGATCATTTTTGTAAAATATTAGATGAATTCAAAATCCTAAAGATATCCATTTGTGGTGAAGAAAATAGATGGATACGGTTTTACAAAGAAACACTAAATTTAATCCTAAGTTCATATGGTTTCATATTTGAGTGATTTATGGCAGATGTGATCTTTGAGGCAAGACATAAAAATAGACATTTTGATCATTGAAAATACATTACGAGTAGGCGCACAAAAATGGATACCAAAAGCATGTGCCCGGAATCTTAACCATTTACATATGAGTAATGTTAGGGAGACTAAATTTGGAGATAAAATTTGCAAACTAAATGATGTGTCACCAATAGGAATGGGTACGTTTGTCAATGCTTAAGTAATAAACCAATCGTTAACTTCCATGTCATTTAGTTTTCAAACTATGTCTATAAATTTAGTCTCCCTATTATTACCCTTTACATATACTCATTGAGGTGTTCATCCTATAACTCTTTTCAACGATCTAAACCATCTATATGATTTGAAATTTTTTGTTCTTACATGATCTTCACGTAGCACAAGATTTAGCAATTCTATTGATATTTTGTAATTTTGCAATTATTGATCTGCTCGATGAAGTGCTTGAAGTCTACTTATTGTTCTCCAATTGGTCATGTGATAATGTCAAATTTTCTTTTGCTCCAATTCATATTTTTCTTATTCAAATAATATTTGCAGGACCACTTTTAAATAGAAATCAGTTAAAACCAACCATCATGATTTATGATTGGTCCAAAGCTGGGCCTCATGCAACAAAGATTTAAAAAAAAAAATGAGACTTTGGATGCAGTCCATAACTACCAATATTCTTTGATTGAAATCATGCTGGTTTTCATTTTTTGATAAAAGTCTCTGACATTAATGTAAAATGTTTTCGATGCAGGTTTTATAGTTTTAATTTAAAAATTGAAATTTGTAGTTAAGATTAATGAGATTTTGTCTACAAATTTAGTTTCTCTAGCATTACCCTTTACATATACTCCTTGAGGTGTTGATCATGTAACTCTTTTCAACGATCTAAACCATCTATATGATTTGAAATTTTTTGTTCTTACATGATCTTCACGTAACACAAGATTTAGCGATTCTATTGATATTTGTAATTTTGTGATTATAAGTTTGCTCGACAAAGTGCTTGAAGTCTACCATTGTTTTCCAATTGTTAATGTGACAATGTCAAATTTTCTTTTGCTCCAATACATATTTTTCTTATTCAATAATATTTGCAGGACCACTTCCAAAACTAGGGCCTATGCAACAAAGATTTTTAAAAAATGGAGACTTTGGATGCAATCCATAACCACCAATGTTTTTAATTAAAACCTTGTTGATTTTCATTTTTTGATCGAAATCTCTAACATTAATGTAATAATGTTTTCGATGTAGGTTTTATATTTTTAAATTAAAAATTGAAATTTGTTGTTACTTATATTAATGAGATTTTAAATTAAACCAATAATTTGTGAGATTAAATTAAATGATAAATTTTACGCTTTAATATAGGGAAGTGTTATTGGCACTCTAAAAATCTCATTCTACACTCCTCACAAGTGTATTTTTCTTTCCTAATATAAAAAGTTTGGAGTGTAGAATGAGATTTTTGGAGTGCTAATAATAATTCCATTAATATATTGTGTGTGTGTGTGTATATATATATATATAAACATGTGTACATTCATCAAAATTAACCAAAAAGTTATTGTACCAAAACATGGGTACATTTTTAAAACTACAAAAATATAAAAATAACAATAGATATTAGGCTTAATAACATTATTAAATTTCTTTGATTAAACTTACATGAATACATTCTCAAATCAACAAAATAGAATGTACCCATATAATTTAAAAAATAGATCAGACAAAAATTGAATTAATTTTATAAAAAAAAAGTACATTTAATATTAAAAAATGGTACATTTTACATATAACAAATTGATATATTTATGAACGGATGCATTTAAGATTAAAAAAATTGAAAATCTTTTTACAAAAAAAAATTAATGGGTACAAACTTATTCTAATTTTTTTTTATTTTGGCAATTTTTTAATTGAAATTAATTAGGAGTTTAAGAAGGGTTGAGTATTAAAAATCTAATCAATTACTAATTTTTATTTTAAAATTATGTAACTGACATGAAAATTCATTAATATATACATTAATGTTAGGGACTTCAATTAAAATCTGAAAACTTATAAGGTCTCAATCAATGAGCATTACTAACTAGGGACCACATACTAATTTTTCCTTTTAAAACAAATAAAAAGACATCATATATTCTCATCAACAAGAATTAGTAGCAAACAATCCCTTCACTAAACCACGTAGGATGGACATCTTAGTTGGAGCTTCTTTCTACATCCAAATTTTGTAACGTGACATTGTACTTTGAATTTAACTTCTTAGTTGGAAATGATCTAATATAGAGAAAGAATCGTAGTATGCCCCATGAAATAGATTATAACCAGTTATCTTTGACATTTAAGTATTCAGCTTCAAGAAAACAATTATGACTAAACTATGACTTCTTTGTAATTTGTTGACCGTTCAATAAATTCAATCCAATTACCTTTAAATTACAAGTAAGTTACACCGCTATTAAAAAAGAGATAATTAGGTACAATCCAATACGAAGCGAATTATTAAGTTTAATTCGAGACATTTTCGTTACCAGCTTAGGTTTAATTTTTATTCCAAGTAAGCAAACTTTCTATTTCGTGAGGATGAGTCCTCCTTTTTTTTTTTTTTTTTTTTGACAAACGATATTATATACACTAAGGAAAGGGGGTGGGTTTAGCCTCATGATGCTAACTAATTAAGCACACAAATTAAAACCCTCTTTTGACAATTGTAGTAAAGATGCAAGTAGGGATCGTTCTAGACCGGGGATTAGGAGGGATTACTAAATCACTTGGAAACTGACTCAAAAACGTAAAACAAACGTTAAAAACACTAAACTAGACTCAAAGAATGCAAAACTAAACAATAAAACACTAAAAACAAATCAAAAGACTCAAGGAATGCAAAACACTTATAAACACAAACTAAGACACTTTCTAACTAAATTGGACACTAAAGTAAAGGGGGATTGAGGTTTTGACGAAATTAAACTAAATGCACAGATTGTAATTTAAAGGCATAATGTAAATATGAATGTGATGAAAATATGGATGAATGCTAGCTAGAAGGTTCTTCTCCACACATGTCACACTTGCATACAATTTGATTTTCAGTTGGTCTTTCGATGAATTATGAAACTCAACACCCCGGGTTAATTAGGTCCGCTTAAATTAACCGTCAAGTTTTCCTTAAGTTAATGAATTGGATGATTGCATGCAACAACCCAAAGCATTCCCCACAAGTTCCCTACATGAATTGAATAATAGAGATACAAGCAAGAATCATTAAGCATCATGAAAACTATAAGTGTTGACGAGGCATTCGTTACTATGATTGCATGAAACTTATGCCAAGAATTTATTTAACGCGATTGTTTATAAGCAACCTCCACTACTTGTGAATATAAGTTCATAACTATTAGGTGAAATTCATTTATATTCTAGCGTCATATTCATGCATGAAAATTAAGCGTGCACTCTCAGTAAACATACACAAATAAGTTATCAATCAAGCAGTTAAACAAATTGAATCCACAATACATGAAATTCCAACCAAAAGTAATCAAATCATATTGCAAGCATAAACATGGTTTCGAATCACCCCCTAACTAAATAGGGATTTAGCCTCTCATGTTCACAACAAGAAAAATAAAATTTAATTTAAACATAATGAACAAAGGATTGATTACACCTAGAACGCACAACGAATCCACTTGAATTTATGCGCGTCTAAGCCCTCCTTCTTCTTCTCCTTGCTGCGGCAGTGATAGTCTAGGTGAGTTTTGGATGTTTTTCTGGTTTGGGAATGGGTTTATGGAGGTTTGGTGGTGCGGCAATGGTTGTGGAAGGTGTGGAATGGTGTGGAATAGAGTGGGGAGGCTGCGGCAATAGTGGAGGAAGGCTGGAATCACAGGGGGAAGGCACGGCAATCAGTGGGAATTGGCTGCAATCATTGGGGAAGGCACGGCTTCTAGAGAAAAAGGTGAATGAGATTTTCGGCTAGGTTGAATGAATGGGATGTGGATGATTGAATTAGGGTTGGATTGGTTGCGGCTGTGATGGAGAAAAGGTGAATGGGTGATGTGGCTGCATGAATTATGGAGAATGGATGGGATGGTGGCTGCATGAATTAGGGTCAAAAATGGGAGTCACGGCTTAGATAATGAATATTAGGGTCCATGGCTGATTAGTGTGTATTGTTTATTAGGGTAAATGATGCACGGCTTTTGGGAGAGTGGAGAGAATTAGGGTAAAATAATATATGGGGGGCCACGGCTTTAAGTGAATGGGGTGTAAAGGTGGCTACGGATGGAAGAATGAATTAGGGTGTATGGTTGAATAAAAAATTAGAATGAGAGGTATATGGTGCAGCTTATGAGAAGAATAAAAAAATGAAAGAGAAGCTAGGGTTAAAAATAAAAGGTACGGCCCAGATTAGAAGTTAGAAGGCTTAGGGTGAATGGATGAGGACTTGCGGCTAATATGGATTTTGTGGCTGAAAATTGAAAGAATTAATGAGAGGTGAATAGGGTGCGGCTGCATGTAATTAGGGTGATTAGAGTTTAGGGTTTAATGCATGAAATGAGACAAAACTACCCCCCCCCTTGCACTGCAAGGGAAGGGAATTGGGCTAAAGGCACGGCATAGGTTGAAAATTGGGCTAGGGCCTTGGTCTTGTGTACTAAAGTGTATACAAGGCCTACAAAGTGGCTAGAAAATACGGACGTTTAAGTTTAGGAAAGGTTACCGAAACGGGAAACTTAGGGTTAACTTTCCTATATCAAATAGGAAACCTTGTTTGAGTAGGATTCCTCGTTTTGGTAAGAATTCATCGTTGGAGTAGGAATTCGTCGTTTCTTCAAATCTTCAACTCATTCATTCCTCTTTCGCTCCAAAAACTCCAATTTGCATCTTCTTGCACACTTTGGCCTTATAATCTGAAAATACACAAAAGTAGCCTTAAACACTAAAATAACTTAAGTAAACACAACATAAATGCACGAGAACAAGCTAATTAAGTCGCATGAATATGCTCCTATCAAATTCCCCCACACTTAACTTTTGCTAGTCCTCGAGCAAAACAAAACAACTAAACTAAACAAAACGAAACAAAACAAACAAAACATAACCTAAACCTTCCAACGTTTGCCTCAGGGATTTCCAATGAAACATGACATGTCAAAGATCATTACTCACATAGCTTTTAGTCTTCCTTCCCCTCAAGCACATACTTAATCATAGTCACCATTCACTAATTCGCATTTAATCAATTAAAACACATTTTGAATGTAGTAACATGCCTTAGAGAATTCCCTCAATTCCTCACTAGTTATGCACTCAATTTTCACTCAGATTTTCTGACTACACACCCTACACTAGTTATATGTGAGAAGATTGATGTAAACATGAAAGACTAATACTCACATATGTTATAACAACGAACGCAATTTCTGGAGTAATTAAACGTGTTTAGATATGATCTCATGAATGGAATGCTACTACTTAGATGCGAGAACCAGTGACACCATATGCTCATACCAAATTCAAACTCCACAATTGAAATGCACAACACTCAAGATAGAAGTCAAGGGTTGTAACGGGGCTTGGGGTGTTGGCTAACAAGGAAAGGTAGGGATAACAAAAGTTCTTTAAGCAATAGTAAGTAAAGTAATGAAATTAAGACTTGGAATTCACTTAGAATGCAGAATTCAACTTTTAGACAAACAGGGGAGATTCAAACGACTCTTAGGGCCTAATTCATTGTTTTGGGCCCTTACTTCAACAACCAATACTTTTCAACTATTTTCAACTCTTTTTTTCATTTTTTTTTTCTTTACTTTTCTTTTCTTTCTTTCTTTTTTTTTTTTTCTTTTTTTTTTATTTTTTATTTTTAACCATGCCTATAGCACATAAACTCATATCAGTAATCCTTCCCCCACACTTATTTTCTGCAACACATTAATCAAAGGGAATTCATTCATGCTTACTATGCTTCAAGAACAAGGGTACGGATGGTCCTAATCTAGGCTAGGTGAGGATGATATGGGTTAACAAAGAACATGGGCTAACATAGCTCAATGGGGTTAAACTTAAACACAAAATGAGTTAAGGGCACATGGCTATTTGGCTTTTGGTGGTGGTCACTACACAACTTCATCTTGAATATGTGGTATGCAAATCAATAACATGCTTTGAATGAAATGGGCATGAGTTCTAGCATTTGGAACTAAGTGATGAAACGCCTTCTAAGTAGTAACCAAGAAAAGAATAATGAGATCATGCAACAACTTTAGAAAACAATGATGCACAGATTATTACTCTCCAGATAAACGTTTAGGCTCAAGTCTCACTGGGATGTAGCGTTAGTTTGAGTTCATTCCTTCAAGCATGTTACAAAAACTGATTTTTATCATTTGTGATTACATGTGAATTCGTAAACTATAACTACAACCAAGCATAAACCAAAGAGTCTATCAAACGTCCATCCATGTTTGTAACTTTCTTAACCATCATGCAATTAAAAACCAAATCCTCATCATTGTGTTGGAAGGTAACCTACGACACAAACAAACACACAACAACAACTCTTTTTGGGTTTTTCAAAGCAATTTTTCAAATTTTTATGGGATTTTCGGATTTTTAAGTCAACATACTCTAAAACACTCTAAAATAGCTTAAAAACACTTTAAAACAGTGGGAAACAAGTTTAGACATGTTAGGTGGTAAAACCCTACGAATTTCATGCAAAAATATCTCAAAACAGAATGTTACCCCCCCCACACTTAAACTAAACATTGTCCTCAATGTTTCAAGCTTAAAATCTCACCAAACAAAAATAAACACACAAACATGCAACTAAACATACTAACATGGCAGAATGTAAATAGCAACAAAGAGAAGAATTTAGGAACGCAAATCTGGAATTGGAGTGCTTTCTAAGTCTTCCTTTGTTGAATGCATGGGTTGCCTCCCAAGTAGCGCTTGCTTTAACGTCGTACAGCCGGACGAAGACCTCATTCACTCCTTACTAGGGCCCACGGCTTCCAAGGGTATGTCATCCACGGCATGCTCCACAAAAGTGTCATAATAGGGCTTCAAACGATGCCCGTTCACCTTGAATTCATGTCCCGTTTTCAAGCTTTGGATTTGGACTGCACCATGAACAAAAACATTAGTAATAACAAATGGTCCAATCCACTTAGAACGTAACTTACCGGGAAACAAACGTAAACGGGAATTGAACAATAGCACTTTCTGCCCAATTGAGAATGATTTCCCACGGATCATGTTGTCATGGAAAGCTTTGGTCTTTTGCTTGTAAATGCTTGCATTATCGTACGCCTCGTGCCTTATCTCATCAAGCTCATTTAATTGCCATTTCCTTTGACTTCCCGCTTCATCGAGGTTCATGTTAAACTTCTTGATGGCCCAAAGTGCTTTGTGCTCCAATTCAACGGGAAGATGGCACGCCTTGCCATAGACAAGTCGAAAGGGGGACATCCCAATGGGGGTTTTGTACGCCGTACGATACGTCCAAAGTGCATCATCTAACCGTAAGCTCCAATCCTTCCTTGTTGGCCCAACGGTCTTCTCAAGTATTTGCTTGATCTCTCGGTTGGAAACCTCAGCTTGGCCATTCGTTTGAGGATGGTAAGGTGTAGAAACCTTATGGGTGACATGGTATTTCCTCAATAACGCTTCAATGGTCCGATTGCAAAAGTGTGACCCTCCATCACTAATGATCACTCATGGCATTCCAAACCTTGCAAAAATGTTAGTTCTAATAAAATCTGCAACCACTTTAGAATCATTAGTCTGGGTGGCCTTGGCTTCCACCCATTTTGACACATAATCAACCGCAAGCAAAATATACATGAAACCATACGATGAAGGGAAGGGACCCATAAAATCAATACCCCAAACATCAAAAATTTCAACATTTAGGATAGAAACCTGCGGCATTTGGTCCTTTGCACTAATGCCACCCATTCTTTGGCATTTATCACATGTTAAGCAAAACGTTCTAGCATCCTTAAAAATACTAGGCCAATAAAATCCACATTGTAACACTTTGAGGGCCGTGCGTTGTGTGCCAAAGTGCCCTCCACATGAATATGTATGACAAAAACTCAAAATTGAATGACATTCAGAATCATGCACACAACGACGTATAATCTGATCAGGACAAAATTTCCATAAGTATGGATCATCCCACACATAAAACCGTGCATCATGCCTAAGTTTGTCACGTTGGTGCCTATTGAACTCACTTGGAATACGTTTTGACACCAAAAAATTAACTATATCAGCATACCACGGTGTACTAACCTTTATGGACAGCAATTGTTCATCGGGGAATGTCTCTGCAATGGGTAGGGACTCCTCATTATGCACCATGCGGCTTAGGTGGTCAGCCACCACATTCTCCACGCCCTTCTTATCCCGAATCTCAATGTCAAACTCTTGTAGAAGCAACAGCCATCGAATTAGTCTAGGCTTGGCCTCTTTTTTTGTGAGCAAATACTTGAGAGCTGCATGATCAATAAAAATAATAACTTTAGTCCCAAGTAAGTATGACCGAAACTTATCTAATGCAAATACCACAGCAAGTAATTCTTTTTCAGTTGTTGAGTAATTTAATTGAGCATCATTTAGTGTTCTAGATGAATAATAAATAACATGAGGTTGTTTGTTCTTTCGCTGCCCCAAAACAGCACCAATCGCATAGTCCGAAGCATCGCACATCAACTCAAATGGAAGGCTCCAATCTGGAGGTGTGATAATGGGAGCCGAAGTGAGAGCCTCCTTGAGATGGTTGAATGCTTTCTCACACGCCTCGTTGAACTCAAAAACCACCTCCTTTTGAAGCAATCGGCATAGTGGCTGCGCAATCTTGGAAAAATCCTTTATGAACCGCCTATAAAAACCTGCGTGACCAAGAAACGAATGAACCTCTCTAACCGAAGTTGGAGAGGGTAAGTGACGAACAAGGTCTACCTTAGATTTATCTACTTCAATGCCTTTTTCAGAAATAATATGTCCTAGAACAATACCTTGTTTAACCATGAAGTGACATTTTTCCCAATTAAGCACAAGATTTGTTTCAACACAACGGTTCAAAATCAAACTAAGATTACTCAAACAATCATCAAATGAATTACCAAACACACTGAAATCATCCATAAAAACCTCAATAATTTTCTCAACATAATCTGAAAATATGCTCATCATGCATCTTTGAAATGTAGCAGGTGCATTACATAAACCAAATGGCATGCGACGATAAGCAAATGTACCAAAGGGGCATGTAAAAGTGGTCTTTTCTTGATCATCTGGGGCAATAACAATTTGATTATAACCAGAGTATCCATCAAGAAAACAATAGAATGAATGACCCGCTAACCTTTCCAACATTTGATCTAGGAACGGCAATGGGAAGTGGTCATTCCTCGTGGTGGCGTTTATCTTCCTATAATCAGTGCATACACGCCAACCGGTTTGGATTCGAGTGGGCACCAGCTCATTCTCCGCGTTCTCCACAACCGTCACTCCAGATTTCTTCGGCACACATTGGATCGGTGAAACCCACTTACTATCCGAGATAGGATAGATAACTCCACAATCTAACAGCTTGATTATCTCCTTCTTCACAACTTCCATCATCGGAGGGTTAAGACGGCGTTGAGCCTCTCTAGTTGGTTTGGCCCCCTCCTCAAGAAATATATGATGCATGCATGTGGCGGGACTAATACCTTTGATATCGGCCAACGTCCAACCTAGGGCAGATTTGAACTCCTTCAAAACACGCACTAGTTTCTCCTCTTCTTGTGTCGTGAGTGATGAAGAAATGATGGCCGGTAAAGTCTCCTCTTCTCCCAAGAAAATGTACTTCAAATGGCCCGGTAGTGGTTTGAGATCAAGGGTGGGCGCCTGAACTATGGATGGTAACAACTTGTTAGTCGAAATGGGAATCGACTCAAATTTAGAAAACTTACCCTCGTGCCTAGGAAGTGACTCTAGGGCAGCAACCAACTCCATACATTCCTCACTAGGGTGCACGGCATGCATTGGAATGTGTGTGCCGTGGGTTTTCAACAATCCCCCTCCATTGGTTTTGAGTTCCATGCTTCTTGTAATGACGTTTTCAAGCGCATCGGCATTCAAATCTTCCATATATCCCTGCGCCAAAGAGTCAATTACATCAATGGAGAAACATGAGTGATCATCACTAGGATACTTAATAGAATCCGAAAGACTAAAATTAACAACTTCCCCATCAAATTCCATGGACAACGTTCCATTAAACACGTCAATCTTCGTCCGTGCCGTCTTCATGAATGGCCGGCCAAGTAGGATTGGCAATGAAGGGGCATGGTCAGATTCATCCATCTCGAGCACATAGAAGTCCGCCGGAAAGATTAAACCTTTTACCTGCACTAACACATCTTCCAAAACTCCCTTTGGATAAGCGTTAGATCTATCGGCTAATTGTATGATTACACCATCATTTTTCAATACTCCTAAGTTCATAGATGCATAAATTGAATATGGCATAACATTTATAGAAGCTCCTAGGTCTAGCATGGCAGATTCAAAACGTGTATTACCTATCACACAAGGAATGGTAAAACTACCCGGATCCTTGCATTTGGGGGGTAGTTTGCGTTGCAAGATGGCAGAGACATTTTCACCTACCTTTACCACTTCCTTGGTTGACATCCTCTTCCTTGTGGTGCAAAGCTCCTTTAAGAACTTGGCGTACCTCGGGACTTGCTTTATTGCATCCAAAAGGGGTATGTTCACTTGCACTTTCCGAAATGTCTCAAGGATGTCCTTTTCGGCTTCTTCTTTCTTCGTTTGCCTGAACCTACTAGGAAAAGGCACATTCGAAGGAACAACATTAGTAGAAATTGAATTTGATCCATTTTTACCTTTATTGGCCGAATTGGACAGATTTGGGACCATAGGGACTTGCGGCAAAGGTGGAATCACCTTTGCCGTGGGCAACCTTGTTTCTTCCTCTTCCATTTGCAAAATTTCATCCTCGTTATCACCTGTTTTTGATGTAGGACCTGCCCCAACTTCCTTACCACTTCTTAGGGTGATTGCTTTGGCTGATTCGAAACCTCCCTTCGGATTTGGAATGGTGGAACTAGGGAGTTGTCCGGGATCTCGAAACTTACCTACAAACTCGGCAATCTGCCCAATTTGTTTCTCAAGTTGATCCACCCTCTTATCTTGGTTTTGCATAGCCTTCGCTTGATCTTCCTGCCCATTAGACAACTTAGTTAGTATCTTAAGAAGTGCATCATTGTCAAGAGACGTACCTGAGGCACTTGGGCCGGATTGGGCTTGATTTTGGGGTGGGCCGTAGGTTTTGGGAAAGAACCCCGGGGGTTGTTGTCTAAAGCCTCCTTGTTGTGGTGGTTGCTGGGGCTCCCTCCACTTGAAATTTGGGTGGTCTCGCCACCCCGGATTATACGTGTTGGAGTATGGATCATGTCTTGACTGATTTTGGCTTTGAAACCCAATGGCATTCGCACTCTCCCATCCGCCATTCTCGATGAGTTGAGGACACTTTTCGGAGGCATGTCCTTGGATAGAACATACGCCACATACCACAGGTCCTTGCATCTTCATTCCCTCGGCCATCTGTGAAACAATAGAAGTAAGATTAGCCAATTGTGAATGAAGATCGGACGTTGAACTTACCTCATGTACTTGGTGCCGTGGGGGTCCTCTTTGGCCTACTCCCTCATACTGTTGAGCGTTCAATGCTCGGTTAGCGATCAAGACCTTGGCATCCCTGGGCGTTTTGTCCACCAATGCTCCACCCGCCGATGCGTCAAGCATTTGACGTTCTAGAGGTAGGAGACCCTCGTAGAAATATTGCAAGAGCAACTCCTCCTTCATCTGATGCTGTGGACAAGAAGCAACAAGTGATTTAAATCGTTCATAATACGTAGGAAAAGACTCACCTTCTTCTTGCTGGATTCCGCTTATCTTTTTGCGTAGGAGGATGATACGAGAAGTTGGAAAGAACTTCTCCAAGTACGCTCTCTTCATACTCTCCCAAGAAGTGACAGTGCCGGGAGCTAACTCATATAACCAATCTTTGGCTTTATCCATCAAAGAGAATGGAAAAGCCTTCATCTTCAAGATATTTCCGTCAACAGTGACGGGAGTCATACTAGAGCAAACTACTTCAAATTCTTTCAAATGTTTGTTAGGATCTTCCATGGACAAGCCATGGTATTTAGGAATATGATGAAGCAAACTTGACTTTAATTCAAACTCATCCGTCTTACCTTGGGCAGCTGTGGGGTATTGAATGCACAAGGGTGCGGCATTATCCAATCCCGAGGCCGAAAGCTCCTTGAGTGTCCGGGTATCCACGGCCATGACTTGTGGTTCCTCAAAGATCCTTGCCGTGGGTTCTTCCTCCTCCTCTAGAACTTGTTCTTCGAGGTCAGGTTCTGGGCTTTGTGGACTTGGTTCGTGTGGCTTCCTCTTCCGTCTCAAAGTCCTCTCAAAATCGCTGTCAAAATCAGAGATATGCTCACGAATCGGTTGAGAACTCCGAGTCATGCACTAGTACCTAAAACAAGGAAAACAAAACAAAGTCAGAATTCTTAACAAAAACTAAATTAAACAGAAAATAACAATCCAAGGGATTAGCAAAGTTGCTAATCCCCGGCAACGGCGCCAAAAATTTGATGCTAACTAATTAAGCACACAAATTAAAACCCTCTTTTGACAATTGTAGTAAAGATGCAAGTAGGGATCGTTCTAGACCGGGGATTAGGAGGGATTACTAAATCACTTGGAAACTGACTCAAAAACGTAAAACAAACGTTAAAAACACTAAACTAGATTCAAAGAATGCAAAACTAAACAATAAAACACTAAAAACAAATCAAAAGACTCAAGGAATGCAAAACACTTATAAACACAAACTAAGACACTTTCTAACTAAATTGGACACTAAAGTAAAGGGGGATTGAGGTTTTGACGAAATTAAACTAAATGCACAGATTGTAATTTAAAGGCATAATGTAAATATGAATGTGATGAAAATATGGATGAATGCTAGCTAGAAGGTTCTTCTCCACACATGTCACACTTGCATATAATTTGATTTTCAGTTGGTCTTTCGATGAATTATGAAACTCAACACCCCGGGTTAATTAGGTCCGCTTAAATTAACCGTCAAGTTTTCCTTAAGTTAATGAAATGGATGATTGCATGCGACAACCCAAAGCATTCCCCACAAGTTCCCTACATGAATTGCATAATAGAGATACAAGCAAGAATCATTAAGCATCATGAAAACTATAAGTGTTGACGAGGCATTCGTTACTATGATTGCATGAAACTTATGCCAAGAATTTATTTAACGCGATTGTTTATAAGCAACCTCCACTACTTGTGAATATAAGTTCATAACTATTAGGTGAAATTCACTTATATTCTAGCGTCATATTCATGCATGAAAATTAAGCGTGCACTCTCAATAAACATACACAAATAAGTTATCAATCAAGCAGTTAAACAAATTGAATCCACAATACATGAAATTCCAACCAAAAGTAATCAAATCATATTGCAAGCATAAACATGGTTTCGAATCACCCCCTAACTAAATAGGGATTTAGCCTCTCATGTTCACAACAAGAAAAATAAAATTTAACTTAAACATAATGAACAAAGGATTGATTATACCTAGAACGCACAACGAATCCACTTGAATTTCTGCGCGTCTAAGCCCTCCTTCTTCTTCTCCTTGCTGCGGCAGTGATAGTCTAGGTGAGTTTTGGATGTTTTTCTGGTTTGGGAATGGGTTTATGGAGGTTTGGTGGTGCGGCAATGGTTGTGGAAGGTGTGGAATGGTGTGGAATAGAGTGGGGAGGCTGCGGCAATAGTGGAGGAAGGCTGGAATCACAAGGGGAAGGCACGGCAATCAGTGGGAATTGGCTGCAATCACTGGGGAAGGCACGGCTTCTAGAGAAAAAGGTGAATGAGATTTTCGGCTAGGTTGAATGAATGGGATGTGGATGATTGAATTAGGGTTGGATTGGTTGCGGCTGTGATGAAGAAAAGGTGAATGGGTGATGTGGCTGCATGAATTATGGAGAATGGATGGGATGGTGGCTGCATGAATTAGGGTAAAAAATGGGAGTCACGGCTTAGATAATGAATATTAGGGTCCATGGCTGATTAGTGTGTATTGTTTATTAGGGTAAATGATGCACGGCTTTTGGGAGAGTGGAGAGAATTAGGGTAAAATAATATATGGGGGGCCACGGCTTTAAGTGAATGGGGTGTAAAGGTGGCTACGGATGGAAGAATGAATTAGGGTGTATGGCTGAATAAAAAATTAGAATGAGAGGTATATGGTGCGGCTTATGAGAAGAATAAAAAAATGAAAGAGAAGCTAGGGTTAAAAATAAAAGGTACGGCCCAGATTAGAAGTTAGAAGGCTTAGGGTGAATGGATGTGGACTTGCGGCTAATATGGATTTTGTGGCTGAAAATTGAAAGAATTAATGAGAGGTGAATAGGGTGCGGCTGCATGTAATTAGGGTGATTAGAGTTTAGGGTTTAATGCATGAAATGAGACAAAACTACCCCCCCTTGCACGGCAAGGGAAGGGAATTGGGCTAAAGGCACAGCATAGGTTGGAAATTGGGCTAGGGCCTTGGTCTTGTGTACTAAAGTGTATACAAGGCCTACAAAGTGGCTAGAAAATACGGACGTTTAAGTTTAGGAAAGGTTACCGAAACGGGAAACTTAGGGTTAACTTTCCTATATCAAATAGGAAACCTTGTTTGAGTAGGATTCCTCGTTTTGGTAAGAATTCATCGTTGGAGTAGGAATTCGTCGTTTCTTCAAATCTTCAACTCATTCATTCCTCTTTCGCTCCAAAAACTCCAATTTGCATCTTCTTGCACACTTTGGCCTTATAATCTGAAAATACACAAAAGTAGCCTTAAACACTAAAATAACTTAAGTAAACACAACATAAATGCACGAGAACAGGCTAATTAAGTCGCATGAATATGTTCCTATCACCTCACAATAAGGATGAGTCCTCCTTATTTTAAAGACGAGTTTTAATAGTATTTCTCAAATATCTATCATATACCCTTGAGTTGTATAAGGCCCAAAATGGTAAAGTAATTGAGTTGTATATGTGATGATGTTTCTTTTTGGATTCAGGACAAGTTCACAGGGACAATCCTTCTCAATGGGTTGTGTAGGGCTGGCTATTACCCTATACCTTTCCATATTAATTAGAAGTCATCATCTGCATCATCCCAATCACAAAAATGCTTTCTTGCACAACCTATTAGCACAAGTTTATGGCATCAAAGGCTAGGACACCCATCTAATGCAATCACCTCTGCAATGCTTCATCAAAATAAAGTCTCTGCATCTTTTGACACATGTAAATCCATTTGTACACCATGTCTAGAAGGAAAATTCACCAAATTACCTTTTTTTTTCCTACAACCAAGTCTGTACACCCACTAGAAGTCATACATAGTGATGTATGGGGACCTGCCCCTCTATTGTCATATGAAGGATTTCGATACCATGTAAGCTTCATAGATGAATGTACAAGATTTACTTGGTGTTGACCCTAAAAACTACCAAGCCTACGTGGCGTGCAAGCCGAGTAATTAATAAGCTAACTACGTTATTCGGTTGTATACGGGGCGTGCCAACTTATCAGTCGAGCTCGGCCGAAGAGTAAAATGTGTTGATGTCGTGTTGGGCGTGCTATTGACTTCTTGATCTTGTGGCTGCAGCCAAGGAAGGAACACGTCTTGGCCTTCGGGTTTTAGAGCCTAAAGACAAGGCTGCTAGTTCTACGAAGTTCAATATTAAATTCAGCTTTCAATGTGCCAAATTGAGTAACATATAACACCTCACTTCACCGAGAATGCTGATGAGATGACCTCTACCAACAAGGATTCGGAAATCCTTCTCGACCAAGACTTTGATAGGTAATCAATCAGCCTCGATGCAGTGCTGTTTGTCCAAACTGAAGGTGTTCCACGGTCGGCTGATTCTACGGCAACAGTGCTGTTTATCCAAACTGAAGATGTTCGCCGATTGCCTCCACAGTGATGTTTATCCAAACTAAAGATGTGTTGGTGGAAAAAGAAAATGAAAATCTCAAGGTTGTTGAGAGGTTTCGAGTAAAGCAAGAGTTTGCGTAGGGCAGTTTGTTTGTTGAATTATAAGGGGCTTAATGATGCATGCGACTCTGTATTTATAGTGGTTGTCTTTTGCTTAGCACGGCCTGATAACTTTGTAGAGTCCAAATGCCACTCTAACTTTGTAGAACATCACTTGTTACGTTGACTCAAAGCTTATGTCCAATCACCTTAGCCGTACAATATCTCTAAGATATAATAAAGGCTATCTCATGATTCTCCTTGAAAAGATAAATATATCTTTCCACATGTGTGACCTGACCAACTAAATGCATCATATTCCAACTGAAACTTTTCTTTCTCCACCATGTTGGTCCAAGTGCAACCATGCATGCATAATAAATTGCATTTTATTTGCAACATAACCTGATCACTTAAGATACCATTTTCTATCCAAAACCACAATTATGAAGGTGTGCCCCTTGCTGGAAGTTGGGTATATTTGGCCGATGAAATCCATTGCCCACCCTCTGAAAGACCATGGCTTCACTACTGGGTTCAAGGGTACTGAGGGTATGTGCTGAAAAGATCTATTACCCTCATTGATTCCTCCAAACCCAAGTATTTCAACAAAAGTCCATCTGGAGTCTTTCTTAGCAAGGTTTTGTCCCACATAACAAACTTAGTTGCTTGCCGTCTAATTTTCTTACATGTGGGGGAAGAATGGTCTTTTAAGTATTGAATCATAGATGTTTCCAGTTTTCTATCTCAGGCTCATTGGTCATTATATTCAAGCTAAATCTTCTCTCAAAGATAGAAGGGAGATTTATCCTTTGTACTTCTACATTCATCTCAAACCTTTTTTCTTAAATCTATGCTCCAAAAGCCATCTGTGCCATTTCATTGGCAATTAAAATTGCTTCTCTGGGGACATGATTGAATGATACTTCACTACCCCAATAATTTAGCAATTGAGTAGCTGCCAAATAATATCCTGCCATTGTGAGATGTCTGCACTTGTATTCTCCATTCAACTAATTAATCACCAACTATGAATCATCATATATTTCTACCTCAGTTTCCCCCAACTCTATTAGGATTTCTAAGCCAATGATCAATGCCTCATACTCTGCCTTGTTGTTGGTAGTATCTTGGTAATCCAGAAGGAATAAGTAGCAATGCTGGATTCCCTTCAGATCAATGATGACAATCCCAGCTCCTGCAGCATGTTGAGTGCAAGACCCATCAAAATATAACTTCCAGGGAGTGATCCATAGGCTAGTTATTCTCCGTACTTCTTGCTGGATCCATTCTTCCTTGCCCGAGTGATTTTTACTAGGTGAGATCCAAAGGCTGGCCACTTCCAGAGTTCCTAAGATGTTGACAAGTTCCTTCTTAAAGTCTTGGTGCTCGGACAGGAAGTCTGCAATTGCTTGTCCCTTTATTGCCCTATGAGGCACATATTGAAAACTGAACTCTGATAGTGCTAGAATCCACTTCTCAATTCTTCCAATTAGCGTTGGTTTAGACAGCATGTACCTGATCACATCAATCTTGGCAATTATAAGGATGTGGCAAGGCAACATGTAATGCCTCAATTTGCAGGCAATGAAGTATAAAGCTAAGCGTAGCTTTTCAACTGGGGTATATCTTGTTTCTACCTCAGTAAGGATCTTAATGAGGTAATATACTACTTGCGCCTTCCCACCTTCATTATTTTGTGCCAATAAACTCCCTATTGACTTCTAGGATGTAGAAATGTAAAGTTTCAAAGGTTTCCCCCTTTGGGGAGGCATGAGCACTGGCAGAAAGGCTAGACAAGCTTTTACTTTGTCAAAAGCTTCTTAGTGTTGAAGGCCCCACTCGAACTTATCTTGATTCTTCAATCTTAATAAAGAAGTCAATGGTTGGATCTTATCCACTAGATTAGCAATGAATCTCCTTAAAAAAAAGTTGATATTCCCCAACAGCCTCTGTAATTGCACTTTGTTGGTGGGGGAAAGTGATTCCATTATAGCCCGAGCTTTGTTCTTATGTATCTCCACTCCTCTCTGATGAACTAGGAATCCCAAAAAGTTGCCCAATCTAACCCCAAAGGCACATTTCTTAGGATCCATCCTCAACTTGTGGGTCCTCATTCTCAATAAGGCTTGTTTAAGGTCTTCTAGGTGTTGATCTTCAATTTTAGACTTTACCACAATATCATCAATGTATAACTTCATGCTATGCCTGATTAAATCATGAAAAATAACATTTATTGCCCTTTGATATGTAACACCAGCATTTTTTAGCCCAAATAGCATGACCACGTATTCATATGCTCCTAAATGTTCTAGGCATCTAAATGTTATCTTATGTATATCTTGTTTAGCCATTTTGATAGTCAACACAACATCGAATGGCATTAGTTACAACTTTTAATACAAGTACAATGTTGGCCAACCACTCCACATACTTTATAGGCCTAATAAATCCTGCCTATACCAACTTCTCAATCTCTTCCTTGACTTTCCCTTCTATTTCCTTCGACATTCTTCTTGGTGCTTGCTTCACAGGTCTGTACCCATCTTTGATAGGCATTATGTGCTCCACTAAACTAAGGTCCAATCAAGGCATCTCTGTGTAATGCCATGCAAAATAGTCTTTGAATTCATGCAAAAGGTCAACTATCTTTGCCTAATCTCTAACCTCCAACAAGCCACTGAGTTGTATTGGCCTTGGATCCTCCTCAGTCCCTAAATTAATGGTTTCCAATGGGTCTTGTACTTCTGGTGCTGGTTTATCAGGCTTTGTACATAAAAATTCTAATGACTTAGAGGCCTCGAGCTCATCATTTGTCTAGTCTAAGTCATTATATATTCTGCCATATGAATGGCTGCTTCCACTTCTTATCCCAAAATCTTTTTTCCTTCTCTATCTTAAGTGCCTGAAGTTCCTTCTCCCCACTTTGCCACCGCATTGGCTGAGCTCTCTTTAATCTCTCTTCTTTCTCTCCCATACTCCAACAGTCTTTTGATTAAAGACCTAACTGCAACCACTTGGTCCTTTCTTTTTTGGTCTACCATCATTGGTGTTGGTGAGTTGGGACAATATAAGGTATGTCTCATTCCTCCTTAGTGAGAGAAAGTCTTTGCCCTATGAGCTTTTGGACCGTCACCTTGGTAGGGCGATCGTTCTTATCAGCACCTAAACATTGTAAGATCCCAACAATAAGGTTGTAAAAATTTTCTTCTGCAACATTAGTTGTGGGGAGAAATGGCTACGATTTGGCCTCCAGTATCTCCCAAAATCTAGGCTCCTCAGTTCTGGCCTCATGGCAGACAGCAACTTGTTGGTGCAAAGTAGATGGCACAAATAGACTCTGATGGATCCGCAATGCCGCATAAGTAGAGTTGTTGTCCACCAAAAAAAATGCCAACATGATTTTCTTGGATCCCAAGTTTACCTCCAAAGCAATATCCCATAGGTTTTGGTGATAACCCCAAAGAAACTAGAAACTGTAAGAACAATAGGAATAAGATCTTCTTCACTTCTGCAAAACCTCCTCATTTGTTTAAGTAGGAGCACATTAATTGCTGCCCCTCATCTATTAACACCCTTTTAAAGGGGACTCCCTCCAGATGAACTGTCACATATATGGGCTTCAGATGGTTTTTTAAAGCTAGACTTGGTTTGCTAAACACCATTTTGTCATAATAAACCCTCTCGGGCTCTTTTCATGCAAGGTCAAGCAAGTCCGCCAAACTTAATCCCTATTTCCCAACCTCCTCAACGTTCACAAGTGCCATCATTGGTTCTGGTACCAAATAGCCACCCTCCATTACTGTTGGTTGATCTAGTTCTGCACAGAACATAGTTGATAAGACATAGGTCATGTTCACATGGAAGTTGTTTGGTCCAAGCACTTTTTCTTTCGTTTCTCCAATCTGACACATAAATTTATCCATACATGTCTGGGCATCCTTGGTTAGCATTAACTCGGACATTTCCTCTTCTTCTGTTATATTGAAGTTATGCAACTACCTTGGGATTTCATAAGGAGAATCTTCCAGTAAAGGTGGAGGTATCCCCCTCTCAAGGGAGATAGTTCCAAAACAGATAGGCTCTGAATTCCACCATGGTGTAGGCATCATCACCACACTCTCTTGAGCTCTTCTCAACACCTTATACTTCCCTAGATGAGGGTTTTGAGGTACATGATCTCCCTTACCTTCAACTTTACTGTTAGCTCTTTATATCTCTTTCTTACTTCTCCACTGGAATTGTCTTCTTCCTCCTTGGGTGACCTTCTCGAACTTAAGATTTTCAAAAGCTTCTGAAATGGCAAGGATTTTTAATGAGTTCATATGAGCCTTGTACTATCTTTGAACCCTCCTTATCATGGATGCCCCCATCTCTCTAACAGGTCTTCCATCTTTCCCTATTATGTACCATTTTCGACCAAGTCGGGCTGAATCTCTTTTAGGAACTGGGGGAATTGGGCTTATGGTTCCCTCCCACCATCTTTGTCTCATGTTGCTGTGATAACTTGGCTAGGGAGGTTTCACATCCACCCACCTTGGCAACTTTGCTTCCTTATCTTCAGCTTCTTCAGAGGCTTCATAGTTTCTGAACACCTCAGATAGACCATTGGGCTCTGAATATCTTCCCAATCTCTGGAACACATTCTTGGTGGTTTCTTTCTCAACAGCCTGACTAATACATCTGTTGGCATCTCGCTCCTCTATCTCTCTTCTTCTGACCAACTCCCGATTAATAATGGCGCCCAATGCTGGCACCTCGAGTTCACACTCACATTGACATTTATTGCATAAAACCACTTCTTTGACCACAGTTGCTTAGGGTATGTTGGGTAACCTTTTAACACCTTCTGATGGCCTAACAGCTTACATTCTCTCTCCCCTCTCATCCCAGTAAGCCTTTCATTTTCCTTTCTCAACCCAATTAAGGTTGATCATGTTGATTAGGGCTTCAGGGAATGGATCTGTGTCAATCATCATATTGGCTTGAGGTTTCTCCAATAACAGTTTTCTCTTAACTATGAGGTCTAAGAACTATGAGGTCTTGGATCCAATCACTAAACTGCACACTATTAACTATGGAGCGATTGAAGGTGTAGTGAACCCTGCAATACTTTTTTCCTCTAAGCTCTTCAGGTTTAGGTATCTTTTTGGTGTTGTCGGGCAAGATTACTCTAGCCCTTACTAGTACCTCATAGATGTTTGTTGCCTTGGTTAAATCGAAGGAATATGACTGGTACTTTGGGGGTTTCATAGGTAGAAAACCTCCATCATTCATCACGATCTTCTGGTCCTTAATAGGCTGGACCAATCCCTTCACCATTAAAGGTTTGAAAGGAGTGGTCATCTCTGCTTCACATAACTCAATCCCATCTCCCAAACTGCTATCATTTTCTTCCAGCTCTAGGCCTTCAAACTCTAACTAGTGTATTGAGGCTTTGTTCTTATAGAAATGAGGCACTTTAGACGAGTGCTTCACTTGCTATTCCTCTGTCAGCAACTTCTCATACTTAGTAGCTGCGATCACCAATTCTTGAAGCTCATTAAACTACACATCATAAAACTTCTTTCTCAAATGTAGCCTCAGAGCCTTCTGGGCAATGGTTATGAGTTGAGCTTGGTTGATTAGGAATTGGTTTCTCATCCTGATTTTTCTAAATCTCATCATGAAATCCTCCATAGACTTATGTTTATACTGTTTTACCTCCACCAGATCATTGATGGTCATCTCTGGCTTCACCCTATAGAAATGTTTATGGAAGACCATCTCCATCTACCCCTAGTTGGCGATGGAATTAGGGGGTAACATAGAATACCATTGGGAGGTCAAGCCTACTAATGAATTTCCAAACAGTCTCAACTTGTAGTTGGGGTTGTCCTCAAATGCTACACAATAATTTGAAAACTTGAAAATATGGTCTTTAGAAGACACATTATAGTCTTCCTCGCTAAAATTTGGGAATGCGGGCATCTTGAAGTTAAGAATGAAAGGATTTTGCTCATCAATGTATTCAAGATAAGGCTTCTGGTATGTTATCTTGAACATCAGGCGAGCCTGTGGCTGAGCATTCTGGACCACCATCATTCTTAGTTTTGCCAAATCATTTCTAAGTTACTGGTTGGCCATGTTATTGTGTGAGGTGTAAAAGGTCCCCCACTTTAGGCTATAGTCAATGCCCAAGAAAGCTTCCTTATGTGGTTATGGCTACCTCCATCTAACTTCTCCTCCTTTGTTAACCTACGGTGGTGGCCTATAAGGGAGAGGTTTGCCCACAATTATGGGTAAACCTTTTCTTCTTGTCTCTCCTACTGGATTGGTTGCCTCCATCTTCACTCATTCCTGCTTAATCTACCTCATTCCATCTAGTAGAAGTAACAAAAGATCGGGCAAGCTTGTCTCTTGGAACTCTTCTTCATCAGGTCGACTTGTTCCAGCCTTTTCCTTCTTCTTCCCCTTATCCTTATTTTCTTTGAGTAAGGGGACCAAAGGAATCACTAGTCCCTTTTCTGGGCTTGCTTCCCTAATTACTTCCATGAAATAGTCATCCCTCAGTGTAAAGTATTCTAATTCCAGCTTTCTATGTAGAACTCATGTTAGGGAACAAAGTCTGCTAACCTCTCTTCTAGTCTCCAGAAAGATTTTCTCCATACTTCTTAGCACTTACACCATAGTGGCTTGCACGTCTTCATTAGTGACTTGTCCACTTGACTTTTCAGAAGAAGTCAGGCTTTCTAGAATCACAGGGCCTCGTAGTGAGGGAAAATCTTTCGAGTGATATGTCATGCTAACTTCTGTTAGACAAGGGGTTGCCCAAACTCTACTTTCCACGTGAATGTTCATTCCTTCCTTCTTCTTGGCATACAAGATATCAATGAGGTGCCACCGAGCGTGCCAAAACTATGTTCGGGATGGATTTCTAGATCTGGTCCCTCGTACAGCTCCACTTGGCTCTAGCTCTTTCTTGCCTGTCAAGCAAAGTCTTGTTGCTTGGTGTGCTGCAATATGAGTTTATTATTAGTTTGAAAGATGCCTTTTTGGGGCCTTTGGTTTAGGCCTTGAGGCTCACAATCCAAACTAACAAGGATTTAAGTGTGCCACTGTTATCTATGTATAAAAGATTGTTGAATAGGTGTGAATTAGGTTGGTTACTTGCGCCACAAGTTATTTAGACTTCCTGTTTATCAAATGATTGTCACAGATAGGTTAAGTCTGTATAAAGTTCTTTTCTTGCCTTGTAAACAAGGACTTTTAATTCATAACATTGTATATCCAAAATGAAAAGGGTTCAGGGCCCTTCCAACCATTTCCTTGATCAAAGTTTGCTTTAATGAAAACAGGTTCATTAACTTATCCATATTTGATTACAGATGAAACTTTTAAGTGGAAAACAGTTGAAAATGATTTTAAAACGTGAAGGAAAATGTACTAAATAACATATCTATTATATATAAATACAAAACAAAAGAGACTTGGGCAAGATTTAACCTTGTCGGACAAGGTTCAACTTTTTGCAACCACTTCTCTTTGTATTTACAAGGGTTTGTATACTCTGGGGGATGAAAAGTAAAAGGGTTTTACTAGAAGGAATCGATACTACAACATTAAGGAAAGATAGCAAAGCTTCTAATCTTCACAAAAGATGACTTTCTATAAGGGAACTACAGTTAAAAAGGACAGGATCTGGACAAAGTTGAGCTTTCTAGTTTCTTGCTTGTTTGAGAGCAAAGTAGGATGTCTTTTTATTAATTGGTTGAGTATCCTTATCTCTAGTGTCCCTCTCTGCTTTTATAGACAATTGGGCTCGACTGTCCAAGTTTTGCCTTTAGCTGATAACTTTCGGAAAGCAGTGAGTCATTACCTATTTACTTATCCATGCACCTGAAAAGTGCTTTTTGGCTGGTGGTGAGGTGTCCTCTGATGCCCATCACTTCAAACATAGGCATGTGGTCTATGCCTTTGCTGAAATAGCTTCCAATTCTTCTAGGGGCTATCGACTTGTCCGAGCCCAGTCTTCTCTTTGCTTTTGCATCTTTGGGCCTCCATTATCACAAAGCCCGGTGTCAAATATAAACCCAAACATAACATTTCCTAATAATCATTCTAGATTCAGCAATGCTCCTCCATATGTATGATGCATTGTTCCTCACCAGTGCTTGTAAGAAATCGGTAATAGTTAAATATCTTGCCTTAAATACTCTTACCGCAAGTGACGAGGGATGGTGAATAAACCTCTAACCTTGTTTAGCAAGTAAAGCAAGTTAAAGGCATATAAGTCTTTAAATCCTAGCCCCCTTTTTTACTTTTAGGTATGCATAATTGTCTCCAATTAACCCAATGCATTCTTCTTTGACCTACCTCATGCCCCCATCAAAACTGGGCAACCATGTGGTTTAAATCATCACATAGCATTTTGGGAAGCAGGAATGTTTGCATTGTATAGAGTGGCACGGCTTGAGCCACCGTTTTAATCAAAATTTCCTTTCCAACAATACACATGAATTTTTTACTGTTAGCACCTTTGAAGATTTAAATTGAATTTGAACTACATATTAATATAATTTTTATTGTCAACCAAAACTCTACGAAATTATCGTTCTAAACCTCTAATTAAAACTAAACATAAATAAGAAATATATGTAATTTTATACAACCAAAATTTTTCTTTTCTTTTTTTTTTTTAACTTCACCTACATGTAATTTTTACATGTCCCTAATTAAAAAATAAAACTCTCTCCCTTTTCTCCCCACTCGCACTCTCTCTCTCACTCTCTTCCTCTCTCCTTCCATTTAAAAATAAAATAAAAATTACACACATTTTGTGTGTGCCCATATGCTAGTATCTAATTAAGCCATGCTTTATCAAAGATATGCATGAATGTGGGGATTGAAAGCATATCGTGTCAATGGCATATATGGTTTAATAAACAAACTTTAAACCCCACTTTGTAGTCTACATGGCAAGTCAAGGCATTTAACAATAGTAATGGAATTTTTTTGCCAAATTACCATTCCACCCGAATTATCAACTGTACCATACCAATTTTGTGCCAATTAATAATGGCATGGTATTGTACTGAACCAAAATTTTATGGTACAGTCATAGTATTCGATAACATTACCGATAGTATTAATGTATCGTACCGAAAAATATAAATCTATATTATATTATATAACTTATATTTATTATAATAATATATATAATATTTCAATAATATTTAAAGGGATTCAACTTTAATTCTTGTTCTAAATGCTACTAATATTTTTTTTTTGCTTGTAATGTAGGCTTGACACAAGCTCAACCTCAATCTTCTATAAGTTCAATCCCTCCTCCAAATGCTTCGACATCTCAAGCTTGAAGAATTGATCGATGAATTTTTATTTTTGAAGTTTAGATCCACTTCCAATTTTTATTTGGTTTGAAATTTTAACTTCTATTTGGATTGTAAACTTAACTTTTATTTGATTTGGTTTATAAATTCTATTTGAATTGTACCCTTAATTTCCATCATGAATCTTGATGCATCATTTGACTTATTGAATGATGAATGATTGATGAATTTAGGTTACAATATATGAGATAAAGGCACAAAAAAAGAGCTTGCCCTTGAATTGGGTTGAAAAAAATATATCATATTTTAGCTCAAAAAAGTGGCTCAAAACCAAGTGACAGTTACCATTATCATACGGTACCAACCGAACTATTTGGCATATCAAAATTTAGTATACCAAAAGTTTGGCACAATAGTAGTAATAAATTTTGTCAAACCAAAAACTTGGTAAGAAAATCAGTACAGGAGTTTTGATATGGTAACCATACCAAACCCACTTTTATTTAACAATTTGGACCGCAACTTTGCTATGTGTCTGGATTAGGTCCAACAGATTGTAATGGGATAGGACCGGAATTCAGAAGCCCCAAAAAATCCTATTACAAGCTGAGAAGTGACCCACAATTATATATACGGTAAAAACAAGAAAAATCCAAAATTAATCAATCAAAACTACATCTAAGGTTCATCAGTAAACACACACGCTTATCAACCCAAACAATCAAATTTCACAAGAACTCGTCCAACCCACAACATATTATCAAAATTTAGAGCAAGTTGAGCAACCCACCTAGTAATACTTGGTCCCAACCAACGTCTCTTTGCATTCTAATGCGATCGATTTTGTGATTTGCATGATATAGGAGATATGCACATTTAAGATATATGCAAATATATACGTTTGATTGATCGGAATCGTTCCAAGTTTCAGGTTCACTTTTAAAGATCATCCGGACAATAACTCAGTTGAAACCGGATTCTTTATAACAACGAAAAGAGATTTCATTTGAATCTGACGACTGTATATTGATTGGTCTGCATGATAGAAGAAGACCAAACAATTATCGATTTGCATGAGTCTTCACAGGGGATAATCAACAGATTGGAATGCATGATCACCAAATAGAGGTTGTTCGCATGTATTGGATCTAACTGTTTAGATCTATATGCTTAACTAAAACAGACAGAAACTGAAGAAGGTTTTCACAAGATGGCTAGTTTTCCTTACGGCTAATCTTATAAGTATTTTACACATACAAGTTGATAAGTATCATACAGCCTACCAGGCATATAAATAGCAGGCATTGGTTTCACTGTTGATGGTAAAATTAACTAAGCTGTCGGGTAAGATGCAGACAGCAATTCCACAAAGTCCTTCAGCTGCTGCAACATCTCTTTGCATCCTAATGTACCCCTTTTCACCCCATTCTGCACCCCATGACCCCATGAGTTCTTCACTAACCAATACTTAGTCCCATCCTCACTCATGCCATCAACAACAGCGGTAACACCATGGTCCAGGCTCGTTCCACAAGTTCCGGTAAAGACACCACTTGAATAGAACTGGAAGTCGGAACCACTAGCATCAATAGCAACAGAAACAGGTTGATGAGCAACTGCAGCAAGAAGGGCCTTTTCACTGTTTTCAGGGACATCTTAAAAGCCAGTTATCTTGGCTGCATGGCTTGCTTCCTTCTTGGTGTTACATGTACCATCAAAGCCGTTGTACGGGTAATTAGCTTCTGTGCTAATCCCGTGAATTTTTTGGATGAACTGGAAGGCGTCGTCCATCAAGCCACCCTCACATCCTTGGTCTTCACCAACGGTGTCACAACCAACAAGCTCTTGCTCAGACAAAGAGATCAATTTCCCAGTTGTAAGCTGTGTTATTCCTTCAGTGGCGGCCACTGCTGAAAAAACCCAACAGCTTCCTGTATTTGATTGGAATTAAAGTAGTTCGAATAAAGTATCAAATCAAACCAGTTAATATGAATAAATAAATAAATAAGCTAGACGTTTATATAACTACCGCATTGGCCTTGGTCCTTGATGGGGGTTACTGCTCCTTTCTTTCTCCAGTCCATTGTTGCTGGTAATGATGCAGTCACATTTTCATACTTGAAAGAAGTTGTCTTCGTGGAGCACTCGTGTCCCTTGAATCCATTTCTTGAGCCTTTGAACTCTTAATTTGTAAGGTTTATTTGCATCCTTATTAGAAGATTCTATAAACGCCCTCCTTGAATGTCTTGAAACGAGTCTCCTTCTCATTAACGTCATTATATACACAGCCATAACGAGTCAACCATTGCTCGTATCTCCCATACATAGATGCATCTTGCAGAGTACGAGAAGTGGCTTCAGAAGACCAAGCCCACAAGGTGAGGATCAAGCTAAGGCACATATATTTCCACAGCTTCATGTTAAGGAACTCCATGGGTAGCTTGCTAGTGTACTAGAAGTAAGCTGGCTTATGATAATGTAAAGGGTATATGAGCAGATATACTGAAATGGTAGATTACTCCGTTATTTATGTACTAATTCAGGCGGTACAGAATGGCGTTTTTTGCTATTTCAGTTCCCCAATAAATGATGAGTAGCATCGTCTGCGCCTTAGAAAATATTTGATATGGACCTGTAAGATTATTAAATAGTAAATTGACCTTTGATTTAATTTGAATTTGGGCCTTATGCTGTACGTTTGTCCTTGTGTGCATAATATACTTGTTTAAAATAGATTCTGAAATGTACGTGTGAATCTTCAACGATGTGGGATGTACTTTACTTGATTAATTATTTTAGAAAATAGTTGTCAAGATTTTTCAACAATTTGAGAAGGGATGTGCTATTCGCACACGCATTTTCATTTCTCACATATGCTCTTATATATGATCGTCTGATGGAATAAAATGAAGAAAATCAAATAATAGAAATTAATAAGAAGTGTGTGAGAAGTAAAAAAGAGAAAATTTGGAATAGGTCCAATTTTACAGGTCACCTTTTGAAATAGGTCCAATTTTTAGTTACTTTGGACCCATATCAAAAGACCCTAAGTAAAAATTAGTGTGTGAATATCACACCGCTTTGAGAATTGTATGCATCTCAAGGACCGTAGTTTTGTTGTTGTCGAAGAAATCGAATTCTGTAGTTGTTTGTTTCTCTATTACGATTCGTAAACTCACAGGAAAAGAAAAGAATGCTAGAATGGCCTCAAATCTTCGAAGTTGGACAAAAACAAGTTAAGAGATGTATGTGGCCACTATGAATTTAAATAAAAATATGGATGTTAGCTAGCATATATTATCCAAATGAAAGTAAAAACTGGATAAGTTGTTAAGAAACGTATCCCTTTTGATCCTCATAAAAAATGATAAGATACAGTGGTACAAGTTTTCTTTCACTTCATCATCTTCTAGTACATTAACTTGGACAATATATGCAAATTAACATTTATATTTTTATTCGACATTCTTTGAATTTAGTGGGTTATTCCAATCCTACTTTGGTGTTTTAGTTACTCTACTATTACTTAAAATTTAATTGCATCATGTCATTGAAAGTGATTGTTTTCACTAACAGGGAAACCCCGTTTAGCAACTTTTATGATAAATGCACAAATGTGTATGTAACGGTTTTGTTTTCTTCCATCAAGAACATTTGTGTTGGACGAGGAGCGGCAAAGGCAAACGAACACGACTCGAGTGAGGACTCGAGTGAGGACTCGAGTGATGTGGACGAGGAGAGGAAGAACACGGTTAACTAGGTCTGACAAATGAGTCGTGTTTGTCGTGTTTTGTGTTGTGTTCATGTAATACTTGTTATCTTAATGAGTCGTGTCGTGTCACACTCATTATCTTAATGGATCCTTAACAAGTCGGGTCATTTTACCCAATATGTAAAATGACCTGACCCGTTATGAAAAATATTTTTTTTTCCTCAAATTTGCACATACCACATTGCCACATAAATATTACTTCAAAATATTAAAACACATTTGTCGTCAAGTACTTCATCTACACTCCAAAATAAGAGCTTAATAAAAAGCACCAATACACTACTAGTCTACCACAAAATATCAAATGTGCAAGGATATGCAAAATGAATGGGTTTTTCTTTTCAAAGTTGTGAAGCCTTTCTCAAAAGTTAAAGCCTTGCCAATGAAACTTAAAGCTTGCATGTTATTTCTTTTACAAAATCCTTCAATTTTCATCAATCATCATGAGGAAATTGTATTGGAACTTTGGCTTGATCTATTACCTTCAAGAGTTATGTTGATGATGTTTTCAATAATGTTTTCCACATCAGAACTCTCTTCTGCATTAATTAAGTATAGAAAAATCAAATATTATAAATCATTCAAATTATAAGAAGTTTACCAAAATAATTATGAAAAGAAATAAAACAATAGTACTCTACCATATAAAAATATATTACCTCATTTTTTCTAAATTTTCTAAATTTAATTTAATAAATATATAATATCATATATATATATATATATATATATTATATAATTATTGTGACATCCCACATCGTCCAGGGGAGTGATCCTTATATGTATATTTTCATCCCTACCTAGCACGAGGCCTTTTGGGAGCTCACTGGCTTCGGGTTCTGTAGGAACTCCGAAGTTAAGCGAGTAGGGGGCTAGAGCAATCCCATGATGGGTAACTCATTGGGAAGTTGCTCGTGAATTCCCAAAAACAAAACCGTGAGGGAATGGTAAGCCCAAAGCGGACAATATCGTGCTACGGTGGTGGAGCGGGCCCAGGAAGTGGTCCCCCCCCCCCCCCCCGGGTCGGCTTCAGAGTTCATCGGAACTCCGAAGTTAAGCGAGTAGGGGGCTAGAGCAATCCCATGATAGGTAACCCATTGGGAAGTTGCTCGTGAGTTCCCAAAAACAAAACCGTGAGGGAATGGTAAGCCCAAAGCCGACAATATCATGCTACGGTGGTGGAGCGGGCCCAGGAAGTGGTCCCCCCCCCCCCGGGCCGGCTTCAGAGTTCATCGGAACTCCGAAGTTAAGCGAGAAGGGGGCTAGAGCAATCTTATGATGGGTGACCCACTGGGAAGTTGCTCGTGAGTTCCCAAAAATAAAACCGTGAGGGAATGGTAAGCCCAAAGCGGACAATATCGTGCTACGGTGGTGGAGTGGGCCCGGGAAGTGATCCGCCCCGATCCGGGATGTGACAATTGGTATCAGAGCCTAACCCTGGTTGCGTGTGTGTCGATGAGGACGTCGGGCCCCTAAGGGGGGTGGATTGTGACATCCCACATCGCCCAGGGGAGTGGTTCTTAAATGTATATTCTCATCCGTACCTAGCACGAGGCCTTTTGGGAGCTCACTGGCTTCAGAGTTCATTGGAACTCCGAAGTTAAGCGAGAAGGGGGCTAGAGCAATCTCATGATGGGTGATCCACTGGGAAGTTGCTCGTGAGTTCCCAAAAACAAAACCGTGAGGGAATGATAAGCCCAAAGCGGACAATATCGTGCTACGGTGGTGGATCGGGCCCGGGAAGTGATCCGCCCCAGGCCACGATGTGACAATTATTATGTATTTTTAGGGGCAAAAAATTATTAAATTAATATATATGTATATATAATTATTATGTATTTTTAGGGGTATAAAATTATTAAATTAATATTTTTCTTATCTTATCGGGTTATCCGATAACGACTCGATTCGTTATCGTGTCGACCCGATAACCTGTTAATTTCGTGTAGGGTTAACGGGTCTTGTCAGAAATTGTCAAGTCTAGGGTTAACCTAACTGTAAAACGATTCCTTCTTGGGTTTAAGTTATATCGATTTGGTTCAATTCAATTTTCGAAACCACTAAAACCGAAATCAAACCAATAGTTTTTTGTTTAGTTCAATTTCTTTAGCTTCAGGTTTTTTATTTTATCAGTTTTGTTTCTTTTTTTAACAAACAATAGTATATACACAAAGGGGGAAGGGGTGGGCTTAACCGCTTAACCTCACAATGGGCTAGCAATAATATGCTTCAAATTTGTCTTTGGCTAAAATCGAACCTAAGACCTCTCACTTACAAATAAAAAGAAATATCACTAGACCGTAGTACTAAGTGACTAGTTTTGGTTTGTTACGAATGGTTTGTTTGTGTTTTTTTTTTGTTCAGTTTTCGATTGTTCCAATTCGCCCCTATATATCTCTAGCAACGCTGTAAGCATATTTATTAAGACATAAATATTACCATAAATGGAGGAGGGAGGTGATTTATTGAGCCCTCTATGTGGTATTCAGATTTAGGGTTTATCCTTATTTATGTGGAATACAGAAAATCACGGCGACCTAGTTTTTCTTGTCTTGTTTTGTTTTGAGTCAGACCAAGACATGCATTGTGCACTGCACGACGTATACAATATTTCATATAAGAATTGTTGACAGTACATAATGGGCTGTGATGCAGTGTTAAGGCATGGGTACTTGGGTAATTTCACTTATTGAAGGGTTGATGTCATCCAACTGTCTCACAAGTACGGCATACGTTGGCCATATATGATATATGATATATGATGTATGATGTATGATGTATGGGCGTGTTAAAAGACTAATTAGGGTAATACATAATACACGTAAGCTCATGATGAACAACACAACAATGACAGCGGCAGGTTCTCCAACATCTCCATCCACAATATTCACTTGTAAATGAAAAATCATAAGTTTGAATTTCGTAAATAGCGAATTCGATATCAAATTAGGTTGTTCATTATTTAGTTTAATTGAACTCATCTCTCCCTTTAGTATAACACTAGCCTCTTGTCACATACACACGTGTGTAGCAATTACCTTTTTTATATTGGATTATGTCTTTTAATTTTTTTTTAAATAACTATTTTATATTTTTATTAAAAATTATTCAGAAAAAAAATGAAGCAAAACCATGAAACCATCTACTAATGTGAGAGGTTTTTTTCTTTTCTTTTTTTTTAATTAAAGTTTGAAATTTAAAATTCATTCAAAATTAAAATGTGGTGAATTACTTTAAATTCTTATGGTTTAATTGTAATTTTGGAATTTTTGAAGGACAATTTGGGTATTTTAAATGTTTCACCTTTTTATCCTTCCCACTTTATATATTTGTACTCAAAATAAAGACAGGCAAATTTCAAACGTACAATTTACATTTTATATTTCACTTTACACTTTTAAGAAATGTAAATATTGAGTTCTACTTTATGTGAGAGGTGTAAATTTAGAATTTTATTTTTTTACTAGCGAAGCTTACCTCCTAAAGATATAAATATATAGTTTTATTTTAACAATTTGAAGCGTTTATATTTTAGTACATTATTTATAGATCATCTTTGCAAAACTTTAGACAAATTCAAAACCCTTAAGACATCTATTTGTGGTGAATAAAATAGATGGATACAATTTTACAAAGAAACACTAAAATTAATCCAAAGTTTATATGGTTTCAGAATTAAGTGGTTTTTGGTAGACGTGATCTTTAAGGTAAGACATAAAAGATAGACAGTTAAATCATAGAAAGTACATTACGAGTGGGGCCACAAAAATGAGTGTTAAAAGCGTGTGTCCTCAAATCCTAACCATTTACATATACTCCTTATGGTGCTCATTCTGTAACTCTTTTCAACGATCCAAACTAGCTATATGATTTGAGATTTTTGTTCTTACATGATCTTCACATAGCACGAGATTTGACGATTCTATTGATATTTATAATTTTGCGATTATCAATTTGCTCAACTAAGTGTTTGAAATCTACTCATTGCTTTCCAATTAGTCATGTGACAATGTCAAATTTTTTCTTGCTCCAGGACATGTTTATGTTATTCAAATAATGTTTGCCAGAGCACTTTTGAATAGAAATCAGTTAAAACCAACCATCATTATTTATGATTGGTGCAAATCTGAGACCCAAGCAACAAAGATTTTTTTTTTTTAAAAAAAAGGACATCATATATTCTCATCAACAAGAAATTCTCATCAACAAGAATTAGTAGCAAACAATCCCTTCACTAATCCACGTAGGATAGACATCTTAGTTAGAACTTCTTTTTACATCCAAATTTTGTAACCGTGACATTATACTTTGGATTTAAATCTCAATTGGAGGTGATCTAATATAAAGAAAGGATTGCAATATGCCCATTGAAATAGATTATAACGAATTATCTTTAACATTTAAGTATTTAATTTAAAGAAAACAATCATGACTAAACTATGACTCCTTCATAATTTGTTGACAGTTCAACAAATTCAGTCCAATTACCTTTAAATTACAAGTAGCCACATCTATTAAAGAAGAGATAATCAGGTACAAGTCCAAAACGGAATGAATTATTGAGTTTAATCCGAGAAATTTTGGTTACCAGTTTAGGTCCTCTAATTTTTATTCCAAGTGAGCAAACTTTCTATTTCGTGACAATAAATCCTCCTTCTAAAGATGAGTTTTAATAGTATTTGTCATTCAGTACTATGATGTAAGATCCCACATCGATCAAAGGAGAGGGGTGCCCACATCGACCAACGGAGAGGGGGTGATGTGCATTATATGTACATGCTCCCCTCCCAATAGCACGAGGCCTTTTGGGAACTCACTAGCTTCGGATTCTATCGAGCGAGAGCATTTCTAGGATGGGTGACCCACTAGAAAGTTCTCGTGTGAGTTTTCAGAAACAAAACTGTGAGGGCATGACCAGGGCCCAAAGCGGACAATATCGTGCTACGACGAAGCCGAGATTGGGATGCGACAAAATGGTATCAGAGCCACTCTGTCGTGTGGTGCGAGTGTACCGACAAGGACGTTGGGCCCCTAAGTGGGATGGCTTGTAAGATCCCACATCGACCAACGGAGAGGAGGTGATGTGCCTTATATGTACATGCTCCCCTCCCTTTAGCACGAGGTCATTTGGAAACTCACTAGCGTCGGATTCTATCGGAACTCGGAAGTTAAGCGAGTTTGGACGAGAACAATCCTAAGATAGGTGACCCACTGGGAAGTTCTCTTCGAAGTTCCCAGAAACAAAATCGGGAAGGAATGGTAACCCCAAAGCGGACAATATCATATTACGACGGAGCTTGTCTAGAATGTGACATATGATATGAAGAAATCCTATTCACTTGGAAGTGAAAGGTTTTAGGTTTGAATCTCATAGATGGCGAATTCGATATCAAATTAGGCTGTTCATTATGTGGCTTTATTAAACTTTTCCTTCCCTTAGTATAAAAATATCAACGTACTAGAAAAAAATATATATATTTCTCAAATATCTATCATATACCCTTGAGTTGTATGGGTCCAAAACGGTAAAGTAAATGAGTTGTTTCCCATGAATTTTTTACTATGCAGCACCTTTAAATATTTAAATTGAATTTTTCTAATTAAACCATGCGGTATCGAAGGATATGCTGAATGCGGGGATTGAAAGCATATTTCACGCATATCGGGTCAATGGCATATTGGGTAAAATAAACAAACTTTAAACCCCACTTTGTAGTCTACATGGTAAGGCATTTAAAAATTTAGAAACTTTAACAAAAAGTTTCTGATAGTGTTTACTTTAACGAAAAACAATATTTTTACGCTTAAAAATCAATCATAGTACTATTTACTTTACCCTTTATTTTGTCTTTATCGTTAAAAATTAAAACTCAAAATTTTCAAGCCATTTTTATTAGTTTTTCTTAAAAATTTGAATTAGATCCAAACAAATTGTAATGGGATAGGACCGGAATTCAAAAGTCTATTAAAGAAATGTACAATATGATCTCCAGGACGGGTCTTGAGTTTTTTGTGCATGAAGCGAACATTAAAATGTGAATTTTTCAATATATGAATATATATTAAATAAAATATTTAAACAGGAATCCAAAAAAAAAAAAAAATACTAATTACAAACTGAGTAAGTGACACACAATTATATATACGGAAAAAACAAGAAAACTCAAATTTTATCAATCAAAACTACATATGAATATATATTAAATAAAATATTTAAACAGGAATCCAAAAAAAAAAAAAATACTAATTACAAACTGAGTAAGTGACACACAATTATATATACGGAAAAAACAAGAAAACTCAAATTTTATCAATCAAAACTACATATAAAGTTCATCAGTAAACACACACGATTATCAACCCAAACAATATAATCAAAATTTAAAGCAAGTTGAGCAACCCCCATGGAGAATGGAGATTGAGTGTGGTTAGTGGTTGGTGCCTTGGTGGTGAGGTCCTTTGCAGTCAGGAGCCTCGGAGTAGTGGGGTCGGCGCCTTGACGGAGAGAGGTTTCAGACTTTTGGTCAGCGCCTCGGAGTCGGCGGAGAGGTGAGAGGTCCTTCGTAGTTTGTAAGTCAAGTGTTGTGTCGCTAACGCGAAGAACTTAAAGGTTTCTGTATCTCGGTTTTGTAAGGGATAAAATAAAAATTAATTACATATATCTTCAACCTATATATCTACTAGGGTGAATTGTCAATTTAGTTCATGAATTATCACCTGAGTGAAAATTAGGTCCCCTAAACTATTTTTTGTCAGAAAAATTAGTACTTGAATTATAAAATTTGCCAATCAATCCTTGATATTAGATTCGAAGCTACTATATTCAATTTTCCGTCAATTTAAGTCACGTTACTTTCATGTGATACACATTGGAGGGTAGAATGATAATTTTCCATAAAGAAATAGTGTATGGAATTACCTTCGGACGGTAAATTAGAGGTTAGATTCCCAACTATATGAAATGTTAAGAGCTTATAGGTGAGAAAATACGGTATTACACTTAAAAATGTGTCAAGTGACTTAAGTTGACGAAAAATTGGATAAAATAGTTTTGAATATAATAATAGGGATGAAATTAGCAATTTTAATGAATTTAGGTACTTATTTTGACCAAAAAAACCTTGAAACCCACGAGGTCAAAATTCAACCATTTGGCCAGCGGGCTGGCCGTCCTTAGCCAACTAGCTAGCTCATTCAGTTGGGCCCTATATATATATATATTAAGACAATATTCAAATAAAATTTTAAAAATTTTAATTTTTTTTTCATATAAATACCTACACCGTTTCTCCCATCCTTTTCATCTTTTCATACTATCTTACCTTATTTTATTCAATTATTCACATTCAATTCACCTTATACACTCTTTTCATACACAGCTCTCTCTTACCTCTTCCAATAATCTTTCCTTTAATTTTTCAATAATTTTCAAATGGCCACATCTTTAAGTGGCACTCAAAATAGTCCAAAGGCTTATTCATTTAGCGACAAGTGGTACTAAAAAAATGTCCGGAAACTTTATTTTAATGGTAGTTTAATTCAATTAACCAATAAAATTAAAAAACAAAATAAAAATAATAATTATTGAGGGGCTAAGAAATAGCCCCCTCCGATTGCAGATAGTATATAACTAATTAACTATAGCTTGACATTGTTCATCAAAAAATAATTTCTTGCATAGCCATAATGTGACATCCCACATCGCCCATGGGAGTGATCCTTATATGTATATTCTCATCCCTACCTAGCACGATGCCTTTTGGGAGCTCACTGGCTTCGGGTTCCATAGGAACTCCGAAGTTAAGCGAGAAGGGGGCTAGAGCAATCCCATGATGGGTGACCCACTGGGAAGTTGTTCGTGAGTTCCCAAAAACAAAACCGTGAGAGAATGGTAAGCCCAAAACGGACAATATCGTGCTACGGTGGTGGAGCGGGCCCGGGAAGTGATCCGCCCCGAGCCGGGATGTGACAATTTGGTATCAGAGCCTAACCCTGGTCATGTGTGTACCGACGAGGACGTCGGGCCCCTAAGGGGGTGAATTGTGACATCCCACATCGCCCAAGGGAGTGATCCTTATATGTATATTCTCATCCCTACCTAGCACAAGGCCTTTTGGGAGCTCACTGGCTTCGGGTTCCGTAGGAACTCCGAAGTTAAGCGAGAAAGGGGCTAGAGCAATCCCATGATGGGTGACCCACTGGGAAGTTGCTCGTGAGTTCCCAAAAACAAAACCGTGAGGGAATGGTAAGCCCAAAGCGGACCATATCGTGCTACGATGGTGAAGCGGGCCCAGAAAGTGATCCGCCCCGGGTCGGGATGTGACACATAATCTGGACGGGGGCTAAATATAGCCTATTCGGTTGGAGATGGCCTAACATTCTTTTTATTTTAGTGGTGAGATGGGTAAAAATGAAGCAACTATTAGGTCAAACAAATAATTAGATTAACACATATAATGGGTGCCCAAATGTATGTAAAATACAAGAGTACTCAAGTATTAACTGATTAGTAATTTATTATGTCACTAATCACGTGTTTGAGTCGATTCTACAATATATATATATATATATATATATTATCATTTTAACCATTTATTTTTTGGATCTTCCTTCATAAATTATCTTTACAAAATTTAATCCAAATCGGAAATCATTTAGCCAATTGATTATTACAAAGAAAAATTCATTGTTTTTTCAGCGACGTTGTGTAGGTGTATTTTTTCTTTTTTTTTTGGCGTGATTAGATATTGAAATATTTTCTAATTTGGATGAAATTTTGTAAAAGTTATCTAAGAAGGTAGATCCAAAAAATTAACGTTTTAGATAATAAAAGTGGTTAGCGCCGTAATATGTTACGATCTAGTTACCGTTTAGCTCCTTTGTATGTAAATTATAAATATAGAGAAAGAGGCAGGTGGTTATGGATACAATTGTGACAAAGATAATAAATGGTCCAATCCAATTTTAGTTAATAAAATTAAAGGGGAATCATTTTTCGTACTTTGCTTGGCAAGAAATCTAATTCATCAAAAAATAGAAGATAAAACCAAAAAATAAAAATAAAAATTCTATTTACCTTTTGTTTCAATTGATTAAAGGAAAGGGGGAAATGTCTCTCATTCAGTCATTGTTTGCTTGCTCCTTTTAACATCACGGGATCCCCATCCCCATCCCCATCCCCATCCCCAATTTTTCTCTCTTCGTCTTCCATTTCCTCCACCTCCTCCTCCTTCATCTCCTCCTCCCTACCGCCGCCGCAAGCCAACCTCACCACATTTTCTTATCACTCCCTTCCTTTTGCTTCTTTCACCAAAGAGCATTGAAATTCGAAACAACAAAAGAAAGAAAGCTCACAGAATTCACAGACTCTGTTTTGTTCTGGGGAAGCTTTAGGCACTGAGCAAAAATGCCTCACACCATTGCCAAATCTCTGCAAGAAATGGGCTTTGATTCCCTCACGAACCGATTCCGTGACTCACTGAGTTACAACGACACCACCACCGCCACCAAGGACCACAGCAACAAGCCAGATGTCAAACAGCTCGATCTGGGTTCGCCCGTCTCGCCATTGATGACTCGGAGTTCAGCCAATGGCAGCAATGGAGTCGGCCACAGTGGTGGGGCAGCAGTAACCAGTTCAAGCTGCAGTTCGGGTACTTCTTCTGGTTCAGTTTCGAGCAAAACCAGCAATACCCAGCTGGGCAGAAGATCGGATTCCAAACCCAAGAACCACTCCGGCGAGCTCTCGGTTTCGTCCGAAACAAGCCCGAGAGCCTCCGAGGCGGTCCGATCCGGTACGACGCCGAGGAATTGGAAGCCGGTTCACCGGAGATCGGTGTCTGCTGGACCCCCATTGATCTACTCTGGTGGAAGCTTCAATACCAGCTTCAGTACTAATGCGAATAGTAATACTAATACAGCAACTTCATCTTCTTCTGCTTCAATGGCGTCGACCACCACTGTTTTTCCGAGTGGCAACATTTGCCCATCTGGGAAAATCGCCAAGTCTGGATTGGTCTGCAGAGGAACCAACAAGACCGATGTTTTGGGGTCTGGCGGTGGCAACTATGGCCACGGTAGCATAGTCAGAGGAGGCGGTGGGGGTGCGAATGGCGGCGAGTCTGCGATGGCAAAGAGGGCAACTGGGAACTCTGATCCAGAGGAGGTGAAGAAATCTGCCAATGAGCTTTATAGAAGAGGCCAGTTTCTTGAGGCATTGGCATTGTATGATCGTGCCATATCCTTGTCTCCGGACAATGCTGCCTACCGGAGTAACCGTGCTGCAGCGTTAACAGCGCTGGGGAGACTTCCGGAGGCAGTGAGGGAGTGTGAGGAGGCTGTCAGGTTGGACCCTGGTTATGGGAGGGCGCATCAGCGCTTGGGTTCTCTTTATCTTCGGTGAGTAGTGTTGAAAACGGAGACTTTAATCAATCGAAAGTAGGTTTTTCGCAATTTTGTTTACGATGTCTTATTTGTTTGTATGATTGTGCAACTTTTATAGTATACTTGTTTTTTTACATTGCCGGAATGTGATTGGTCTGTTTGTTTATATTTCACATGAATTGTGCATCAAGTGTTTCTTATTGGTTTGTTGGTATCTCTGATGTGTCATTGGTTTGTGTTACCTCGAGCTTTCGCATCCATTTTCTATTATTTGAATTGGTAGACAAGTACGTCTGATATCAACATTGTGTTCTGTGTTGCTGGCAACCTGAATGGTTTTTGGAACATTGTTCTATGTTGTGTTCTTTTTATCTTTCTGTGCGTTTGAGTACGGATTTCTAGTATTTTGTGTTGCTATATCTTGACTTTGAGTCTTTTTAGGGCTTGTAACTGAAACATTTATGGCTAATTTATTTGCATAGAGTTTATAGTTTTAGTGGCCCTCCATTTGCATCTGGGATTCTTATAAGTTTTCCGAAGTTTTCAGTTATGTCGGTCCACTCTCTATCTTGCATCGTACTCTGAAGTGAACATTTCGAATTCGTTCAGCGTCATCTCAGTTAATCCATAACTTGGAAACTTTACAGTTTTGGGCTAGTTGAAAATGCCTACCATCACCTCTGTATTCCTGGGCAACGGCCGGATCAGTCTGAGTTGCAGAAGTTGAAGTCATTGGAGAAGCATCTGAAACAATGTGAAGATGCCCGTAAGCTTGGCGATTGGAAAAGTGTGCTAAGGGAATCTGAGGCAGCCATAGCAACTGGAGCAGAGTCCTCTCCTCAGGTATAACACAGCACAAGTTCTCTTAATTTTCTGATTGATGTGGAACAAAGTTTTTCAAATCGCTTAAAACTAATTAGAATTAAAACACAGCTTGTTGCTTGTAAAGTTGAAGCTCTACTGAAGCTACATCAGCTCGAAGATGCAGAATCTAGCCTAGCAGATATACCCAAGTTTGAAAATTACCCTCCTTACTTGCAAACCAAACTCTTTGGCATGCTTGTTGAAGCTTATGTTCTGTATGTCAGAGCCCAGGTTGAGATGGCATTAGGAAGGTAAGAACTGAAGTTTCAAACTTACGTAACACACCAGCCATGGTTTTTAGAGTGAGCTAGAAGGATAATAGATTTTTTGCAGGTTTGAGAATGCAGTAGCAGCGGTCGAGAAGGCTGGACTGATTGACTACAGTAATGTTGAAGTAATGAGGGTTTCGAATAAAGTGAAGAAGGTCGCAAATGCTCGTTCTCAGGGTAATGATCTTTTTAGCTCTGGAAGATTTGCTGAAGCCTGCTCCGCTTATGGGGAGGGCCTCAAATACGATAGTTCCAACTCTGTTCTCTATTGCAATAGAGCAGTCTGTCGGTCCAAGCTCGGACAATGGGAACAGTCTGTTGAAGACTGCAACCAAGCCCTAAAGATTCAACCTAATTACATCAAAGCTCTTCTTCGAAGGGCTGTCTCAAATGAAAAGGTACGTTGTCCATCTTATGCGCATGTGGGTGGGAGCTCATTATTTGAATTTGTTATTTGTTGATTTATATGTGACTGTTGGTGCCTTTTCTCCCAAAATTTATAGCTTGAACGATGGGAAGAGGCAGTGAGAGATTATGAGGCCTTAAGGAGGGACCTTCCTGGAGACAATGAGGTTGCTGAGTCTCTACACCGGGCACGAGTTGCATTAAACAAGTCTCGTGGAGAGGAATTTCATAATGTGAAGTTTGATGGTGAAGTGGAAGAAGTCTCTAGTTTGGATAAATTTAAAGCTGCGGTATCATCACCCGGTAAGCTTCATCCATTTTTAATTCTTAGTAGTTAATTAAAATCCAAGTCTATTGTATAACTGAAGATTTGAAATTTCAGGTGTTTCCGTCGTCCATTTCAAAGTTGAATCCAACGAGCAATGCGCACAAATATCGCCATTCATAAACATGCTTTGTGTTCGATATCCGTACGTTCACTTTTTTAAGGTAGTTAAATGATTCATTGGTCTATATTCACTTCATGCTCAAGAGATCCTTTCACCGTGTTCCTACCGTTTCAGATGAGATTTATTTTACCATTTTTGCATTGATCGTATATTTCATAATGCAGTAGGAGAATTACCTTATACGGGAGGATCTACGATTAAGTAGTTTGTTGTTTGATTGAAGGTGGACGTAGAGGAGAGCTTATCCGTAGCAAAAGCGGAGAGCATAAGGACCGTTCCAGCGTTTAAAATTTACAAAAATGGAGAAAAGGTGAAGGAGATGGTCCGTCCAAGCCATCAATTCCTGGAAGAATCGGTGAGAAGCTGCAATCTCTAGCAGGAATGGCGAAACATCTCAGGTCTGGTCCGTTGGCTCGCGTATATGTGTATGGTAACTCTCCTAGTATTTACCATGTTTATTCATGTTTCCCGTTCCTACTACAAGGAATACCATTTTTACCTGCGACATACATAATCAGTTACTCAATTGTTTCAGAACCTGCAGAGAGAAATAGCTCTGCTGTGACTTCCTGTTACTCTACATTTGGGAATTATATACATAATATTCTTCTTCTTCTTTTTTTCTTTTTTTTTTTTTTTTTTTTTTTATATTATTTTTCCCTGCCTTTGGATTCCATGGGTTTGGTTGTCCTTTTCAATTTTTTTATTTATTTATTTTTTATTTCTCCAAAATGCCAGCCTGTGTCAATTCCTGATTTTGAGCAAAAGTGGATAGTGTTGATTATAATGTCTCCCTCTGTGTCTCCTCTGGTAGAGAGATAATGTTGGGTGGTAGGTGGCATTGTGTAAGATCATTGTTGCATAAACATTTTACCTTGGTAGGGTCGTTATCGGATAGGTAATCCGGTACAAAATAACACGACTCATTAACAAATCAGATTGTTATCTCGTCACTTGTTAAAATAATGAGTTTGATACGACCCGTTAAGATAACGAGGATGACACAAAAACGATACGAAAACGATAAACACTAGTTTTTCAGGCCTACCCACAACCGATCCCTTGCCCATCTCATCGTCTTTCTTTTTCTCCTTCACTTCCTCTTCTTCTTTCTTACACTCTCGTGGCCGGGAGACCCAAGGTGTGCTTTGTAGTTAACTATTCGATCCACATGGACCCGCTGCTTCTGAGTAACCCGATTTCGATCACAACCGCGAGCGAGCGGAAGAACTCCTCCGGGAGTCTGTTTGTCAAGGATAGAACGTGCCAATTCCATGCCTTATTCATGCCGTCTCTTCAGAATGCCTCCTTCCTTCTCTGCCATATGATGTGTGCTTGCTTAGTAACTTAATTATTTTGTTGCCGATAATCCATCTATGTACCTACTTTTTACGTTCAAAACCAAGGATGAATGAACAAATTAGGATATGGTGGAATTTAAAGTATGTGCTTAGTGGTCGCAAGTTTTGTTTCCCTTCATTCTATTTCGTCACACTTGTCGATCTCTAAACTTAATTTGGTTTATATTAATTAAGAGTTGTTTGATAAATCAGTTCGTTTTTAATTTTTACTTTTTTTTTTTAACTAAAAGATGTAAACCGAAAACAAAATGGTTATAAAAAACCTCTAAATGTTCATGACTAGACCAATTTTTATATATTATTATTCATATAATCTGTAAGTAGAAACCATTAGATGAATCCATATCATATAACTTACCAGATTATTATCTCTCTACAAAAGGGAACATACTCCACATTGCATAATATACCTGTGCTTACATGTGTTGAGCGACCATCTTGCATTGCATATAAACACAATGCTTTAAAGATTGCATACGCATGTAAGCTAGACCTAGACTTGTACAGTGTATGTTTGTCGTTTTTGCAAAGCTAAATGGATTCGTGTATGTAGACAAGAATACTTTATTCTTGGCCGTGTCCACATGTCTAAGGAAAACAACTTATTAAGTTGGACCAATAGCTTCATGTAGATGTACTTAAAAATTAAATATGGACTTGTATGAAAGGTGCATTGATTTGAGAAGTGTATGATTGTTGTGGATTTCGAACCTTAGGCTCATTACTCGTACAATACACCTCTATTTAATTGTTTTGTTTTGTTTAGCTCCTCTTGTTTTCTTATTAATCAATCCAATTGTGATATGTAATTTATTGCATTAGTGTGTAGTTAAATTGTAACAACCCGTCCCAAATAATTTTACGGATTTTAGAACGGAAGGGCATTTTGGTAAATTAGGATAGATGTTTTTGAAATGTGTTTTTGGGTCTGAAATTGTGTGCCTTGTGGGGCCACTTCTTTTGGGTTTTGTACCCCTGGCCCAACTATCCTTTCTCTTCTCCCTTCCTTGTGACCTTCTCTCTCTTTCTCCCCCTCACTTTATCTTTCTCTCTCGCTTTCTTCACCTTTCCCGAGCTACACACACACATGGCACCACTACCCACGCCACCCTACCGTCTCTGGCGAGGCCCCTAACTCACCACCACCTAGACCTCATCACCATGAACCCCGGACAAGGAACCTGGGAACTCGATTGTGGTAAAGGGCACTGTTCATGAACGAAACTTGGCGAGTTTCCAGCACCTCAGATGTAGGTAAGCTACGAAAAACACCATAAATCTTTCCCTTTTCATCCTCGCATTTCATTTCTAATCGTTTTTGTGTATTGTGGACGTTGAAACATCAAGAAACCGACTCGAGGAGACTTCCCCAGATTTCGGCGAGAACCTGTGGGTTTTAAACCGTTTTATGGCCTACTCCAGCCACCACACGTCTTGAAATTGGTACGAATCTCTTCCTTGTTCCTTGGGCTTCAATTTGGTATAGTGCATGATAAATTTTAGTTAGGCTTTAGGGTTGAACGGAGCTGGGATAACTCTGGCTTTCTTCTTCCTCAAAACAGCCAACCTGCCTTGGAAACGTGTCAAACCCGATCCACAGATCTAAGCCAGCCCAATTGTCCAGGCCAAACCCAAATGAAACCTGGCCTAACCCAGCCTTCAACCCAAACCTTTGGGCCAAGCTACCAAGCCCAAACCCATATTTGGAACCCAAGCCTAGAACCATTAAACCCAAGCCCATAAACCAAGATCCAACCCAGATCCGACCCGACCTGGTCGGATCCCAGAACCTAGGCGGCGCATGGGTCTTTGGGTGGGCGCACGTGAGTAAATCGAATTTACGCTTTATGAATTATCATACTTTATCAAATAACTATTTACTGAGATATTTATGATATGATATTTAAGCTATTGAGCTCCAATGAGATATATATTTTGGAAAGATTATGTTCGTGATTTTATGTGCTTACTTAGTGGTTGTCCATACTATGAGCCTACGGACGATTGATACTTACCTTTGGCTTTGGTCGGGTGATGTAGTGGCTTCAGTTGGAAGATATTTATATTTGGATTTAGCTTTGGTCACGTGATGTAGTGGCTTCGGTCGATTATGATAACATTACTAAGCACATTATATACGATATATGTTTTATGAAAGGTGTTATGGCATGCTAGGGTTTTCGGAAAACCTATTACATATTATACTATTGAGTTTTCATGAACTTTGGGGGTTAGTACGTTGATGAATAACTGTTTCAATATTACTTATATATCAACTTGGTCCACTCATGTTTTGTTTTGCGCTTCCTTAGGACTTAGAATTGAGGCGCACAATCCCGGCATCAAGGCACTTTCACATCTGCATCTTCGAGTCCTCTCGGTGTATGATCCATCCCTTTGTTCATTCAATTTAATATTATTCCTTTTTAGTGTCTCAAATTAGTTGTATGCTCTGAACACGTTCCACAATTGCATATTCATAATAATTAAATTTACAAGTTTTATTTATGTCGGTTAATTGTTTTTAGTTCTCATGCATCCTAATGGCTTCCTCACCTTCGGGTGTCGGCTAGCATATGCCTACCCTAGTGTTTGGAGAATATTAGGGTCATGCATGTCATAAATTATAGGATTAAGTACCTAAATCCCTCTAACATTTTAGTGTCATTCCAAATTGGTCCCATCATTTTTAAACATTCCAAACAAGTAATCAACCTATTAAAAATATCATATCCATTAAGCCCCAGTTGAATTTCTCTTAAATTAACTGGGGCTTACTTTGTCTCCAACACTAATAGAAGGTCATGAAAGCATGGCCTCCGCCAAGTAACAGCTGCCACCACCTCCTTTAGGCCATCACCTCGAAACTCAATACACAACCACAAACTCTACTCTACAACTCAAGCTGCCAATATCGAGAAGGTCTTGAGGTTGCTGAAATGTTATGGGCTGCCATGAAGTCGGCACCACTATCTTCATCATTCACAAAGAAGAACTGGAAGTTTTACTAGCCCAAAATCGGTGAATGAGAAAATCACATGAGCAGAAACAAGCTTCTTGAAAGATTATCTGAATTCTTAACCCTCTTTTTTGTTACGAGACTTCCCAATCTTTATTTTTGTTGTCCATTTTATTCGTGAATTTGTTTATTTATTTTTATCTTTTCATCTTTATGCCTTTTTTGGAGTTATTTTATTATTATTTTAGTATCCAAGTAAGCAAATAAGTGGAACCCATTATTGCCACATGTATATTTAACGAAAAAATTAACTAGAACTTAACGAATTCAGAATATAAACAAAAAATGTTAAGACCAATTTAAAATAAGGAAAATTAACAAAAAGTCCAAAAAAACTTTTCTTTTAATGAAAAACCCTTTTTAAAGGTATGGTGAATAGTAACAAAGAAATGTATAAATTTGACTTTTCATTAAAAGTAAATAGTATTATAAGTGTTTTGTTAAAACTCTCAAAATAATAACACTAAAAGGCTAAGACCAACTCCAATGGTGGGCTAAAAGCCAAATTTCCCCCCAAATCCACTCCAACCCAAGGGGAAAATTTGGGTTAAATGCTAAATGCTAAATCAAAGCCAAATTGACACACTCCGACCGAGGTCAGGGCGTGCTGGCCGTCACACGAAGGTGACGTAACCATGTGCACGTGCGGAAGCTAATAGAATAGTAATATAAAAGTACGAATAATTTAAAAACTAGCATACAAAGTGCTAAAACAAGTGCTAGCGTAAGTGGAACACAAATTCAGAGTAGGTCTACAGCAGTCCAAAAGAAAAGATGCGACAATAGTACACCCGAAGGTGACCCTACGCTGGTGAGTGTCTGTCAGAAACGCCGGAAAAGCCCTCTGGGAAACCACCGAAAGTGCTAATCAACTAGAACCTGGAGGGGCGCAAAACAAAAGCGTGAGTGGGCAAAAACAAAGCTCTTTGCAAACCATTTAGTAAAATACATTCTAACCCCTCGCCGTAAAACCTGTATATTTCCCAGAAAATAACATATATACGTATGTATAGATATGCCAAACATGCTCAAGGGTATGCCAAACATACTCAATAATATGCCATGTCAGAACCTCATAATGAAATGCAAGTGCTCAGGTATAAATCATATCAATCATATGTAATCTGGTAGCCGGAGTCACCTAACGTGACCTGTACGGCTGCATATAGAGCTCAAATCTCAAACTCAATAACTGAACCTGCCCACGAGTCGGAACCACCTAAAGTGGTATGTACGACATGCCTGGGTGTAATACATATATACGCTCTAGTGCTACGATCACATGAAGTCTGTGCGAATAATCGCGAGTCACCTACGAGTCGGAACCACGTAAAGTGGTCTGTACGACAGGACTGTGCACCTAACTTGGATCCAAGCTGAGCGTGTGGTGCGGGAAGTGAACATCACGTGAAGGACTGTGCCCTACTCTGGGCGGGAGCACTAACACCGGGGGTGCAGGTTATGAGCTCTCTAAGCATCTCAAACCGCTACTGAAATATAAACATGAATAACACTTACCTGGCACTTACCTGTGCGTCCACAGCACCCACTATGCACATGTATATGTATGCAACTAATAATGCGGCTAAGGGTGCATAATCAATAATAATAATTTGCATGGCATAAGAAAAATAACCCTTTTTACTCTACTTCTGGGAAAATAATTGTATATAGGTATATACGGAAAACAAAAGCCCACTCACTGGTATGTGGAAGGGTCGTAGCCCCCCTGCCTCGAGTGACCACGCTCGTCCTCAGGATACGTATCATCTATATGCGAAACAACTATAAAAACGTCAATTTTAAAGCACATAACCAACTTCTCGTAATAACTTCTCATACATTGCTCAAATTGGACAAATGAATATACCAACGTGCTCTACACAACCTCAGGATCACAACCATATTTTTAGAAAAAAATTTCTCCACCGCACGCGCCCCCACGCGCCGGCCAAGGCACGGCCACGCGCAGGCACGTGCCTGGCACGTTAACGGCGTCAACTGACGCCGTGAGGAATATTCCGTTAGTTCTAACGGATTCCGTCAACGGCGTCAGGAATATTCCGTCAGATTTGACGAAATATTCCGTCACCTTCTCCGGCTAGCCTCCGATGCCGTCGCCGGTGCCGGAAAACTGGGAAACCTGCAACTCGTGTTTTCTCGCTCGATTCTCAACCATTTTTCACGATTTTAACACCAAAATGAAGCCCTAGACTAGTAGAGCACGTCCAAACAAGTTTTAAGGGCTAAAAACCACTCGATCATACCTGTCCACACAAACCAAAACCGGCCAACTTCGAACCAGGCTATTTTGACGTCCAATTCCGTCCAACGAGTTACTCCGGGACTCCTGGGAACCTTACTAAGACATCTACGAGCTTCAAAATTCCAAAAACGTGCTAGATTAATGTTTGCATGAACAGTACACAAATCTGCCATTATCGAATCGACGTGAAAACAACGGATTTCTTACCTGAAAGTAGTATGATTGTGCTCCCACGAACTTCACGATCTCGACTATGCCCTTAGTTTCTTCGATCTGTGATGATTTAGTGTAGTTGTGTGTGTGTCCGTACGAGTTCGAGGGAAGAAGAGGAAATAAGGGAGCTCGGGAGAGAGAGAGACAGGGAAAGACAGAGGCTGAGGGAGATGACAGCGTGTGTGTGTGTGTGTGTGTGGCCCAGCACATGCCAACACCACACCAAATAACTAAACAACAAAACGAAACAAACTAGGGGTAGAAAGGTCATTTCACGTATACGTTTTCGATATTTCCGGGACGGGATGTCACACAAATTCCTCCCAAAATTTAGCCCAAAAATCGAAGTGGACTCCACCCAATATTTATCGGAATTTAAATTTTTTTAGATCGAAATGTTTGTAAAATTAATTTACGATAGTTTACATATTTATTTAAAAAAAATTAATTTAACAAAAGAAATAGCCTAAGTTCATTCTTTAATAATCAGAGCTAAAATTTTAGACTAGAACGGTTGGAGCAGAAAAGTTATTTCTGAGCTAAAAACTAAATTTTTCAGATTAAAATATTTAGCTTTTAGTCCAATCATCGGAAAAGAAAAAAGAAAAAGTTAATTGATAAACCAACCGAAAGTTAATTGATAAACCAACCGCATGTATAAACAGAAGGGTAGAGCCAGTTGGCAGTAATAAAAGAGCAGAAAAAAAATCCCAGAGAGAGGGAGCAGAGCGAAAATGGAGATGGCGAGTGCAAGTGCGAGTGGGAGAAAAAGGAAGACGACGAGTTTCAAGAGCGAAAAGATGTTTCTAGAAGATTACCTTCTCCTCATTCAGTCCAACTCCCACCTCCATCTCACCGTCGCTCATCTCAATCAGGTCCCTCTTCTTCTTCTTCATAGATCATCTAGTTTTAAATTAGTAATTTATTCACATTTTTCTTTCATTTTATTTCTAAACTTTTTGATTCGAGCTCCTTTTCGAAATTTTGGTTTTTCAGATCATTGGCATGCACGGATACAAGAAGATCTACAAAGTTCCCAAGGTGAAATTTCAATTTCCTCCATATTCTTAGCTTCTGTTTGGTTCCTGAGAAAATATTAAATTAATCTACTATTGTATATTGGTCCGTTATATTTTAAATGTCATGAATCATGATTTTAGCTAGTTTATTTTTTTTTTCTTCATATTTTGTTGAAATTTGCTTCAAGCCTTTGGCCGATTTTTCTCACACTTTCTCGGTAACCAAACAAGTCCTAATCCATCGCATTCTCTTTTTTCTTTTTCAACATTTTTCATATTTATTTGAAATTTGGTTCGAAGTCTTGGCCCCTTTTATTCTCTCACTATTTCTCGGTAGCCAAACAAGTCCTAATCCATCTCATTTTCTCCTTTTTTTTTCCCATTTTTCAACTCTTAAGAAACGTTTGAGTGACGCCGTGAGTTCGCTGTCGCTTGTCGATCGGGCTCGCTCGACGCTCAAAGACTACATCTCACCGTTTGTGATCACCACCCTGGAGGACGTCGTCGCCGACCTCGCCGACCTCAACTGGAAGGAGTGCTGCGTCACCTCCGTTGAAACTCTAAGCTCGTGGAAATACACAACCATCGCTCCTGCTGCTCCTGCGAGCCTCCGCCACGACCTCGTCCAATACTCCCAGCTTCAACAATCACCGCCGTTGGCCCTTGATTTCAGACCCTACGGCGTCGTTTCGGCTCCTAACTCTGCTTCCGAGACCGCTCCTCCAGCGAAAAAACTGGTGACGAAGAGGAGGAGGAAGCGATCGCCGATGGCCGCGGATTTCGCTCGTGCTGCTCTGGACTCTTTTTCGTACGGATCGTGCTGACGTCACAGGTACTGAATTAGTGAATTTTCGCGACTCACGCTTTGTGTGTGCGCGCTGTTTGTTTACTGTATTTTATTTTTTATTTTCAAATTCGGATATTCTGTTTGTTTTTTTTAATAATTTTTTGTTTCGGTTGTTTTTCTCGCAGCAGACTTACCGTGTTGGCGGGAGTTGGGCACTTGATTGGTAGAGCTGAGAGATTCGTGTAAGGAGAGGGGTATTTCTGGAATTTCGTTTAGACTGGTACAATTGTGTTTGTGAAGAAGTGTTAAGGGTATTTCGGGCTTTTTATCTTTGTTCCTTTGTAGTTGGTAGTGGTAATTGCGAATCGGTAAAGTGAGTCCAAATCTACGCGTCTCGTGGTTTCCTTTTAATTAGTAGGATTGACTAATGCACGTTTTAGTTTTATAGTAATGGATGTTTTAGAATGAGAGAGAAATTGCAATCTATCGAATTCTCAGCAGGATTTGATTACATTATTAGTATATAAAAAATGACTTGTATGGTACGAGTACACCGTCATGTGATATTTTGTACCAATAAAATAAAGATGTGTAAGTTTTTATAAAGAATATTTTATTGGCACAAAACATACAGAGATGTACACGTGCTATGTAAATTGTTCTCCAATAAAAATGGAGAGTAACGTTTTCAATCACCTGAGGTATAACTTAGGAGTCATTTATTTGCATTTCTTGCAAATCCATTTCAATAATCCAATTGACTTTAGACGAAAGTTGTAATTCCAATCCAATCCACTTTAGCCATTTATTACCCTCAAGTTTCTTGCATTCTAGCAAAGTGCTCTCAGATTTTGTTGAGATCAATACTCCATGATCCATATAAAATTATATGGAAAGCCATATTCGATGAAAGTCGCATGTATGGTTTGGAGAGAGATCTTTTATATCCTTCGAGATCCACCCTACAATATGGGGAGCTTAGCCTTAGTAGAAGTGGGTAGCGGCACTGGGTGGATGATCCATTTCAATCAAATAGTTTATGTAAGAAAATTGAGTTATCTAGGTCCTGGAGGATTGATAGGACGAATTGCTAACTTTCGTATACGAAATATTCACAGAACTCGAACTTAATCTTACTCTCTCAAACAAAAATATTACCACTTAACATTATGAAACTCGAACTTAATCCCACTTTTTCCCTCAAACAAAAATATCGCCACTTACGGAACTCAATAATCCAGAACTCCACCCCACTATGGTAGTATTCCGTCTACAATACTATCAAAATGAAGGGTTATATAGTAATTATGTTCTAGTTGGCATTGTTGCACATTAAACTATATCCAACCAGAAGCTGCCGCGTGGGTTTTCTTACCACGTCAAGACCAAAGAGTCTTCATGCTCACTTCTTCACCTGCATTTTCCCTGCAATCAAACTCCCACGCATTTCCCAAACTTTTTCCCGCCAAATTCCCATGGCTAATGTTTGGGAAAGAGACAAACCCATGAGATCCATTTTCTTCCTCTTTCTCTGCAAGACTGCAACTCTCGTCCACATCTTCTTCTTCCTCCACCCCCTCCGCTCCCACAGCCATAAAACCAACCATCAGAACCGATCTTCGGTTCTGTCGAATCCCGCCGTTCAATGACGACAGGCTTAAAAGAAAAGCAAATTATACTTTATGAAATCATTCTTTCCTTTTTTGGGAGAAGAAAGTGGAGACCAAGGAATAAATAGGGAGGCTAAAATGGGGTTGTGAGTGCGGAATATGGACCCAGCAAACCAGAAAGATGATGCCGAAGACCACCAACTTGAGAACTTTGAAACTGGGTCGGTAGGCACTCAAGCAAACTCCCCAGAAATCTCAGTCGATTTGACCAAAATACCCTTCTCCCATCTGCCAAATGGAAGCCACATAAGCAGTATTCCTTCCACGTCAACACATTTAACCTCATTTTGACGGAACAGACAGGTATTTTGTTAAAGTGGAGCGAATATTGAGTTTCAAAATGATGTTTTTGTTCCAGAAACTTGAGAAATAGCAGCAAACAAGGGGGAAAAGAATAGTGTATTTATTCGTAAATTTGCATTTCATTTTGATTTTCCGGTACGAAGAGCAGAATAGGATATTAATTGTAATTTGCATCAAACACAGAGACAGAGGCAAAGTAGATCATCTGAAATCCATCCTCGGAGACTTGGAATTGGAGTTGGAGCTGCTCCTGCAGGTGACTACTTGAACCTCCTCCTCCCGAACCGCGATTGCTTTTCTTTTCCTAGAATTTGGATTTGGTGTTGCGCTGGTGATCGGAAGATGAGATGGAAGTGAAGCGTTGTAGATGTTGCAGATATGGGTTATATCAGCAAGAGGCTTCCTCCTCAATCTCATCTTGCCATTATATAATTTCTTCTTGGAAGATGGCCTTGGCTTTGCACTTGCCGCCGCCTCCTCCTCCATTACGAATGAGTTGGTGGTGGTGCTGCTGTGACGACGGAAGGAAGGAAGAAGTGAGCTATTTGTAATATTTGTGGGTTTGGAGGGATGCTGTACGGTCTGTTTTGGAGTTTGGATTTGGAGGGATGTTTTTCGGCTTAAAATTTGAATTTTCGGAGCCTGAATTTTTTGACTAGTTTTAAAACTCACATGGCTACACGGAGATTCTCACGCAACTCAGCTGACAAATTCCAAAAATAGTGGTTCTTTGTACACTGTTTGGCAGATCGGATAAAAGATTGGATACGATTAGTTATATGGACTCGGGTGTTTGGCGTTCACTCGTACTAAATAAGCGCCGGATTAATTTAACCGGTCGGATAGGATAATACGGTATACACCCGCTTAATAAAACCAACCAAAACGCCCGGATTATTTAGTTGGGGAAGAAGAATATGGGAGAGAAAGGGAGGGAGTTTGGGGGGTGTGGCGGAGAGAGTTAGGGAACAATTATTTGGGATTCTTCTGCAGTCGGGGAAGAAGAAGGGAGAGAGAGGGAGGGTGTTTTGGGTGTGCGGAGAGATCTGGGAACAAAAAAATGATTTCACTTTTTTTTAAATTTTCTTTTTAAGTTTGATTCCTCCTATCTAGTATAATACTAAACACATTATAAATAATACTGTCACTAGTCCGATACTGTACCAAACACCCGACTAATTTAGTCAGTACTATCCGGTGGCTATTTATCCTATCCGACAGAAATAGTCAGTATAGTCCGAGCTACCAAACGAGATCTAAAGTTTTGTCTCCCCACCCGCATCAAAAGATTTAGCAATTTTTTAAGGAGAACAATTATTTTCTTGGACACCCATAGAGTTTTGAAGCAAACAACGTGGTAATCAATCGATTGATAAACTTCATGATTGTTGAATTTTACTTTACCGTACTTATCTAAACTTCACATTGTCGTGCATTTTTGAAACTCTACTCAAGCTTTATGAAATAAAAGAAGGAAGTTTTAACGAAAAGTATGTGGTACTGTTCACTTTAACGAAAAATTATATTTTTACACTAAAAAGTCAATCTGGTACTATTCACTTTACTCTTTATTTTGTCATTATCGTTAAAACTCAAAATTTTCAAACCCTTTCATTAGTTTTCCTATAAAAGAACCATAGTCACATAGAGAACATAATTATATGTCATCAGCAGAAATCGCCAAATTGAAGAGAGAACCTTCGTAATTAATACAAAGAAAATGAAAATTGGATGTACAGAAAAAAATAAATTCATTAGAAGTACAAAAGAAGGTTTTATTGATAGTTTAATAAATTATTTTGAGTGTCCCAAAAAATGTGAGGGTTAAAGTGTACACAGAACTGCTCACACCAAAAGGTTGGAAAAAGTTTGAACCCCAACCGACCGCCAATTGGCAATGGTACCAAATTACAACCTCACTTTGGGCGGGGAGGGAGTGGAAGGAAGGAGCCGCCAAATCAAAACGCGTGTCATACAAGTAAATATTTGGCTCCATTTTTTTATCTTAATTGGCGCCATAATCAATTATCAAATGTAATCATCCTCCATAGGAGTGAATGTGTTTAGGATTTAGAGTAATTTTTAATGTGCTGAAAACACGGTTTGATCATTATTTTTTTGTTTTTTCAAGTATGAACCATTTACATTATGATACTTGTGTACCGAATCGTGTTCAAAAAATCTCTCTCAAATTAGGCCGGTTTTACCCCAATGTCATAATTAAACAAATAACGGTATAAAGGTTTGATAAAATTCAGTTTTGACAAAAATTGATGAGGAAATTGTACTAAATAAACCAACCTAAAGTCTCTTAACCAAATCTGCCATTCTATTCAATTATATTGATTTCGGAAGTTGAATCTAACCCAATTCGCCAAATACCATGACCGATAAAAATGCGATTGAATTGGATGAAATTGGTCCATTTGGGCAGAGATTGGATTGGATTGGATCACGAATACCCCTAAGCGTGGGAAATGACAAACTGCATTTCTTTCTTTGTATAAATTATATTTCCTTGGAAATTTGATTATATTTCCAGAGCATAACAATTGTGAGTATAGAAACAAGAAAAAGAAGGAAAATTTGTAAGAAACACAGTGACATAGTGACACAGGCAAAGTTCATTATCTGAAACCCATCCTCAGAGACTTGGAGTTGGGGCCGGCGACTGGAAGAAGAGACTTTCTTTTTGTAGAAATTGAGGCGGATGTGGAGACGGAGATGGAGACGGAGGAGGAAGACAAAGAAAGAGATGTCCGGCATGGCAATTGAACCGAATTGGTGCAGATATAGAGGTTGGTAATATCGGCAAGAGGCTTCCTCATCCGCCTCCTCCTCAGCCTCATTTTATTACATTTCTTGCTATCCTCAGAAACTGCGTTGGTCAGCTTTGCCTTTGCAGTTGCAGACAACGGAATTGGAGTTGGAGGGATGTTCTCTTTGTTATTGTGGTCGCCGTCACGGCAGGCGATGGCGTTGGCGACGGAGACGGCGCCCATTAAACAAAACGTTGAGAGAGTTAAGAGAGGAAGTGTTCGGTATTGAACGGGAAGAATGGATGGTTGAGTTTGGTGGTGGGGGTGGGCATATTTGTAATGCTTTGGGTTTGCGCGGTGGCGGTGGGAGGGTTTCTAATTCTAAATTCTGAAAAGTGAAATTTTCATGCGCCAAATAGATTGAGAGGGAGATTTTTTACATTTTATTGTCACAACTGCCGACCTCCAAAATGTGTGTGTGTGAGAGAGAGAGAGAGAGAGAGAGAGAGAGAGAGAGAGAGGGTTGGGGGGGGGGGGGGTTAAAAAATTAGATTAAAATTTAAAAATGTTATTCCGATTGTGAGAGGCAAAAGTGGATACTTTTTGGGCGGGAGAGTTGAGGAGCCAAAAATCCCAAAACGATATGTTTGTGCGAATAATGTATGAATTGTTCAAGATTTTTTTATTAAAGATCAAATTCTTTTGGAAAATTCACCAAAGTTTTGTCACTTTTTTTTGCCAAAATATCTTTGAAATCCTCTTGATTTTGTCCAGAAATATAGAATATGTTTGACAATTATCCGATCAAATATTTTGAAGATATTTAAAATGTTGTATCAATCTCAACGGTTGACATTAAAACTTTAACTTGGGTCTCAATCGAGTATTTCTAACCCAGGAAAGTTAAACCCGTAAAGTAACATTTGGAAATTTGGTTTGGACAATTAGTAAAAAAACCAACACCATTTTTAATTCTTCCCCATTTTCATTTCGTAAAGGAAATAAATAAACGAACACAATATTTTTGCTAAATTATGAAATGTTTGATTTGTGACCTTTTGTACAAAGGCCTAAAAAATTAACGATTCTGATAATGAGAATAACTTGCATATTGACCAAACAAGTATCTAACGTCGTATTAATTTACTGATTGATCAATGTTTGAGTGCTGGGCACTAGCCAGTGCGTGTCGAGAGGCCATTATACAGCACATCAAAGTTCGTAAATGTATCGTGATCAAAGTTTATGTATTCGGTACATAATCGCTTTCCCCTTTCTTATCTGTGCAAACAAAATGCTGGAATAAGTCAGCATTGTTCTATCTCATCACTGGCAATCATGTCTTCCACAGAAAAAGGTTGTGGTGGATACAGAGGCACACAACCATGGTGACTAAATATTGGCAGATCGAGTGAAGCACTTGCAATCGACTTACATTCCTCGAGTGTTTCTGCATCCATTGATGAAACTTCCTGCAACACATGCGTCGTTTTGCTTAGATGACGATCAGGCACAGATATTTAAGAGCATACATTTTTCGGACATCTTGCTTTCGGTTGCATTGATTTAAGTTACGAGGCATAAGGCACTCCTCCACAAAGTGACACAGGGAAGTCCATAAACTATATGACTTCCTGCATTATCTTTCATCAGTTTTAGTTCATCTTTGAAACTATGCTGTTACCTTTGTATATGATTCCCGGATGTAGCCGACAAGTAGCAGTTTCATTTGCTGATTGGATGTACAACAATTGTTTCCATCAACTACATGTAATTGCTACATCAAAGGATAAAAAGAGCATCATCAATATGGAACTGACAGGATCAATGCATAAATAACTTGTTTTCGGTAAGTTGCAAGAACGAAAAACACAATCACTTTATAATCAATTTGTAAGCTCGTTACTTTCAACGGATGCCAATTACCAAAATTAATAAACAGATGAAGCTAAATTGATTAAGAATTTAAGGTAGATTGCTCACAATGTTTTTATCAGGAGAACTATTGTGATCCAATCCAATGCCAACCACTACCCTGTAGGTCTTCTGCATATCAGCTACAGCTACAGCCCAACCGAAGAAAACTCCCCAAACTTGGTCCGGGAGAGCAGATCTTCCATCCCCTGATATGTGGACTGCGGATTAGAATAAATACAAATTTCCACAAATATTCAACCATAAAGATGAGGATGCAATTAACTAAATGTGCCTCATCAACCGTACTCCAGCTTGGCAGTTTCCACCGGCGCCTGTCCAGGGTTGGGCCCTGGGATTTGACAGAGGACTTAAAAAGCCACCTGTCAAGAACTTGAAAAACATATTCCATCGCGCAAGAATAAAACGTTACACTAACCTGTGACTTCACAGACAAACCCATTGACATAGAGACCACTAAAATAAATTGGTTCAATTGGCAGTGCCTTATCTACCCCTGCAACAATGAATCAAGAAAATATTTGACAGGGAAGGAAGGCCCTACGGACAAATACACGCAAACAATGAGAGGTGAGAGACGTACAGTCCTCAAATGGAGGAAGGCCCCAATGCTCAGGTTGAAACTCCAACAGAGAATGAAGCACAGTATCCGCAAGGGAGGAAGAACCAGCAGCTTCACCACAGGATGGAATAGCCACTACCTCCATTCCGGCAGCATTGGCAGCTTTAACACCAACCCTGTTAAAATACATTGATTATATACACAAATACCCTGGCGGCACATGCTTAAATAAATCAGCATTGCATATATCCATGTATACCAACTTTTCTTGGCAGACAGGGAAACATGATGGACTATTGATAAAAATGAGACAAATTTAAGTTCAGATGTATATGTTTGTGATCAAATCCTACAATGAGTCTTCAATCACAAGGCAGTGAACTGCATCCACACCCATTTGCTTCGCTGCCTCTTCAAATCTATAAACAATTCGGAAACTATATTAGCATCGGTGAAAAGGAAAGTACAATGTATGTGAGGTGATACTTTCTTCTTGGCATGAAATTGATCAGGTCTTTGAACGTTTTCTAGGTTGAAAAGGGATGGGGATTTCCAAATTTCCGTTTGTATGCGTCCAAGGAAGCCTTGTATTTTCTGTGAATTCACTTACAAATATGGAGAGGGCTTCCCCGCTTTAACCTGGTCACTGCCAAGAATTACTGAAAACAGTTCCTTCCAACCTATAGTATACATATGATTAAACAGATTAATAACAAACAGAGGCATCACAGGTCATCCATTATGTTTCACAGATACTTGTATGAGAATAACGCAGAATGATAGGTAATCAGAAAAATTGGATCAAGGAATACAACAACAACAACAACAACAACAACAACAACAACAGATGTGGAACACTTCTTTGCCAAGTAAATTTCGACAAGAATAAGTTTTCTAACTGGTTTGGAAGCAGTAGATTCAGTATCAATTGAATCAGCTTCAGCTAGCCTTATTAAAGACTGTAATTCAGAAAATAACCGTAAAGTAGTAGGACAAACGCAGCAACACAATGTCTCGTCATTTCATTGCCAGCTTAGCACAAAGATATAACACTGGTTATTGTTAACAGTGAGGAAAATTGTACAAACCTCGATGGTGAGAGATTTTTGCATCTATGTATTCTCGTAAGGAGTTTGAAGCAAGAGCTATAGGTACTCCATGGTCATGGAAGTGTTTGATAAGGCGATTAGCACCAGGTAGAGCTTTCGCGTACATCCACCTGAAAGTATCACATTTTTTTTGCAAATGTGTTAAACAACAATTAATTGAGTGGCAACATGTAAATGGCACAAGGTCGTCCAAAAGCGCTTACTTTTCTTGGTATGGAATAGAGGCAAGAGTGAGACTTACTTTTCTTGGTACATGGGGATGATTTGTTGGACAAACTGATCAGGGGTGAATGGAAGATGATAGTCCTCAATAACCGAAACTGCCGAGTCTTTGAGTGTCATCCCCAACCTCTTCTTCTCCTCCCCTTCTGTGTCCAAAACTTTGCCATGGCGGGCCAAGAATTCCTCGAACACGCCCTTTGTTGCCCGCTCTGAGCCACATTCACACACACAAGCACACACTAATGAGTTAAGAGTTTGAAAATTAAGAAAAAAGAAAAAAACAAGAACAAGTCGGGAGGGGAGGAAATTTGAGACCTGTGTCCAAAAGGGTGCCATCCAAATCAAAAATAACAGCCAAAATCTTGGGTTTTGGGGTTTCTGCGGCTGCATTGTTGCACTCGCACCCACAGCAGTTCATGGTAATATTGGTGTATTGGTGTTGGTAGTGAGACAAGTGAGAAAACAAGGATTGAATTGGAATTGGAACTGGTTTTCCAGTGTTCAAGTATCTAAGTATATAAATATGCAGAAGGGGAGGCCAGATTGTTAATTGCAATTAAATTTAATTAACCCCCAATTAACTTTTGGGTGTAAACAAAGATGAGCATTCATTCGAATGCCATTGTGCTGAGAATTCAGTGCAAATTGAAGAAATAATTTCAGAGTTTCAGATTCTCTCTCTCTCTCTCTCGTGTTGTAAATTGTAGTTGCGCCAAGTAAACAATAGCCAAACTTGTGGTCATGAGAGGCTAAAATACCTTTATAAGTCTTTCCAGCTCTTAAAAATAATGAATAGCTGTGGCTTGCCAAACAATGTCGTATGGGTACAAGACCTGAAAGCGACTGCCGTCTACACTAATGTTTGTATAAAGTAAAAACTACGTCGTTATTAGGACAAGAAATACAATGCTAACACCAAGATTATAAGTAGAGTCACGTTTGAGATTGTTTGTTTAGGTCAATGTAGGAAGGGGATGGGAATCCGAACTTAGGACCATTATCATTAGGTGTATTCAATTGAGATTTTGAGAAATTTTAATTATTTTAATGAATTTTAGGGGTATTTCAATCAGGATTTTAAGATAGGTTAATAAAATTCTTAAAAGTCCGGGTGTATTTAATTATGATTTTAAAAAAGTTTATCACATTTCAGGTGTATTTAATTAAGAATTGATTTTAAATTTAAAAAAAAAAAAGTTCAGAAATTTGAGGGAATTAGAGAGATTTCATAGTGTATTTTAAGCATTAAAAAATCTCACATCTCTCCAATCAAAATCTTACATGGAATCTCTACAAATCAATTAAACTCAATTAAAATCCATGGATTTATAAATCTATTAAAATTTCTTAAAATCCTAATTGCGTACATCCCTAAAAGCAAGTTGGTTAAAATTGAGAAGATATAGAGGCACTGTTTGTGATTAGCAAATATTACCAAGATGAGTATAATTAAAAGGAAAACTAATGAAAATGATTTGAAAACTTTGAATTTAACGATAAGGTCAAAATAAAGAGTAAAGTGAATAGTATCAAAATTGACTTTTTAGTGTAAAAATGTGATTTTTCGTTAAAATGAATAGTACCAGGAGCTTTTCGTTAAAGTTCCATATATTAAATCATGTAAATTTGCACATAAGTACAATAAATACGAACAAAACTCAAAAAGAGTTGGCGTTTTCTTTTAAACAAAATGTAGGTGGCTGGCTTGCTATGCCAATTGATTCCATTGAATTCAAATCTTGATTAATCAACAAAACCACTGGATTAATTAACAAGAAAACAAATAGGTAACTGTTGCACGAAGCAGACACCAATACAAGTCCAGCGTGAACGTTAAAGTCCCCCATTCGGATTTGGATTGGACTCGATCGTTCCATAAACTTTGGGAATATATGAAAAGCATGTGGATACAACGACATCGTGGACGCACGAATCCATTCTTTATCACAAACCCGACTCCAAACCACACCTTTTTTTACCACTAGGATGCATGGACCTGTTCAAGCATCACAGAATCACTAGCGTAAAACTCCACAGCTTACGCCATTTGAGTGCTCGACGACAAGGACAGGCATTGACAGGACTAATACAAGTATCGGTGGTATGGGGGTTCAAACACATAGGTTTAGGGTTTACTCGTTCGATGCTCAAAACTCGGTGGAGAACAACAAAACTAGCGTACGCTGCCTTCAGAGGCGACCCATGTGAGCTCTAGTACTTGCAATACTCCCCCAATTCTTCTAAGGCAAGCAATCTTTATTGTTTCTCACTAGTCACTACAACTATAAACGCGACAACAAAGCAAGGAACAAGGAGCAAGAAGAACGGGTAGACTTTTCATATCACAGATTCAACACCGTACATAAAAGGCTTGTAGCAACAGTGAAACAAACTACACACGAGCACAAAATCCTCCCTCTGGGCTACGGCATGTTCACCAAAACAGAAAGTCACGCTAAGCAACTGTTTAATCCTCTATACTCCGTCCGACATAAACGAGTAGGAAAAGCTAGTGCAAAGCAGATAGGACTACATCCGGATACAATGCTATTATAAACCACACCACATAACATCGGACACAACTCAATAAAGGGGGAAAGAGAAGAGAGTAACTACAAAATAACACGGCAAACAACGAACGCCGGAATTTGTTCAGCACCAAAGTAAATGAGACTCAGGCCCATCCTTGGTCCATAATACACAGAGCATATCCTAAGATGCCACCTAAATCACTGCCACGTAAACAAAAGAGCAAAGTAGTCGTACATCAATATTACTCACAAACAGCTAAGAAATCTGTGAGTTTGCCTCTTCCAACTCGCCAACCTTGGCATTGCCATTCACCTTTTGGGAATCCTCTGCGGCAGAAATATGAGAGCAATAATAAGTATTAAAGACGATGCTTGGTATTTAAAAAACATAGATCAAGCATGTTATCCACCGACGAGTTTATTTAGAATTTTGTACTAGACTATTGATGACTTGACAGTGCATTTCTATACTAATATCTTTTAGCCCGTGCATAGTTTCTCTGTGACTGGTAGGACAGTTTCGAAAATAAGTAACACTTTGCAGAACTGGTGCATTAGCTATGACCACTTGAAGGAATTCACATAATGAACTACAAAACAAACAGGATCATTGCAATTCATCTAAATGCACCCAGAGAACAATCAAACGTTAGATAACATTTTGCTTAACTCTAGATATCATTTCAAAGCCTGTAAAACGAATATAACCCAGTTCTTTGAATGTAAATTATAAATGCATGCTTAATTTTACTTACTAAATGAAAAATATCATAAAATAAGATTGGAGGGAGCTCTTATATAAAGTGCTTGCTGAAAACTTGTTTTGTTATGAAACCGCCTCCACTAAGTCATAATTAGAGACATAAACTTTTGATTGTCAAGAATCAAGGCATACAACGTAAAACATCTGAGACGAAACCCACCCAACAACCAGGCAAGTTTCATAAATACAAAAGTTTTCCAACATACAGGTTTCTAAACCCAACAAGATTCCTCAAAATCAACTATGAAAAAGCTAATGTGATCATAGAATCTAAAAATGGAAAAAGAAACCACTGCCTGTACTAAAATATACTTGTTAATTTGTTTGCATAAGTCCTGCAAGAAGTACATATTTGACTTTTAAGATTTCTTTTCCATTACAATTTGGTTTCATTGGGTCTGAGCAACTGGTGAGTTGCAGAAAAAAACAGTCTCTGAAGGACAGCACCTGCACACTTATATTGGCCCAATGATAATTGTGACAACTTATTTGTCAGCAGAAAACATTTGGCCATAACTAACAACCAAAAGCAGATTATCAAATTCGGTCTAAATGAATAAAAGAAACAATTCCTTTGAAGAGTATTTGAATCAAAGCATCCATAGACATCAATTCAATAAGCATAAAATGGAGATATCATCTCTGCTAGAAATAATTGAAATATGATCTAGGTCTCGGATGGGCATTGAGTTTTAGAAAATTCTTCCACTACCTATTTATTTCTCTCCTTCAACGAAAAAACCCAGGAGTTCGAAAAGAAGGAAAGAAACCAAATTATACCAGTATTCCAAGCCATCACATTTAGGACCATTCTAAGGTGATGTATCTTGAAAAATATGAGTTAATAGTAAACAACATAGTTTCTCAACGAGCTTATGCAACCTTTCATGTCATTACTCTACAATAGTGGACAAGACTTCAGCCAATGTGAACATTTTCCCTCTAACAAGATAGTTCAAAAGTAGGCAAACACACATCACAAGCATAAGAATGGTAACAGCATGTAACTTTATAAATGCATCAACAAGAAAGCCTAGAAACACAATTATATTTAAAATCCAGTCAAATGAAGGCGTAGTATATACTGAAGCAAATCCTGAAATGGGCGGAAAGGAAAAAAAAGAGAGAGGGGAACTAATCTAATAAAAGAAACTAATCCTCTAAACTTTCATAGAGATGGGAATTGTGTGCATCATTAACTCCTGAAATTATTATTACTATTACCTCCATCTTCTGGATGGTCAGAAGTCCACAACGTGAGGTTGTCCCTTAAAAGCTGCATGATTAAGGTGCTATCTTTGTATGACTCCTCATTCGAAGAGTCAAGCTCAGCAATAGCTTCATCAAAAGCCATCTTTGCAAGGTGGCATGCACTGAAAAACAGTATCCACATCAAAAGAAGGGAATTTTGAGATAAACATAACAGTAATCAATCCCAAAATAGCGTCCTACAAACCTTTCTGGAGCATTCATGATCTCATAATAGAAGACTGAGAAATTCAGAGCCAGACCCAAACGGATGGGATGTGTGGAAGGCAACTCGGCCTCAGCAGTAGTGGTGGCAGTCTGCAAAGGCATCAATTTTAAGATAAATAAGCATTTTCCAGTGCCAGTGTTAATAGAGCATGAAAACCTAAGATGCCATTTTTTGCAGAAAAGAAATTGTGCCAACCTGCAGTGTATAAGCAATAGGGGAAAAGAAAAAGGACCTGGGCAAGTAACAGCAATGAAACAACAATTTGAGAGCATCATCAGAGAGAGAGAGAGAGAGAGAGAGAGAGAGAGAGAGAGAGAGAGAGAGTAACCTCGTATGCTTTCTTTGACTGTTCAGCAGCCTCTTTTTTATCGTCACCGCTCTTGAATTCTGCAAGATACCTATAATAATCTCCTTTCCTATAACCAAATTATTTTGATGTTAACATTTATTTACCTTCATGATGCCCATTTCAAAAACAATAGAAGAACAAATAAATAAATAATATCTCTTGGGTTTTGAAAAATATAGTCTCACATCTTATAATAGAAAACAGTTGATTCACCAACTGTAGCAGAAGGAATGAGATGCTCATCGATCACTGCCATGATATCACTACAAATGGTTGAGAGCTCTGATTCAACCTTCTGTCTATACTCCTTGAGTTGCTTCACATGAATCTCATTTCCTTTTGCTTCCTCTTTCTGTTCAATTGATGATAGGATCCTCCATGATGCGCGACGAGCACCAACAACATTCTTGTACCCAACAGAGAGCAAGTTTCTCTCTTCAACCGTCAATTCAACATCAAGATTTGCGACCTTCTTCATTGCATCAACCATCTCTGTTAAAATTTAGCAAAGAAATCACAAACAACATCTTATATTAGATTTAAGGTCCAGTAAAAAGGACCCACACTTTTCAACAAGGCAGAACCATGTTAGAGAGAGGCGAGCAATTGCTCTATTAAATCTGGAATAAGCAGATACAGGTAGGTTCAGTTTGAGTTTTGAAGCAATATGACTTGCTTAAAACAATTTCTTGGTCAAAATTGAAATTAGAGTTCTAATTAAAATTTTGAACACTTAGAATGGAAATCGATGAACTATGTTAATCGGTTAGGTCAGTGACCGACAAATAATCATGTGTCACAACCCGAGATATACTTCTAGAAAATAAAAGGTTGAGCAAAGGTTTATCTCCAAAAATTGCATCTTTTAATTGAAACAACTAAAGATAACGAGCTTAAAAATTACTCACTGATTTACTCAACCTAACCCAAATTCAATACACACATTACTTAGCCTCGGTTACTGCTTTAGTTTCCATCAAAAGAAAAACAACAAACACTTTCTGTAGCAGTAAGTTTTTGTATCAAATCAAAGAAGTAATTACAAAAAAAAAAAAAAAAAAAAAAAAAAAAAAACAGACAATACCAAGAAATCGAATGCACCAAAGATTTATAAAGCAATAACTGAGTATTTGACTGATTCCTAGTTCCAATCATCAGCATTAAACCATAAAATTAAACGAAAGACTCCCATTTCCCTCACTTTCTCACCAACCAAACACTAAATTTGCAAAATTAAGCGATTAAAAATAAAACAAAATTCCAGATAAATAATCACACTCAGTGTGAAACAGAAATACAAAAGTGTACGAAAGAAATAAGGGAGGAACCCTAACCATCGTATCGCTCTGCCTGCTCAGCGAGCTTGGCAAGGTAAGCGAAGTTTTCACGTTCAGTAGCGAGACCCATAGCGAATCGAATCTAGGGTTTTTGGCAGCCTACAGTTTGGGAGAATTTGGGGCTTCCGAATTTTCTTTCGATCTCACTCAAACTTCTAATTGTTTCCGCAAAGCATTTATACGGAACAAAATGGGGTCCAAGAATTACCCTTTATTATCATTTTAATTATTTTATTTTGTCCTCCCCTAAAAAAATTATTTATTTTGTCCTTACGTGGCAAGAATTGGGACTTCGAGTCACACGGCAAATGTCTTGGACTTGTGGGTTGTGGCCTATGCAAAGGTGCCACGTCTAAAAAGGACAAAAAAATGGTGTTTTCTTGGGACAGATTAGGATTTGCCAAGTAAGCTTCTAGGATTCACAAGGAGAGATTTTTTAGTATGAACGGAATACGGGATAGTATATCACATGTTACTATATAAATGGTGGGATATATGTTAAAAAGTTAATAACTTAAAAAGTAAAATTTCCCATGACTTATATAAAAACATGTGGTGTATCCAGTGACGAATCTACGTGAGGGCGAGGAGTGGCGGCCGCCCCTCCTCTCATCGGAAAACATGCCTAGGAACGCTAATTTAGCCCTTCCACTCTCGTTGGAAATGAGAATTCCCACTGCCAGTGGCCACGGTCCTTACATCACAATCACCAACAACGATCCCACTACCACCAGCCACGGTCCTCTTCCACCAGGCCACCACCACCGCCCACGGTCGTCTCCCACCACTGTCCCTTGTCGGAACTCATGGCACCTTCATCGTTGTAAAATTTGGATCTCACGTAAAAGTAGAAAGCCGTGAAAAGAAGAGCACCCAACCCCACGAGCCATCGTCCTCTTTGTATGAAAATCAAGGAACCCAAATTTTTGGATTACCATATTGGGATTCTGGAAATGAAATCTTCCACCATAGCTAGATTGCCATGATTTTTTAAGATATGAAAATGAAAGTGTCTGTCTGATTGTGTGCTTTGGCGAGGAAGAATGGTGAGTGTTTGGCTACAAGAATCAAGGATGTTTGGTTGTGTTTGGGAGATTTAAATAAGGACAGGAGTCGTTGCTTTATTGTGCCATATAAGGTCTCGTTTGGCAGCTCGGACTGTACTGACTATTTCTGTCGGATAGGATAAATAGTCACCGGATAGTACTGACTAAATTAGTCAGGCGTTTGGTGCAGTATCGGACTAATGACCATATTATTTATACTGTGTTTGACATTGAACCGGATAAGAAAAGGAATCTTTTTTTGTTGAATGAACTTTTTTCTCTTCCCTCGCCAGATTGCCGATCTTCTCCCCAGATTTCCGATCGTCTCCTCCCCTCACTCCCTCATCCTCCATCACTCCCTTCCCAGATTTCTAGGTTCTAGGGGTGTTTGATTCAGACAAGAAGGGGTTCGGAGGCCCAAAAACAGCTTCGTTTCGATGATAGAGGTTGACAGAAAGTTGAAACTCTAGAAAATGGCAGAGAATGATCCTTCAGGCAGAAACAGTATATGATGAGTGGTCATAATTCGCAAATGAAAATGCGAGAGATGGGTGTCCGTCCCAAAGCCTGTTACGACAATTGTGCACTCCCCTCTTATACCATATTATCCCCATTCTACTTTAAAAAAAAATGGCATGCAGTTGCAGAAAGTTGAATTTGATTTTCACCCAGTAAATTACTCAAAAGCTTTGAAGCTCTAAAAAATGGCAGAAAGTTGCAGACTTTAAAGCTCTGTTGTGTTAGATAATGGCAGATGAAAAAACCCAGAAATCAGAAATTGCAGAAAATTTCCATGAAACAGGGGGAGGGGCAGAAACTGGGAAGAAGAAGAAGATGAATGAGAAGATGAACTTGGATTCAGACGAAGAAGAAGATGAATGAGGGAGGGGTGGAACCTGGGAGGACCGACAGTGCGTTCGGAGAGGAAGGAGAGAGTGAGCCCGACTAAATTGTCCCGTGGTTTTAGACGGGATAAAGAGCCGGATGTGAGGGGTATAAGATAAATGGGCCTGTATTAAATAGTTTGGTACTTATTTCATATGAAGCTCACCAAACACTTGCTTCGTATTATTAATACTATCCAGTGTGCCAAACGAGGCCTAAGTGAATGTGTATATTGAGTACTCAAGTATTATTTTTTTTTTCTCTTCTGACCCTAACTTTTTTTGTGGTTTATTAATCCATTTATCTCCTTTATTTATTTATTTATTCTTGTATGTATTTTTATTTTCTCTTTTAAGACTCCCACCGTATTGATCTTAAACTCTCACATTATCTATAAATATTGTATTACTTTTTAAAAATAATGTAAATATTGTTTAATGCTTATTTTACGATAATTTAAATCCATCTAGGCTCCTGTCTAGATCTCGCGTAGTTGCTAGGTCCTAGTCCGTTGTTTGACTAGCGCCTTACATTTTTTAGGATCTAATCGTAGCCAATTTAAGCTTTTTACATTGGCTTTGATATTATTGCTTACAACCACTTTGGTGGAGAGACTATTTTTTGCTATGAATATTGACTCAAAACTTTGCACTTTCCAATGTGAAAACAATCGCTTTGATTGAACCTTGCACCCTTTTGAATTTTGCCCCTCCCCTCAGCGAATCTTGGCTTCGCCACTGGATGTATCATTCATGTACCAGTCACAAAAAAATATTTCTCTACCCATAAGGATTATACTTCTTTTTGTGTTTTTTCTTTTGAAATTTTTTGCCCATTGTCCTTAAACGATGATGATATTCATCACCTTATTTGTCAATGTTCGATGAATTTAAATTTCGAGATTTGAGTAGGGAATAGACACAATTCCTAAAATTAAATTCATTCAATTGGATGATGAACATCATCACCATAGGAAGGTAGTTAGCAAAAATGCACCTTTATTTCTTTGTTTTCCATTTGGGTAAAAGGTTAAATGTCAGCAAATGTAAACATATTTGGTTCTGTGGATTTGGACGATATTTATACGGCCAATGTAAACATAATTGGTTCTTATTTTCTAATTTTCAAAACTGTCTGAGTTCGACTCTATAAATCGAGTCCCTTTTTTCTTAGATGGGGATAATCCGACTCAAACGGTTTAAAGGTAAGCACCAACACCAAGCACTAAGCAATTTATACTATATAGGTTCTAAATCTTTCTTACCTTCCTAAACCAAATAAAAGGGTTCAATTAGCAAAGCCTAAAACTAAGAGCTTGTTTGGATGTGTCTTTAAAATGATTGAAAGCGTTTTTGATGAAAATCTTTTTGGAAACAATCCTTAGTAAAATTGCTAATAAATAATGGAAAAACATTTAAGGTGCTTCCTGGAAGAAGCACATAACTAATGTTATGTTTTTGGAACTCAAGAACATTTTTTCTAAAAGCGTTTTCAGTCATTTTAAAAGTACATCCAAATGAGCTCTAAGCTTTCCCATAACAACGCATCCACCATGGGTTTTGGGAATACCATAATCCGAGCCATGCTACAGTGCTACTGCTTGCATCAAAATTCAATTTTCCGTTTCCTTACAAAATATTATTAGCTACTATACTGTTAGTACTACTATCATTAAATATTTAGATTGCTAATTTGCTATGAAATATCATGATCATTAATCCATTAGATTGCTAATTTACGACACATAATTGAAACAAATCTGTTCGACTCGTAGAAACTAGACCATATCAAACGAATCCAAATGTGCTTATTCTACTAATAAAAATACATAAAAACGAACCGGCTCGGACTTGTTTACAAAAAACAAGTCGAGTTTGGATCAACCAAAAATAGATCCAACTCGACCAGCGCCCACCCCTACAAGAAAGTGCTATTCGCACATTGTTTTTTTCTTTCTATTGCACTTTGGATCGAATAATTTAAAAATATAATTAGGGACATAAATTGTTGTAGGCGATATTTATTATTTAGTTGTTCACTTCTCGGGTCAATATGTAATATCTTAATAGTTCAACACATTTCTATGTAAACTTTAAAGCCCATAAATAATTGTCTAATGAGAAGGAATGTTGACTTTGATTTCTCCTCCCAATCTCTCTTAAATACTTTGATTTCTCCTCCCAATCTCTCTCTTAAATTCTCTATCACTCTCTATTTTATTTTCAATTTATCAACACGAAAGTTCACTCAAATGTGATTTTAGATTTCAACTTTAGAATACAAAGATAAGACAATAGAAGAGAATGCTTTGAATGATATGTTTATTCTTCTCAAGAAGAGGTATAATATACAATCTTAATTCTAACCAAATAGGGAAGAATAATTACAGGAGATTACAAAAAGATTTCTCCCAAATTACACGGGATTCATCCTAAACTAGGAAATCCTAAATTATAGGAAACTATACAAGTCAACAGTCCCCCTCAAGTTGGTGCATATATGTTGCACATGCCTAACTTGTCTAGAAACTTAGAGAACTTTTCACTAGAAACTGCTTTGGGGAGGATGTCAGCTATTTGATCTTCCGTTTTGATTTGAGGCACTTCAGTTATTTTACCTTATGGCTTTTCTTTAATAAAAAACATGTCAACCTCTACATGTTATGTTGCATTGGATTATTAGCAATATCGTGAGCAGCCTTATTATCACAAAACAACTTCATGGGTTCACTATGTTTGACACCCAATTCTTGTTGTAGTGGTTTAAGCCATAAAATCTCACAAATACCAAGGGCCATACTTCTGTATTCCACTTCTGCACTTGACCTTGCTACTACTCCCTACTTCTTGCTTCTCTAAGTAACCAGATTTCCACCAACAAAGGTGAAGTAACATGATGTTGAGCGCCTATCATCACTCGAACCGGCCCAATTAGCATCCGTATAACCTTCAATACTAAAATGACCATTCTTCTTAAATAAAATCCGTTTTCCCGAACTTCCTTTCAAATAACTGAATATTCTCATAACTGCATTCATGTGTTGTTATCCTGGATCATGCATGTATTGACTAACGACACTCAAGGCATAAGCAAGGTCTGGTCTAGTATGTGCTAAATACATTAATCTTCCATTAGTCATTGATACCTCCCTTTATCTACCGGTACTTGTTTTAAATCAATGCTCAACTTCATTCCTTCTGCCAACAGAGTAGTCATATGTTTGCAGGCTGACATGCCAGTTTCTTTTAACAGGTTAAGAATATGCATTCTCTATGACAGGAAGATTCCTGACTTGCTCCTTGATACCTCAATCATGAGAAAATATTTCAGAGACCCAAGATCCTTCATCTCAAATTCTATACTTAAATATTTCTACAAGGCAGCATGCTCATCCGAATCATTACCAGTAACTACCATGTCATCCACATATACAATGAGTGCTGTAAGCTTTCCATTCAGGCATTTCAAGAACAATGTGTGATCACAGTTACTTTGCTTATATCCAAATGCTCTCATAGACTTGGTAAATTTACCGAACCACGCTCTCGGGGACTGCTTCAACCTATACAATGATTTTCGAAGCTTGCACACCTTTTGTCTATGCATATCTGGAACGTTACTCCCTGGTGGGAGTTCCATGTAAATCTCTTCTGTCAAATCCCCATGCAAGAAGGCATTCTTCACATTTAACTGTTGTAATGGCCAGTTAAGATTTGCAGCCAAGGACAACAAAACACGGACTATATTGATCTTGGCCATATGGGCAAATATATCTGTAAGTCAATTCTACATTTTTGAGTGTATCCTTTTGTTACTAGTCCTAACTTGAAGCGGTCCACCGTCTAATCAACTTTGTACTTCACCGTATAGACCTATTTGCATCCCACGGGTTTCTTGCTAGCTGGCAAGTCTGTGATCTCCTAGGTAGCATTCTTCTTTAAAGACTTCAACTCTTCATTCATTGCTGCTTGCCAACATGGATCAGCTAAAGCCTCATGCACACTATTATGAATAGATATAGTAAATAATTGCACAAATGACTTATTTGATTCTGACAGGTGACTGGTAGACACATAATTACTTAACGAGTATAACACATTAGACTTAGGGTTGGGCTTGCTCACCGGATACCTAGTTTTGCATTAGGGTCGGCTTCATAAGTAAGTTTAGGAATACTTTGGTTGACACGATTAGGGAGACGGCGTGGTGGTGGTGCATCCGGGATTGAAGACGATTGATTATGGTTATTGGGACTCAAGATCGACTGTGAGGTAGCTCCTGACATAAGACTGTCCAGTGGTGAAGAAACTGGTAGTGAGCTATCAGACAGTGAGTTATCTGGCAATGTCGACTCATTCCTTTCAAGGTTTTCAACATTGTTTCCATGTGAATGATCACCACTTGTCTCAAAGACGTTACCACTTAGTTCCAATTCATTCACCTCATTGTTTTTGTGTGAATGATCACCACTTATTTCCAAGACATCACCACTTAAATCCAAATCATTCACACTACCTAAATGTGGAATAGTATAATCAAGAGTTTGAACTTTTGTCTGATTCTTCCCCTGAAGTGAAGACTCAGGATCAGCAAAGTACATATCATTATCATGAAATGCAACATCCATAGTGACAAACAATTTTTTCGTCGGAGGGTGATAACAACGATACCCGTTTTGATTTGAGGCATACCTCACAAACACACATTGTAAGGCCCAAGGTTAAAGTTTACTTCTCTATTGTTTATGAAGATGAACGAAGGCCACACAGCCAAACACGTGAGGTGGAAGGTTAGGAACTGTAAAAGCATCAACATATGAAGAAAGTCTGGAGCGATGTCTGAAAGTCAACTGATCAGGATGGAACACGATTCATGAGATACGCAGTTGAGGTGAAAGGTTCTCCCCAAAAAGATAACAGGAGACGCGCCACGAGGAAAGAAGCACGAACAACCTATAGAAGCTGACGATTCTTGTGTTTTGCAACACCATTTTGTTGCGGAGTATATGGACACGTAGTTTGATAAACAATACCATTATGATCAGGAAAGGCACGAAGTTCAGAGTTTACATATTCGCTGCCATTGTCACTCCTAAGAACATGTATTTGTGACTTATTTGTACTTATACCATTTTATAAAACTGCTGAAACAAAGAAGTAACTTCATTTTTGGACTTTATCAAACAAACCCAAGTCATACGTGTGCAGTCATCAATAAAAGAAACAAACCAATAGGCACCACCAAGTGTAGCAGTTTTAGATGTTCCCTAAACATCAAAATTAATTATCATAAATGAGATTGAACTTTTATTCAAACGAGGCAGAAACGTAGTACGATGACTTTTAGCCATTTCACAAACACCACATTTAAAGTTAGAAATATCATGCTTAACAAATAGGCTAGGAAACAACCTCCGTAGATAACTGAATGAAGAATGTCCAAGTCGATGATGCCACAAGCAAATCTCTGAAGCTTTATTCCTATCCCCCTGATTTCCTTCCATTGCAAGAGCTTGAGTCAACATTCGGGAACTGTTCGATGTCAACTCCAAATAGTAGAGCTTCCCCTTCTTAATATCATAACCAATCGTCTTGCGAGTCCAAATGTCCTTAAAATCATAAAAAGAAGGCCAAAAAATCACAAGACAATGCATGGCGACAGTTATTTGAGCAACATATAATAAATTATAGTCAAAAGAAGGAACAACGAGTACTTAATTAAGATTTAGGGTATCAGAAAGTTATACATCGCCTTCCTCGATAATGGGTGCAACATTACCATTGGCAACACTCACCACAGTTTTGGGGGATGGTTTTAGGGTTTGTACCTATCTAGAATTACAAGTCATATGTTCAAAAGCACCAGAATCAATTATCCATGTATTATTCGTAACAGATGTAGAAACCTTTAAAGTCTTACCATCATTAATTGTATGTTCAGAATGTACCTTAGTTTCAGCAATCAATGCATGCGACTTATTACACTGGGGATCACGAGTCTTATCCTAATTAACAGGATAACCAATAAGGTCAAAACAACAATTTTTGGAATGTCCTGTCAAGCCACAATAAGGACACTTGTTGGGTGGATAATAGGAAGAACCATGGGTCCGAGCTATAATGATTTCATCATGAGCCATTTTAATTATAGCGTGTGGGCCACATAGAAAACAAACTACTCAAAAACAATGATTTTCCCCTTTTTTCTCTTTTTTTTTCTTTCTTTTTTTTCTTCTTCTTTTTCAATGCTTCTGCGTTTTCCCCTTTTAAATTGTTTCCTTTCTCTAGACTGCTTTCAGTTCACATAGATACCAAAGGATTGCAACCGATGGGATTTGTGCAAGCAAAAAAAACTTGTAGCAAATGGTTTGTGGACTAGTGCGATGGTGGGTGCAAGCAAGTTCAGTGGCAGCTCAGACGTGGCTGGTTGGTTTAGGCAAAGAGGTTCGGTAATGAAAACGATTGTCAGGTTCAGATTTTGGATTGCAGGAGGCGACAACCAATAGTGGCATATGTGGGGGTCTGAGTTCTGGGCTTCAACACAATGCGTATAGACTCCGATGTGACGAAGCAAATAAACAGGAGGGGTCGGTCTAGTAATGACGGCGTCGTTCATTAGTTATACCTCTAGGGCGGCCGGAGACCTTATCCTTCATGATCACCTTCTGTAAAACGTCGTCGCAGTTGAAGTACTCATTAAGCTTATCCTCTGAGGTCTCCCATGAAATTCCACCAATAAAAAGCTTCCCTTGATCAGAATTCCATGTGGGTTTTCATTGCCCATTCTCACTATCTGTGAGAGTGAAAGCTTCATCTTTATAAAATTTTGTAGGTGGATTTGGGATTTGGAAGAAGGAAGGGTTTGTGACCGACAAGAGAGAGAGAGAGATTTGGTTGGAAAAATATTTATTAAATTTTAAAGGTGGATTTGGGAAAGGGTGGGTGGGTTTGTGATTGACAAGAGAGAAATTTGGTTGGGTAGAGACTCGAGCATGATTCGAGATTTGCAAACTTGTTCTATCAGACAGTTCAGCTCGGGGGCCCGTGTCCTCAAACTTTTGGACCTTCCCTGTCTTGTTTTATCTTTAAAGATTTTGGACACACCCGATACCTGCCTCAAACCTCATGAACCTGCCTCGACCCACAGGTCTAAGACACATTTACCCACCCCTACTCCCATCTAAAAAACCCACCCTACCTCTACCTTCCCCGCAATCCCCCAACCCATCCCCACCTCCCCCACCCCACATCTCTCCACGTCGTTTTCTTCAGCAACCTCTCTCTTTCGTTGTGCATCTTCATCTTCCAGACCTATTTCACTGAAATCACTCAGATCTAGTCGTCGAGGATGACATCTCCATCACCAGGGATAACTGCATGTCGTCAGGTCTATGAGCCTCTCAGAAATGAGTAAACTCCTAGGATGAACCACATTACCGCTAATCCGGAAAACACAAAGACGTGCAGTTGTGCGCTTCACGGACTCTAAAGGCGTCAACAGTGGTGGTTGTGTCCATATGGGGGTTTGAAATTAGGGGAAAGGTAGATGAGCCTATGTGGATTTAGTGAGATGAGATAGAGTAAGGAAAGATGATGGGTTTTGGGTTGGTTCGGGGATGGGGTTAGGGTTGGCGGCAGAGAGAGGAGAGAGCTTTGCAGCGAGGGATTTGGAGTTGCTGGGTTTTGTTTCAAGGTGCGTTGGAATTGCAAGGATTTACAGAGTGTGTTGGTGGGAAGGAGGGAGGAAAGAAGAGGTTGGAGATGAGGGGTAGGAGAAGAGAGTGGAGGAGAAGGAGAATGTGGGTCGGGGAAGATGGGTTTTAGGTTTTTATTTTTATTTTAATAGGGTAGGGTAAATTATTATCTTTTAAATGTATAAAAAAATATTATTTTTTGCCACATGGCACAAATTTGGTAGCCACGTCAGCACAAATGTGGATCCCATATTTACCACGTCATCACTTAACAGTTTACTTAACGGATTTTCTAACGGATGTATGGAATTGAAATAAAATGCTAAGTAAATGTATAAAATTGAAATGTTTTAAAGATGCTGTAAGAAGTTGAAATGGACCCTAAACCTAAGGAGGTAAAATGTAATTTACCCATAAAATTATGCAGTGGGATAAGATGCAGACATAGCAATGCCGCAAAATTCTTCAGGTGCACCAAGATCTCTTTGCATTCTTGTGTACCTTTCTGATAACAAATGTAAACCAGCATCAATCAATAAATATGAGATAAAAGTATATGAAGAAGAAGAATAACTGAGAGAAAGAAATGAATAAGAGAAATAGAAAGAAAACACTGGTTGTATTGAATTGAATTATGAAAAGGTTTTACAACGCTTTTATATACTACATATTTCTTAATGATTAAGCTACCCTTCCTTATCCACTCATAGATTTTAACTAACTTTAACCAATTACAACCATTCTCAACAATATAAGCTGACATGGCAACCATTCCTAACCATATAAGCTGACATGGCAACAACTATTGTAGTAATGCCATGTGTCTTTAGTCATCATCCTCCCTCACTCTCGGCTAGGGAACCAAGTTGAAGATTGCAACAATGTTTGAAAAATATTGGACTGTGTAACCCTTTGGTTATAATATCAGCTGTTTGCTCCTCAGTTGGCATATACTAAACCAGTAAGTCATTTTTCTGAACTTTTTCTAGAACAAAATGGAAGTCAGTGTCGAGATGTTTAATTCTGGTGTGGAACACAAGATTGGAACACAAGGCTAGTGCTAACAAGTTATCACAATGTATAAGAGGAGGTTCAGACACAAACTAATGTAAGTCATGCAACATGTTTTGAATCCAAGTAATATCAGGAACATAATGAGTAAGAGATTTATATTTAGCTTCAGTTGAACTTCTAGAAACTGAAGATTGTTTCTTAGACTACCATGAGATTGGATTATACCCTAGATAAACAACAAATCTAGTGGCTAATCTTTTAGTATTAGGATCAGCTGCCCAATCTGAGTATGAGAAAGCTACAAGTGAGTTATCTGTTGCATCTGAATAAGTTAGACCATAGTTGATAGTGCCTTGCATATATCTCAAAATCCTTTTGACCAAATCATAGTGTACATCAGTAGGATTGTTCATATATTGATAAGTAGCATTGACAACATATGCCAAATCGGGTTTCATAAATGTAAGGTATTACAGCGCTCCTACCAAACTCCAATATGAAGTAGGATCAGATATAGTTGTTCCTTCTGAATCATGAAACTGAGTGTGTGGTCGACAAGGTGTATTCACTGGCTTGCAACTATCCATACTTGCTTTATGCAACAAGTCTTTAGCATATTTAGACTGACTAAGAAATATATCCTTATTTGCTTTGTAGATGACCTGCATTCCCAAGAAATACGACATTTTGCCCATATCCTTGAGATCAAACACATCCCCTAGCTCTTTAAGGACTGCTTGCACCTTCTCTGAATTAGAACTAGTTAGGATTATATCATCCACATAGAGTAGTAATACAACAACATCAACTCCATCATACTTCACAAATAGACTTATGTCAGATTGAGACATTATGAATCCTTTTGCAAGTAAATAGCCAGTGAATTTGGCATTCCATGCTCGAGGTGCCTGTTTTAAACCATACAATGACTTTATCAACTTGCAAACATGATGTGGATGCTATGAATCAATAAACCCTTGTGGTTGTTTCATATAAATCGCTTCTTCTAAATCACCATGTAAGAATGCATTTATAACATCGAGTTGTCTCAATTCCCATTTGTGTTGTGCTGCAAGTGAAATAATAAGTCTCACAGTGGTTTGCCTAACCACAAGACTGAAGGTCTCAAAATAATCCAGACCATGTTCTTGAGAGTACCCTTGAGCAACCAATTGTGCCTTGTATCTTGAAATTGTGCCATCTGAGTTCTTCTTCAGTTTATACACCCACTTACTTCCAATAACTACTCGATGACTAGGTGGAGGAACTAAGATCCAAGTACCTTGACTTCGAAGTGCATCATATTCCTCTTGCATTGCCCTCTGCCAGTTTGAATTTGTTGCAGTGCTTCAAAATGATGTTGGTTCAGCAATATCATGGATGTGAGCCAGAAAAGAATAGCCATTTTGACACTTATCCATCTCTTCTACTCTTAAAGTAGATAATTATGGTAAAGATGCATTATAACTAGAATAATCTTTTCTAGAAATAGCCCCAGTTTGTCACCTAGTTTGTATCATGTGAGTATAAGTATCGCAATGTGAAGAATTACTAATATCAGAGGTATCAAAGGGAAGGATTACCTCCAATTGTGCATGATGAAGGACAAGCAACACATAGGTTAGATTTGGAGATGGGAGAGTTGTTTCAGATTGTTGAGATGAAGAAGTATTATCAACTGCAGAACTTGTGTCTTGATGATGTAATTGTAACACTTAAGTTGTAGATTCAGAGTTCGAAATTTGCACTTCATTACTGGGAGACAGATTCATATTGTCTGATACTGAGATATCAATTCTAGGATTTACTGGAAGAACAAATGTTGCAGATGAGTGATTGTTTTTTACCTCTGGAATATATGTTACACCCTGAGATTGACTTGTTGAAACTCCAGAACTTGATTTGCAAGGAAACAGATCTTCATTGTGTATAACATGTCTAGAAATGATGAATTTTCTAGTTTGAGGATGAAAACAAATACCACCCTTATATTCAGTTGCATATCCAAGAAAAATACATAACACAGCTCTTGGTTGTAGCTTATTATGATTATATGGTCTAACATATGGATACATTGCACTGCCAAACACCTTCAACCCTTGCAATTGAGAAATAACACCAAACATCATTTGATAAGAAGATTGCCTGTTCAAAACCTTACATGGCATTCTATTAATTAAAAAAACAGAGTGAGCACATGCATGACACCACAACTCTTGAGATAAACCAACAACAGTCATAAGGGTTATAACTATATCTACAATATGCATGTGTTTCCTCTCAGCAATTCCATTTTACTGAGGGGTATGAGGACATGAGACCTTATGAAGTATACCTTTGTGTGCCAGAAAATCCTGAAATCTCTTACTTATGTACTCTCCTCCTCCACATGTTTGAAGGCATTCAATACCAGCATTGAATTGATTATACACAAAATTGTAGAACTTGAGAAAAACATCAAACACTTCTGATTTATTAACCAATGGAAATATCCAAACATATCTGGAGAACTCATCCACAGAGCTAACATAATATTTGAATCCTTCAACAGACTTAGTGGGTGAAGGACCCCAAAGATCAGAATGAATCTTTTGAAAAGGAAATGTACATTTGTCTTTCTTATCTAGAAAAGGTAATCTACTCATTTTTCCTGAATTACAATGTGAACACATATGTTGTGTATTATCATTAGTACTAACTATCTGAGATTGTTTTAACATTGTAGGCAAGACTTCATTGCTTGGATGTCCACATCTCTGATGCCATACCACATGGTTCACTTTCTGACCAATTAACCCAGTAAGCTTACTCTTAGACTTCACTACAACACTTGTAATCAACTTGGTAGAAATCTTAAACAACTCTCCATCATTACTTCTTCCTTGGTAAATCATAGCCTTGGTTACCTTGTCCTACACAAAAAAATTATGGTCATCACATATGAACCAACAGAAGTTATCTTTACACAATTGTTTAACAGATAGCAAGCTGGCTGCAATAGTGGGAACATGTAACACATTTCTTAAAATTAAAGAATGAGGTAATGTGTGTAATTTGCAGATCCAAGGTGTTGAATTGGCAAACCTTCTCCATTGCCAATTGTAATTTGATCAGTACCCTCATAAGGAGTAGCTTGTTGAAGAGCATTCACATCCGCAGTCATATGATGTGATGCATCTGTATCAACAATCCAGGAGTTATTTGGCAAGAAAATTGGCTAAACTTGAGCTTGCATTGCAGTTAAGGATGCAGATGGTGGATTGCCCTGATAAGCAAAATTATTCCTGTGATAACAGTCTAATGCACTATGACCCTTATTCCCACATATCTGACACTCAATCATTGGACCACTTGAACTTGCATTTGTAGATCTTTTCCAACAATTTAGAGCTGTATGACCCTTAATTTTTGAGCAAATCTGGCACTCTGGAACAATGTGTGACTTTGTTTCAGTATTACCAAAACAAGAATTCCAATTACTAGGCATCTGTTTGTTACCAGAAAATTGACATCTGCCACTACTTATGTTGTTCCCACCTTGTGAAGACCTGAAACCCCCATTTCCATTATTATTGTTTGGCCTAAAAGACCTTGGACCAGGATTGTGATTCGAGAATTGCCTTGTAGCACCATTATTTCCCACAAAACCATATGTATTTGGAAATTCAGAATATCCCGGGAATACAGGTGGTGAAGCCGTAAAAGAAGAGCCAGGAAACTAAGGATATATCATTGGTATGTTAGAGGGAACTGGCATGGAAGAAGACTGAAATGGCAAAGAACCATTAGAAACAGTACTTTGTGATGAACCAGAAGAATGGATTCCAAAGGATGAAGCTTCAGGTGGCATTTGAGTTAAAACACCACCAATTGTGAACGGAAGCCCCCTGGAATTGCTAGTAGACCCCTGAGATGAACCTTGTGATGATTCTTGCATGTATAGTCCCGAGAAGCTATGAGACAAACTATTCATAACAGATTCAGTTTCCCTTTCAGCACATAACAACTGTTCACGAAATTTTCTCAAAATGAGTGGTGTATCTCTAGTAAGAATCACAGTTCTAATAGTAGAAAACTCCCTAGGTAATCCAGATAAAGCAACCAAGATAAAATCATTATCTGAAACAACTTCACCAGCAGTGAGAAGTTGTTCTTTAATATTCTTGAGTTTTGCCAAGAACTAATCTATTGAATCCCCACCTTTTTGCAACGTCTGAAATTCAGTTTTCAGAGTATGTACTCAAGATTTGGATACTGAAGCATACCTATCTTGGAGACTAGACCAAGCTTCATGTGCAGTTCTGCACCCAAGAACGTGCTCAATTGCTTTATCAGACAAAGTAGCTAGAAGTAAGCTCAATAATGCCATATCAACTGATTCCCATTCCAAGAAAGCTTATGTGATTTTTGTAGTCACCCCATTATCTATACGTATGACATACTTTGAAGGTCACACAACAGACCCATCGAAATGATCAAACAGCTTATAACCTTTTAATACTGACTTGAATTGAAACGCCCACTTCGAAAAATTCATATCATTTAGCTTTATTGTCAACATTCCCAAAACTCCCTCAATGTTCACACCAAGAACAATCATCTTCACAATCAGAATACCACACAAAAATAGCCATAAACACAAACAACCAATAAACGCAGGAAAACTTTCAAGAATGGCTTCGTGCCTCAACAAATTCTACAAGATAATGGCTTCGTGCCTCAATCAAATAATGGCTTCGTGCCTCAACAGATTCTACAGGATTACAGCTTCGTGCCTCAACAAATTCAATAAGGATAATGGCTTCGTGCCTCAACAAATTTAACAGGATAATGGCTTCGTGCCTCAAGAAACATGATAAAAGCAAATCACGACTACAAATTGAAACATATCAACTAAAATCGACATACTTATTGACGAAAAACAAATTCCTAGTAATGCCCAAAGGTTGAATCTTGACAAATGAATGCCCAAAGGTTGAATCTTGATTCCAGTAAAACTCCCCAGAAATTTAGATTGCAAGACAAAGTCGCGGAGCCCAAGAACATTCATAGAATCACAACGGACCGACAACTCTGGATACCATGATAACATATGTAAACCAACAGCAATCCATAGCTATGAGATAAAAGTATACGAAGAAGAAGAAGAATTGAGAGAAAGAAATGAATCAGAGAAATAGAAACAAAGCACTGGTTGTATTGAATTGAATTATGAAAAGGTTTTACAATGCTTTTATAGACTACATATTTCTTAATGGCTAAGCTACCCTTCCTTATCCACTCATAGATTCTAACTAACTTCAACCAATTACAACTATTCCCAACTACATATTTCTTAATGACTAAGCTACCCTTCCTTATCCACTCATAGATTCTAACTAACTTCAACCAATTACAACCATTCCCAACCATATAAGCTAACATGGCAACAACCATTGTAGTATTGCCATGTGTCTTCAGTCATCACCTTCTTCACCCCATTCTATACCCCATGAGTTCTTTGCCAACCAATGCTTAGTCCCGTCATCGCTCACTCCATAACCAACAGCTATAAGGATTGTTCCACAAGTTTCAGTGAAGACACCACTTGAATAGAATTGGAAGTTAGAACCACTAACATCAATAGCAACAGAAACAGGTTGATGAGCAACAGCAATGAGGAGGGCATTTTCACTGTTTGCAGGCACGTTTTCAAAGCCACTTATCATAGCTGCAATGTTGGCTTCCTCCTTGGTCTTGCATGTCCCATCCGCACCACTGTATGGGTAACTACCTTCCGCACAATTCCATGATTTTGTTGGATGAACTGAAAAGCATCATCCATCGAGCCACCCTCACACCCTTTGTCTTCACCAGCGGTATCACAATCAACCAGCTCTTGCTCAGACAAAGAGATCAATTCCTTCTGTAGCTGCTACTGCCGAAAAAGCCCAACAACATCGTGTATTTTAATTGCAGTGAAAAGTAGTTAGAATAACTTAAGCAATTAACTAAACTCCCAAATTAAAAAGAACATATAGTGTTTCTAAGATATTAATGAACTAAGCAGGCACTTGTAACCCCCTTCTTTCTCCAATCCGTTGAAGCTGGCACTGCTGTCGTAACGTTTTCATATTTGAAAGAAGTTGTCCTTGTGGAATATTCGTGCCCCTTGAATCAGTGGCGGATCCAGGATTTTAAACTCGGGGGGTCCCAATTATAAAGGTCAAAAAAATTATAGACAAAAATAACATTGAAAATTTAAATATAATACACTTCATTCAAAAATCATATGCAAAACAATATTACAAATTATAAAATCATAATTCAAGTGTCCATTACGAGGTTTCATAAGTTACTAGGGAGCACCTAAGTTATTGATTATCTAATATGAAGCACTAAATTTAAAGGGGTGTGCTATTCACACACCCCTTTTTGCTTCTCACACACCCTTTGTTTATTTCTGTCATTTGATCTTCTTTAATTCAATCGATCCGACGGCCGCAAATTAAGAGGGTGTGTGGATAGCACACCCCAATTTAAAATACCGGTCAAATAAAACTCTCCCCAAACTCCCACTATCTTTCTAACCAAACACACCATTTTTCTCTTTTACTAGTTTCCAAACATCCACCTTCTCTCTCACTAAGAACAAAGCTACCATACCTCCACCAACCGCCTCCCTCCCCATTCTCCCGAAGCCATGGTAGCTCCACCACCAAATTTCACCAACCCATGACAGATCATATCCATCTTACTAACCTTATGAAGGAAATTTCACCCATAAGAAAAATTACTAAGATGGTTGAAATAATTTGGGAAAGTTTGGGCTTATGTACTGCCCCCGCTAGACAACAGAGAAAGGTTGGAGGAGAAGTGGGTGGCACCGACGGATGAGACCATGGCAGAAGCAAGGAGGAGAGAGGCAGGAAGGGTCCCTATTTCTTTCTTCTCCATGCGCGGTCATCTTCTCCGAGAAGAAGATAGCCACTGCAACCTACACAGACCTCATGCTCGAGTACGAGGGGTCCCCGGAAAATTTATAGCAACGATTTAGGATTGCCAACGGGTCCTGGGACCTCCCTGGTCCCTATGTGGATTCGTCCTTGCCTTGAATCTGTATCTTGCGGATTTGAACTCTTCATTCGTAAGGTCTGCAAATTGATTGACGATTAATTTGTGATTTGTTTGCATCACTATTGGATGATTTGATGAATGCCACATTTTCCTTGAATATCTTGAAACGCTTTTCCTTCTCGTTAATATCGTTATATACACGACCATAACCATTGCTCATACCTCCCATACATTGCTGCACCGTGAAGACTACGAGAAGTCGCTTCACAATCTGAAGCACAATCTGCATGGCTGTTTGTTAATAAAACTCCATGGAAACTGCTATGGAATCAGACAAATTTGATAAGGTGAGAGAATTGATGAGTAGGTAATACTGAAATGGTAGACTGCTCTCCACGTTTTATATAGAGAAGAGATATAGGCGTTGCTCTACATCTTCTTGACCAAAAAAATGTTCTGATATGATATTGACTTCAAGTTTAAGAGCTCATATGATATACATTGATGTCACGGAAAGTTACTTCACTAAACGCCTAAACTATGAACGTTAGTGCAGGTTGTACTTCCCAAACAAAATTCTAATGGTTTATTTTACTGTTGAATTCTTTAGTTTAATATATTATTTTTTGTTGCATGGTTTTGAGCTATGATATATTTTATTTTTTATTTTATTTTTTATTTTATTCATTTAATCGTGTTTTGCTTTTTGGACGATTCCTCTAATCGTGATTGTGGACTGTTCAGCTAACTTCGTGATTGCGGACGAGAGAAGATATAGACCAAGAATTAGTTGATCATTTATTTGATTTTCACACTTAATTTTTGTCATTTGGACTCGTTTACTCGTTTATGTATTTTGATTCACTGTTGACATATATAATTATGCGGTTCGAAAAACTGAGATATTACAACAACGCCATAAAAAAAGAGTTTGTAAATCATTTACCTAAATTGTGTCTCCAATTAGCGGTCATGTAATATTTTGTTATTATTTTTTTGTTAAATTAAAACTTTGTTCGATGAAATATTTTAGTCAGCCATGCAAAGTTCGTCGAGCAAAGTTGGTCAATGCAATTATTTGCTCGATGGAAGAGTTGTCGAAATGTCTGTCGGACAAAGTATTATTGCTTGATAGTTTCTAAATTTTATCGGGCAATATTTTGCGCAATGAGTTTTGTGTGAAGAACGTGGCACAACAAAGTTTTGTTAGACAAAACCTAGGGAGACAAAATCTCTGTTTGCATGACTAAAATATTGTATCTTACTCGCAAGACATGTAGAATGATCATTTTACCTGTGAATGGGTGTCTTAATCAATTATCAAACCTCGTCTCGAGATTAAAGTCCTTATATTTTCTTAAGTGTCATTATTTCGTTTTTGTACGTTAGTTTAACGTCGAAAGCGAAATATGAATCGAAGCCTCGAAGGCTTGTAATGATTCGTAATTAATGGAGTGGCAAATCTGTAATTTCAACTTCAAATATGAACTCTCTCGCTCTCTCTCCCTAAACTCTCTATGTCGCTCCGAGAGCTATTCCCTTCACTCCACTTCAAAACCTTGTGAAAACAACCTTGAAAATTATATATTTGGAATCATTGGGACACGGGGAACCCAGCAATATCCTTGCATGCATAATTAGAGCACCGTAGGGTGCTCTGCCATTAAATCCGAGAGCTTGAGCTCTCAAACTTGAACTCAAGTGAGGTCTTCCTTCCAATCTTTGAATATCTGAGTTATCTCCGTGTTGAGGATGTGTTCTTGGGTTGGAATATAGAAGGACCTAGCGTCGATAACTCTCTGTGCATGCATAACCAGTCTGGCGACGAACTCCGGTGAAAACCGTTGAGCTCGAAGGCGGCTGGGACAAGATTGATGAGGTTTTGGGATGTAAATTTATGTTGTAACCCTTGCATGCACTCTGTTTTCTTTTCCCAGAATCCGACGAGGGGAAATGGACGAACCCTGACGAGTTCGAGGTCCATTAAGTTCTTAATCCTATTTTGAGGGGTTTTAATTTTAAATTAAAAATCGGGCTGGAAATCTCTGTTTTAATGCATGCATGTGTTGGGTGCATTTTTCCAGAATCCAGCAAGGTAACTCCGGCCAACTTCCTTTGAATCTGAGACGGATTTAACCTCCATTGGTCCAAATCTGGGTCTAGGTAATTCCCTAGGCCTTAATTCGTGTTTTGGTTGGTTTTGGAGTATAAAAATCGTTGAAATCAAGCTCGGGAAGCCCTGACGACGTTCTGGATTTTCTTTGTAGTTTTCGGTGACGCTCCAGTGATCAGCGACGGTGACCAGCGATAGTCACCGTTAACTTTGATGGTAGAAGCTAATATTCCGTTAACATTAACAGAATCTCCTAACGGAGTAGGTATATTCAGTTAAATCCCTTAAACTCTCACCGCACTGGTGCATGGCAACGGTGGCGGCAAGTGTGGTCCTTACTCATTGAGCTGCGGTGGCGAGTAAGGCGGTGTGTTAGCCAGTGACGGTGACCATACGGCATCGCGTGTTCTAGGCGCGTGAAGGGTCGCACCATCTTGGTGGCATGTGCAAGACCCGAGACCTAACCCAAAATTTTTCGGTGTTCTGAATCACGTGGTGCACTCTATTTGTGTAAATTCATTACCGAAATGGTAGTTTTGGATGATTTTCCACATAATATGAATTAAAGCTTAACTTAGCTTTATATTACAATCATAGGCCTTATTGAGGATAAAGTGAGTATAGGGAAGGAACCTATTGATGAGGGATGCTATGCTTACCTATGAGTGGACCATTTCGAAAAAATTAAATGTTTTTACTATATATATAGATATATATTTATATATACCTATGTTGATGCATATTATACATGTTAGCCTTTGACGAGGCTTACACTTATCTTAACTTACATGATATCTTGAGATTATTGGGGATTTATTTTCACCACATGGTTATCTTACATATTGTATAGCTGGCTACAGTCGTATGATTTATTGCAGGTATATTTTCTATTCTAGTAGAGACTAGAGTTTGCTAGTATACGCTAGATATCGATCAGGTAAACACCACTTCACCTGCTTGCTGTACATTACATTATTTGTGATTGATTTACTTTATTTGATATGACGAGCAAGATTGAGTTGATCTTGACTACTATTATCATAGTACTATAACATATGTTGTTCTCACTATATATATGATTTCAAAATAGGGGTTATTATATTCGAATGATTTTGACGTGATAAAATTGGTTCACTCACATTTTGTTTTACCGACCTCTTCAGGACGTAGTGAGAATAAGGAGAAAACCGGAGGTGATGAGTGGGCTTGCCATGTGCCGAATCCAGTAGAGTTTGGATGAATCTCATCAGAAGATGGTTTTGCCTGGATAAGGGTGAAGTGATCGAATCCTAGTGCAATAAGGATCCTTCAAAAGTTAAGGATGCTCCGAATCAGAAAAGATGTCGAGAATAAAAGGATTGAATCTGAATGATTAAAGAGCTTGGTTCAGAATCCTATAGGAGTTATGATTGGTCGAAACCTAATCATATTGGGTTGAGGAGTTCTAGTCCAAGTGAAATGTTACCTCGGCCATTAGGGAAATTACTACTATAAATAGAGAGGGGAGTGCATCATTCAAAGCCCCTCCAAGTCAACACGCAACTGCCCTATGCAAACCTCTCAAACATCTTGAGATTTTTATTTTCTTTTTCCAAGCCAACACATCTTCAGTTTGGGTAAACAACACTGTGGAGGCAGCCGACAACATCTTCAATTTGGATAAACAGCACTGGAGCCTAATCTGCCAACCGAGGAGCATCTTCAGTTTGGATAAACAACACCGCTTCGAGACCGACTGGTTATCTATCCAGTCTCGGTCAACGAGGGTTTCCGAGTCCTTATTGGAAAAGGTCATCTCATCGGCCTTCTTGGCAATGTGAGGTGTTACCAGGCTCGGCACATTAAGAGCTGAGTTTATTTTATGATTGGATATTCGCAAGTACATTTTAGAGTTCAACATTCAGATGGCCACACCACATTTACAAGCAAGACACTTATCTCTTTTGAGGATTTGTGTCTGTACAGTCTGGTACCGGTCCGGCGTACTTATATTTTCGCAAATATAATTACAGAGACCGAACCTGGCGTCGATGATTCGTGAACTCCGAAGAAACTAGTAGCCTTATCTTCAGACTCTAGAACTCATAGGTCAAGACAAGTTCCTTCCTTGGCCACAATCGCAAGACGCAGAAGTTAGCAATGCGCCCAACACCACATCAACACATATTTTATTCCCCGGCCAAACTCGGCCGACGAGTTGGCACGCCTCGTATTCAACCGAATGACGTAGTTAGTTTATTAAGTACTCGGCTTGATCGCCACATAGGCTAAGTAGTTTTTAGGGTCAACTGTATAATAAGAAAAAAAAATGTATTACTATAATCACCATTTGACCATCGAGATAGTGATTATATTAAATACATGTAAGTATCATAGCCAAATCCTATATTTTGAATATGATTTTCCTATTAATGTAATAATGATATATATGAAAGAAAAACGAGTTTAATAATTAATCTATTTCTTATAGAAGCAAACAGATTTATTGAAAGTATTTTATCATGAAATTTACTTGCAAGTAGCAGTCAGATATCCAAAAGGTAATTGTTTCCATTATATGAAAAAAGGAAGTTTATTTCACATCATAGAACAAGCATAAGGGTTCTCATCGCTAAAGGCCGCAGTGGTTTGATATCCATAAGAACTGGAATTTGCAGAATTCTGAGAATAATAAGCATGATAATTCGAAGGACCGTCGTAACCATGCTTGTAGTAGTTGTAAGATGAGGAAGGCTGAGGTGTAGAGCCATTACATAGTTGTTGACTGTAATATTGGTCTGTATCGAAGTTGTATTCTGAATCAAAAGGGGGTTGCTGCCACAGCTCAGCCCTCCGGCCAGTCTTCCGGACTGTCCTCAGAACCTTCTTCTGGTCAGTCCATCCAGTTATCGTCACCTTTTGCATGGCCATGTCTATGTCAACGTTGTCCACACCTATTGAAAATAATCGAGCATGCAAAACCTAGATAATTAAGTAGCTTGCTAGGTAATAATTAAAACCAAAAGATAATAAATATATAACAGCTTCCAATTTGAGAGAGAGAGAGGTGTTTCGCTCGTTCTGCCATGAACTTGTATATTTTTACGATTTACCCTCGAAACTTGTATTTTGGTTAATTTCTCCGAAAAACTATTTCAAATAGCCAATTGCTTCATTTCTATCATGTCTACCCTCATTCCATCAAATTTGTTTTGTTTCAAAACGTTTTGGGGGAGGGGAAGCTACTCCATCTCAGGGTTAGGGTATATACCAAGGGTGATTGCCAACAAGGTGACTCAAACCTAAGCCTTGGTCTAGTAAAGAAAATGATCTTTACCAAATCAACCAACCCTCGTTGGCCATTTCATAAAAAAATTTCTTAAAATGAATCAAATAAATTTCAAGAGATCAAAATTAAAACTAAGGAAGGAAATCGAAAAACATCTAATGACATGCATGTGACTTTTCAAGATGAAAAGCTCGATCGAATATGAGTAATTAAACACGATGGTTGGAAATTGGTCGTTTATAATAGTTTAGGAAAAAAATTAGCCAAAATAAAAGTTTAGACAACAAATCGGAATTGAGGTACAAATTCACGGGAAATTAGAAAAATAGTCTGTTATTATTGTAGTCATGAAGTTGGTGGTAACAAATATACCTTTTAGCTTTTGCAGTGCATTTCTAACCTTGCTCTCACACCCCGGGCAATCGATGTGAACACTAATCTCTATCGTCGTCTGAGAAGTGAAGCATCATATTATGAACATTGGCTTACATATATCAGAACATATATAAAGTTCAATGTCAAGTAGTTGTCTGCTGGTGTTAATTACAGAATACAAAACCTTGGGAAATTGATTTGGGCAATTCAAACCTAAAGTTTTGATCACCTAACAGACTTAACGAAAACAGAAGAGCGTAAAAGTACACATCAAAACATGCATACAAACAATGTAGATTAGAACAGTAATATCACTTGTACTAAAAGGAGAAAAAAACATTGACAAGAGGTCGTCTTACGTACCGTCATCCTGCTCTTTCAAATGCTTGAACAAATCTCTATAAACTGTATGTGTATATATGATTAATATTGACCGTACTATGAGTTTATATATTGATTCCTCTTCCTCTTAATAATCGCATTATTATGGTCATAGTTTAAGATTTCGTGCACCGACTTTAACTTGCTTCTAAATAATGTCATATATGCAGGTTACAGATCAGATGGGAAAAACCATAACTCGAAGCAAGAAATTACTTTGCAACTATCGTACTTTTCAACCAATAGCAAGTAGCCACGTGTTGTATGGCATCAATATAGCACCCATCTAAAGCTACAAGGTTTTGAGAGGGCCATTGACTTTGTACTTAAAACACCTCAAGCATGTATATATATAATTGGATTAATAGTACATGATCGATAAATAGTTGACCGTTAAGAGCCGAAGAACGGCACATGTATGCCGAACTAAAAGGCCGGATCGTGTTTTTGTACTTTCGATGCCGAACTAAGAGGCAGAAGGAAATGCAAATGACGCTTTATGCCATGAGTAACGGAAAGTAATCATACTTATATACTTTGACGTAAGTTTGATTCTCACTAATTCTCCTTTCTCCTTGGTAACTATTTAAGCAACTAAAGTGATCGATCTGCTTAAAAAAAGTGGAGGGGAATAAACTGATTTAAACTTGTTATTTACGAGATTCATATCTATTACCTCACACTTACAAATGAATAAGAATATCACTAAACTGTAGCACTAAGTGAGTGCTTAAGAATTAAGGACAATATCGAATGATGTTACTTGGACCACCTCAGTGCCCTTGTGCGTCCTAATGAAGCGTAGTCAAGAAACATTATCTATTATTTTTCCAGTATTTATTTCTCTAAATAGGTGGAAATGGACTTGGATAAAAGTTTAAACCAAAATCGAGGCTTTTCGTGTGAATAGGATTTTAGCTCGAATGGCACAACATTTTCTGCACATTCGTCCAATAGAAACAAAAACAGAGGCAAAATCGTCGAGAATTGTATTATATTTCTTTCCCTTACAATATTCATATAATACATAAGAAAATCAACAGAAATAAAGAGTTAATAATTCCTTTTAATTCGCTGCGCATATCTTCACTTCCAAGCAACTTGTCAACAAGTGCAACCGGTTATCTGCAACTCATGAAAATAAACGAATAAACCGATAATAGATAGAGAAAGAAGATAAGCAACAATTATGCAAAGGTTGTCCACAAGTAAATTGTATAACTTGAAAATACGGTATCACCCCACCCAGCGTAATTCAAATGTAGTTGCTTTCAATTGATTTCAAGGGACTGGATTTGTTCAGTTGAGTAAAGTTTATCAATTATATGAGAATATGAAATAAATTGAAGAAAAATGTCCGATTCAAATCTCAAATTTTGCAGCATAGTTTCATATAAACCAGTTTAGTATGGTTTCGTTATATTTCAATCAAAAGATAAAGTACGCTGACTAACTGTAAAAAATTGAAATTCAAAACAAACCTCTGCAACTGCTGCATCACAACCATCACCCGAATCTTCTGCTGATTTGTGAAGAGGTCTATCTTAAACTTATGTCTCTTTCTCAACTGCAGGAAGTGCTTCCTCTATAGCTTGGATAAAAGTGGCAACCTTGTATGTGAAGAATCCCACCAGCATTGGTATCAATTCCAGGTGCATAAACCCATATTGTGGAACGACGATCCTGCACCGAAACTCAATCTTGTTAGGCAAAGAAAAATGGTGATGAATTGAATATGTTGTTTTCAATTACATCCCCAGAATCCATATCCACAATGACCCGTAAATCGCATAATCGTGAATAGTTATTTAATATTTATTTGACCGTACAATTATTCATATAAGATTGAAAAGTATTTGTAAAGAACTTTCAGAAATCATCTGTAGAAGTATCGATCAACACAAGAAAACGAGTACTGTTACATTCCAAGAGGGACACGTAAGTGCAGATACTTACCCATTCCATCTGTTAAATATCATGACTAATACAACAGGAACCAATAGCCTGGGTTGCCCAATTGCTCCCCTGCATTAAGATTACAAAATGTTAAATGACATTATTTCCTTTTTCTTTTAAAACAGCATATGTAAGCATATACAGTATCTTGATGTGGGTGGCCCATAATGTCACAACCTCTAGTTATGAGCCTCCCACATTCTATATCCTTCAGACTGCTCTGAACTGAAACACCAATTATTCAACCGATATTTACGAATATGTATGGATAATTCACTTGATCAACATGTAGTGTGAATTTAGAACTAAAGATTGAAAGTTTAAGAAAACGATTCGTATTTTGTAAGTTGGAAGCTCATAACAAATCAGGGAAACTAGCTAGTTGTTATTCAGTGTGTGAATTTTCCATACATCTTGATGTATGTGTGTATGTATTAAAAGAAAATAATAAATTGCATATCAAACCCCTCGTCAATATGTGCTCTGTACAAAACATACAGCTGACGCATTTACATCAGGCAATAGTCATTTGTTACATACTTGAGAAGTCCCCTTGCTCCATCTGCCATGGAATCCACGCTACTCCCCAGCATACGCATGTAAACTATAGAGCCAAGCAACCCAACACCGTAGCTGAATTTATAAGAGATTGATGAGGATCAAATGCCATGAATAAATTATAGTGTGTACAAAATTAATATAGAACTCCATCAGATGTCCTGAGACAGTAAATGTCGAAACAACTACCCTTCACTAGTGAATTTCCCTAGAATTAACAAGGCAAGTACCATTACCAGACCGACACTTGGTTGCATACTCATAAATGAAATAGGCAGGAAAATCCTCGCAAATAAACAGGCAGGAGATATTCCACTGCTTGAACAAAGGAGAAGTATGGACTCATATTGTACCTTACAAATGCTCAAAACCTTAAGCATCATTGTCATCACTTATCCAGTTATCCTAAAGGTGAAATCATGGAGTTTCTTTTAATGCACTTTAGCATGCAATTCAGTATGCAACATGCAAGTAAATCTAATACCCTTAACCCATACGTACCATCTCAAATGTCAATTGACAAAATTCCCTCGTGAAAATTTCTTTTACACTACATAATTTGTTGGATTTGGCATTAAATCAACATGCCTAAACTAAAAAGGATTAGGATATCTTGGACGTAGGATATTTGGATTTGTGTTTCCTAGTTGGTATGGGATTTGGTTTTAGTATAGGATTTGGCATCCTATATTCTAGGGACTTTGTGTAAACCTAGGACATCTATTAGTATAAATAGATGGATGTGGGATAGAGTTTTGTGTGTGGGAGTTTTTGAGAGGCATAAGTTTGTGTACTTGAGAATACTTTGTGTTTGTGAGTTCTCTTGTATTTGTTGGTAATCAATAAAGCTTCCGTTGTTAGAGAGGTACTCCTATATTGGAGGAACTCTGAAATCGTTTTGTTTAGTTTATTGCTTGATTGGTTTTTGGTTTAGTTTATAACATAATTAAGGTTAGATATTACTTTATCGTAAAACTTTTGTAAACATAGGTTGCCTAGCAAGTAGATATAATATAAATGTAGGACTGCCATAAAAGCTTTTAGGGGACAAAGAGAAAATAAAAGAAAAGAACAAAGCACATAGAAGAAGATATTCTCAAAGTTTAAGACGTTCTCCACGGAGTTCACTAATTTTCTTGCAAGAAGGGAAAATGAGACAAATAAGATGTGGGGTGGCACGACTTTAGATTTTAGATAAAAACAAATACAACCTCAAATGTTCATACCTAGCTGTAATTTCAGGGGAATATGAAACATAAGCTGAGACTAATCCAACACTGCCTATACCCAGTGTAAGGAATTGCAGCCTCTTCTTTAACTGCAATAGGAAAATGAATGTCATCCAATTTTAATTCCAGTAGAACCAAGAGAGCATGTATCTAAACAATTAGATGATGAAAATATGGTAGACTGGTAGTGTAGATAAGTACCCTAAAATACTGCTTCCTATACTGCTCAGCTACTACTTTTGGGTCCTCCTGAGAACGCCTTAATTCCCGAAACATCACTTCCTGCAGGTTAGATCTAAGTGAGAAGCACAGAAAGAAGAAGCACCATTCAAAGTAACATTTGATTGAAAGTATGTGAAGCTGAATTCGCCTATATAAGCTGAAAAGTCCTTGACAAAGATAACCAAGTGGGTGGAAATCAAAGTGACTTCTAGTTATTGATGAAACATCTGACTTACACTGCCTCCAGTTGCAGCCTTAGTTGCTCTATCCCACTTATCTTGTTCACGCCGTGTTGGTGCCAATTTCCATTTGGTAGTAGTACTGCTGGCACTCTGACAATCATTACAATTTGGAAAATGAAAATCATAAATGAGAACCACCCTGAATTAAAGTACTAGGATTGAAAACTACAAACGTTTATCATACTTTAGCCGGAGCCTCAACTTGTGGTTCTAACTTGGGCTGGGCAGGAGCAGCAGTGAGTTGTTTGCTCAAATCAACATCTAAACTGTGTGCCCACAATTCAATCAAGCTTTAAGAACAATTTTTTGTTTGAGGAAATATAAACAATTAAACCTACTAGTGAGAAGTTACAAACCTGTCAAGGCTCATGACTCTATTTATGCTGAGAAACCCGGAAGGCTTCTCCTGTTTACATGACAAAACACGCTTCATCACACAACAAAACCACAGAAAACATTCACAAATAAAAGGTCCACATGACTTTCACCAAAACTCTCTTTTGATTAAAAATCTCATCCGAGGAATCAAGATGGCTAATAATGCAGTGACTCCTTTTCTGTCTTTCCTTCTAGCTATTCAGTAACCAAAACCGAACCGAACCCAACTTCTAAGTAACAACAAGGGCGCCAAATTGCCAAACCAACGAAGGCTCGTCCAATTGATTACCGGTTAGATAACCATTTCAGTCTTTAATTTTAAGTTTTCATTTGTTGAGAACTGAAAACTTGTTCGGTAACTACTTTCAGTTAAAAAGTAGCTCAAAAAATCAAAATTGAAATGAAAATGATTATCAAACTGCCCCTAAGCTAAATCAAAATACATGTAAATATCAAAATCCACAAGATTTAGTAAAAACACAGAAACCCATCACTCTCCAACCACTCAAACAATCAACATGTACCATCAAATCAAATTACGCAATTAAACCACCAAATCAATGAACCACAAAATAAACACTAAAATGTGAGAAACCCAGAAAATAAATTAATCAGGCGATGAAAAGGAAAAGATTAGAAATAAGTTGGAACCTTGACAGGAGTGGATTGAATGGAAGAATTGGGTTCCTGAATGAGTTTTTTCATGCGGTCCATGAATTCTCTGTTCCAAATGAAATCGTCAGAGGTGAGAGGGTCATCCTCGCCGCCCCAGTACTTGCGGAGCTTGGTGGTGGTCGGAGGTCCGCCGTAATCGCCGGGAGCGACCCCGGTGGACCATTTCATGGGCTTCTTCTTGGGCAATAGGATCTTGGTCTGTCTCGGGTCGGGTACGGGTGGAGTTGCTGAGTCTGGGGAGATGGGTGTGGCTGTGGACGTCACTGAGAGATAAGAGTTGAGAATCGCCATTGCTGTTTGTTGTTGATAACGAATCAATGAGATACTCTCCTGCTACTAGCTCAGACCAAATAGAATGCAAAATAAATTCTTGCTCTGTTACTAATTTCATAATCTGAACCGTTTACCATTTATATTTTTAGATTATATCTAAAAATTTATAAACGTTCAAAATGATATGCAAGAATAACAATTCCATCTCAATTAAGGGCTCACTGTAGATTGCAATATGAATGTGATAATATCATTTGATCAAAAAAAATATATTGTTATCTGTTGTAAAATCGATGGTATGTGCAATGAAATAAAAGAAACAATATACAAAATTTACAAGATTCTTCTACAGTTAGTGTGACTGGAGTACGTCCTCGGGATTGCAGTGATGCTTCCATTATAATTTAGAATAATAAGAGTACAAAATAACTCTATCTATTATCCCCTCTTTTCTTCCTTTCTTTTCTCTCTTCCTCTTCTTCTCTTTTCTCTCTTCCTCTTTTGTTCTCTCTTCCACTTCCATGAGCCTTCTTGCTTCTATACCCTCATTCGTTTTATAAGCAAAGATAATACTATTCACTTCACAAATTTTCCCCAAATGAATAGTGAAAATACTGTGCATAAATAGTAACAAACTATTCATGTGGGCCATCCACATATTATTCACAACACTCCCCCTTGGATGACCATAAGTCTTCGATTGACTCGTTAAAATCTTGATTTGTTTTGGATGCTCCCCTGATGAGTATCTCCCCCTGATTTCAAATCATTTAGGCTGATCGTTGATCATTCTGCTTCAGTCTCTTAGCAAGAAGAGTTGCCGAAAAAAGGTGCTTTACTTGTTGTTAACTTTCCACAGGCTTGTTCTTGAACTGGGCTAGAGGGTCTTCTAATTTCCTTCAAAAGTCTGAATTTACTTCATTTATCTGGAGCTAAATTTGATTCAAGGGTGGTGGACACTTGATCTTGAATCAGACTTGTGATTTCTTCAAGGGTCGTCTATGCTTAATCTTGAATGAAATTGAACCATGAGGAGCTTCATGTGGCAAGTGATCTTTGGCTTTGTCGGAATGAATCAGCATGTGTTTGTTGCGCTTGTCTCCACATGCTTCATTGTATCATTTTCACTTGTCTTATCTGTTCCCCTTGCAGAAGTGGTATCTTTCCTAGTTTTTCCCCATGCAGGTTTGACATCTTCTCTTGCAGTATTTGCTCACTAATGCAGGAGTGGAATGCAAACCTTGCATTTGAATGGTCCTTCACTTCTTGGTGACTCATACATGCGTGGCAGCTTCAGTGTGAAGAGCCAACAACGAGCCAATTATTCTGTGGTGTTGATGACTTGAAACCCAGCTCTATTAACAGTTGAAGATGAGTACTCGAGAGAAATTCTAGGTAACCAATCAGGAAAGGTTCTAAGCAATCGGTTCCTTACCGAAAGTTTGAGTGAAGGTTCCGACATATTACTTTCTTTATCCTTGTCTTTGCAGGTAAGAACAAGGACAAAGGAAATGACAGGGAGATTGCATGATATGAGATACTCTTGCTCTCGTCCCTGATGATATGAGATAATCTTGCTCTGGTGTGACTGGTTTTGAAGAGGTATTCTCGGAGAGGAAGAAAACTGGGTATTTCGAGATGCTTTGTTGAAGATGCATTCTCGGAGATGAGGAAAAGTTAGGTATTCTTGCAAGTCTGCCTTGTTATGGAGAACGAAAGTCGACATATATAGAGATTTTTCAATAGCAATTAGTAGTGATGTGCCTTTACTTTTGTCAGCAACTGTGGTGTAATTAGAATAGTAAGATTCACGCGTTTTCAACTTTATCAAAGATCTTTGACAAAGTTGCACGTGATATCCAAAAGCTGAGATTGCGTCTGATAAATGTTGACGAACTTTATCTTGAAAATCTAGCTTTTGAAATTCGGAGAGCGGTGCCTCTTCGATCTTTGAACAAGTGGCTCTGTTGTCTCTTCTTTTATAGAGACATCAATTGTGTTCAAGACTATGCTCAGAAAGTTGCTGCCTGTAGAAATTTTCCCTTTCTTGCACTTCTGAGATTTTATTTGACCTCTTTTTTCCTTCATCTTTTCTGAAAATGGTTTGCCCATCTAACACTTGCTTAGATTTGAGCCTTAGGAGTGTTACAGACGAGCAGCGCCAGGATAATATATGGCGCCCACCCTTCTTATCTTTTAATGGTCTTCTTACGGTTAGAGACTCTGTGATGAAGAATAACATAACCGCTACTGTGGTAGCTAAGAATCTTCTCACTCCAAATGATAACAGAATCCTTTCAAAACGGTTTGATGAGTCGGCCGTTCAAGACTCATTGGCTCTTAGTGTTCAATGTGCGGGCTCTGCATCTAATATGGGCGAACGCCTACTTGCTCGAACTCACCAAGTTGAATCATTGATGGCTGAGATGGCAAGTCTTAAACAAAAGATTGAGAGCTTAAGCACGAGAATAGAGTGTTACACGTGCTTGCAAATAATTACTCGACGAGCATGAAAAGAAAGCTTGACCAGCTTCAAGAATCCGAAAGTTGGATTCAAAATGATCACCAGAGATTCGTTGCTAGATTTCGAAGGCAACTGATGCCTCCCCCTTCTGGTGTTTTGCCAAGTACTGGGGTGCCACATGATCAATCTCCAGTGCCTCCCCCTTCTGGGGTATTGCAGAGTACTGAGGCTTCACATGAGCAACCTTTGTGAAGACTTTATCCTGTTTGTTTGTTTTAACTCATGTGTATGCACATATCTGTAATTTCTCAGAAATATCAATATATAAACTTGATTTCATTCAATATATTGTGCGAAATACAATAAAGCATATACTTCACTAAGATGTGGTACTCCTGGACCAAATATCAATTTATCTTTACCCTCATGAAGATAAATGATCATTCTTAGTGTCTACATCATTTGAGTATTCAACTCATAATCTTCAATCCATATGATTCTTTAATATCATAAATATCATGGGTAAAATTCGTGTTGGCATATTGTTCGATCTGCAATTCGAGACAATATTTCTCTCAACACTTTATAATCTTTCTTGACTCTTCAGGAGTCCCAATTTAATATCATCAACTCTTGTAAGAGATTTTAGTATGTTGCAACAATATCATAATCAAAGTACTCACTAAGGCAATTTATACCATCCATTGGTATTGAGTACATATTTTATGCTTTACCTTTTCAGGGATTTCTTCAAGCAATATGAATCCTTCATGGATTTTCTACACTTTATGACACATTTTCCTTTGGAATTTATACAGAGCAATTTGCTTGCATGTATATTTGGGAGATTTACTTATAGAGATATGATGTGGGCAACTCATAACCCTTCGTATATAATTCTCCATTCATATGAACTTGTTTACAAGAGTATAATTTCAGGTTTCAATTAGTAACCTTGTGTCATATTATGTGAGTGTATTTCACTGTATTACAAATGCCCAATGTAACCTCCTTGGTTCAACATCCTTTAGCTATTTGTATTGTATTCAAGTATATAGGTCCATTTTTCCGCGTTCTTACAAAATTGTAATGGAATTGCCTTGTTCCATTTTTTTTTGGCCAATAATTTTGCTGACGGAAAAATAACGGGACTCAATATCAACACAGCTCATTAATGAATTTAGTAGCTACTTGTAAAAACCAAAATTACCATTGGTTATCATCAATCTGTGATCCCATATTTTCATATGCATGCGCATGCATAAAAGTTTTTCATTTTTTTGAATATCCATTACCTCTTCAAGAGCATTACGCTATCTCTTCCAGGATAGTCATAGTTTAGAGAATGCGGATCATAACCTCCTCTTGAGCATTATAGAGCCTGAATTTTAATCTCCACTTCGGGAGTTGAGTCATTGGAACTTATACGTCTATCATGCTTCATGCATGAGACATCAACATTCCCATGTCCGCGGATTGTCCTTTCTAGGACGTGTATCCATGCAGCGACTATCATGATTCCGACATGTTGCAGTTATGCTTCGGGAATGCAATAGTTCAGTAGTTCCATATTCTTTTTCTTTCGAATGACTGAACATTTGGAGTTTAAGGTCTGCCACGCTTCAGGCGTGCAGCAGATAAATCATTTGCTGCCTCAGTATATTGTCCAACAGGGACATTAATTCTTGTAGGTACATTTGCAGCAAGTATATGTGATTTCATCACTTTCGTTGCATCATTAAATGCGTCTAGCATTTGATTTGCATATCGTTGCATCATTCAATTATTCTCACTTTGTTTTTATATTGATTGTTTCATGAATCAAAATAAGACAAATTCTCTTCGTTCTTCTGGAACGGTCTTTTCTCATCATTCTTTTAGAATGATATTTTCTCATCGTTCTTCTGAAACGACGTTATTTTCTCCCTTTAACGGCGGAAAAACTGTCTTATCAAAATCATAGTCTGCAAGCCGCGCGGTAAACATATCCCCAATCAAGGGTTCCAAATGTTGAATGATAAATGGTGAATCAAATTCAACATATATTCCTAGTTTGTGTTGATGCCTCATTTTAGTATGTTGTGGCAGTGCAATAGGCACATAGATAATGAGGCATCAACACAAACTGGGAATTCAACATATATTCCCAGTTTGTGTTGATGCCTCATTTTAGTATGTTGACTCTAAAAATTACTAAACCTACGTGGCGCGCATGCCGAGTAACTAATAAGTTAACTACGTCATTCAGTTGAATGCGTGGCGTGCCAACTCATCGGCCAAGATCGGCTGAGGAGTAAAATTCGTTGATGTCGCGTTGAGCGCGTTGCTGACTTATTTATCTTGTAACTGCGATCGAGGAAGAAACATTCTCGGTCTTTGGGTTCTCGAGCTTGAAGATAAGGCTGCTAGTTCTGCGAAGTTCACAAATCATCGGCGCCCGATTCGGTTACCATGATTATATTCGTAAGAGTATAAGCACGTCGAATTGACACCAGACTATACGGACACAAATATTCAAAGGTGATGTATGTCTTGATGGTGAATGTGGTTCGGCCGTCAGAATGCCGAACTCTAAAACTCACTTGTGAGTATCCAATCATAAAATCACTCAGCGTCCAGTACGCCGAATATCGTAACTCGTAACACCTTACTTCGCCGAGAGGGCTAATAAGATGACCTTTGACAATAAGGATTCGAAAACCCTTCTCGGCCGAGACTTGGATAGGTAACCAGTCGGCCTCGACGCAGTGCTGTTTATCCAAACTGAAGGTGCTCCTCGGTCGGCTGATTCTACGGCAACAATGCTGTTTATCCAAACTTAAGGTGTTCGCCAGTTGCCTCCACAGTGCTGTTTATCCAAATTGAAGGTGTGTCGGCGGGAAAAAGAAAATGAAAAATCTCAAGATGTTTGAGAGGTTTCGCGCAGGGTAATTGTGTGTTGAATTGAAGGTCCTCAATTGTTGCATGATTTCTTGTATTTATAGCACCAACTCCTTCTTGAGATCGAATTAAACTCCTACCTGGATTGGGAGTTCTTGTTTCGTTCTGACTCTGCTTCGAACAACCTTACTCCCATTAGGACTTTGAACTTACCCCCTTTTGGGGCTTTATTCACTGTCGGTTGAGAATCCTAATTGCACCAGGACTTCCTCGACCATTCCTGCTAAATGGCCCGGAATCATCAGGCAGCCCATAGTATTTTTGACATGGCTTTGTGCTGAGCACAACCCTACACTCGGCCCAACAATATTATTTTGGGCCCAAACAATAACATAACCAAAAACTCCTAGATGTGTAATGTTTGGTTAGTACCCAAATATGAGTTGTATTGAAAAATATTGATGGTTGGCAACATGTCTCAACTGAATTAATATTGCATCATGTAAAATGACATGTCCCCATGTAGAAACTTGGCAATTTCATTTTCATTAGTAGAACGCGGGTAATCAATTTCATCCACTTAATAAATACTTCTGTTAAACCATTTTAAGTATGGATATAAGGAACTTCTGGTCCTTATTTAATAGTCTGTAGACTGAGACTCTTATGGCTTTTATTACAATTAAGTTGAGGCACTGCGACACTTCAAACTTAAGGTACTCATCAAGGAACTTTATGTCCTGATCTTGATGATCAAGGGACTTCATGCCCGATCATTTTGCATGATGGAACTTCAGGTCCAATCATTTTTATATGATGAGGATCAAGAAACTTCAGGTTCTGATCTGATCAAGGAACTTCAGGTCTTGTATATACTCATCGTAACAAAAGATAAGTACAATACTTAACTTAAAACAATATGCGGTAATTCCAGCCATAGTAAATAAATTGCATTTAAGTAAATAAAGCTTGTGACAAGGGCTTTAATTTGGCACCATTCACATAAATCAAAACTTAAAGCAGTAGGCGGTAAGACCGTCCATAATAAATAAATTGTTTTAAAGTAAATTGAACGTGTGAAAGTGTTTTAAGTCAACACCATTCACATAAATAAATATATATTTTTCCTTCTTTCTTTTCAGATGATGTAACACCATCCAAAAACCTTTACCCCTTTTTTATTATTATTATTATTTTTTCTTCTTATTCATTCACATGCTGCACCATTCCAAAAAAACTTTTACTTTTTGTTTTCTTTCACATGGTGCAACGTACCTTTCCAAAGCTTTGGCCCCATTTCCCTTTTTATTTTTGTTTTCATTTCACAACTCTAAGTCTTTTTAGTTTCTCAGGAAGTAATAGTAACAATAAGTTCCAATTGGTGGTCCTCCTCCGGTGAGTTTCGAAAAAGTCGAAACGGTTCTCATAAGTTTTGGAGTCAAGAGTGTCTGTTTCGAAATGATTCCCATAAGCTTTGGAGTCAAGAGTGTCTACAACTTATGAGAAGATCAAGCCATTAGATTTAGTTCAAATTTTAGTATGATATGGATAAGAGGATACCGAACAACTTTCGTGAAGAAACACTTTCGATCTGAGCTACCGAAATGGAGTTTTGGTACTCATAAGGTGCCTATCCAATTTTCTGTGGAAATTGGAAACTGGTTTGGTATTTCAGGCATTTGCAATGATCGCACCATTGGAATTTTCTGAAAAATTGATATGTTGTAGGTACTGGGCGGACGAACAACTTTGAAGAAGAAAGTATTTCAATCTGATGTCTGCAAGTTAGAGTTCCGAGGCTGTTTACATGGTTGTTAGATTCTCTACTAATTTTGAGTCTGTACCCTTTTGCTTGTACAAATGATGATATACAGTCATACAACAACATATATATATTTGCTTCAGGAAAATTAGTAGTACAAAGATTTTAAGATGAAATGAAAATATTTTCTTATCTGTGAGATTCCAGGCGACAGAGGTGAACAGGATTTGTGACGTTATGCTTTCCACTGACACGAGAGCTTCTCATGCTGATAACGTGTTGTAAAATCGATGGTGTGCGCAGTGAAATGAAAGAAACAAGGCACAAAATTTACGAGGTTCCTCTACAGTCAGTGTGACTGGAGTACATCCTCGAGGCAGCAATGGTGCTTCCATTATAATTTAGAATAATAAGAGTACAAAATAACTCTCTCTTTATTATCCCCTCTCCTCTTCCTTTTTTTTCTCTCTTCCCCTTCTTCTCTTTTCTCTCTTCCTCTTTTGTTCTTTCTTCCACTTCCGTGAGCCTTCTTGCTTTTATACACTCATTCGTTTTATAAGAAAAGATAACACTATTCACTTTACAAATTTTCCACAAATAAATAGTGAAAATACTGTGCATAAATAGTAACAAACTATTTATGTGGGCCATCCACATATTATTCACAACATTATCACACTTATTTTTTTTTTCAGCTCAATGGGGAGACTAAACAATAAATGATAAGAAAAAAAAAAAAAAAGTGGACAAGTCTCACAATTAATGTTTTATTCATGAAATTTGAATATAAAATTTATCACTTAAAAATAAATCTAACCTATTCCGATTTAGAAAAAAATAAATCTTCCATATGATTATAAAATTTTCAAAACATGAATCAATATGTTCTTAATATATATATATATATATATATATATATATATATATCTATCTATCCATGTATATATGTATACTCCAAATGGATCGGATTCGGGTTAAAGGTTAAAATGTCTGCAAACCTCGTTCCCATTTTTCTGTCCTTCAAACCGGACCTAAACTCGTGAAAATTGCCGTCACTAGTCATCATGCACAAAAAAATGACTGTAAAAATTGAATAAAAAAAGAAATTACTATTTAATGAGCCAAGTATAGTTCCGTTCTCCAATTAAATAAAAAAAATTCATCAACAAAAATAGAAATGGTGAAAATTATTTTCTTTATTTTCCATGAGTGTGTGTGGTGGTGAATGGTGACGTGGAAGTTAGTTTTCCACTTCTGTACGGTCTTACTCACATATCACAAATATCTTTGTTTGGTATGAATGTGAAAGGTTATAAGTATCTGCACTGGCATGTTCCTTAATCAATTGCAATTTTCTTCTTTGGTACGTTACACGACTTTGGATGAAAACTACTTATGATTCGAGAACCCCAAACTCTTGTAAAATCCGACGTGGAAAAGTCAATGACAAGGAATCAAGACAAACCAACACGACAATGATGGCGGGGGTTCGACTCTGAAAAACCGCTGAACGGAAGAGATGTAGCCTGATCCCCATCCGCCGACGCAGCTGAAGTTCTGTTCTTTGTCTGCGGCTAGGGTTTTAGATTATACGTAGTCATGCCAATACATGCATCCACGAGAGACTTCCAAAACCGCTCTCTTTCGAGAAACGGTCAGACATAAACCTTGAGCATAGAATTTCCACAACAAGAAAAGCCATCGAGAGCGCAAATTCTGGTTCACACAAGCCAAAATTATAGTTTTATTAAAATTATTACACAAGTTTTTCTTAGATGGAGGTTTAGAGCACTTAAAAAGCCGACACACAAGATACTTGAGCTTCAACCGGTGTTCTGCATGCCAGCAGCAATACCCTTCATGGTCAGAATAAGCGTGTCCTCTAGACCAGGAGCATACTCGCTCGTTGGATTGAGTTTCACAAGCTCCGCTGCCGGCTTGCTTCTTGTTTCCATGTACTCCTTTGACAAGTGTGGCCTTACTTTAACATGGTAGTTTGGATCACGAATCTGCTTCAGTGTATAGGCTTGGCACACGTTAAGTGTTGTGATATATGAATCACGAAGGAGGAGTCGCTGCCTCAAATAAGGATCTCCTTCCAGAAGAGCCCTATGTCCAGCAACCTACAAAATTAACACAAAATGGGATTAGCTCCTCAAGATATTTGTAATAGCACCACTTAGGACTTATAGAGCACTTCACATAGTTTGCCATTACATACAGGATCGCAATCCAGATTAAAATTAGCCTCATAGAAGTGCTCTTATTGTTTTACCATCAAAGTCTCAAAAGAAAGAAAACAAGAAACAAACCGCTTATGAAGATAATTTACATATCTATGTGAAAGAGAATTGTCAAGTTTCCGTCTTTTGCAATATTAAGTATTAAGGTCTGCCTAAACTGTCTTTGTGTCAGTAATTTATGTGATGTGTTACCTGGAGGACGAGGCGCTTAGTTTCTTCATAGTTGGACCTCAATCGGTCTCCAAATGACCACAGGTCTTTTGACACAAGAAGCTTGTCATAGAGAGAGGCAATACCCGGATCGCCCTTGGCAAACACCATCTCAATTAAATCAATTGTGACTCTGAAAAAAGGCCACTGGTTATACATCTCCTGGAGCATTTGAAGATTCTTTGCATCCTTCTCAACAGCATGCTTAAATGCTGCCCCGAAGCCAAGCCACACTGGTAAGTGAAATCTTGTCTGGGTCCAAGCAAAGATCCATGGGATTGCACGAAGTGATTCAATGCCTCCACTGGGCTTTCGTTTTGAAGGACGACTCCCAATGTTCATTCGACCATACTCCAACTCCGGTGTTGCCTGCATTATCCAAGAGAATATTACATTTATGAGTTTATTAGCGTTTTCATCTTTCTCGGCAAACTATTACAGAACAATCATCAGCTAATTCAGTGACGTGATCAAGGATACAAGGGAGCTTCATAAGAAAATAATCGGGCAAATTTCATTTTATGGTAGGCCAAGCAGAGGAAGAACAGAACTATGATTCTTGTAACTCATTATTTTAACATCTGAGTCGCAAAAAACGAGAAACCATAAATTGTTTTTAAGGATACATATTATTTAAATGATTAGTTTATATACATGCATATTTTTTTGAACATAAAATATATATGCATAATTGCATTTGTAATTGCATATACATATAATACATAGATATATAGATAGAGATTCAAAGGACGATCATGTTGGATAAAAAGGATACTTACGAGGCGAAAGTATTCCACAAAACGGGGCTCCTGGAAAACTATTGAACGATATTCCTTTGTTGCAATGACGGCCATTTCATCCATGAGTGCACGCCATTCTGGCTTTGGGGAGACTGGAGGATGCATTCCGTGCTCAAGTGTAGCTGCTGTGAAACGCTGGAGTGTTCTAAAGCACAAGTGTTCCTCCCCAAATGATTGTTCAATAACTTCACCTTGAACTGTAACACGAAGCGAACCATGAATAGTGTCGGGTGGCTGAGACAATATAGCAAGATGGGTGGGCCCCCCTCCTCTTCCAACTGTTCCACCTCGACCATGAAACATCGTAAGCTTAACCCCAAATTGTTTTGCAACCTTTATGAGCTCTTCCTGAGCCTTGTATAACTGCCATGCTGCAGATAAACGACCAGCATCCTTCCCGGAATCTGAGTACCCTATCATGACTTCTTGCTTCCCATTGATCCGATTTTTGTACCAGTCTATTGAAAAGAGACGAGCCACAGCAGCAGGAGCAGCCTCAAGATCAGCAAGCTTCTCAAACAATGGAACAACCCTCAGTGGCTTCTTCACACCACATTCACGTTGTAAAAGCTCAACAGCGAGAACATCAGATGGGGCTGTTGCCATTGATATAATATAAGCACCAAAATTGTCTGAGGGAAGTTCTGAAATGACATGGAACGTTTCCAGCACATCAGCAATTTCTTCAGTCTTGGGAACATCACGGCCAAAAAGGGGGCGCTTGCCACGAAGCTCAGACAAAAGCCATTCTTGCCGACGCTCCTCAGACCATTCTCGATAAGACCCTATCTCCAGGTGTTTTGTTATAGCATTGATGACATCAGTGTGCCTGTCTGATTCTTGTCGTATGTCTAGTCTCACAAGAGACAGCCCAAAAGTAGAAACTTGTCGTAAGAAATCAAGAAGGCTTCCATCAGCAATTACTCGATCGCCACAGGAGCAGAGTGACCGGTAACAAAGTTCCAGAGGCTCCAGAAACTACAAGGGAGCAAAAAGACAATCAACTCTAATACAATAAACGTTGCATGAGTATGAAGGTTGAGCCAAGTTCAAACACAATTTGTGTACTGAACATCTTTTGTAAATTTATTGAAAGACTACCTGAAGTTTAAAGCTCAGCTTATCTTAGAATTTGGTACCTTGAAAATTCAATCTTTTACAACTTCACAGCGAAACTCATAAATCTTGTGGTTACGAGATACCTGTTCAACATTGGTAAACGTTGTGTCCTCATGAATGTCAGAGACTCCATTGGCTAATAATTGGCGAGCACGTTCACGCGTATTGTAAAGCTTGTCTCTTACATCACCAAGAATAACACGATAAGGCTCATTTGGAGGAATTTTTTTCCAAAACTCTGCATCCAAAAAGCAATAATTAAAAAATAAACTTACAAAATCCCTTAAAATTTATCTTAAACTTGAATTTAACAAATAATAGAAACTCAAATAAAAAAAACTAGGAGATTTATCTACCAATGTCAATGGTTAGGCATGTCCAAAAACACAACTTCCTTTCTCAAGAATTAAAATAGAGAACAACTATGAAATATCCTAGAAAGCCAAAGATTTGAAGTTTTGATGGATGATATTCAAATAGTTTGAAGGATGATTAAAACATGAACTCATCTGAATTGCATACCTATGTACTGTTTTGCATCCTTCTTTGAAGACCTATGAAGTTCATCAGCACGAGTGCGAAGCTCATCATTGCATCGCCACATAGATAACTGTGGGTAAAATAAAAAGAAAAGGAAAAAGTCAATATAAAAAAATGTAATTAAGTAGAAGTAATGATTCTTTTGACACCTCAAACATAAGATCCTCTATCTGGGAGAAGTATAAGTTAGCAGCCATCATTCTAGCCAATAAGCATACATCCCGAGTAACTTCCGGAGTGACCCTGGGGTTTCCTGCAGCCCATATTAAGCAGATTTAAGCTACAGAATCAGAAAAATAATTTTAAGGAATTTTTAAAGGGAGAGAGATGCCATAGTGAAAGAAAAACAGCACTGCATAAGGAAAAACTAACTCATCCAATAATAGTGTGAGATGACCATACCATCACGATCCCCACCCATCCAAGAAGAAAACTGAATGAGAGGGGCATTGTAAGGAACACGTTCGTTTATCCCTATGTTCTTCAAAGCAGTGTCAACACGACGTAAGAATTTTGGTACACCTTTCCAAATTGTCTCATGGAAGTAGCTCATTCCTGCCCTCATCTCATCTTGAGGGGTTGGAGGAGTCCTTCGGATTTCATCTGTACGAAATGCAGCTTGAATCTACATGACATAAGGTAAATTACTTAAACTGAATATTCAAGCTTTTGAGAGTGAGGTATTGGAATCGGGGTGCATCTGCATTGGTATTTTTCAGCAAATTTAAGGAAGCCAATTGCCTAATTCAGAGAAAATGATATTTGAAATTCTAGTTTCGCCTATAATATCAAGGAATTCTATTCCATCATTGGTGTCTACATACCTCCCTTTGTAAAGCCTCATCGAGTTCCTGCTTATCATCAGGCGTAATGTCCTTAGCATACAACTGCGTCAAACAATTTCTTATCCTGAAAAGGTCAAAATTACACAATGTCAACTAAAAAAATAATAAACCAAAAAACTCTTGCACCTATAGAATATAACATGTCAACTCCCACACATGAATTTCTTCTAGAAGTGCAAAGTGAAGTCGGATAATAAACACATCCTGAGCAAGTTGCTTAACCAGCAGGCTTTCACAATTTGTCAAACGTAACTGCAGAGCTAACCTTGCATGCTTTTGAAGCAAAGACCTGCGAACAGACTGAGTAGGATGTGCAGTCAGAACCAAATCTACAGTCTGGTTCTTCAAGGCATCAAAAATTTCTTCTGGGGACTTTTTCAGGTCCCCCACAAGCCTCTTGAGAGTCTCTTCAATGTCCGACTCCGTAGTAGCCGACGCCTCATCAGCAAAATCTCCCTTCTTCTTCAACTTGATCCTCCTCCGGTACGCAATCTGAACTTCCTCGGCCAAATTTGCCAAGTTAAGCATGTGAGAAAAGGATTTTGCAATGACAATGGAGTCCCCGGGATCCAAACTCGTTAGCATTTTGCCAAGTTCCTCCAACTTTTGAGGGTCCTGCTTTCTTTCATATTCCGCGGAAAGCTCATAACAATCTTGCACCTAGTCCAAATAAGTTTACAAAAGTCAATAATTTGCTTGTTTATCATCACATTCTCTCATGCGAGAAGTGCCCCAATCATCTAAAACTAAGAACCTCTTGAGTGAAAATTCACATGTTAAAAACTAAATAATTATTTTTCTCTCAGTTAAGATTAAACCAAAACCCCATCAATTTTTTTTTTTTTGAACAAACGATATACTCTACACTAAGGTTTTTTTTTTTTTTTTTTTTTTTTTAACAAAAACCCCCATCAAATTTTTTTTTTTAACAAACGATATTCTCTACGCTAAGGGATGGGGTAGTGGACTAAACCTCACAATTGGCTAGCATAATTTGATTCAAATTCGCCTTTTGCAAGAATCAAACCTAAGATCTCTCATTTATAAATGAAGAGAAAAAACATTAGATTGTAGTATTATGTAACAAAACTTTATCAATTTTATGACGGCTAAAGAAGTGAAAAGTCAGAAATTTTATTCTATTTTAATTAAAAATACACTAAAATAAAAATATCAAATATTCCCAAACAAGCATTATAAAACAAAGCGATAATACCAAGGTATGCACCAGATAAACAAAAACACGCAATATAACCACGAAAAATGGAAGCAACCAGAACCAGATCAAAACTACAAAGGGTTATCCATAATATTTGCTAAAAAGTAATCAAAATATTACAAATAAGTTGATTAATAATTAAAAAAAATAAAAATAAAGGTAGAATATACCGTTTCTCTGAGACTCTCTCCATGTAAATCCTGAAGAATATCAAGGAAGCGATCCAATAGCAGAGCATCGTACTCAACCAGTTTGTCATCCTCAGAGACCTTCCCAGGTGCCAAAAGCCTCAGTTGGGCGTCAATTGAAGCCATCTTCTCCAAGTTCCTTGCAGCCATGGTCGTCTTCTCTCCCTCTCTCTTAGTTTCTGGGTTGCTCTCTCTCTCAGTTTCTGGGTTGCTCTCTCTCTTAAGTTTCTGGGTCTCTCTCTCAGTTTCCGGGTTGCTCTCTCTAAGTTTATGGGTTGCTCTCTCTGTGGCGTTTTAAGCAGCAGAGATATGCATGGTATTAATGATTGAAAACAAGCGAATCCGAACGGGAAATGAGTGGAATAAATTGAGTTTCAGAGGGACTATAAACCCAATTGAAGTAGGACACAAACTCTATTAAATCTTCTTCCTTTTTTGGTACTATTTTTTTAAAGAAAATTAAAAAAAATAAAAAAGAAGAAGAAAGAGTGGGAAGCAAAGCAAATCCCGTGAGACCCAGATGAAAGAAAAGAGAGAAAGAAAGAAGGGGGGGGGGGGGGTGGTTTGGGAGTTTCCAGAAAAACGGGTAGCTTATGATCCGGGCACGAGAAAGTGGCAGTGCAAGAAAAAGCAAAAATGCAGAGTGCTCTAGAAGGTGGAGGAGGGTTTAATCACGGAACGGTCCGACAAGTACACTTCCGTTTTTTTTTTTTTTTTCGTCATACTGCTGTTGGTTTTTTCATTCATGTAAATATAGGATAATGTATGTGACTTGTTGTACTTATCTGACAAGGAGAAGGAGGTCTGCTGATAGGAGCATATTCATGCGACTTAAATGACTTGTTCTCGTACATTTACGTTATGTTTCTTTAGTTATTTTAGTTCTTTATGCTTCTTTTGTGTGTTTTCAGGTTCTAAGGGCTTAGGGAGCAAGAAAGTGCATTTTGAGGCTATTTGGAGCATTTTTGGGCATGAATTGGATAGCTTATCCATGGAGCCAAAAGGATGGACGAAATTGAAGGCCATTTATGCAATTTAGGACATACAACAAAGGGCCTAGCCCATTCTCTCTTATTCTCTCCCTTATAGCCATGCAAAGAACCATCCATTCCATAAAAAACAACCCTATTTTAAGCCCATTCTAAAACCTTGCCATGCATCACATGCATTCCCCTCATAACCTAGTTGTCATTCCACTTCATCAACACATGCATTCCTTTCATAAATTAGCCACATATTCACCCACATGCACTTTAATCATTCAAACATGCACTCCCATTAATTAAACCATTCAAACCAACACAAAAACACCAACATTCCCTCTTTGCCGTGCAAACACATGCATTTCCCTTGCCATTTTCAGCCATCACACTTCATCATTACACCACCATTCATTCTTTAATCCACATCCATTCATCATCATTCACCCTAACTTCAATTCACATGCAAACAACACCCATTTCTGCACCAAAGAAGTCTATGCCGTGACCTTCCTAGCCATTTCCAGCTTTTCCCTTTACATTTCACATGCATTCCATACTTCTCCTAGCTGTTTTCCATCATTATTTCAGCCACCATTCACTCTTTAATCCACATGCATTCACACACACTTCACACAAACAACATTCACATGCAAACACAAGCTTTAACCAACAAACAAAACAGCCAACACATGCACCAAAACACCCATGCCGTGCACTTCACATTGAAATTCCAGCATCTTCACATGCAATTCCAGCTTTCACATGTTGTCCTAGCTGTTTTTCCATCATTCCTCCACACAAACACCTTAAACAAACAGCCATATACACCTCCACTCCTCCTATAAATACCCTTGCATTCCCATTACCTAAACATATCTCATTTTCATACACAACACACCACATTCACTCTCCACCTTCTTTAGCCGTGAGTCCCCCTTCCCTTATAATCCAAACACCACTCCTCTTCCATTTCCATCACTCCTCACTCCATTCCACACTTCCATTCCCCCAAACCAACTATCCTTAGACCTTATGCCGCAACGAAGAGGAAGAGAAGAGGGCCTAAACGTTCATACAATTCAAGTTTGAGTTGTTGGAATGTTTAGGTGTTTCTTTGATTTCAATGTTTAATTTCAATTGTCTTTGTTTTGTATGAGGAACTAAACCCCCCTTAGCTAGGGGGTGATTCGAAATATATGTTTATACTTGCATTTTGATTTGATTACTTCTAATTACGTTTCATAAGTTGTGAATTCAATTTGTTTAATTGTTTTATTGATAACCTATTTATGTATGTTTATTGAGAGTGCACGCTTAATTTTCATGCATGAATATGACGCTAGAATATAAGTGAGTTTCACCTAATAGTTATGAACTTATATTCACAAGTAGTGGAGGTTGCTTATAAACAATCGCGTTAAATAAATTCTTGGCATAAGTTTCATGCAATCATAGTAACGAATGCCTCGTCAACACTTATAGTTTTCAAAGAACTTAATGATTCTTGCTTGTATCTCTATTATGCAATTCATGTAGGGAACTTGTGAGGAATGCTTTGGGTTGTCGTATGCAATCATCCAATTCATTAACTTAAGGAAAACTTGACGGTTAATTTAAGCGGACCTAATTAACCCGGGGTGTTGAGAATTCATGGTTTATTGAAATGCAATTGGAAATCGTTTTATTATGCAAGTGTAACATGTGTGGAGATGAACCCCTTGGCTAGCATCCATTCATCCATACTTTCATCATATTCATATTTACATTCTATCTAGTTTATTAACTTGTTTCGTTATTTCAATTTTCGTCAAACCTAAACCCCCCTTTACTTTCTTGTTCTTTAATGCTTAGAATCTGTTTAGTTTATGTTTTAAAAGTATTTTTGAATTCTTTGAGTCTAGTTTAGTGTTTTATATTGTTTTTACGTTTTTGAGTCAGTTTCCAAGTGATTAACAATCCCTCCTAATCCCCGGTCCAGAACGATCCCTACTTATACATATACTACAATTTGACGAAAAGAGGGTTTAATTTGTGTGCGTATAATTCTCGCATCATCCGCGGCAAAGGAAGAGAGCGGAGAGATACCTTTATTTATAGTAGTAAGAGGGAGAATAAATCCTTCATCCTCAAAGAATACAAGTTCATATAGGAAAACATAACTAGAATCAAATCTAATTTATGATTTACACAATCACACTTAACCTAGGAAAGTTCATAACACTCATCCTTGAGTTTGTAAATACTCAAGGTAGATTTAGCATCATGCAGAAGTTAAGGAAGTCAACTAGTCGGCATTGATTCTGGGAACAACGCTATTCTCAATAAGGTAGGAACTTGCATAAAGAAGTAAGTCTCATTAAAAAACCTAAGGCGATGACAAAAACTCGAGTAGGGACAAAATCCATAGTATAAGGAAAAATACGTGAGAAATAGAAAGTCAAAAGAAATGTCTACGGGACGTCATCAGGGATATGATCAACCCAAGGTGGGTGCCTCGTTAAAACCTAGTTAGGTAGCAAAAATCCAGTGGGAAAAATGCTCCTAATCGTAGGGAAAAAGAGTACATTAAGATCAAGTAAGTATACTTTAAGACACTCCCCCTGAGTTTGACACAATTCCAAAGAGAACTAGCAATGTTACAACTCAGAAAGTTTACGCATACCAATTCCTTAAACAAGCTTTGGAAACATCGCGTTCGGTAATGATTTGGTGAAGAGGTCGGCCAAATTGTCTTGTGAACGGATTTGCATGACTTCAATCTTCTGATGCTCTTGTTGTTGATGTGAGAAGAAGAACTTTGGGGCAATGTGCTTGGTGTTGTCTCTTTTGATGTAACCCTTATTGAGCTGTTCCATGCATGTCGCGTTGTCTTTATAAACCATCGTCAGGACATCTACGACAGGGTAAAGATTGCAGGAGCTTCGAATATGGCCCACAACTACTCTCAGCCAAAAGCATTCTCGAGTTGCTTCATGTAAGGTGAGAATTTTAGCATGGTTAGATGAAGTGGCAACTAAGGAGAGATTGCGGTGCCTCCAACGATAAAGACATAACCCATTTAAGAACGTACCTTGTGCGGATCAGATAAGTATCATGCGTCGGCATAACCAACAAGGCGAGAATCGACTCGAGAAGCATGGGTTGCGGCATCACTCGAGGATCCGTAGAGATAGAAAAAGCCCAAATCTGTAGTACCCTTAAGGTAACAGAAAATGTCTTTAACATCAGTCCAATGTCTGCATGTTGATGCATTACTGTATCTTGCCAAAAAATTAACAGCGAATGAGATGTTGGGTCTACTGCATTAAGCTAAGTAAAATAAAGCGCCTATCGCACTTAGATAAGGAACTACAGGCTCCAAAATCTCTTCATTATCCTCCTTCGAATGAAAGGGATCTCGTTTTGCATCTAGCGATCGAACGACCATAGGAGTACTCGAAGGCTTTGTTTTATCCTTGTTAAAGCGACACAACACCTTATGGGTGTAGTTCATTTGATGTACTAAGATTTCATCTGAACAATGCTTTATCTCGAGACCGAGACAGTATCAAGCCTTTCTAGATCTTTCATCTCAAATTCTAACTTCAGGTGTGCGACAGTTCTCGCGAGCTCTTCAAGAGTTTCGATGAGGTTCATGTCATCGATATATACTGCAACTATTGGAAAACTGAAATGTGACTTCTTAATGAACACACAAGGGCATGGTTCGTTGTTCATATATCCTTGACTAGTCAAATACTCACTCAAACGGTTATACCACATTTTTTTGGATTGCTTTAAACCGTAGAGTGAACACCTCAACCGAATTGAGAGAGTGTTTTGGGGTTTGGAAATATTTGATCCAGTCAATGTAAGTCATTCGAGAACTTTCATATAAATTTCTGTATTAAGTTCCCTATAGAGATACGCAGTTATTACATCCATCAGCTGCATACTTAGTTTTTCAGAAACTACCAAACTGATAAGGTAGCGAAATGTAATCACATCCATAACTGGTGAATAAGTTTCATCATAGTCAATCTCGGGGCGTTGTGAGAAGCCTTGTGCAACAAGATGAGCTTTGTAATGTACAATTTCGTTCTTCTTATTACGCTTCCAAACGAAACCCACTTGTAGCCAACGAGCTTCACATGTGGAGGAGTAGGAGCTACAGGTCAAAACACCTTACGTTTCGCAAGCAAATCAAGTTCGACTCAGATTGCTTGTTTCTAGTTTGACCAATCGGTTCTACGTCGACATTCATTAACAAAATGAGGTTTAATGTCATCGCTCAACATGATCTCAGTTGCTACTGCATATGCTAATGCATCGTCGATGATCATGTCATTTTTACACTACATATCATCTAAGCTATCACAATAAACCGAAATCTCACAATTCTCGGGAGGAAAATTCATCTCTTCAAGGACGCTTCCATAATCTAGAATTTCCTCATGAGTACGATAGAATGAGTAAGTGACAATCAAATTCACGGTAGACTCTTTAGAAGCCTGTGCCGTGGGTTTCCTCTTCTGGGGGTGTGAATCCTTTGAACCAAGAGGTCTACCACGCTTATGTGTTAGGGCAGATGATTGGCTAGCCGCTAATGTACATGGATCACCAAAGTTGGCATCTCGGGCCTCCAGGAGGGAAGTTCGTCGTACACTTGGTGCATCCATCTTTGCAGCACATTCGCAGCTAGAATGTCACTCGTGCTAGATCATGAAAGCATCTGGCATGCTCTGGAGATCTAATATGCGCTGCAGTTTAGTTTCAGACTGAGCGGTGCGGGGATCTAAATGAGACAAAGTGGGAATTATCCACGATAATTCGTGTCGTTTTTTAGGAACGTTGACGTTCTTATCTCCATCTAACGATGGGAAGAATGTCTCGTAGAAGTGACAATTTGTGAAACGAACAGTAAATAGATCGCCTGTCAAAGGTTCTAAGTAACAAATAATCGAAGGAGAATCATATCCGACATAGATTCCCATCATTCACTAAGGCCCCATTTTTCTATGTAAGGGCGGTGAAATTGGCACATAGACCGCACAACCAAAAACGCGCAGATGCGATATGTCAGGTTTGTATCAAGTAACCAACTGAAGGGCACTATATGGTTGGATCGCAATAGGCCTCATGCAGACCAACATAGCTGCATGCAATATTGCATGGCCTTAAGTAGCGATCAGGAGCTTGTTATGTATAACCAATGATCGAGCAATCATTTGTAAGCGATTAATGAATGCCTTTGCCAGGCTGTTTCTGGGTATGAACATGGTGTACTAGATGTTCAACTTCAACCCCAACTGGCATGCAATAGTCATTAAAAGTTGTAGATGTGAATTCTCTAGCATTATCCAATCGAATAGATTTGATTGGATAATCAGAGTAGTGAACCCTGAGCTTGATAACCTGAGCCAACAGTTTGGAGAATGCAGCGTTCTTTATGGACAACAAGCACACGTGTGACCAACGTGTGAAAGCGTCAACCAAAACCATAAAATATCTAAATGGTCTGCATGGAAGGTGAATCGGTCCATAAATGTCCCCTTGAATATTTTGTAAAAAAATGGGAGGATTCGAATGAATCTTTTCATAATAAGGCTTAGTAATAAGCTTTCCCATAGAACATGTTTGACATACGATTCCTTGAATCAAACCTAAACTTTGGGTTAGTGGATGCCTGTGTGATGATTTGAGGATACGGTGTATCGCTATTCGTCTAGGATGTCCCAAACGATCATGCCAAAGTGTAATTTCGTGCATGGTCCTAGAGGTAGGGTTGGCCACATAGTGGCTTTCGATGGGACGTATGGTCGTAGTAGACAGAGCACTCAGGATACACTCAATCTTCTCTAGAATACGCTTCTGGCCATATTCGTAGGAAGTTACGCACAGAAATTGAACTCCGTTTTCTACGTGGGTTTTAGCATGGTAATTGTTGTCTCCAATGTCCTTAAAGCTCAACAACGTTCTTTCGGAACGTGGAGAATAAAGTGCCTTATTAATGGTCAAAATTGTAACATTGGACAACCTTATACGTGCCTTACCATATCCTTCGATTAGGTTGGATGGACCTGAAAAGGTTGTCAGAGGTACATTCTTTGGTACGAAGTTAGTGAAATAGCTGCATTCACACAAAACGGTGTGTGTGGTTACACTATCTGCCAAACAACTAACTTCCCCACTAGTCATACCCATAATGAATATTAATTTGAATTGGTCACATGCATAAAAGTTCTTAAAACAAATATCCATTCAAAATAATTTAAGTATTCAAGGACAAAAATGAATTAAAATTTAATATCCAAAACACAAATCACCAACAAATAATCCAAACATAACGGAAAATTGTTCAAAGTTAACCAAAAAACATAAGGTAGGGTTCGGCCACTACTATGCAATTTGGCCCCATGGTCTTATTTCAACTAAAAAAAATAGTTTATGTCTAAGATTCTATTCTTCCATAGGTGTGGTATCCTCTTGAAAGTCAGAAACCTCCATTTTGGTACTCTCAGTTTGTCCACTTGCATAAAGTTTGATTCAAATTTCTAACGACGAGAATGATTTAGCTACAACCTTTTTGGGAGCTTGGCAAACACGAGACCAATGGTCATTTGAACCACATCGATAACACATGTCCGCATCCATAGTTTTAGGTGCTTTGCCCTTATTCTTAAAGTTTGGGGTCTTGGGAGCAAGGTTAGGGCTTTTTGGGGCTTTATTTCTTCCCTTAGATGGGCCTTGACTCTGTTGACCATGATGGGGTGGTTTCTGGCCGCCCCTACCACACCTCTTTTGGCGTTTTGGGTGTTGGTTAGTGCTATAGTATGCTTCAGGCACATTAGTTGCCCCAAGACGTCGAGCTTGATGATTCTTCATCAATAGTTGGTTTTGCTTTTCAACGAGAAGTAAAATGGAGATCAAATCTAAGAACTTAGTGAACTTCTGAGCTCTATATTGTTGTTGCAGGATAATATTAGTAGCAGAGAAGGTGGAATAGGTATTCTCTAGGAGATCCTCTTCGGTTAAAGTTTCGTTACAAAACTTGGGAAGTGATCAGATTCGACAAACTTCAAAATTATATTCATTCATAGACTTAAAGTCTTGGAAGCGCAAATGCTACCAGTCATGTCCTACTTTAGGCAAGAAGATGTCCTTTTGGTAATCAAAACTATCAGCCAAAGTGACCCATAGTGCTCGTGGATCCTCCTCAACAAGATACTCAGTTTGCAATGTGTCATGAATATGTCTTTGAATGAAGATCATAGTAGTGGCTTTCTCAGCTTTGCTAATAGGGTTGTCTATCTTATCTTCAAAGGTGGGACGCAAATTCTTTGCAGTGAGGTGGAGCTTCACATCTTGGACCTATTTAAGGTGGTTCCTTCCAGAAACCTCCAAAGCGATGTAGTTAAGTTTGTTCAAATTCGACATGTTCCTATCACAAAATAAAGGACAAGATGTGGTTAGTGTCATGGACAAAGAAAATCAATCCATTCACATAGGAGTAGAATATAATGTATTGGTTAAAATTCGCATGAAAAGCTTCAAGTTTTCATGGGTGATGTTTTTAAGGAAAACTTCAGGTTTTCAAACAAGGCATGTTTCTAGAAACTTCAGGTTTCGAAATAATTATGAAATTTAGGTTCATATGTTCCTACAGACAATTGCTATTATATACACAGAAAAATGCAACAAGAAAATATGCAAATAGAACTTTAGGTCTATAATTATAATTGAATTAATTATTTGGACTTTGGGCCAAAATTAAAGTATGGGTGAAAAAATATAAAATCCATTTCGGCCTAAAATAATTAGGCAATTAAACTCAGGGAAAAAAATTGGACCAAAGCTCATGGGTGGGCTGAGTAAATAGGAGCTGTGCTGCCCAAGCCCAAGAATGGGCAGGGATAGGCTAGGGTGGATTAGGCTCGAAAAGCAGGTGGGCCGTATGCTCAATAGCAACAAAATCGGTTGCAAAGGAAGCTGGGCCCAAAAAGATGGCTTAGATGGGGGTGTGATCAAGTGTGATGTGACATAGGGGGATATTGTGCATCGGCATTGGGCTGAGTCCAATAGAAACTCAATAGGTGGTTGGACTTGGGTCGGGACAACAAATGGCAGCAGCAAGCCCAACGGGCGCTGATGCGACCCGAGGATCCGAGGCCCACTTGGGCTCTAGTCAAAGGTATTTGAGACACCTCAGCGGTGCTGGGTGTCAGAACTAAACCAGAAGAAACACCAGCGTCGCTTGAGGCGACTTTCCTCGGGGGTCACAGCACGGCGAAGCTTGTGGGTTCAACTGGTAACCCAAATCGTGGACGAAAACCTAGGTTTCGAAGTCGAGGAGATCCAAGAATGGTGAGGATTTGAAGAATTTGTCGAAGAATTTCATCGTCTCCAACGATGGTGAGGTCCCAAACATGACCGCAGGTTGTGATTTCCTAAGAACGATGACGGTGAGGCCGTGGCTAACTTTGGGCACCGTCGGGTGTTAGGGTTCAATGCCAAAAGGCATTTTCTCAGCTGGAGCAAGGGTTTTGCTCTGTCTGAGAATATACCTTTTGGCATCAAACCCTAAAACCCAGTGCCGCCCGCAGTCAGCCATAGCCTCATCGCCGTCGTTCCTGGGAAATCATAACCTGCAGTCGTGTTTAGGACATCACCAGCGTCAGAGACGTTGAAATTTTCTCAGAAATTTGATGAATATTGAAGAAATTCTTTGACAGATTCTTCAAATCTTCACTATTCTCGGATTTCCCTGACGTCGAAACCCAGGTTTTTGTCTATGATTTGGGTTACTAGTTGAACCCACAAGCTTCATCGTGCCGTGACCCCCGAGGAAAGTCGCCTGAAGTGATGTTGGTGTTTCTCCCAGTTTAGTTTCGACACCCAGTGCCGCTGGGGTGTCTTTGAAGGAAAAATTTTGTCCTAGCTAAGAACATGTGAGAACATTTGAACACATATGCAAACTATTAACACTTTAAAGTAGGCATGCATTCAAAAACAATTCTAAAACCCATGACATTCAAAGCCTAGTGAATGGTGAAACACAAGACTCTTTAACAACATTAAATAGAAGAAAGGTTTTTGAGATTCATTACCCTTGAAGCTCATCCTTGTTTACACAAGGGATTCACCCAAGTGGAGGGCCTTCAAGTCACCTCCTAGCTCCTTGAATCTTCCTTGTGATTTTTCTTCCTTTTGAATCTCCTTTGCTCATTGAGGATGTGAGGAAAGGAACTCCAAAAACACCAAGGGTTTGGTACCTCTAAGTCTCCACACCAAAGATGTAGTGTGAAGAGAAGATGGATGACATAGAGAGACTTTTGATGCTAGTGAAACTCTCCCTAAGTGGCCAGCCTCTATAGAGAAAAAGAGAGAAAATGTTTCTCTTATTTGCGTCAAGAAAACCCTAGTGAGAGAATGTCTATAAAGTTGCCTTTATACCTCTTCACATATGAGTGGCAAGCTTGCAATTAAGCCAAGTTTTCATCCACTCACCCTATGGCCGGTTTTGACTTAGTTATTGGGCTAATTTCCATTTAGTCTTAGTTGCCATACAACCTAAACTTATTGAGCCTTGAGGACCAAAAACCCCTTTTGGGCCCCGAAACCCAAAACCAACTTAAAAGCCCAATATGAACCTGTCGTAAGATTAATTAACTATTAATTAATCTTGACCATTCTCAGTTAAACTATTTAATTGCTTATCCATCTCATTTATATTTCTTCACTTTTATCCTTACTCGGTGTACGATCCATTATGTTCCAATTAACGAGGCAGTGGGCGATTGTTACTCTTAAAGATCGATTGTGAATTGAAACTACATTTCAATTCTCCATTTGCTAATCTTCAGGGCTTCCACAAACCATGAGTAACACCTAGCAGTATGTCATGGCAACCCAAGCTAAGTAAAAGTGGTTAGAGAACCTATCCAGTTACAATTACAATGCAATACGGTCATTCTCTAATACAATACTCTTAATCACATTGTTTGAGTGATAGTTTGTTTCATGTCTACTATCCAATGTGATACTTCTCTATACGATTCATTTGAATATGATTTGGAAAAACTTCCTAAGTCATGTTCATATGCTTTGGCCAAAGACTCCCGAATCATATCTCAGAGTATTCTCCCTCCACCATGGAAGGTTAGAGATCCCTTGTTGTGCATTCATATATCTACATGACTACATACCTTGACCCCAACAATACTGTGGACACTCTTGATGGAATGCCTTTGACATGATCAAAGATCAAAGACCTAACCATTAGACATCTATGATGCCTCAGATCAAAGGACTACTTTGCATATTGCAACTTACGAGTTCTTACATGACATGTACGTTCAAACTCTCTTTTGATTGTTGTTCAGTGTACTTGATTACCTTTTAAGCACCTATGTGTTTGTTTCAGTGTCCAATTCTAAATGACTTGAGACTAGTCATACTCATGCTTGAGTTAACATAACACATACTAACCTTAGCGGATTGTCAATGCCTAATTGGCAATCCTATGGCTAGGAACGTTTTAGGAATGAACATAAGAGAAAGGTCTTGTTAATCTAACTTACTTAGATCACTTCTCTCTTAGATTAAATACATTCCTTGGATTCCCTTATTGCTTAAACATATAATACAACAAATAGTGATTAACAATAAGCTTTGCCCTTTATTAAACATATAATAGTTTAACACAATAAGTATTCCAAAAGTTATTACATCAAATGAGTGGCGTTGTGGGCATACTTCCAACAGTCTCAAATCCTCGGCTCGCATCAGCATCTGTTGGTTCAAAGGATTCATACCTCCAGAAGAGAAAACCCACGGCATAGGCTTCTGAAGAGCCTACCATGAATCCGATTATCACTTACCCATTCTATTCAACTCATGAGGAAATTCTAGTTTATGGAAGTGTCCTTGAAGAGATGAATCTTCCTCCCAAGAATTATGAGATTTCGGTCTATTATGTTAGCTTAGACGATGTATGGTGCAGAAATGAGATGATCATCGATGATGCATTAGCATATGCAGTAGTTACTGAGATCATGTTGACCGATGACATTGAACTTCGTTCTGTTGATGAATGTCGATGTAGAACCGATTGGTCAAAATGGAAACAAGCAATCCAAGTTGAACTCGATTCGTTTATGAAACGTAATGTGTTTGGACCTGTAGCTTCTACTCCTCCATATGTGAAGCTCGTTGGCTACAAGTGGGTTTTCATTTGGAAGCGTAATGAGAATAACGAAATTGTGCGTTACAAAGCTCGTCTTGTTGCGCAAGGCTTTTCACAACGACTCAGGATTGACTATGACGAAAGTTATTCACCCGTTATGGATGTGATTACTTTTTGCTACCTTATCAAGTTAGTAGTTTCCGAAAAACTAAGTATACAGCTAATGGATGTATTAACTGTGTATCTCTATGGGATTTTGATATAGAAATTTATATGAAAGTTCCCAAAGGACTTACATTGACTGGATCAAATATTTCTAAACCCTGGAACATGCTCTTAATTCGGCTGAGGTGTTCACTCTATAGTTTGAAGCAATCCGGAAGAATGTGGTATAAACGTTTGAGTGCTTATTTGACTAGTCAGGGATATGTGAACAACAAACTATGCCCTTGTGTGTTCGTTAAGAAGCCACATTCTGGTTTTGCGATAGTTGAATTATATGTCGATGACATGAACCTTATTGGAAATCCTGAAGAGCTCACGACAACTGCTGCTCACCTGAAGTTAGAATTTGAGATGAAAGATCTAAGAAAGATGATGCGTGTATTTATACGCACACAAATTAAACCCTCTTTTCGTCAAATTGTAGTATATGTATAAGTAGGGATCGTTCTGGACCGGGGATTAGGAGGGATTGTTAATCACTTGGATTTGACTCAAAAAATCGTAAAAAACACAAAATAAATGTATTTCTAACTAATCTAACACTTTAAAATAAATGGGGGATTGGTTTTGGACGAAATTAAACTAAAATAGAAACTTGGAAACAAAACAGATTGTACAAACGAAATTGATGGAATAGAATGAAGAAAAACTAGTTAGAGGGTTCCTTATCCACACATGAACATAAGCATATAATTTGACTCCCAGTTATGACTTCAACAAACGATGAATGACAATGCTCCAAGTTAATTAGGTCCGCTTAAATTAACCTTCCGATTTCCCTAGATTCATTGGATTGAATGGGATACGCATTACAACCAAATTATTCCTAATCAAAGTCTCTCACATGGAATACGCATGATAGAGACATTCAACAAAGGTCATTAAGTTCAACGGAAATCATAAACATTGACTAGGCATTCATAACTATGGAATACGCATGTTAATCCAGCCTAGGGTTTACTAAACACAATCGTGACTAGCGATTTTTACTACTCATGAATATAAGTTCATAACGATTAGGTGAAATTCCCTTATATCCTAGCATCAAGTCTTAGGCATGCAAATTAAGTGTCGACCCTCAACCCACATACATAAACAAGTTCTTAATCAAAACAGAAAAGTAACCCACATCTAAAGTTCATGAATTCATAACTGGAGTAAATCAAATCATAACCAACATATGTCCATGGCTTCAAATTCGCCTTTAACTAAAAAGAAATTAGTTTCACATGTTTAACATAATTGAATAACAAGTTAAATTAAACATGAAAACAGAAACAAGAAAAGAAAGAACAAATGGATGGAAAGTTAGCTACGGGATTCATCTCCACATATGTTATACTTGCATAATAAAACGATTTCCAATTGCATTTCAACAAATCATTAATTCTCAACGCCCCGGGTCAATTAGGTCCGCTTAAATTAACCGTCAAGTTTTCCTTAAGTTAATGAATTGGATGGGTTAGCGCAACGCAATTCACAACATTCTCCAAAAGTCCTTTACGTGAAAAGCACAATAAAGATACAATCAAAGATCATTAAGCATCATGAAAACTTTAAGTGTTGATGAGGCATTCGTTACTATGGACTACGCATGAAACTTATGCCAAGAATTTATTTAACGCGATTGTTTATAAGCAACCTCCACTACTTGTGAATATAAGTTCGTAACTATTAGGTGAAACTCACTTATATTCTAGCGTCATATTGATGCATGAAAATTAAGCGCGCATTCTTAATAAACATTCATAAATAAGTTATCAATCAAACGGTTAAACAAATTGAACCACAACTTATGAAATGCAATTAGAATTAATCAAATCAAAATGCAAGCATAAACATATATTTCGAATCACCCCCTAGCTAAAGGGGGTTTAGTTTATTATAACTTTGAAATCAAAGAAATACCTAAACATTCCAACAACTCAAACTTGAATTGTACGAACGTTTAGGCACTCTTCTCTTCCATTCCTCATACGTACAAACAAAGAGAATTGAATTTAAACATTGAAATCAAAGAAACACCTAAACATTCCAACAACTCAAACTTGAATTGTATGAACGTTTAGGCACTCTTCTCTTCCTCGTTGTTGTAGCACAAGGTCTAAGGATAGTTTGATGGTGTGAATGGTTTGGGGAGTGGTGTTTGGATTAATAGGGAAATGGAAAAATGGTGTTTGGATTACAAGGGAACTCACGGCAAAGAGAAGGAATGGAAGTGTTTGTGGTGTGTTGTGTATGAAATGAGATGTCCATGAATGAATGAATGAATGCAAGGGTATTTATAGGAGTAGTGGAGGGAACATATGGCTATGTCATTTGTAGGTGAAGTAGGTGGATGTTGTAGGTGAAGTAGGTGGATGTTGTAGGTGAAGTGGATGTTGTAGGTGAAGTAGGTGGATGTTGTAGGTGAAGTAGGTGGATGTTGTAGGTGAAGTAGATGTTGTAGGTGAAGTAGGTGGATGTTGTAGGTGAAGTAGGTGGATGATATGTTAAGTGATAAGTGATAAGTGATATGATATGTGGTTATGATATGATAAGTGGTTAAGTGGTGATGATAAGTGATAAGTGATTAAGTGATATGATATGTGGTGATGATAAGTGATAAGTGCATGTGGGTTAACTAATGAAGGAAATGCATGTGCAATGACAATGTGTTAGAATGGATGTGTGTTATGCATGGCATGATTGGGATTAGGAAAGGTTTAAATGTCCTAAAACTAAAGAGAACAAGGTTCCAACACTTTGGCTCCAATTAGGTCTTCAATTTCGTCCAACACTTTGGCTTCAAGCATAAGCTATCCGTCCTTAGCCCAAAAGTGCTCCAAAAGTCTCCAAAATGCATCTTTTTGCTCCTTTAGCCCTTTGGACCTACAAACACACGAAAATAGCTTAAAGTACTAAAATAACTAAAGAAACATAACGTAAATGTACGAGAACAAGCCATTTAAGTCGCATAAATATGCTCCTATCAAAAGACTTGATACGGTCTCGGTCTCGAGATAGAGCACTATTCGGATGAAATATTAGTACAAAAACGAACTACACCCAGAAGATGTTACGCCGTTTTAATGAGGATAAAGCGAAGCCTTCGAGTACTCCTATGGTCGTTTGATCGCTAGATGCAAAACAAGATCCTTTCGTCCGAAGGAGGATGATAAAGAGATTTTGGAGCTTGAAGTTCCTTATCTAAGTACGATAGGCACTTTATTGTACTTAGCTTAATGCACTAGACCCGACATCTCATCTGCTATTAATCTTTTAGCAAGATACAGTAATGCACTAACATGTAGACATTGGATTGGTGTTAAAGACATATTCTGTTACCTTAAAGGTACTACGGATTTAGGCTTGTTTTATCCCTATAGATCCTTAAGTGATGCCGCACCCCCTCTTCTCAAGTTGATTCTCATCTTTTTGGTTATGCCGACGCATGATACTTATCTAATCTGCATAAGGCGTGTTCTCAAAGAGGTTATGTCTTTACTGTTGGAGGCACCGCAATCTCTTGGAGGTCAACTAAACAAAACTTAGTTGCCATTTCATCCAACTATGTTAAAATTCTCGCCTTACATGAAGCAACTTGGGAATGCTTTTGGTTGAGAGCAGTTGTGGGCCATACTTGAAGCTCCTGCGATCTTTACCCCATCGTGGATGTTCCAACGATGATCTATGAAACCAATATAGCATGCATTGCATAGCTCAAGAAGGGTAAAATCAAAAGAGACAATACCAAGCACATTGCATCGAAGTTTTTCTTCTCACATCAACAATAAGAGCATTAGAAGATTGAAGTCAGGCAAATTCGTTCACAAGGCAATCTGGCTGACCTCTTCACCAAATCATTACTGAAGGCGACATTTAAGAAGCTGGTTCAAGGAATTGGTATGCGTAAACTTTTTGAGTTGTAAAATTGCTAGTTCTTTTTGGAATTATGTCGAACTCAGGGGGAGTATCGTGAAGTATACTTTCTTGATCTTAATGTACTCTTTTTCCCTATGATTAGGAACATTTTTCCCATTCGGTTTTTGCTACCTAACTAGGTTTTAACGGGGCACCCACCTTGGGTTGATCATAACCCTGATGGCATCCCGTAGACGTTTTTTTGACTTTGCATTTCTGACACTTTTTCCTTAGACTATGGATTTTGTCCCTACTCGGATTTTTTCCATAGGATTTTTTAGCGAGACTTACTTCTTTATGTAAGTTCCTACCTTATTGAGAATATCGTTGTTCCCAGAATCAGTGCCGACTAGTCCACTTCCTCAACTTTTGCATGATGCTAAATCTACCTTGAGTATTTACACACTCAAGGGGGAGTGTTATGAACTTTCCTAGGTTAAATGTGATTGTATAAATTCTAGATTAGATGTAATTCTCGTTATTCTTTCCTATATGGACTTGTACTCCCTGGGGATGAAGGATTTCTTCTCCCTCTTATTACTATAAATAAAGGCACTGCGTATGGGATAACATATCATTAACACACACATTCTCCTAGGATTCTACAAACACATCTCTCCTCTCTCTCTTCCTTTGCCACCGGCCTCCTTCCCCTTGGCAGATAAAATAGGTTACAGCAATAATGTGTTTGTTGATAATTGAATTCTTAGTTAAGTATTGATAATGTGCTTATTTTTTATTAGTGACACATAATTTAGTTTAAAATTAATAAATTATGTTTTCTAATTTTATTATGTATACATGTAAAAATAATAAATTATGTAACAACCCATCCCTAATTTTACGATTTTATTAATTTTAAAAGAGTGCATGAAGAAAATGACCCTAGAGGCGACATTGTTGACTTTCGTTGACTGTCATTTTGTGACGCATATGAGCTATTATTTTATCATATTCCCGAAGTACTCGATGGTACGAACGTGTGGGCTCTTGCAGATTCAAATTTGAGCTACGATGAAGATATTACAGAACTACGAACGTGAATGGAATTTTGGTAAATTGATAGGAGCATATTTATGCTACTTAGTTAGCTTGTTTTCTTGCATTTACATAGCTAATTTCTGCTTATTAGAGTGTTTTAAGCTATTTTCGTGTGTTTTCAGGTTCAAATGACAAAGTTGGCAAGAAAGTGCAATTTGGAGCAATTTAAAGCAATTTTGGGCTTGGAATGGATAACACATGCATGAAGCAAGGTGGATAGACATTTTTGAAGATTAAAAGAGGCTAGGAATGTGCTAAAGAGTTGAAGAAATTAATTCAAGACTTGGAAGATAAGGAATCAGCTAAGAAGAAGGAAACATTATCTAAACAACCTTATCTTATCCAAACATTATCCAAAATCTTATCTTATCTTATCCTAAACTTATCCTAATCTACCTTAATTCCAGCTACAAGGAGGACATCCAAATGATATTAGTATACCTACAAATCAGGTTTCTAAAAGCCAAAACCTTATCCCTAAATCTATGCCACACCACCCTTTCTAGAAGTTCTAGAACCTGCTGCAAGGATCATTCCTTGTCCTCCTTGGAATCTGATTGAAAGGGTCCTTGTTCTTTGTTGATTTGGAGTCCTAATTCCCTTCTTTCTCAGCCTTGCCGTGCCTTCCCTTCTCCCTATAAATACATAGTGCCACATCATTCATTCACCACCAATTTCTCACCACAATTCACACCACACATCCATCATACACAAAAATCTCTCATTGTACTGCAGCTTTGCAAGGAGAAAGGATAGGAGACCCTTGGAGTCGTGCCCTGCCATTCAAGCTTGGAGTACTGGAATGTTCTTAGGTGTATTCTATCTTTTGCTTTCAATGTTTAATTTAAGTTATCTTTGTTTAAGTGTGACCATGAAGAACTAAACTCGTTTTAGCTAGAGGTGGATTCAAAGCCATGAACATATATGTGATATGAATTAATTTCCTCTAGTTATTGTTTCGTAAAACATGAATGTGATTTACTTATCTATTTGATTGATAACTTATTCTTGTATGTTGACTAAGGATGCATACTTAGTTTGCATGCATGAATTTGATGCTAAAATATAAGGGAATTTCACCTAATCGTTATGAACTTATATTTATAAGTAGTGGAGGTCACTAGTCATGATTGTGTTAAGTAAATCCATGACAGGAGTATCATGCAGTTCATAATTATGAATGTCATGTCAATGCTTATGATTTTCACAAAACTTAATGATCTTTGATTGTATCTCTATTATGCTATTCATGTAGGGAACTGTTGAAGAATAATTTGGTTGCCGATGCATTATCCATCCAATTCAATGAAATTAGGAAAATCTGAGAGTTAATTTGTGCTGTTCACGGTTAATTTGAGGCATTGTCATTCAGGGTTTATAGGAATAATAATTGGAAATTGATTTATATGCATATGTGTCATGTGTGGAGATGAACCCTCTAGTTAGCCATTCACCCATTTAAACACCCAATTTCGTCCAAATTGTTTACAGTCTTTAAATTTGTTTGTTTTTACTTTAATTTCGTCAAAACCACTTCCCCTTTTAATATTTCGTGTTTACTTAGTTAGAACCTGTTTTAATTTGTTTCCTTTAGTGTTTTGAGTCAAAGTTAAGTTATAATTCGTCCAAAGTAATCCTTAGTTTCTATTTTGAGTCAAATTGCTTGTTTTATGCTGTTTTGAGTCATTCTAGTTTGTTTTAAGTCATTAGAGTCTAGTTTAGTATTTTTGAGTCTAATTTGAGTAGATTAGCATCTCTTCTAATCCCTGGCCTAGAACGATCCCTACTTTCACATACTACAACTACATAAAAAGGGTTTCATTTGTGTGTTAGTTAATTTCACATCAAATTTTGGCACCGTTGCTGGGGATTAGCAAAATTGCTAATCTCCCCTTTGTTTCTATTTTGCTTTTCTTTGTTTTCTGATTTTGTTTTGTATTCTTTGTTTTAGGTACTAGTGTATGACTCGACGTTCTCAACCTGTTTGTGCACATATATTGGAGTTTGACGACAATTTTGAACGAACTTTGAGAAGGAAGAGGAAGTAACCAGAACCAAATCCACCTATTTCCAGCTCTGAATCTGAATTTGAAGAAAAAGAGGAGGAAGAACAAGACATGGCAATGGACAATCGAACAATCAAGGAACTTTCAGCTTGGGGGTTGGACAATGCCGTGCCTATTTGCATTCAATACCCTAGGGTAGCTGCGGACAAGACCGATGAGTTTGAATTGAAGTCTAGCTTGCTGCATCACATTCCCAAATACCATGGGCTGTCCATGGAAGACCCGAACAAGCATTTGAAGGAATTTGAAGTAGTATGCTCGAGTATGACACCCATTAATGTGGATGGCAATATTTTGAAGATGAAAGCCTTTCCATTCTCTTTTGTGGAAAAGGCTAAAGATTGGCTCTATGAACTAGCACCTGGAACCGCCACTTCTTGGGAAAGCATGAAAAGAGCATTCTTAGAGAAATTTTTCCCAACTTCAAGAGTCATTCTTTTGAGGAAAAGGATTAGTGGAATTCAACAATGCCAAGGAGAATCTTTTCCAGCTTATTATGAGCGATTCATAACTTTAGTTGCATCTTGTCCACAACATCAAATGAAGGAAGAACTTCTAATTTAATATTTCTATGAAGGACTCCTTCCACTTGAAAGACAAATGCTAGATGCCTCGGCAGGAGGTGCTTTGGTTGATAAAGCCCCAGTTGCTACCAAGATCCTTATAGCCAATCGAGCCTTGAATGCACAACAATACGAGGGAGTTGGACAAAGAGACCCCCTACGGCAAACCTAAGTGAATGAGGTAAGTACAATTTCCGAACTTCAATCCCAAATGGCTAATCTCACTGTTCTTTTGTCACAGTTTGTTAAAGGATCAAAAGTGCAAGGAACAAATACCTGTGGCGTGTGCTCTATACAAGGACACCTCTCTGAACAATGCCCTCAATTGATAGAGAATGGGGGATAGGAAAGTGCCAATGCCATTGGGTATCAAGGCTAAAATCAGCCCAAATATGATTCATACGCCAACACTTACAATCTGGGATGAACATATCACTTAAACATGAAGTGGAGAGAGCCTCAACAAACTCAACAACAAGGAGGATTTCGACCACCACCTGCTGGGACGTTTCCAAGGCCATATGCACCAACACAACCCCAATCATATTCGGGCCAACCAAATATAGGTATGTCTTTGGATAATGATAAAGTTATTCAATTACTCACCACTTTGATGCAGGGAATGCAAAATCAAGCCAAAAAAGTGGATGAATTCTGGAAGTAAATGAGCCAAATGGCGGAATTTATGGGCCAAGTTAGAGAGCAAGGCAAACTGCCTAGTTTAACCATTGTGAATCCAAGGGGAGGATTTGAAACCGCCAATGCTATCACTTTGAAAAGTGGCAAAGAAGTTGGAACCGACCCACAACCATCCAAATCAAGCCAAAATGAGGATGAAAAGATGCTGCACAAAGAAGAGGAACAAGACAAGGCCATGACAAGGGTGGAGTAACCCTTGCTGCAGCCCTCTAAGCACCCTATACCGTCCAATTCAACTAAGGTAGGTCCAAATTCAATTGTTTCTAACATTATTCCACCCAGTGTGCCTTTCCCTCGCAAATATGCAATCTAGGAACAGAGAGGATGAAAAAGGCATTCTAGAGACGTTTAGGAAGATGCACGTCAATATCCTGCTCCTTGATGCTATAAAGTAAATCCTGAAGTACGCTAAGTTTTTGAAGAGGCTTTGTACAACAAGGAAACGGATTCGGGAGAAAGAGGTGGTACATGTAAGTGAGAATGTCTCTGCAATGTTGCAAAGAAAGCTAGCACCTAAATGCAAAGATCCAGGTAGTTTCACTATCCCTTGTGTAATTGGTAATATAAGGTTTGAACATGCTATGCTAGATTTGGGTGCATCAATTAATGTTTGTTCTTGTTTTGCCATTGATGTAATTAAAAATATAGGGCAGGAACGTTCAGCACTAATTAAGAAAGATGCATTTCGGACCACCAACGAAGAGGGAATTGGAATAAAGCACAAGGGACACGCCCCTGCCATCAAGAAACCCAATCTGACTGAGAGCACCCATAGTGAATTTGTTCATAGTGCTGCTATTTATGAACCAACATTGCAGTATATTGGTAAGCCACCTATCTAATTCCAATTCCCAATTGAATTCAAGGTGGTAGGAGAGTTCACGTTGACTTAAGGAAGCAAAACACCACAATCAGGAAGGATCATTATCCTATTCCATTCGTAGATCTAATGCATGAGTAGTTTGAGGAGCAGGTCGTGGAGGAAATACCCCTCCATGCTATGGACTACAATGAAACTTAAAAGGAGGTATCATCTAGCTGGAAGACGCTAAAGCAAGTGTTTCTTAGGAGGCAACCAATGCATTTCAATAAAGAAGACCCAGGAATCTCCGGCTCCTACAACCAGATTTGCTTTATTTTACCCTACTCTTTATTGCTTTTACTTTGCCATAATTGTCATGTTTGTTAGTTATGTGTTTGATTGTTTGCGTGTGAGTCTATGTTTGAAACATTGAGGACAATGTTTGGTTTAAGTGTTGGGGGGGGGGGGGTAAACAAGTGTTTTTCATAAATTTCGTCAGATTTTATCACCTATCACTTCTAAAGTTGTTACTCACTATTTTGAAGTGTTTTTATTGTGTTTTGAAGTGTGTTAATGTGTCCTATAACAGAAAATCTGAAAATTTTGAAAACAATTCGAAAAAGTTTTGAAAAACCCAAAAATAGTTGTTTTTAAAGTCGTTTTTTATGTTTGTTTGTGTCTTAGGGTACCTTCCAACACAATGATGAGGATTTGGTTTTTAATTGCATGACTGTTAAAGAAAGTTACAAACATGGATGGAAGTTTGATATGCTCCTTGGTTTATGCTTAGTTGTAGTTGTCGTTTACGAATTCACATGTAATCACAAAAGGAAAAAATCAGTTTTTTGTAACATGCTTGAAGGAAGAAACTCAAAGAAACGCTACAACCCTGAGAGACTTGAGCCTAAACTTTGTTTGGGAAGTTATTAATCTGTGATGTTTTTGTTTCCTAAAGTCGTTGCATGATCTCATTATTTCTTTGCTTGGTTGCTACTTAGAATGTGTTTTCATCATTATAGTTTCAAATACTAGAACTCATGTCTGTTTCATTCAAAGCATAAAATTGAGTGCATAACATAAAACAAGATGAAGTTGTTTAGTTAAAACCAAAGCCAAAAAGCCTTACCGTTTGCATATGTATTGTAGGTTTAACTCCTTTGAGCCTTAGTTAGCCTATTTTCTTTTTTAACCACATTATCCTTACCTAGCCTAGAATAGGACTATCCATACCCTTGTTCTCAAAGGATAGTGGAGCATGACATAGAGGGAATTCCTTTTGATCTACAATTTGTAGAAAAACAAGTGTGGGGGAAGGTTTTTCGTTGGAAATCTATGAAGATGTATGATTTGTGTGCCAAAGAAAGACTAGGGCACGAAAAAAAAAAAAGTGAAAAAGAAAAAGAAAAAAAGAAGAAGAAAAAGTTGGGAAAAGAAAGAAAAAGAGTTGAGAAATAAGTGAGAATGAACTCACAAGTATTGGTTGTTGAAGAAAGGGTCCAAAAGTTTTAATCTGGCCCTAACTATTGTGTGAATCTCCCATGGGTGTTTAAAGTTGATTTCTGCATTCAAAAGTGAATTCTAAGTGTTTATTTCATTACTTTGCTTGCTATTGCTTTAAGAACTTTTGTTTATCCTTACCTTTCTTTGTTAGCCAATACCTTAGCCCTGTTACAGCCTTTAGACTTCTATCTTGATTATTATGTGTTTCAAGATGTGGAGTTTGAAATTGATGCGAGCATATGGTATCCCTGGTTTTCACGTCTAAGTAGTGGCATTCCGTTCATGAGATCAATACATGTTCATATTAATAATTCTAGAAAGTTCCTTCTTTGATTATACATATGTGAGTTCTAGTCTACATGTTTACATCAATCTTCTCACATATACCTAGTGTAGGGAGTGTAGTCAGAAAATCTGTGAGAAATAAAGAGTATATCCCAGTGAGGAATTGAGGGAATTCTCTAAGGCATGTCACTACATTCAAAATGTTGTTTTAATTGATTAAATGCGAGCTAGTGAGTGGTCACTACGATTCAGTATAAGCTCGAGAGTAGGGATGGCTAAAATCTTTGTGAGTAGTGATTTTTAACATGTCATGTTTCATTGGAAATCGCTGAGACAATTGTTGGAAGGTTTAGGTTGTGTTTTGTTTTCTTTGTTTTGCTCGGGGACTAGCAAAAGCTAAGTGTAGGGGAATTTGATAGGAGCATATTTATGCTACTTAGTTAGCTTATTTTCTTGCATTTACATAGCTAATTTCTACTTATTAGAGTGTTTTAAGCTATTTTCGTGTGTTTTCAGGTTCGAATGACAAAGTTGGCAAGAAAATGCAATTTGGAGTAATTTAGAGCAATTTAGGGCTTGGAATGGATAACACATGCATGGAGCAAGGTGGATAGACGTTTTTGAAGATTAAAAGAGGCTAGGAATGTGCTCAAGAGTTAAAGAAATTAATTCAAGACTTGGAAGATAAGGAATCAGCTAAGAAGAAGAAAACACTATCCATACAACCTTATCTTATCCAAACATTATCCAAAATCTTATCTTATCTTATCCTAACCTTATCCTAATCTACCTTAATTCCAATTGCAAGGAGGACATCCAAATGATATTAGGATACCTATAAATCAGGTTTCTAGAAGCCAAAACCCTATCCCTAAATCTATGCAGCACCACCCCTTCTAGAAGTTCTAGAACCTGCTGCAAGGATCATTCTTTGTCCTCCCTGGAATCTGATTGAAAGTGTCCTTGTTCTTTGTTGATTTGGAGTCCTAATTCCCCTCTTTCTCAGCCTTGCCCTGCCTTCCCTTCTCTCTATAAATACATAGTGCCGCAACCTTCATTCACCACCTATCTCTCACCACAATTCACACCACACATCCATCATACACAAAAATCTCTCATTGTGCCGCAAGTTTGCAAGGAGAAAGAAGAAGAGACCCTTGGAGCCGTGCCCTGCCATTCAAGCTTGGAGTGCTGGAACGTTCTTAGGTGTATTCTATCTTTTACTTTCAACGTTTAATTTAAGTTATCTTTGTTTAAGTGTGAACATGAGGAAATAAACTCGTTTTGGCTAGAGGTGGATTCAAAGCCATGAACATATATGTGATATGAATTGATTTCCTCCAGTTATTGTTTTGTAAAACATAAATGTGATTTACTTATCTGTTTGATTGATAACTTATTCTTGTATGTTGATTAAGGATGCATACTTAGTTGGCATGCATGAATTTGATGCTAAAATATAAGGGAATTTCACCTAATCGTTATGAACTTATATTTATAAGGAGTGGAGGTCACTAGTCATGATTGTGTTAAGTAAATCCATGGCAGGAGTATCATGCAGTTCATAGTTACGAATGTCATGTCAATGCAGTTCATAGTTGCCGATGCATTATGCATCCAATTCAATCAAATTAGGAAAATCTGAGAGTTAATTTGTGCTGTTCACGATTAATCTGGGGTGTTGTCATTCATGGTTTATAGGAATAATAATTGGAAATCGATTTATATGCATATATGTCATGTGTGGAGATGAGCCCTCTAGCTAGCCATTCACCCATTTAAACACCCAATTTTGTCCAAATTGTTTAGAGTCTTTAAATCTGTTTGTTTTTACTTTAATTTCGTCAAAATCACTTCCCCCTTTAATATTTCGTGTTTCCTTAGTTAGAACCTATTTTAATATGTTTCTTTTAGTGTTTTGAGTCAAAGTTAAGTTAGAATTCGTCCAAAGTCATCCTTAGTTTCTGTTTTGAGTCAATTTGCTTATTTTGTGCTGTTTTGAGTCATTCTAGTTTGTTTTAAGTCATTAGAGTCTAGTTTAGTATTTTTGAGTCTAATTTGATTAGATTAACATCGATTCTAATCCCCGGCCTAGAACGATCCCTACTTTCACATACTATAACTACATAAAAAGGGTTTAATTTGTGTGTTAGTTAATTTCACATCATAATTTCACGTTACAGGGATATGTTTTTGTTGTTTTTTGTGACATTGTTTTGTGAGCCAGTGGGGCCCACGACCTATTGTCTCCCCTCTCCCTCGTGTCCCCTAATCTCTTGGACATCTCACTCTTTTTCAACTCTCATTTTTCTCTCACTTAAAGTTCTTATCTCTTTACCCTTACATTCCCTCTTTCTCTAAACTTTTCCTCGTCTTTCTCTCTATCTGCAGGTGTAGGAACTACACCACACCACACCACACCACACCACACCACACCACACCACCCTCGTCGGAATGACGAGCACCACCACCACAAACCTAGATTAGTCACGAACTTCCATACACTGCCATGATTTCCTCTCCCTCATCCCACTCTGCCTCCCTCAAATCCAGGAACTAGCACCAGCACCCATTTTCCGACGATCTTATGACAATTCCACCACAGTGAGCCTCAAGACCACCGCCAACCTTTAAACATTCTTACTTTAAACTTTTACTATTGTTTTTAACCTTAAAATTATGATTGAGGGTGATTTAGTGCAGAAAACAAGTCAGGGAAGATTTCCCCAGATTTTTGGAAGGAAGAAACCCTGGCTGTCGAGCCGGTTTCAAATGTTTTTTTTCTGGTTATCTCCGACCTCCGTTGAGCCTCGACTTGGTATGGTTTTGTTCCCTACATTTCTAGCTTCAAATTGGTTTTTGAATCATTGATTTTGGTGGTGAATTGAGGTAGATATTAGCTTTGGAAGAGGGCGAGTGTAGGTGTACTCGTGGGAACGTGGGCGTGTGTGGACGCGTGGGGGTGGTCGGCAGGTGGCTGCTTGTGCAGCCACCTTGTTGTGGAGGCGTGTGGAGGAACTCGAGATATTTTCTTAGGTTTCTCGACGTGCCGACTTCGAATCCGCTATCTGTTTTTCAAAATTGGACCGTTTTAAAATAGTTTTTTTTTTTTTAGCTGTACTTTGTATGAAAACGTGTATATAAGTTAGTACATTATATATTTTGTAAATGGTTTCGTTTCTAGGTGAAACGCATCACAAGGATCTTCCACGGCATGGGTTTGACCTGGCGACATGATTTGTGGGTGGGTATTTTCTTAGATATCGTAATATTTGTTTAGTTTCCATATATACATCTAATAACAAATTTTTTATATGATGCCACAATTAAATTAACGTTTATAGGAAATAACGTAACGATGAGAATTAGAAAATTATTATAAATCCTACGAGATGCCTTAAGTGGATTTACGGCTATGAATAATATTATGTTGACTAGAATTATCGAATCATTGTGGCATGTTCATATTTATGTTATTTGCTCACCGATGTTAGTACTCGCTCGGGGCCAGGGCTAGTCTTTCACGTGTATGTTCACATCGTACCATACGCTCACTTTGGATCCATTGTAGGTGCCAGTCCTATCCTAGATTGCTATAAACAATTAGGACTCGTATGTGATGTGCATAGCATTAGTCTTCACGTGATTGTAATACTAGAGAGTAAAGCATTGTTACACCCAATCTTGTTCATGTCAAAATACCTCCGCATGAACTCATGTGTCAACATATGTCGACGAGCACTCGATATGATATGTTTGCTTATGTGAGATTATGTGATTACGGACGTCATGTGTTTATTTACAAAAGTTTGTGACGTATTACATTCTTGAGATACTGCTGGCTATGGTAAGTATTTTCATACTATACATAGTATGTATATTTTGAAAACTATACTTATTTTATAGCAAGGTGTTACTACGTTTTTGAAAGGTTTTTACAAAGCTTTATTTTTAGGCCCACTCACCCTTGTTTTTCACCCTTTCAAGATTTAGTGGTAATGTTCGTGTCAACGAGGATTTTTGGCAAACGCTGATATCGGAGACTACTTCCGATAGTATAGTTCTTATTCTAATTTCACTGTACTTTACTTATACTCTGACATCATGTGTGAACTGAGTTCATTCTTGCTTGCAAGTGCACTCTTACATTTAGGCACTTTTAGGTTTAAATTTACTTATATTTCCACATCACTACACTTTCTGGCTTTGTCACCCTCCTGGTGTCGGGCAACACAACTTGATTTGGAGCCCAGGTGGACATTCCGGGTCGAGGAGTAAATTTATTGATGCTCTGACATCACCTGTTAGTATACCACCTATCATAATTCTTCCAAAGTTTACTTTTCATTGAAATCTTTGGAAATGTTTCGAACAACAATGTGGTCCTAAAGATGTAGCACTCAACTGAAGAACATATGGGGATAATCACCTTTGGTCCCTGATAATATTAATCTTTCAAGCGTAGTAGCTATAATTCTGGATCTTTAAGAGGAAGATCGAATCTCATTAAACCTATTCTAAAGTAGGTTATTAGCAAATTCCTTTTTCCGACCCTAGGACATCCAACCAACACTAGTTTCCAGAATTTCTTTTGGTGTTGTACTTGTCATTTTGATGAGTATAGGCATGGGAGTATGAGTTGTTATACCTATGGTGAAGGAAAAATTTATGAAAACTAGTTCATTTAAGCAACATCTATGCATGCAATTAACAATTAAAAGGCGGAATTGTGCTTGTATGCACTCAAAACAAAACTTTACCCCTGAAATTCAAGGCCTAGTAGTTGTGGTGAATCATGACTCAACTCAAATCTTAAAGAAAAGAGTTGAGAAACTTTTATGCCTTTGAAGCACCTCTTTGCTTAGTAAAGATATTCACCCATGTGAGGGCCTACTTTCCTTAGTCTTTTTGCTCCTTGACTCCATGGATGTGGATAGAGGAACTTTGCTTCTTGGCTTCATGACTTCTTGGATGGACAAAGGAATGGATTATCCAAGTTCCCAAAATAGGGAACCTTTAAGTCTCCACACCAAGGAGAGCATTGAGGAAGAGATGAGTGACCTAGAGGAAGAAAGATTGCTAGCTATTTTCCTCTAGGATGACCGGCCTCTTAGAGAGAAAAGGAGAGTTTGTGTTCTCTCTAATTTCTTCAAAGAAAACCCTAATGATGAAAAGGTTATAAAGTCCTTTATATAGTCCCTTCAATTAAGTGACTAAAAGAACCACAAACTTTTTCCCTCTCTATATGGCCTGCCTCCTTAAGGCTATGGCTTGTTTAGGCCCTTTTGGGTCTTTAGTCAATAAGTTGTCATACAATTTATGTTAATGGGCTTGACATTCAAATCCCATAGGGCCTTGCGGCCTAAAACTAACCCGAGGTCTATAACGAACTTATTCGTTTGATTAATTAACATATTAATTAATCCTCGCCATAAATAATTAAACCATTTAATTATCCTTACTCATCTCCGTTAAATCCTTCAAACATTACCTTACACGGTGTGTGATCCATTAGGTTCCTTTTAACGAGGCAGTGGGTGATTAGAACTCTTCAAATCGATTGTGAATTGAAACTTACTTTCAATTCTCCCTTTAGCGATTATACACCTTTAAGGCTTCCACAAACCATGAGTGTCACCTAGCAGTATGTCATGGCTACCCAAGCTAATCAAAAGAGGTAGAAAACCTATTCAGTTTGAGATTACAATGCAATACGGTCTTTCTGTAATACAATACTTTCGACCATATTGTATGGTTTGATAGTTTATTCATGTCTACTAAGTGATTCCTTTTACTTATATGATTACCTTAAATGTGATTTGGAACGACTTCCTAAATCTCATTCATACTCTGGCCAGAGATTCTTAATCATATCATAAAGTATTCTCCCTTAAATGGTTTGAAGGTTTGAGATCCCTTGTTGCGCATTCACTTGCCTCCATGGCTAATTGGCTTAACCCCAACTATACTGTGGACACCTTTTGACAGAGTGACTTTGACATAGTCAAAGATCAAGGACCTAACCATAAGACAACTAAGATGCCTTAAGTCAAAAGACTACTTTGCATTATCCCAACCATGAGTTCTCATGTGACATGAGTATGAGAACTCCTTGTTGATCGCGTTTAGTGGACTCATTCTCTATTAAGCACCTACATGCTTGTCTTGGTGTTAGTTACACCAATGACTCGAGACTAGTCATTCTTTCTAAGAGAAGACATAGCACGTACTGATCTTAAAAGACTATCAATGCCCAATTGGTAATCCTCTGATCAGGAACATTTAGGATAAGTATACGAAAGAGAATGGTCCCATGAATCTAACTTCTTTAGATCATATTCTCCCAATTACATATTCCTTGGACTTATGTTTAAGCATATAACATTTATATGAGACGGCTTTAAACAATAATTTTTGCCCTTTATATTAAACTAGATTAATTTAACATTTGAAATGTTTGTAAAACATCATCATATGATTGGCTTTAGGGTACATTTCCAACATATGGTTAGCAGAAATCTTCAGAGTAGTAAGTATTTTCCCTAAAATCAACGAAACAAACTTACATGACTAGTTCTTTACCAATTATCTGAAATCATTCACCTGAGCGGGCTCTAACCTGTAATCAACCTATGATGGCGCTACTAATTGACGATACTGTCCGATATCCAGAAGTGGTCAACCAATATTCAGGTAGTATGATTTTTGATATCGGACACATGCTAGTATCTGGGAGTGATACCTTTGTGCTAAAACGTCGGTTCACAGTTTCAGGGTAACAAAAAAATACTAAAATATCATAAATACATTAATTAGTAGTGCGAATGTTAGATTGATAATAGTGGCTACCTGAGCCGAAGAAAGTAAATCGTGGAACCTTAGGAGCAAGCCTTTTAAGAGGACAATAAACTTATAGTTGTGTTGACCCTATCACTCACCTAGGTAACTAGAACATCCCTAACTAGTCACGAGTACGAATTTAGGACACTTTCGTTAAGACTTTGATTGATCTGGGTACTATTTAATTTGACGTATCATCTTTAACTATTCAAATACTTCAATCACCTGGTACCTTAGTTGGGTAAGTTTTCGGAATCATATTGCCATAAGGCAAAATTTGTCTTGTCTCGTGCAAATACAGTGGATGCACCATTCTTTTTACCAATCTAATGATGCCATTTAATCTATTTCGTTGGATATTATGGATTTCCACATCATCTAATATATGAATTGATTACATCGTCTTTATCCCTTTGGTGAAGCATTGACTGAAAATTGTCATTTTTCGACTAATAGTCATCCCTATGGTCACTTCTATAAGTGAATATTAGAAATTGAAGTACGAGTCATTTTTTCCGCTGTAAGAGCAAATTGAATATCGAGAAAGTTGTGAAGACCTATTTGTACATGTCATAGGGAAATGAAGTAGTATTGTACGTTCTGAAGACGCATATCTCTGGCGTCATGTCTCAAAATTTTACCTGAGATACCACCGAAACGGGAAGTAGAGTACATTATCGATCTGCCTTTCTAATACCACCCTTATTTTCTTTGCATCTTATCAAACGACTTCTACTTCATTGAGAAAACTTAGTTGTAAAAGCTTACTGATTAGGAATTTAACCCAACCAAACACTTCATCTCAAGGAACCTCAACCTAATCGCAAAGGTGAAAGACTAAACCTTAGGATCGTACTGAGGTTTTAGCAACTCAATCGGGTGATGGTTAAGACTGTTAACCCATACTTCAAATTGTTGGTCTACCCGACCAACCTTTTGAGCTCGAGTTTTCTTCCATAACCTGACGAATTCGTGGTTGTCTTACCGATGACTTTCTCACCTATCCCAGCAACGAGATCAAATTCTCTAAATACCGAAAGTCAGCTTTATACCAGATTCCTCAAATGTTAGTTTTGTTTAGATTGGTACTTTTTGGGAGATGTGATCTCAGCAGATGACATTCTTGTCAATTCCCCAAAAGGTTATAGCTAATTAAAGTGTGACGTTCCCACAAATTATTGTGAAATGCAAGATATCCTTGACCTTGCCAATTTTTTTCGGTAGTTTGTTAGCGACTTTTCAGTTGTATCATTTTCCTTCCAAGTTGACCGAAGAAAGTTAGTTTAAATTAAGGTGTTGGATGTGAATAAATTTTTTGACAACCGAAGTGTTGTCTCTTCCTAAGCATTATTTGTACACTTTTTGATAACATCAATAATTTCAAAATCCACGATGACGTTTTCTCCGGATGTTTTAGCTGTATAAATGCAGCATGATGAAGTATTGCTTATGTTTCCCAATGGTCGGAACCGTACGAAATGAACCATCTTATTCATGACTTAGAGTTAACAGTTATGATCTTTACTTGAAAACCGGATGACACTTCTCTGTGGAGAAACGTGTCCAAATTCTTTACCAACCTCAAAAACTTCTCAAATACATGTTCATTTAAAAGGAGCCTAATTTTTGTTAGTGACGATAGAAGAACCAAATCAACACCTACGATTGCACCATCATGAATCATCCCGATTGTGCAAACATAGTTACTGTTTACCGCAGTAAACGACGCATGTAAACTTGAGCACTTTTAGTCTATCCTATCCTATTTCAGTTGGAATTCATAAGTATTGATCTGACGTTAATTACAGATCATCAAGAAATCGTTTGAGTGGTTATAATCACTTATTGTATCTGAATAAAGATGGGGAAATATCACCATAAGCTCCAGGTATGAGTTATCTTGTACATGTGGAGTGGAGATTATGAGGATGTTTCGGTGATTATCGACCGACTTGACAAGTCAGTTCACTTTCCATTGGTCTAGAGGGACTACATTTTTTTTATGATTGGTAAGATTACTCATTCTTGATTTTTTTTCTTCAGATTTTCTAACGTTTTGATCAACATTTACTCTAACTGTGATTCCATATTCACCTCTTTGTGCCGGAAGGCATTCCAATCGACTTTGGGTACGTGTTTGCCCTATTGTCCTTTGTATTTTTTTTCTTTCTTTTAAGCAGATAGATTGCCTAGAAGAATCACTGACATTGAAATTTTAGTTGTGACCATTAATTCCTCAATCACCCAACAAATACTCTATTGAACGAATATTTATCGTTGGCGATTGAATCTCCTGGAAGCTATCGTTGTAGCAAGATGCTATGCATTCAATCCAGTTACCTTGTATTCTTGATTTGATGGACTTGTTTTGACCCTCAAATTCTTGGTGTTGTTTTAGCCTTCTTAGCGTAGTTTTTCGCTAAATCCAAGAGAAATTCATAATGATTTGCTTGCTGAGGCATGTGAACTACATTGTTCAACTACATGGTGTGCATGTCACTACTGTATCTCACTGTGATACGTGTTTTACTTCCAAGTCTTGGGAAGTCTCCTTGAAAGCCATGGGTACCAAGTGGTTATTCTATACCACATTTTACCCTCAGACTAACGATAAGTTTGAATGAATTATCCGAACCATGGAGAACATATTACTTTTATCTGTTTTTTAGTTTTAGCCTGGTTATGATAAACACCCATCTGTATTTAAGTTGCATACAACGATAGTTATTATTTTGGTTTGGCTATGGTATCGTTTGAGACGATGTGTAGATATTTAATGCACAATACATGATTGATAGATGAGTATTGCAAACAAGTATTTGAATGATCAAGATTATGATATAGGAAATTGTGTAATGTTGACGACATTTCCCGAGAGTGTAGTACTTGAGCGTGATTGAGGCGTTATCGGAGGATTTAGGTGTATTTCCTAATGGGGGCATGATGGTAATATTGCACCCTCAGGAATTATTTGCTTGCTTATCATGACAATAGTGAGTTGTCGGAATTGCGGGCTGCAGACTGTAATATTGATAACTTATTCGTTGGATTTTTTTTTTCAGCAAGTAGGAGCATATTTATGAGACTTAGTTAGCTTGTTTTCTCGCATTTACATAGTTAGTTTCCATTTATTATAGTGTTTTAAGCTATTTTCGTGTGTTTGTAGGTCCTAATGGCAAAGTTGGCAAAAAAGTGCATTTTGGAGCCATTTGGAGCAGTTTTGGGCATGGAATGGATAGCTTGCATATGGAGCAAGGTGGATGGACGAATTTGAAGTCAAAAGAGGCTAGGAACATGCTACAAATCTGGAGAAACAAGTTCAAGACAAAGAGGGAAAGAGTAAGAAACATGGAACATTATCGAAACAACTTTATCTTATCCAAACCTTATCCTATCTTATCGTATCCTAATCTTTTGCTACCTTAATTTCTGCTGCAAAGAGGACTTATTTTCACATTAAATCACCTAAATATCAGATTCTAGAAGCCCTATTTTTGTGCCCTAAGTTTATGCCACATGTAACCCTTCTAGAAGTTCTAGAATATGCCGCAAGGATCATTCCTTGTCCTCCCTGGAATCTGAATGAAAGTGTCCTTGTTCTTTGGTGATTTGGAGTTCTAATTCCTCTTCACCCTATAAATACATGATGCCGCAACACTTATTCACACCCATCATTCACCACAATTCACACCACACATCCATCATACACACAAATCCCTTTTGTGCCATAGCTTAGCAAGGAGGAAGGAGAGGAGAGCCTTAGCCGTGCCATCACATTCAAGCTTGGATTGTTGGAGCGTTTCTAGGTGTATTCTATCTTTTGTTTTCAATGTTTAATTTAAGTTATCTTTATTTAAGTGCGAACATGAGGAACTAATTTCTTTATAGTTGGAGGTGAATTCGAAGCCATGATTATATGTTTTATATGAATTGATTACATCCAGTTATTGTTTCTTGAGTCTTGAATGTGATTTGCTTATCTGAGTTATCAAAACTTGTTTATGTATGTTGATTGAGGGTCGACACTTAATTTGCATGCATGAATTTGATGCTAGAGTATAAGGGAGTTTCACCTAATCGTTATGAACTTATATTCACAAGTAGTGGATGTCACTAGTCATGATTGTGTTAAGTAAATCCTTGGTATGAGTATCATGCTTTTCATAGTTAAGAATGCCTTGTCAATGCTTATGGTTTTCAAAGAACTTAGTGACCTTTGATATGTTTTTCTATTATGGTTTTCATAGTTAGAGAACTTGATGAGGATAGTTTGGTTGTGATGCGTATCCCGTCCAATTCAATGAGTTAAGGAAAATCTGAAAGTTAATTTGTGCTTTTCATAGTTAATTTGGGGCATTGTCATTCATAGTCTAAAGGAATAATAACTGGAAATTGGTTTGTATGCATATATCATGTGTGGAGAAGGACCCTCTAACTAGCCTTTCACCCATTTTAATTCACCAAATTCGTTTTTATAAAGTGTTTTATGCAAAGTTTCTGTTTTAAGTTTTAATTTCGTCAAAAACAATTCCCCTTTCATTGAGTCTTGTTATTTGAGTCAAAGTCTTTTTCTTTTAGTCTTTTGAGTCAAGTTAAGTCTTATTTTCGTCAAAATCACTTGTTAGGTCTAGAATTGAGGCTTTTTGATTGCTTGTTGCTGTTTTGAGTGTTTTAAGTTAGTTTTGAGTCCATAGAGTCGAGTTTAGTGTTTTAAAGTCTTATTTGTGTTGATTAGCATCCCTAGTTAATCCCCGGTTTAGAATGATCCCTACTTACATATGTACTACAATTGTCAACAATAGGGTTTAATTTGTGTGTCAAGTTAATTTTCACATCATTCAGCAAGTGGATAAGTGAGCCCATCTACGTTAGTATTTTTATTTATTTGTTTAGTTATTTAGTTATTGTTTGGGCTTGACCCAAAGATACTACAAACTTATTCTCGGAGTATGTGATGTTACGAGTTTGTAGGTGAAATTCTCCTATGTTCAATTTTGATTTCAGTACAACTATTTTAAATTCTACATTATTGTATGTACATATTTTGACGTTATGTTATTATATATCTATTTTTTGACTTTATGTTTTTCTAAAGGTATTATATTATAGTAATGTACTAAAGGAAAAGGAAAGTTTGAGTTTGGAGGCATGAAAGAGGAATTATAGCAATCCAATCACGACGAAATGACATTCTCTTTTAATCAACCACTCTAGCTTGATTTCTTCTTTTAAATATTTTCTTTCTATCTTGAGTATTTTGTGTACAACAACTTATTTCAAATTGCGGGGACAAATTTTTTTTAAGGTGGGTAGATTGTAACAGCTCATCCCTAATTTTACGATTTTATTAATTTTAAAAGAGTAAATTGACGAAAATGCCACTAGAGGCGAGATTGTTGACTTTCATTGACGGTCATTTCGTGACAAGTATAAGCTATTATTTTATCGTATTCTCGAAGTACTCGATGGTATGAACGTGTGAGTGTATGTAGATTTGAATTTGGAGCTACGATAGAGATATTACGAAACTACGAACATGAAAGGCATTTTGGTAATTTCATGTTGTAGGAATATTTTTCTGTTTTATCTTTTGTGACACAGTTTTGTGAGCCAATGGGGCCCACAACCCATTCTCTCCCTCTCCCTCGTGTCCCCAAATCTTCCGGACCCTTCTTTCTTTCAACTTTCATTTTTCTCTCTCACTAAAAGCTCTCATCTTTTTACCCTTACACTTCCTCTTTCTCTCAGTTTCTCCTCGTCTATCTTTCTATGCAGGTTCAGAAATCACACCACCCTTGTCAGAACGATGAGCACCACCATCACAAACCTAGACTAGTCACGAACCTCCACCTACTGCCATGATTTCCTCTTCCTTATCTCACTCTGCCTTATCTCACGGTAAGCCTCAAGACCACCCCTAACCTAAAAACATTCTTACTTTGAACTCATAATAATGTTTTTAACTTTAAAATTATGATTATGGGTGATTTAGTGTAGAAAACAAGTTGGGGAAAATTTCCCCAGATTTTTCGAAGGAAGGAACCGTGGCCGTCGAGCCACTTTCAGATGCCTTTTTCGGCCATCTCCCGCCTTCGTTGGGCCTTGACTTGGTATGGTTTTGTTCCCGACTTTTCTAGCTTCAAATTGGGTTTTGAATCATTGATTTTGGTGGTGAATTGAGCTAGATATTAGGTATGGAAGTTGGCCTAAAAATCAGGCTGAACCTATGCTTCGCGAGGAAGGCGAGTGCGGGTGTACTCGCAGGTGTGTGGACACATGAGGGTAGTAGGCATGTACTGTACGTGGTTGCTTGTGCAACCACCATGTGGCGGTGCGTACGGCAACGCGGAGGAGCCTGAGGGCATGCCTTAGGTTTTTCAACGTGCCGAATCCTTATTCGATGTCTGTTTTCTGAAATTTGACCGTTTTAAAATAGTTTTTTTTTTTAGCCGTACTTTGTATGAAAATGCGTATATACATTAGTACATTACATATTTACATGAATGGGTTCGACCCGGCGACATGATTTGTGAGTGGGTCTTTTCTTTGGTATAGTATATATATTTGTTTAGTTCGATGTGGACTTGGGCTTTGAGAATGTCCTTATGTCTCCATTGGTACGTATTTGTAGCAAGTTTCAGGATATCTTGAAAGAGTTAGCTTGTCTTAGGAAATACCTTGGTAACATCAACGGCTCGAAGATAGCATGAATAATCAAGATAATGACTTGCTGAAGTGAAGCGTGGTGTGGAAGGGTTTGCATGGTTGCATGGCATTTTTAGCTGCATGATTTGGGCTGTCTCGGGGTGATAGTAAGCCTTTTAATGGCTGAGATGTTTGATAGAAGGCTGTGGGAATCACTAAGGTTGCATGAATGGTGATTCTTAAGACTTGAAGTATATTTCTAGGCAAAATGGAACTCTTTGGACTTCTTCTTGGGTGGTTCTCTCTCACTACGTTATCACTATTTCTTTTCTTCTGTTACTCTGCGTGTTCCTCTAATCCCTCTCTAATGGCTTATGTCCCTCATTTTGCAGATGAAAGGTTATTCTCTAAGCTTCAAAGGAATCTCCCTGTATGGATTGACTTTCCCCTCCTTTCTCCATAGCCCTTATATTATTCCTATTTTTGTGTAAGATAGCTACACTGTTGAGACCTGCAGTTTACTTCTTCCCAAGACACGGCTTTCCCACAACGGTTTTTTGTAGGCGCTACTAAAGTAGCGCACCTCATGGCTTTTGCATGTTGGTTGTTTGTCCAAGCTAGGAAGGGAAAGTCAGTATTAAATGCTTAACTTGCTGGGCTTAACATGCATTTAATGAAATAATCTAGTTTAGTCCTAACTAAGGGAGTTGGCTTGCTAGGGAAATGGGTAAACTAGGCTAATTCTCTCAATGATGCCTGCGTGAGATACAAAGGGTATAAGCTTAGATCTATGGGCCCCTAAGCAGCCTAAAGTCTTCCATGACCCCGATTCCACATAGGCCCGATAACCTTCCGTAACCATCCACTTGACAAGCCCCGAATACATGACTTGGGCTTATCATGGATAGTGACTAAAGAAGCATGGAGTGATGAATATGCATGAGCATGGCGTGAATGTCCAGCTTAATTATCGTGGCATGGCATGTTGGTAAATATATTCCTCGTCGATCCTGTGCCTTGACATGTGTTTGGGCTTAAATGTAGGCTTTGCATGACAATTGGGCCTTAAAACTTGGTTGGATTGGTGTGTGACATTTTTGGGCCCCAATATTAGCCCCATTGATTATTTGGGCTATGAGACACCTTAAGTGGGTTGAATAATCAACCCCAGGCCCAAGGGATTCCTTTTTTAACGTGGGCTTCCTGATAAGACTCGTCTTCTTCCTGCGTTGCAGTTGGTAACTCCCTGTCAATATGCTCTTTTGCTTCCCGTGCACGTCCAATCATATGGAGTAACTTTAGGTATTCCCCCGCCTCTACTTGGTAACCATTACAAACTGCCCTTCTACCTAAGATAAGTATTTAATTTGTCTATGCTTTTCCTTCTTCTTCTTTAATTCTCCTTCATACTTCAAATTTCCCGTAACTGTTTTTCTTTCAAAATCCTGTCTACTTTCTGCGCTAGGTTGTTTCGTCCCGTTCGTGCTTCTCCGTCCTTTGCGACAAAGTTTTCTTCAGTAAGGAAATTCTTCCCTTAACTCATTTTTGAAATTTTCTTCTTTTTTTTGCCTTTTCTGTTTGCCCTGATGATGAAATTAGGCATATATCTCCTCTATGTGATTATGCGTCCCACATATTTTGGGTTTTCAGCATGGGCGCACAAAGGGTGTGGCTTTTTCCTTCAGGAAATTTAACTTCACTCCTTGGGTAGTCTTGCTGCTTTAAAATCTTGTGCGTTTACTTTCTGTGATTTCTTTCCTTCTTTTCATGTATATTGTGCAATTGTCATCAAACTTAGCTTGCTGACGTGTTGATACATGCTTGAGCGGGATCGATTGATTGATTGCATCGATCTACTTGACATGATTAGCTTGACTGCATATAGCCTGTTTTTGCTTGGATATGTGTATAACATACTTTCCCTGGCTAGATCTTATAGGGCATTGATAGCATGGCATGTGTAGGAAAAAATACATGTGTTTTGCATGGTAGCATGTAGGGAAAGTAGTCCAATGTTAAAATCTTAGACTTTTGCATGAAATTTTTGAATTTTATGAACGTACCCTTTTACTTTCCCGGGGTAGGCCTACTTGCTTCCTTGGGTAGATTCTTTGTCGTGTCTTGCTTTGCATGTGTATATATTTATTCTTGCATGTTGCACTAGCTTGTAGTATCTATGGTTTGATGCTTGTATTCCATAAGTGCGTTATGGCTAAGAAATCACAGTAGTGCTTAACAATAGTGGACGAGTCCTTGAGGATTGTCTTCAACAAGGTAGGTCGCCTCCTCATCTTGGTTTTTAGAATAAGGCTTTCAAGGAGGAGAAGCCCTCTTTAGGTAAGGCCACTGGCTGGGTAGATTGGGTGGATATTGAGCTTGGCTTTGCAAACTAGTGCGTGACCTTAATAAAGGCCAAGGTTTTAGATGCTATCTTTATGACCAAGAAGCAGGTTGGTCGCCTGAGCTCGAAATTTTTTGCCACATGGCTAGGAGGTGGAGTACTGAGACCCATACTTTCATTTTCTGCATGGGGATGGTTTACCAGTTTGGAAGATGTCGCCAATATTATGCATCTTCTGATTGTGGTTAATATGGATCCTTTCTGCTATGTTATTCCTTAGTGCTTTATATGCTGTGCCTCAGATGATGCAATAACCATTTCAAGTCTCGAATGGTGAATGATGGTCCATCTAGCAACAAGCCTGACGTTTCCTCCACTTCGAAGAAATCCAAGAGTGAAGGTTTTTCAGCGAAGACAAAGATTGGTAATGGCTTTTCCTTTGCTCTTTGCTTCTGTTGCTTTGCAATTGTATGCTGACCATGAATTTTGTTACAGCCAAGGCTCTTGCCAAATAAGCAACTCTTGCTGGCCCTGCTAGTAGAACTAATAGTGCCCAAGCATTCGCTTCCTCTGGCACTCCCAAGTCTCTTTAGTTCCTCGATATGGTGTCGCGAGTGAGGAAGAATGGAGCGCTTCGAAAACTGATGGCGATGAGGCAGCTGGTGAAGGCTTGCTCACTAAGGAAAATAGCAATACAAGTGCCGAGTTTGACCTTGTGAGTGGAAGACATCCATAGGGAAAAAAATAGATGGTGAAGATAGTGGCAGAGAACTAAGCTGCAAGAATGACAGCAGAGCAACAAAGGATGTCGATCTTCATGAAGTCGACGGATTTTTGAATGATAACGTTCAGGTGGAAACTGAAGATACATATGTATGTTTCTTTGTTCTTCATTGATGCTTGCCCTTACATGAATTTGCTATTGTTAACCTTTTCCTTAAGTCTTTGAATTTTGCTTAAGCTTGCATGTGCATGTAGGAAGTAGCTAAACTTTGCCTAGCATGTTTTCTTCGTGTTTTTGTATATGCATGTATAAGCATGTTGGTCTGTTAGAATTTCGTATTAGATAGCTTCTATGGGTTGTGTTGCTTTATGTCTCTACTTATCGATTTGTCTATTCATTTGTGCATACTTTCATACTTTCCTTATAGGCGAATGATGGTGCTGCAAAGGCTACAGGAGGTATTCAAGCCCCCAGTGATGTTCTTCCTGAGCCTACAACTTTTCCTGATGAGTGGGCATCGTGGCATGAGGCTCTCAAGAAGCTCAAGCATAATATCGTCAATGAATCCAGGGTATTAAATTCGATTAAGGAATTGATCCATTCAGGCGAAGCTTTCTTTTCCCAGGTTGAGTTCAAGGGAATAAAGGTTCGTTCTGGACTAGCTGAGGCATTGGGCAGGTTCTTTGAGTGTGCTAGTGTCGCAAATGTAAGCTTGATATGTTTATTTTCCTTTATGTGTGGGATGATCCTTGAAGAGCTTGGGATCTTGCTTTACGGTATGGAGCATATTGCCCTATTAGAACTCATCGAGCACATGCTGCTATGTTGGCGAGATATGATGAACGATGTAGCCGTTTTTGGTATGTCAGTGGGTTTTCTAGTCGAGAGGCTGGGAGAGTTGCGTGATACTATGTTTGGACTTCAGCAAATTGAATTATGCTCTTGAACTGCAACGTAAGGAACTAGAGGCTAAGATGCTCAAGTTGAATAAGCTAGTTCATGGGAGTTCTAAGGAAATAGTAGCTTGTCTTTAACTCATAATAAATCAGTTGCATGTTAATACCTCTACCAGTTCCTCCGAAAGGTGATGTTTTGAGCTTAACTCCTCACCTTCCCTCATCTGCGTAATTTGCATGAATGTTTGCATTTTTCTAACCATCGACTTCTTTTTCTTGGCAAAGCATAAACCTTGAGATGTTGAAGTAGCAAGCCATTAAGAAAGTTGCTTTCCTCACTCTACCTTTACTTTTAGTTAGAATTTCCTTTTAGACAGCTAGGTTATTGCTTTTCGAACAGTAGCCATGGGGCCACTTTGCTTATTTGCCTTTGACTTCTTCCTTTGGCTTTGGATGCTGATGTTGATTTTAGCATAACGTTTGTGATGTATTTAGTCTTGCAATGACATTGGCCTTTTTCCTACTTTGAGTGCATGAGAATTTGTTAGATGAAATTTTGTTTAGGCTTTGAGACACATGCTTGAGCTTTTGTTTGCTTTCCTGGGGGAAACAGCTGGTCATGGTGCTTGGCATTTTGCCAGTAAGTTTGCCTAAGGAAAGATGGAAAAGATGTCGTAGCTTCCATAGGGAATCAGAACATGTCAGGAAAGGTTGACTTACTTAGCATTGATTGGCTTGCTGGTTTTAAAAGCATTTCCTTGCTTGGCTTGATTTTGCATTAATAGGCTTTCGTGTGTTAGCTTGGCATATTGCATGAGCATTGAACCATTGAGCAGCTTATATGGCATTGATAGGCTTGGCATGCTGCATAAGTATATCTCTAAAAAAGCTTTATTTGCTTGACTTAATGGTTTTGCATGGCGTGTTGTCTTGGCATGTTGCATGAGCATCGAACCATTGAGCAGCTTGCATGGCATTAATAGGCTTGGCATGTTGCAAAAGTATAGCTTTGGCATGATTTTCCCTTTAAAGCAGCTTGCTTGGCGTGGGCTTTCCTTATAGCCATGGCATAAATACTGCTATAACTTGTTTAGAAGAAATCCCTTTGGTTACTCTTGCCAATGTAAAGAAACAAATGTACCAAAGATTGTGACAAAATGCTTCTTCATTTCATTAAAATTTAGGGCACACCAATCGTTGCATGACTTTACAAGGCCTCATAGAGTAAGCAAAATGATCATTACTTAGAATGAGCTTTTTCCTCTAAAATAAGCATGAGTGTTTTAGCAGTAAAACGACTTTAGCCACTTTGTATTGACAGGTTCTGTTAGCATACCTTCCTTGACCGAAGTCAAGCAGTAGTAACTTCTTCGGTAGGTTTCCTTGACCACAAACGGTCTTTCCCAGTGTAGGATGAACTTCAAAGGTCTGGATATTTACCTCCTTATATGCTCGACTATCGTAAGGACAATATCTACTTTCTTGAAATTGCGTGGCTTAACTGTGTGGTTAGAGGCCAAAACTTGTTGTTGGTATAGGGCTGTTTTCCTAGCTGTTTCTGCCCTTTTTTCCTCCAGTAACTCAAGGTCTTTCTACCTTCAGCTTGCGCATGTTGCAACATCTCATTCCACATTGTTGAATGTTGAAACTCTTGTTGTGGGCATCATCATTTTCACAGGGGCAATAGCTTCGAACCCATATACCAAATAGTAAGAGGAAAAACCTGTCGTGTTCCTTGGAGATATGTGATAGGCCCATAAGACATTTGGGACATGTGTACTCTAGCCCCTAGAGTAGTTGTGTATCATTTTGTTTAGCATCCTTAGTAATGTTTTGTTTATGGCTTCAGCTTGACCGTTTCCCTAGCAATAGTACGGTGTGGAGCGATGGTGTTTCATCCCATAGCATCAAGTGTGGCACTTACTTGTTTGTTCACAAAAGGTGTGCCAATTTGTCGCTTACTATTTTGTAAGGTATCCCAAACTAGCAAACAATGCATTCCTTGTTGAAATTGGATATTGTTGCTCCTGTCGCTTTCGTGAGAGGGATTACTTCCACCCACTTTGTGAAGTACTCAGTGGCTACTAGGATCCATCTGTGACCCTCGGAAGCTGGGTTAATGGTTCCTATCAAATCGAGCCCCCAAGCATGGAATGGTCATAGGGTGCACATATTTTGCAGCATCGTTGAAGGCTTGTAGATTAAGTTTCCATGAACTTGGCATGCATGGCATCGCTTAACCATGTTGTGCGTGTCTTTTCTCATGGTTGGCCAATAGTATCCTAGGCTTTGCAGTTGCTTGTGTAGCTTCTTTCTTCCTTAGTGCTCATTTCACTCTCCAGCATGTGTACCTTCTGCATGACTTTTGAGGACTCAGATAGCTGAAGGCATCTTAATGGTTCCCTATTGAATCATTTCTGGTATAAAGTTGCCTCATCCATGAAGTACCTTTTGGTTGTCCTTTTCAGTTTGTGTGCATCCTTGACATTGCTTAACAGTGTCTTATCAATGAAGAAGGTCAGGTATGGGGATCTCCAATCATCAGTGATGGAAACTACAAATACCTCTCTTGGGAAAAGTGTTTTGTTACACTTTTCACATTTAACTTGGATGCATGTGGCATGTTGCTTCATCTCTGATCAATAATACCCTTTTCTTTGTAGTCGGTGATAAAGACTTACTACTTGGTCGACTCTGCATATGGCTTTATGGATTTCATGCAATCACTTTTATGTTTTTTTTTCTCCAAGGCATCGGGTTAGCACTGATCCGGATAGGCGCTTGTAGAGTATCCTAGCAACATTGATGTTATCCTTAAGGTATTTGATACTGAGTTTTCTACTTGGCTTGGAAAGTTCTAATTTAACAGTTTCCCTCCAATCGTCATCCTTTGACATTTCCTTCGGGAATATTGCATTAATGGTTAGGGCCTCCTTTATGATCACAACAATGTTGGGTTGTTTTTCAATGAAAATAAGCTTGGAGCCAAATGTGGCTAAGGCATCTGCATATGTGTTGGTTGTGCCAGGAATATGTACCAACACCACATGCTTGAAAGTTGCCATGAGTTTCTCGGACATAGTGCGATATGGTGCCAAGATTATTTCCTTCACTGTGACTGGACTTGGCTCAGGACCAAATTTAAGTCCCTTACGACTCATATCTTGAGCCAATTTCCTTAGTTGTGGAAAGGTCCATGACGAAAGCTTCATACTTGGCTATGTTGTTTGTGTATGAAAATATTAGCTTGAAGGATATGGCAGTAGCTTGGCCCTCTGGATTGACAAGTACAACACCAGCTCTTCTTTCTGTGGCTGTGGAAGAACCATTAAAATGCATGAGCCATGGCTATTTTTCCATAGTGGTGGCAGCTATCTCTGGCAGCACACCAAGGACTTCCTTAGAAAAATTGGCCTCTTCTTCTTCGGGAAACAATGCTAGCATGTCTATCACAACTTGGCCTTTGATAGCCTTACGCGTCATACATATAATATCGAATATGAAAAGTTAGAGCAACCAATGAGCCAAACGGCCAGATAGTATACGTTTAGTGAGCAAGTACCTTACCGGGCCTGACTTTACCATAAGCTGCAGCTTGTAAGCTAGGAAATAGTGGCACAAACGCAATGATGCATAGATGAGGGCTAGGCAAAGGTGTTTTTTCCTCGGTTGGACTATCATGGGCAAACACAGCTCCTATAGTAATGCTTGTTGCAGCGAGGTAGAGCTTGAGCAGAATGCCTATGATTGGTGCCTTCATGGTAGGAAGTTTGGTGAATAGATGCTGGACCCATTGATAGGCTTTATCGCATTCCTTGGTTCATACGAATTCCTTCCATGTCTTGAGCAGCAGGGCGAAGGCTCCTTTTACTACTGCTAATATTGGGATGAAGTTTCTCTATAAAGTTTTTCAGATCATTTGTGTTCGTTGGGGGTATGAGAGTTCGATAGTGTGCACCTTGTCTAGATCTGCATCGATGTAGCGCTGATGCACCAGGAAGCCTTGGAATTTGCCTGAGGAAACATCGACAGTGCATTTCTTGGGCTTTCTCTTTAACCTATATGCTCGACATCTCCTTAACACTTTCCCTAGCATTTCCTAATGCCTTTCACTGGTCTTAGATTTCACGATGAGGTCGTCCACATAGTTTTCCACTTCCTTCCTCTTCATGTCGTGAAAAATTGTTGTCACTGCTCGTTGAAAGGTGGCACCGACGTTTTTGAGTCCGAATGACATGATTGCATAGTAAAAGTTTCCAAATGGCATGGGAAAGCTGTCTTCTCAGCATCTTTGGCATACATCTTGATTTGATTGTACTCATTGAAACAATCCATGACAACATCAGGCCTTGCTTTGAAGTTGAATAGATCATGATGTCCATGTTGGGTAATGAAAACTCGTCATTTGGGTATGCTGCATTGAGATTTTGGTAGTCAATGAACATCCAGATTTAGGCAATGTTCTTCTTCATTACTGGGATAATGTTGGCTAGCCAAAGAGAGTGCTTGATAAGCTTGATAAATCCGACCGCCATGAGTTTTTCCACCTTGACTTTGATTTTAGCTTCTATTTTTGGGTGGAAATTCCTCATTTACTGCACGCTAGACTTAATCTTGTGTTGTGTATTTAGCGTATGGCACACTAAATTCAGATCAAGGTTTGCCATCTCTTCATTGCTTTAGGCAAATACGTCTTTAAACTCCTTTAGCAAGCTGACTAGTTCTTTCTTTTCCTCGACAGATAAGTAAACACTAATAGAAATCAACTTTTGCACAGAGGAATCATCACTTAGGTTTACCTCTTCAAGCTTTTCCACCACTGCAGTGGATCTATCTTGCATGCATTTTGGCACATGATTTTATGTAGGGATCTGTCTTTGGTAGTAAATGCATGCATGTCTTCAATTTCCTTGGGAACTTCACTTGCTTGGCGTTTAGTGCCTTCATACTTGGGGCTTTCCCACATGATGTGGTCAGGCCCCCCCATTCCGTGATAAGCGGTAGACAACGCGGCCATCGGGAAGCAAGACCCTAGAACATTGATGTGGGGTGTGTACAAGGATATTGGCCTCTGGCTGTATACGTTTTCCTGTTTCCATAACTGCTAAGAATTCTTGGTCACTGAGATATCGAACTTTTTCCCAAAAGGGTAAAGGTATCCTTGAGGATTGTGATATCCCACATCTAACACTTGACAACTCATTATAGAATTTGGCATTGGAATAGTGAATTTCGTCTAGTTAAATGGCATCTGGCTTCCTGGGATGTGAATAGGCCTCAAACCACCTTGATGCACTGGTGGTAGCTGGAAGACCACGAGTCTGTGCTTGTTTATCCATAGCATTTTAAGCTGAACATGGTAAACCACATTAATGTCCATCATATAAAACTTAGTAAAGGACATGATAACGTCAATCTTTAAGTCGATTTCGATGTATCCAATAGTTTCCTCATTGCTATTCCCAAACCCATTGATAGATTTGAGACCTTACCGCTTTTGACGTTGGGACACCTGCTATAGTGAACATTGCCAAGGGCAGAATATTGATGGAGGAATCAGTGTCAACCAAAGCTATCCTAATGAAGACATCATTGATTTGTCCTTCCAGGTACAATGGTCTTTGGTGGTAAGGGGAAAACCACTTCCATGTCTTCATCAGTGAAGATGATGGCATTATTCTCAAGGAAAGCCCTCCGCGGTTGGATAACATAGTTTTGAGGGCCATAGTCTTCAGAAACATGCATGAGAGCTACAACAGTAGCAGTCCTTGCTTACGGGCCATATTTAAGTTAGTCGAGGAGGGATTTGAACTTCGAGTTTTCCTGGAAGACCTGGACTGCAATAGGCCCTTGCCCTTGGGAAAAAGTAACTCTTAACTACATCGGCTTCTATGTTAGGAAGGCTGTACAAAGTCACAACCGTCAGTTCCTAGTTAAATAATTGTTCTTCCGATGTTTCTTCATTGTATTCTTCTGCCATATCGATGGTGAAGGCTTGGTCACCTTAGGGCCATAGAGTATCATAGCTCTGCGACTTGGAGTATGTACACCAATAACCTTTCTCTGTGTTCTTGAAAGATTCCCAGTTGGCTTCCGATGGCTTGGGGTGGTTGATCCACAGGTGGTAAGTATCGTCATCTTCGAAGAATGTGATGACAGCTACTACTTCTTTCCCTCAGTGTTTCGGTAGAGAGTCAGTGTTTGTGGCTTGCGTCTTGCATGGTAGCTCTGGTGTCATTTCACAGATTTTTGCATGGATAATTTTTCGCGAAGTTTTACATACAATAGAAGGATGTCCTATATACTGATGGTAACAACTATACCAGGGATCATTTCTATCTTCCCTGGAAAAGGGGTTTTGATAGGAGCATATTTAGGCGACTTACTTAGCTTGTTTTCATGCATTTATGTTGTTAATTCATAGTTGTTTTAGTATTTTAAGCCATTTTCGTTTGTTTTTAGGTTCTAATGGCAAAGGGAGCAATAAAGTGCATTTTGAGGCTATTTGGAGCATTTTTGGGCATGGATTGGATAGCTTAACATAGGAGCAAAGAGGATGGACGAAATTGAAGTCAAGAAGGGCTAAGAAAGGCTACAAATCTGGTGGAAGAAGTCCTAATGCAATGAAGATAAGGAAGAAGCAAGAAACAAGGAACCTTATCCAACCTTATCCAAACCTTATCTTATCCTATCCTATCTCTAACATTATCCTATTCTCTCCTATCCAAATCAGGTTAGGACTTATTCCTAGCTAATAATAGGGAATTAATTACACATTTAAGCACATAACTCAGTTTCTAGAAGCCTTATCCACTCAATTGCCGCAAGAACTCCATTCCTTGTAGGTTTAGGAATTGCAATCCTTTTCCTACACAAATATCATGTATCCTTGGCCCTTTAGGTTTAGGAATCTGCCCTAAACCTTCCCTTCTAGAAACCTTATCTTAGCCCTATTCATGTGCCGCACCAAAACCTTCTAGAATCCCTAAATCCTAGCCGAAATTCCTATTCCAAATCCCACTTGATTTCTGCCTTGAGTTAACCTTTTTCCAAGGGGATTAGGCACTCCTTTTCCTTCACTAAGTGTGCCAAACTAGCCTATATAAGCATCCCTTACCGCACCATTTAGTTAACCACCCCTTCACACAACATTCATACATTCCTTCAGAAAACACCCTTTGCCGCAACCATCCTTCACCATTCTCCATATTTTCCCACCTTGCCGCACTCCCCATCCCTCCTAAACACTACCCTACCATCACACATCCATTCCTCCATACAAATACCACCCAAAACCTGTCCTTAGACCTTGTGCCGCAACAAAGAGGAGGAGAAGAGGGCTTGGACGTTCATGTAATTCAAGTTCGAGTTGCTGGAATTTTTAGGTGTTTCCTCTCCTTTGATCTCAATGGTTAAATTTACTTTTCTTTGTCTTGTACGTATGAGGAACTAAACCCCCCCTTGGCTAGGGGGGATTCGAAACCATGATCATGCTTGCTATATGATTTGATTACCTCTAATTGCGTTTCATAAGTTGTGAATTCAATTCACTTATCTATTTGAATTAAACTGATTTGTGTGTGTTGGTTGAGAGTGCACGCTTAATTATCATGCATAAATTTAATGCTAGGATATAAGGAAGTTTCACCTAATCGTTACAAACTTATATTCACAAGTAGTAAAAGTTGATGATCTCAATTGCGTTAAGTAAATTCTTGGCATAAGTTTCATGCAATTCATAGTAACGAGTGATTCGTCAATGCTTATGGTTTTCAAAGAACTTAATGATTCTTGCTTGTATCTCTATTATGCAATTCATGTAGGGAACTTGTGGGGAATGCTTTGGGTTGTCGTATGCAATCATCCAATTCAATAACGTTAGGAAAATCTGAGGGTTAATTAGTGCAATTCACGGTTAATCTGGGGCGTTGAGAATTCATGGTTTATTGAAAAGCAATTAGAAATCGTTTTGTGTGCAAGTATAGCATGTGTGGAGATGAACCCCTTAGCTAGCCTTCATTCCATTCATTAAATCCAAATTCGTTTTACAAAGTTTAAGTTTTGTTTTCAAATTCGTCAAAATCAAAATCCCCCTTTACTTGGAGTGTCAAATTAGTTAGAAATCAATTTAGTTTGTGTTTTTAAAGTATCTTCAGTCAAGTTATAACTATTTTCGTCCAAATTCTTCTCTAGTGCCCAAAATTGCCCAGAAAGTAGTTTTAAGGCAGTTTTGAGTGTTTTCTTGTTGTTTTGAGTCTTTTGATTTGTCTTAGTGTTTTAAACTTTAGTTTTGCATTCTTTGGGTCTAGTTTGGTGTTTTATATTGTGTTTTTACATTTTTGAGTCAAATCCAAGTGATTAACAATCCCTCCTAATCCCCGGTCCAGAACGATCCCTACTTACATTCTTCACTACAATTGATAAAAAGAGGGTTTAATTTGTGTGCGTATAATTCTCACATCAAATTTTGGCGCCGCTGCCGGGGATTAGCAACTTTGCTAATCCCTTGGATTGTTTTATTTTCGTTTCTTTTATTTTATTCCAGATTCTTAATCTTGTTTTGTTTCTTGTTTTAGGTACTAGTTTATGACTCGGAGTTCTCATCCGATTCGTGAACATATCTTGGACTTTGACGACGATTTCGAGCGAGAGTTGAGACGAAAGAGAAAGAACCCAGAACCTAGCGAATCAAGTGAAAGTTCCGAGTCTGTTTCTGAATTTGAAGAAGAGGAACCCACGGCAAGAGTGGGTGAAGTAGACATGGCAGCGGACAACCTAACAATCAAGGAGCTTTCCGCTTCGGGATTGGACAATGCCGCACCCCTATGTATTGAATATCCTAGGGCGGCTCCAGATAAGACTGCCGAGTTCGAATTGAAGTCAAGTTTGTAACATCACATTCCGAAGTACCATGGGCTGTCCATGGAGGATCCAAACAAACACTTAAAGGAGTTCGAAGTTGTTTGTTTGAGCATGACCCCGGTGAATGTTGATGGAAGCATCTTGAAGATGAAAGCTTTTCCATTCTCTCTAATGGATAAAGCTAAAGATTGGTTGTATGTATTGGCTCCCGGAACTGTCACATCTTGGGAGAGCATGAAACGGGCTTTCTTGGAGAAGTTTTTCCCAACTTCTCGAATCATCCTCCTACGAAAAAGGATAAGTGGAATTCAACAAGATGAAGGTGAATCTTTTCCTACTTATTATGAACGTTTTAAATCTCTTGTTGCTTCATGTCCACAGCATCAGATGAAGGAGGAACTTCTCTTACAATACTTCTACGAGAGACTTCTACCAATCGAACGTCAAATGCTAGATGCCTCAGTGGGAGGAGCCTTGGTGGACAAGACCCCCACGGCAGTAAAGACCTTGATTGCTAATCGAGCATTGAACGCTCAACAATACGAAGGCGTTGGACAGAGGAGTACCCCACGGCAACACCAAGTCAATGAGGTAAGTGCCATAACCGAACTTCAAAATCAAATGGCTAACCTCACTATTTTGCTTTCTCAGGTGATGGACGGTCCAAAAGTCCAAACCGTAGCTTCTTGTGGTGTGTGCTCCACGTAAGGACATCCCACGGATAAGTGCCCACAATTGATCAAGAATGGAGGGTGGGAGACACTCAATGCCGTGGGATATGAGAATCAATACCAAAATCGTGGTGACCCCTTCTCCACTACCTACAATCCCGGTTGGCGTGATCATCCAAATTTCAAATGGCGGGATCCGCAACAACCCCAACAACAAGGAGGATTTAGGCAGCAACCACCGGGCTTTTATACAAAGCCATTCGTCCCCAATCAAACTCAATCGCAATCTACCCCAACAAGCTCAGGTATGTCTTTGGATAATGATCAAGTTGTTAAGTTACTTACTACTTTGACGCATGAAGTACAAACTCAAACTAAGGAGAGACAAATCCAAGACAAAAGGGTGGACAATTTGGAGAAGCAATTGGGGCAAATTGCCGAGTTCATGGGACAATTTCGAGAGCAAGGTAGGTTGCCAGGTTCAACCGTGGTCAATCCGAAAGGTGGATTCGAATCTGCAAAAGCTATGAGTTTGCGAAGTGGAAAGCAAGTTGGATCTGATCCTAGACCACCCACATCACATTCCAACGAGGAGGAAGAATTGAGAATTGAAGAGGAGGAACAAAGCTCACTCACGGCCAAGGTGGAAACACCCTTGCCGCAAGCCTCATGTGATCCTAAACCGTCCAATTCACCCAATAAAGGTAAAAACGTGTCAAGTTCAGTTCCTACTAATGCTTTTCCTTTGAATGTTCCTTTTCCTAGTAGGTTTAAGCAAACAAAAAAAGAGGAAGCGGAAAAGGACATTCTCGAGACGTTTCGCAAAGTTCAAGTCAATATCCCTCTTTTGGATGCAATCAAGCAAGTCCCGAGGTATGCCAAGTTCTTGAAGGAACTTTGCACTAATAGGAGGAGGATTTCGACCAAGGAGGTTGTAAAAATGGGTGAAAACGTCTCAGCCATCTTGCAACGCAAACTGCCCCCTAAATGCAAAGATCCGGGTAGTTTCACAATTCCGTGTGTTATTGGTAATTCTAGGTTTGAATCTGCCATGTTAGACTTAGGTGCATCCATAAATGTCATGCCATATTCAATTTATGCATCTATGAACCTAGGAGCGTTGAAAAATGATGGTGTTATTATACAATTGGCCGATAGATCTAATGCCTATCCAAAGGGAGTTTTGGAAGATGTTTTAGTGCAGGTTAATCATTTGATCTTTTCGGCGGATTTCTACGTACTTGAGATGGATGAATCGGACCATGCCCCTTCATTACCCATTCTCCTTGGAAGGCCATTCATGAAAACTGCTCGTACGAAGATTGACGTCTATAATGGCACTTTGACGATGGAATTTGATGGGGAAGTTATTAATTTCAATCTTTCTGATTCTATGAAGTACCCTAGTGATAATCATTCATGTTTTTCTATTGATATAATTGACTCTTTGGCGCAGAACCATTTGGACAATTTGAAGGACGATGCACATGAATTGGTCATTGCACAAGGAAGGGACATGCAAAACATGGAAACAACCACCAAGGAACCCCACGGCATGCATGAGGAATCCTTGGCCGTGCCCCCTAATGAGGATATTATTGAGATGGTGGCTGCCCTCGAGTCATTGCCATCACAATCGGGTAAGTTTTTGGACCCTATTTGAAGTTCAGTTTCGGCTAATAAAATGCTTCCCTCAGTTGTGCAGCCACCTACACTTGAACTTAAGTCGTTGCCTAGTCATTTGAAGTATGTTTTCTTGGGCGAGGATGAGACATTGCCCGTCATTATCTCATCCTCACTCACGGCACAAGAAGAAAACAAATTGGTGCGAGTGCTTAAAGAGTACAAAACGGCAATTGGATGAACATTGGCCGACATAAAGGGAATTAGCCCTACTACGTGCATGCATCGCATACTTCTAGAGGAGGGGTCCAAAACATCTCGAGAGGCTCAACGCCGTCTCAACCCTCCGATGATGGAAGTTGTGAAGAAGGAGATAATCAAGCTTTTGGATTGTGAAGTAATCTATCCAATCTCGGATAGTAGGTGGGTTTCGCCCGTGCAATGAGTTCCAAAGAAATCCAGAGTAACTGTGGTTGCAAATGCCGAGAATGAGCTTGTTCCTACGCTCATTGAAACTGGTTGGACGATGTGCATCGACTATAGCAAGCTAAACGCCACCACGAGGAAGGATCACTTCCCATTGCCGTTCATTGACCAAATGCTTGAAAGGTTAGCCGGTTATGCTTTCTATTGTTTTCTTGATGGTTATTCCGGTTATAATCAAATTGTCATTGCACCCGAGGACCAAGAAAAAACCACTTTCACATGCCCTTTTGGTACATTTGCATATCGTCGCATGCCTTTTGGTTTATGTAATGCACTTGCCACATTTCAAAGATGCATGATGAGCATATTTTCCGATTATGTTGAGAAAATAATTGAAGTTTTTATGGATGATTTCAGTGTCTTTGGAGATTCCTTTGATGGTTGCTTGCATAATCTAAGTTTGATTCTAAAACATTGTGTTGAAACTAACCTTGTTCTTAATTGGGAAAAATGTCATTTCATGGTTAAACAAGGCATAGTTTTAGGTCATATCATCTCTGAAAACGGCATTGAAGTTGATAAGTCAAAGATAGATCTTGTACGTCACTTACCCTCTCCGACTTCGGTTAGAAAGGTTCGTTCGTTTCTTGGCCATGCAGGTTTCTATGGTAGGTTTATCAAAGATTTCTCAAAAGTTGCACAACCTCTTTGCCGCCTCCTACAAAAAGACGTGGCGTTTGAATTCACTAAGGAGTGCACGGCATCATTCAACCAACTCAAGGAGTTGTTGACCACGGCACCCATTATTGTTCCCCCTAATTGGAGCCTCCCGTTCGAGCTTATGTGTGATGCGTCCGATTATGCTTTAGGGGCTGTTTTGGGACAAAGAAAGGACAAGAGGACGCATGTCATCTACTATGCCTCACGGACGTTGAACGATGCCCAGTTGAACTACTCCACTACGGAAAAAGAACTTCTTGCCGTTGTCTTTGCTTTAGATAAATTTTGATCATATCTAATTGGTACTAAAGTAATTGTTTTCACTGATCATGCAGCTCTAAAGTACTTGCTCACCAAAAAGGAGGCCAAGCCCCGGCTAATTCGGTGGATGTTGTTACTTCAAGAGTTCGACATTGAGATTCGTGACAAGAAGGGAAGTGAAAACGTAGTGGCTGACCACCTAAGCCGAATGGTGCATAATGAGGAGTCCCTACCCATTGCAGAGACATTCCCCGATGAACAATTGCTGTCCATAAAGGTTAGTACACCTTGGTATGCCGATATAGTTAATTTTTTGGTGTCAAAACGTATTCCAAGTGAGTTCAATAGGCACCAACGTGACAAACTTAGGCATGATGCACGGTTTTATGTGTGGGATGATCCATACTTATGGAAATTTTGTCTCGATCAGATTATACGTCGTTGTGTGCATGATTCTGAATGTCATTCAATTTTGAGTTTTTGTCATACATATGCATGTGGAGGGCACTTTGGCACACAACGCACGGCCCTCAAAGTGTTACAATGTGGATTTTATTGGCCTAGTATTTTTAAGGATGCTAGAACTTTTTGCTTAACATGTGACAAATGCCAAAGAATAGGTGGTATTAGTGCAAAGGACCAAATGCCGCAGGTTTCTATCCTAAATGTTGAAATTTTTGATGTTTAGGGTATTGACTTTATGGGTCCCTTTCCGTCATCATATGGTTTTATGTATATTTTGCTTGCAGTTGATTATGTGTCGAAGTGGGTGGAAGAAAAAGCCACCCGGACTAATGATTCTAAAGTGGTTGCAGATTTTATTAGAACTAACATTTTTGCAAGGTTTGGCATGCCACGAGTGATCATTAGTGATGGAGGGTCCCATTTTTGCAACCGGACCATTGAGGCATTAATGAGGAAATACAGTGTCAACCATAAGGTTTCTACACCTTACCATCCTTAAACAAATGGCCAAGCCGAGGTTTCCAACCGAGAGATCAAGCAAATCCTAGAAAAGACCGTTGGGCCAACAAGAAAGGATTGGAGTTTACGGTTAGATGATGCACTTTGGGCGTATCGTACGGCATACAAAACCCCCATTGGGATGTCCCCTTTTCGACTTGTCTATGGCAAGGCGTGCCATCTTCCCGTGGAGTTGGAGCATAAAGCTCTTTGGGCCGTCAAGAAGTTCAACATGCACTTAGATGAAGCGGGAAGTCATAGGAAATTCCAATTGAATGAGCTTGATGAAATACGGCACGAGGCGTACGAGAATGCAAGCATTTACAAGCAAAAGACCAAAGCTTTCCATGACAACATGATCCGTGGGAAATCCTTCTCCATTGGGCAGAAAGTGCTATTGTTCAATTCCCGTTTACGTTTGTTTCCCGGTAAGTTACGTTCCAAGTGGATTGGACCGTTTGTTATTACTAGTGTTTTTGTTTATGGTGCAGTCCAAATCCAAAGCTTGAAAACGGGACATGAATTTAAGGTGAATGGGCATCATTTGAAGCCCTATTATGAGAACTTTGTGGAGCACATCGTGGATGACACCCTTTTGGAGGCCGTGGGCTCCAATTTGGAGTGATTGGGTTCTTCGTCCAGCTGTACGACGTTAAAGCAAGCGCTACTTGGGAGGCAACCCATGCATTCAACAAAGGAAGACCTAGAAAGCACTCCAATTCCAGATTTGCGTTCCTAAACTCTTCTCTTTGTTGCTATTTCGTTTCTGCCATGTTAGGTTGTTTATTAGTTGTTTGTTTGTTTGTTTGTTTGTTTGTTGTTTTTGTGTCTTAGGGTACCTTCCAACACAATGGTGAGGATTCGGTTTGTAATTGCATGACTATTAAAGAGATGTTGTAACCATGGCTGAAAGTTGATTTATGCTTTGGTTTATGCTTGGTTGTGGTTATAGATGATGCGTCATTTATACGCACACAAACTAAACCCTATTTGTGACAATTGTAGTAATGATGTAAGTAGGGATCGTTCTAACCGGGGATTAACTAGGGATGCTAAATACTTGACTCAAATAAATAAAACTAACTTTTAAAACACTAAGACAAACTAAAAGACTCAAAACAAGTTTAAAAGACTCCAAATACTCAAAAACATAAAATAAGACAAATCAAATGAATAAGACTTAACAAAATAAGGGGGGTGATTGTGGTTGGACGAGATTAAATTAAACGGACAGATTATAATTTATAACAGATAGTAAAGATGAATGTGATGAAAATATGGATGATGGAATAGCTAAGGGGTTCTTCTCCACACATGTTACACTTGCATACAATATTGATTCTCAGTTGGTCTTTCGATAAGTTGTGAAACTCAATGCTCCAAGTTAATTAGGTCCGCTTAGATTAACTTTCAGATTTCCCTAAATTCGTTGGATTGAATGGAATACGCATTACAACCAAATTATTCTTAATCAAAGTCCCTAACTATGGAATACGCATGATAGAGACATTCAACAAAGATCATTAAGTTCAATGAAAATTATAAGTGTTGACGAGGCATTCGTTACTATGGAATACGCATGAAACTTATGCCAAGAATTCGTTTAACGCGATTTTTTATAAGCAACCTCCACTACTTGTGAATATAAGTTCATAACGATTAGGTGAAACTCACTTATATTCTAGCGTCATATTCATGCATGAAAATTAAGCTTGCAATCTCAATGAACATACATAAATAAGTTATCAATCAAACAGTTAAACGAATTGAATCCACAACTTATGAAATTCCAACCAAAAGTAATCAATTCATATTGCAAATATAAACATAGTTTCGAATCACCCCCTAGCTAAAGAGGGTTTAGTTCCTCATAACTTTGAAATCAAAGAAACCCCTAAACATTCCAACAACTCAAACTTGAATTGTATGAACGTTTAGGCACTCTTCTCTTCCATTCTCATACGTACAAAACAAAGAGAATTAAATTTAAACTTTGAAATCAAAGAAACACCTAAAAATTCCAACAACTCAAACTTGAATTGTATGAACGTTTAGGCACTCTTTTCTTCCTCGTTGTTGTAGCACAAGGTCTAAGTGAGCTTTGGGGATTATGTGAAGTGTTTTGGAGGGATGGGAAGTGGTTGGATAGTGGCTGCAATGGAGGAGAAAAACTGCACAGAAATGGAAGGGGATTTGTGGCACAAGGGTTGTGTTTGTGTTGTGTGAAGTGTATGAAATGAGATGTGAATTTCTATGGGGAGTGAATGAATGCTAGGGTATTTATAGGGGTAGTGGAGGGAACATATGGCTGTTTGTTTAAGCATTTGTGTGGAGGAATGATGGAAAAACAGCTAGGACACATGTGAAAACTGGAATTGCACAAGGGGAGCAAAGGGAACTCACTGCATGGATGGATTTGTGCATGTGTTGGCTGATTAAGATTGTGGAAATACAAGGGAATGCATGGGTTAGGTTTGAAGAAAAGGTGTGTGAATGGGGTAATTGAATGATTAAAGTGCATGTGGGTTGGATATTAAAGGATGGAATGCATGTGAATTAAGTTGGAAAGCTGGAATGATGAAGTGGGAGTGCACGGCATTGAGTGTTTGTTTGATGATGATGCATGTGATGGGTGGGAACAAAGGGGGAAACATGGCACAAGGGGGCTTGAATGAATGATTAAATGTGCATGTGGATTTAAAGAATGAGTGGTGGTGTAATGATGAAGTGAATGCATGTGACTTGTGAATACAAAGAGAAGGGGAAAAACTGGAAATGCTCAAGGAGTGCACGGCATTGGGGGGGGGGGGGGGGGGAAGAAATGATGGCATGAAAGTGAAGGGATTAGTGGTGCATGTACATATGTTTTAGGTTGTGAAAGCATGTGGATTAGGTGGAAAGAGGTGGATGTGCATGTGAGTTGAAATGCATATGTTTAAATGGTTGAAATGTGTAGATGATTATGAGTATGATAAGTGATAAGTGAATGACATGTTAAGTGATAAATGAATGATATGTGGTGAGTGATAAGTGAATGAAAGTGATAAGTGATAATAGGGCTAGTTTAAAGGGCTAGGGTTTAAGTACATAGAAAGGGCCTAAAATAGGTTGGTTTGCATGGCATAATATGTTTGATTGGGCTAGAGGTTTTCCATGGCTCAAAGGATTTGTTTGATTGGGCTAGGCCCTTTGTTTGATGTCCCCAAAGAGCATACAAGGCTTCAATTTCGTCCATCCTCTTTGCTCCATGATTAAGCTATCCAATCCTTGCCCAAAAGTGCCCCAAATAGCCTCAAAATGCACTTTCTTGCTCCCTAAGCCCTTAGAACCTGAAAACACACAAAAGAAGTATAAAGGACTAAAATAACTAGAGAAACATAACGTAAATGCACGAGAACAAGCTATTTAAGTCGCATGAATATGCTTCTATCAAACTCCCCCACACTTATCTTTTGCTAGTCCTCGAGCAAAACAGAATAAAAACAAATAAACAAAACGACACTAAACACGTAAAACACAACCTACACCTTCCAAACAATCGTTTCAGGGATTTCCAATGCACATGACAAGTTAAAAATCATCATTCCCACAGATTTTAGTCATCTTCACACTTAATTACATTCTTAATCACAGTCACCACATACTATTTCACAATTAAGTATTTAAAACCATGTTTTGAATGTAGTAACATGCCTTAGAGAATTTGCTCAATTCCTTACAAGATATGCACTCAGTTTTCACTCAGATTTTCTGACTACACACCCTAAACTAGTTATATGTGAGAAGATTGATGTGAACATAAAAACGAACACTCACATATATGTATTTCAAAGGAAGCAATTTCTGGAGTTAATAAGCATGTTTAGAAATGATCTCATGAATGGAATGTTACTACTTAGAATGAGAACCAGTGATTCCATAAGCTCATATCAATTCCAAACTCCACAAATTGAAACACATAACACTCAAGATAGAAGCATAAGGGTTGAAACGGAGCTAAAGGTGTTTGGCTAACAAAGAAGGGATATGGAAAACAAAGGTTCTTAAAGAAATAGCGAGCAAAGCATTTGAATTAACGTAGAATTCACTTTTGAATGAAAACTCAACTTTTGAACAAGGGGGAACAAGCTCTTTTTCCTTTCTTTCTTTTCTTTTGTGTTTTTTTTTTCTTTTTCATATGTTTTTCACAAATTTTTTTTTTTTTTTTTTTTCTTTTGACTCTCAAAACATACATAAACACTTAAGAACAAAACATTCTCTCCCCCACACTCATTTTCTTTCATAATGTAACTCAAAAGGAATTCATTTAAGTCATGCTCACTATCATTTAAGAACAAGGGTGTGGATTGTCCTAAACTAGGCTAGGTAAGGATAATGTGGGTTAACAAAGAATAAAGGCTAAACGAGGCTCAACGGGGTTAACACTTACAACAAATACGAAATATGGGAAGTAAGGCTATTTGGTTATGGTGGCAACTACACAACTTCATCTTGATATATGTTATGCAAATCAATGTCATGCTTTGAATGAAACGCATATAAGTTCTAGTATTTAGTTTTATCATGATACAATTGCATTCTAAGTAGCAACCAAGCAAGGAATAATGAGATCATGCAACAACTTTTAGAAAACAAAGAATCATAGAAAATAACTCTCCAAAGAAGGTAATGGCTCGAGTCTCACAGGGTTGTAGCGTTTGTTTGAGTTCCTTCCTTCAAGCATGTTACTAAAACGAATTTTTCTTTTATGATTGCATGTGAAGTCATACATTATAACCATAACCAAGCATATACCAAGAGTAAATCAAACTTTTCTCTATGTTAATAACTCTTTTTAACAGTCATGCAATTACAAACCAAATCCTTATCATAACGTTGGAAGGTACCCTAAGACACAAAAACAACTCAAAACACTCTTTTTAGGCTTTTCAAAAAAATGTTTTTCAAATTTTTATGTGATTTTCGGAGTTATAAAACAAAACACGCTAAAACAGTTTAAAAACACCTTAAAAACATTTAAAACAGCAAGGAACAACACTTGAAGTTATGGGTGATAAAATTCAACGAATTTGCATCAACATACTTAGTTATCCCCCCACACTTAAATCAAACATTGTCCTCAATGTTTTAAGCATAGATTCACACAAAGCATAAGTAAATACACAAAAAACACTTAAACATACTAAACATGGCATAATGTAATTAACAAAGAGAAGAGTTTAGGGACGCAAATCTGGTTATGGAGTGTAAATTCCCTCTTCTCCTTGGTGATTGCATTGAGGCTTTGATCTTTGTGATTCCACAGGCTTACTCTTGAACTGGTTTCTGCCCATCGTTGATTTTCCTTTGTGCTACTTCTTGAACTGGGCAGCAGGATGGTTCTTTTGGTCTCCCCCGAAGGTCTGAGCTTATCCCTTTTATCTATTTCTTTGTTCAATCTGTGCAGGAGTGGTCCCTTCTCTGGAAGTGTATCAACCGTTGAAGATGACTACTCGAGAGCAACGCTAGGTAAGCAATCAGGAATAGATTCCAGGCAGTTGGCTCCAGATCGGAAGACTGACTCCAAGTGCCGGCTGATTGCTTCTTTCACTTTGCCATACGAGTAAGAACAAGGACAAAGAAAAGGACAGGGAAAGAGCATGATATGAGATACTTTTGCTTTAGACCTTGATGATATGAGATACCTTTGCTTTTGAAGAAACGGCGAATGAAGCAGCACATGTATTTGTTGTGGTTGTCTCCACATGCTTCGATCGACCGTTTCCTTCTGCCTTATTTGTACTCCAGGTTTCTGGTATCTTCTTTGGGGGAGAAAAAATTGAGTATTTCAAAAGGCGTTGCTGGGAGAGCGCCCTCAGAGGTGCGGAAGAGTTGGGCATTTCTTCAGGTTTGCCTTGCCATAAAAGACGAAGGTCGACATATATAGAGATAATATCAAGTGGTGGTACTATTCTTTTACCCTTGTCGACAAATGTATCTTCGATATCAGAACGACGCCTCTTCGATTTCTGAGCAGGCGCCCTTTCGATTTCTGAACGACACGTACTAGTGCGGATGCGGCTCCTTTTGACAAAGCTGCACGCGTTTTCTGAAAAGCAGAGAAAGCATCGCCGAACTTTGCGCTTGTCGGCAAAAGATGTGTAGTTGCGATGATGGCCTCCACGTGTTGTCTGAAAAGAAGAAATCTTTTGACAAAGTTGAACGCGCCTTCTAAAAAGCCGAGCGTCGCCTAAATTACGCCGGAAATTCTGGCTTCTTGAATCGGTGGACGCGTCGCCTTGGCTTTTTATAGAGCTATCGATCACCACAACAAACACACTCTGAAGAATTCCCATTCTTGAAAATCGACTCCGACCCTTTGAAATTTAACTCCATCACCTCTTTTTGAACACTTTTGAAAAATGGCAAACTCATCGAACCTTAGCTTGGAATTGAGCCTTAGCAGTGATACGGGCGCGCCGCGTCAAGGTAACGTATGGCGCCCTTCTTTCTTTTCTTCTAACGGTCCTCTCACAGGTGAAGACTCCGTGATGCAGGACGCCACAACAGCTACAATAGTAGCTAGGAACCTCCTCACTCCAAAAGATAGTAGGCTGCTGTCAGGACGGTCCGATGAGTTGGCCGTTCAAGAGTCCCTCGCACTTAGTGTTCAGTGTGCGAGCTCTGTGTCCAATATGGGCCAACGCCTGCTTGCCCGCTCCCGTCAGGTGGAATCATTGATGGCAGAGGTGGAAAGTCTCAAGCAAGAGATCAAGCAGCTGAAGTATGAGAACAGAAGTTTGCATGTGCTTGCAAACAACTATTCAACGGGCATGAAGAGGAAGCTTGATGAGCTGCAAGAATCCAATGGTCGAATGCAAAGTGACCGTCAAAGTGACCGTCAAAGGCTTTCGGCTTACTTCCAGAGGCACATTTTTCCTGGCTCGTCCAGCGTTTGGCCAAGTATTGGGGCCTGGAATGCTCTAGCTCCGATGCCTTCCGCTCCGATGCCTTCCGCTCCGATGTCTTCCGCTCCGATGCCTTCCGCTCCGATGCCTTCCGCTCCGAGAGTTTTGCCTAGTAGTGGGGCTTCAAGTAAACGCCCTTTGTGAAGGCTCCATCTTTCTTTGTTTAGCAGTGCCTATCAATAAACAAAACATTTTCTTAATGTTACAATCATAGACTCACACAATTAATAAACAAACAAACAATAACAACTAAACAACCTAACAAGGCAGAAACGAAATATCAACAAAGAGAAGAGTTTTTAGGAATCTGGAATTGGAGTGCTTTCTAAGTCTTCCTTTGTTGAATGCATGGGTTGCCTCCCAAGTAGCGCTTTCTTTTACGTCTTGCAGCCGGATGGTACCTCCGTTTAAGCTTGACTAGGTTCCACGGCATGGAGGGGTACCTCCTCCACGACATGCTCCTCAAACGTCTTGTAATAGGGCTTCAATCGATGCCCATTCACTTTGAATTCTTGCTGCGTCCTTGAACTTTTGATTTGTACTGCACCATAAGGTAAAACGTTAGTAACAACAAACGGGCCAATACCTTAGCCCCGTTACAACCCTCAACTTCTATCTTGATGTTATGTCAATATGTGGAGTTTGAATTTGGTATGAGCATATGGAATCACTGGTTCTCGTTCTAAGTAGTAGCATTCCATTCATGAGATCATATTCATGTCATTGTCGTAAATCCAGAAAATGCTTTCTTTGATATAACATATGTGAGTGTTAGTCTTCATATTTACATCAATCTTCTCACATATACCTAGTGTAGGGTGTGATGTTAGAAAATCTGTGTGAAAATAGAGTGCATTCTAGTGAGGAGTTGAGGGAATTCTCTAAGGCATGTTACTACGTTCAAAACATCATTTTAATTGATTATATGTGAACTAATAAGTAGTAACTATGATTAAGTGTTTGTTGAAGTGTAAAGAAAGCTAAAAACCGTGGGAATGATGTTCATTAATGTGTCATGTTCGTTGGAAATCCCTGAGGTACATGTTGGAAGTCTTAGAATGTGTTTTGTTTGTTTTGGTTTATTTCGTTTTGCTTGAGGACTAGCAAAAGCTAAGTGTGGGGGAATTTGATAGGAGCATATTTAGGCGACTTACTTAGCTTGTTTTCATGCATTTATGTTGTTAATTCATAGTTGTTTTAGTATTTTAAGCCATTTTCGTTTGTTTTTAGGTTCTAATGGCAAAGGGAGCAATAAAGTGCATTTTGAGGCTATTTGGAGCATTTTTGGGCATGGATTGGATAGCTTAACATAGGAGCAAAGAGGATGGACGAAATTGAAGTCAAGAAGGGCTAGGAAAGGCTACAAATCTGGTGGAAGAAGTCCTAATGCAATGAAGATAAGGAAGAAGCAAGAAACAAGGAACCTTATCCAACCTTATCCAAACCTTATCTTATCCTATCCTATCTCTAACATTATCCTATTCTCTCCTATCCAAATCAGGTTAGGACTTATTCCTAGCTAATAATAGGGAATTAATTACACATTTAAGCACATAACTCAGTTTCTAGAAGCCTTATCCACTCAATTGCCGCAAGAACTCCATTCCTTGTAGGTTTAGGAATTGCAATCCTTTTCCTACACAAATATCATGTATCCTTGGCCCTTTAGGTTTAGGAATCTGCCCTAAACCTTCCCTTCTAGAAACCTTATCTTAGCCCTATTCATGTGCCGCACCAAAACCTTCTAGAATCCCTAAATCCTAGCCGAAATTCCTATTCCAAATCCCACTTGATTTCTGCCTTGAGTTAACCTTTTTCCAAGGGGATTAGGCACTCCTTTTCCTTCACTAAGTGTGCCAAACTAGCCTATATAAGCATCCCTTGCTGCACCATTTAGTTAACCACCCCTTCACACAACATTCATACATTCCTTCAGAAAACACCCTTTGCCGCAGCCATCCTTCACCATTCTCCATATTTTCCCACCTTGCCGCACTCCCCATCCCTCCTAAACACTACCCTACCATCACACATCCATTCCTCCATATAAATACCACCCAAAACCTGTCCTTAGACCTTGTGCCGCAACAAAGAGGAGGAGAAGAGGGCTTGGACGTTCATGTAATTCAAGTTCGAGTTGTTAGAATTTTTAGGTGTTTCCTCTCCTTTGATCTCAATGGTTAAATTTACTTTTCTTTGTCTTGTACGTATGAGGAACTAAACCCCCCCTTGGCTAGGGGGGATTCGAAACCATGATCATGCTTGCTATATGATTTGATTACCTCTAATTATGTTTCATAAGTTGTGAATTCAATTCACTTATCTATTTGAATTAAACTGATTTGTGTGTGTTGGTTGAGAGTGCACGCTTAATTATCATGCATAAATCTAATGCTAGGATATAAGGAAGTTTCACCTAATCGTTACAAACTTATATTCACAAGTGGTAAAAGTTGATGATCTCAATTGTGTTAAGTAAATTCTTGGCATAAGTTTCATGCAATTCATAGTAACGAGTGCTTCGTCAATGCTTATGGTTTTCAAAGAACTTAATGATTCTTGCTTGTATCTCTATTATGCAATTCATGTAGGGAACTTGTGGGGAATGCTTTGGGTTGTCGTATGCAATCATCCAATTCAATAACGTTAGGAAAATCTGAGGGTTAATTAGTGCAATTCACGGTTAATCTGGGGCGTTGAGAATTCATGGTTTATTGAAAAGCAATTAGAAATCGTTTTGTGTGCAAGTATGGCATGTGTGGAGATGAACCCCTTAGCTAGCCATCATTCCATTCATTAAATCCAAATTCGTTTTACAAAGTTTAAGTTTTGTTTTCAAATTCGTCAAAATCAAAATCCCCCTTTACTTGGAGTGTCAAATTAGTTAGAAATCAATTTAGTTTGTGTTTTTAACGTATCTTCAGTCAAGTTATAACTATTTTCGTCCAAATTCTTCTCTAGTGCCCAAAACTGCCCAGAAAGTAGTTTTAAGGCAGTTTTAAGTGTTTTCTTGCTGTTTTGAGTCTTTTGATTTGTCTTAGTGTTTTAAACTTTAGTTTTGCATTCTTTGGGTCTAGTTTGGTGTTTTATACTGTGTTTTTACGTTTTTGAGTCAAATCCAAGTGATTAACAATCCCTCATAATCCCCGGTCCATAACGATCCCTACTTACATTCTTCATTACAATTGATAAAAAGAGGGTTTAATTTGTGTGCGTATAATTCTCACATCAGGTTTGTGTGTTCGAGGCAACTTGATGACCCCATTTGTGAGCATGGTATCGAGGATGGCTTGGAATTCCTCGTCACTACACGCTAGTGGAGCATACGTCTCCTTATCACTTTTCATTTCCTTCCTTTTTTGTGGGTTGTAGTCGGATCTATCATCCATGGCTAGGGCATGATGAGCTTCTTTCTTGCTAATTTTCCAGGGTGGAAGGCTTGACTGACAAGCTGGTATTCCTCACTGCTGCCTGGAACCTCGAGAATTGGCCGATACTGGTGTTCTCCAAGGACACCTTGTGGTCAGCTACAATGTTGTTGATGCAGATCTCTACAAGAGTTTCATCGTCCTTCTCTTCATAGCAGTCAAGGGCAAGGTCTCGGAAACGTTTGATAAAAGTCACCAAATCTTCGTCGTGCTACTGACGTATATTGTTGGGCTGAGTTGTTCTGACTTATTCCTCATGCTAAACGTACTTTTTATAGAACTTGCCTGCCAACTCTTCCCAGGTCTGGATGGAACCTGGTGCAAGGGTAGTGTATTAAGTATAGGCATGATCAGTTAGGCTTTTTGAGAACTCCCTAAGACAGAGGTTGCAGTCCCCGGCATGAGGACCGAAAGCGTTAATGAAACGGCTTAGGGCTACCCTTCCTCCCATTAAAGAGAACAAGGTTGGGAGTCTCGTATCTCTTAGGATATGGCATGTGGAGAACGCTAGTTGGATATGGTGTCTCAGGAACATATTTCCAATCCTCTGAACTTTTATGCATCTCTTTTTTTAGCATGGCTATGATGTTTTCCCGAGTGACAAATGATGGTATTTTCTTAGGACCTTTGCCAACAATAGCAGCTGACTCCTCTTGGGAAGCGTTTTCCCTGGATGTGTAGTCTTTGTCACTAGCTTTCTCATTTGGCTTTGAGATTGAGTTTTCAACTTTTTAACCGACGTAGTAATTTCTTTTTAGGCTTCACCCAAGGCATGAATGGCTGCAATGATGTCTAGCATGTCATATTTGTCTAGGTTTTCCTGGCTTTACTGATGTTGGCCTTCACGTTGAGACTTGTCGAGTTGGGTAGCAGCTTCGCCTGCGTCTGAGGCATTGTCACTTCTAGTAGTGTTTCTCTTGGATCTTGGAGCCATTGAATGAAGATTACAACCTATCCCAGTGAAGTCGCAAATTTATGGTTTTTATGTTGTGGCTTGGTCTTCCCCTTCTTTCTCCCTAGCCCTTATATTATTCCCATTTTGGTGTAAGATAGCTGCAATGTTAAGGCTTGTAGTTTGCTTATTCTTGAGACGTGGCTTTCCCAATGCGGCCTTTTGCAGGCACTACTTCTGGTAATGTGCCCTATAGCTTTCGCGCGTTGGTTGTCTGTGTAACCTAGGAAGGGAAAGTCACATTAAATTCCTTACTTGCTGGGCTTAACATGCATTTAATGCAAAAATCTAGTACAGTCCTAACTAAGGGAGTTGGCTTGCTAGGGAAATGGGTAAACTAGGCTAATTCTTTCTCAATGGTGTTAGCATGATATACAGAAGGTATGGGCTTAGATCTTTGGGCCCTCAAGCAGCCCAAAGGCTTCCATGACCATGATTCCACATAGGTCCGATAACCTTCCATAACCATCCATACCATAATCCACTTGACAAGCCCCAAATACGTGACTTGCGATTAGCATGGATAGTGACTAAGGAAGTATGGAGTGATTAATAGGCATGAGTATGGTGTGAATGTCTGGCTTAATCACCGTGGCATGACAAGATGGTAAATATATTCCTCGTCGATCCTTTGCCTTCGCATGTGTTTGGGCCTTGAGACTAGGCTTGGCAAACGGGTCATGTCTTTTGTGTTCATGTTGTTTTTGTGTAACAACTGTTATCTTAACGGGTCATGTTGTGTCATACCCGTTATCTTAACAGGTCCTTAAACTGACCCGTTATGACCAGTTAAGAAAAATATTATTTTTTTCTTAAATTTGCACATACCACACATTGCCACATAAATATTACTTCAAAACATTAAAACGCATTTGTCATTTAAGTACAACATTTACACTCGAAAATAAGAGCCTAATAAAAAACATCCATACACTACTAGTCTATTACAAAATATTAAATGTGCAAGGATAAGAAAAATATATTTTTTTTTCCTAAATTTGCATATACCACACATTTCCACATAAATATTACTTAAAAACATTAAAACACATTTGTCATTTAAGTACAACATCTACACTCGAAAATAAGAGCCTAATAAAAAAGCATCCATACACTACTAGTCTATTACAAAATATTAAATGTGCAAGGATATGAAAAATGAAGGAGTTTTAGTTTTCAAGGTTGTGAAGCCTTTCTCAAAAGTTTAAACATTGCAAATGGAACTCAAAGCTTGCATGTTATTCATTTTACATAATCCTCAATTTTCATCGATCATCATGAGGAAATTGTATTGGAACTTTGGCTCGATCTATTGCCTTCAAGAGTTATGTCGATGATGTTTTCAGTAAGGTTTTCCACGTCAGAACTCTCTTCCGCATAAACTAAGTATACAAAAACCAAACATTAAAAACCATATCCATGTGCATTCAAATTCACATATCCATTTCAATTTCAATTTCAATTTCACATATCCATTTCAATTTCACCTATCTATATCCATTTCAAATTCATATATCCAATTCAATTTCAAAATCCAATTCACATATCCACAAATTACAATCGAATTCAAATTTACTTTCAAATTCACAATTCAATTAAAAATACCTTGCACTTGTAGGTTGCAGCCTTGCTTAATTGCTTTGCTTGTTCCAAATCTCCAAATCTGGAAAACAAATGTAGACCCCACTTATTAACTTTAAGTAAATAGACCCTAACATAGATACAAATGAACTTGCGGTGTTCACAATAAAAAAAAAGGACCCTACAACAAAACAAAAATAGGTGGGGCATCACTACTATGTCATTGCCTATGTGACAACCCGTCCCTAAAATTTCATTTTTATTTATTTTAATCGAGGGAATTGACAAAAATGCCCTAGAGGCAAGGATTTTAACTTCTGTTGACCATCGTCTAGAGGAATGTATGACTTATTCTTTTGGTGTATTTGTGTAATTCTCGTTGGTATAAATGCATAGGCGAAAGCCGTTCGTGAGTTCGGATTATAATGGTATAGTTACGGAGATTTGAAGTTGTTTCCCTAAATTATAGATTTAAAGGAAAATAAACTCCCATTTGTGGGAAAGAGGCCCAATTAGATTTAAGTAGGTTTAAGGGGACCAATCAGATTAAAGGAACTAAAGACCAATCATAATTTGAGGAAAAAGGGCAGCAGCCAATCAAAAAAGGAAAGCTCAGCCTTCCCATCGCCTGTGCACTCATGCACCAACCCGATTCCATTCCGACAATTTATGCCATTCTTCCCGTCGAACCACCATCATCCACCATCTGTAATCTCTTCCAAAACCACTCCTCTACCATTTCCACCCAAGATTGAAGGGTTTTAGATCCCATTTCGTGTATGTTTCCACCGGAGCACCGAAGGTGCTCAACGGCAATTCCTCAATTCCAGCGAGTTCCACCACCAAAAACTACCCTTAATCAACTTCCCTTGGACCCAGGAATAAGACCCAACCAGTGGTAGGGACGTTTGAACATTGAGGAAGGAAAATAGAAGTTCACCTATTTTAGGGTTCTGGCGGGTTTGAGTGAAATTGGAACCTTTCCCAGCCAAATTAGACTTGGTTACAGGTATAAAATTTTCTCTACTCTTTGAGATCTTCATTTCTGTAAAATTTGAGAATTTTTGGAGATAGTTGAATTTTTCGGCGAATCGAGGCGATCGATCGCCGTGTGAGATGTGACTGAATAATTGTTCTAGGTGAGGATCGTTCTTGACATCTGGTGAGTGGGTCTTTTCCTTTTATCGTATGTATATCATTGATAGTTCCATAAAACGCTTTTAAATTGATTTATGCATTTTATGTCATGTCATATATATATATATATATATTTGTATATTCTAAAATACTATATATGGTTGAGTTTTAGATGTCATTATGGCATAACTATATGCATATTACCTACATATAATTCTTGTGAATGCCTTGATGTGCTAAGGTGAACACGAGACGTACAGGTAAGTTCAAGTGAGTTTATAGTATTATTTGAAATGATTGAGATAGGGCATGACTATATTAGTGTTTTGTGCAACTCTGACACTGTTGTACAGGTTGCAATGATAGGAAACTCCAACACTATCGTACAAGTTGACTATGAGTCGTACAGGTTGCATTAAGCAACTCCGACTCAGGTGTAATCATGGATTGATTTATGAGTCGTACAAGTTGCATTAGGCAATGATAGGAGCATATTTATGCGACTTAAATGGCTTGTTCTCGTACATTTACGTTATGTTTCTTTAATTATTTTAGTTCTTTATGCTTCTTTTGTGTGTTTTCAGGTTCTAAGGGCAAAGTATGCAAAAGGATGCCTTTTGGAGCCTTTTGGAGCAAATTAGAGATTGGAATGGATATCATATGCTTGGAGCCAAAAGGATGGACAAAATTGAAGACTTGAAGTAGGAAAGTTAAATCCTAAAAAGACCTCATGTTTGAGCATCATTGAAAACTCCTACGCATTTTAGAACACAAAAACAACATTCCTAGCAACCTTAGGACATTGTCGTGTGTTTCCTTGTGTCTCCCTTCCTTGCATGGCTTTGTTCCCTATTTTAAATACTTAAACACTACCACTTATCATTCACCACTTATCATACCATACATTCATTTATCACTTATCATAATCATTCACTTATCACTTAACATATCATACACTTATCACTTATCACTCATAATCACCTACAACATCCACCTACTCACCTACAACATCCACCTACTTCACCTACAAATGACATAGCCATATGTTCCCTCCACTACTCCTATAAATACCCTTGCATTCATTCATTCATGGATATCTCATTTTCATACACAACACACCACAAACACTTCCATCTTCTCCCTAGCCGTGAGTCTCTCCATTTTCTGCACCATTCCCTTCCCTTTCTCCTCCATTTCTTCCATTTCCATAATCCCCCAATCCACTCATCCCCCAAAAACTCACCTTAGACCTTGTGCTACAACAACAAAGAAGAGAAGAGTGCCTAAACGTTCATACAATTCAAGTTTGAGTTGTTGGAATGTTTAGGTGTTTCTTTGATTTCAATGTTTAAATTCAATTTTCTTTGTTTTGTAATGGAAGAGAAGAGTGCCTAAACGTTCATACAATTCAGTTTGAGTTGTTGGAATGTTTAGGTGTTTCTTTGATTTCAAAGTTATGAGGAACTAAACCCCCTTTAGCTAGGGGGTGATTCGAAACTATGTTTATATTTGCAATTTGAATTGATTACTTTTGGTTGGAATTTCATAAGTTGTGGATTTAATTCGTTTAACTGTTTGATTGATAACTTATTTATGTATGTTCATTGAGATTGCAAGCTTAATTTTCATGCATGAATATGACGCTAGAATATAAGTGAGTTTCACCTAAACGTTACGAACTTATATTCACAAGTAGTGGAGGTTGCTTATAAACAATCGCGTTAAACGAATTCTTGGCATAAGTTTCATGCGTATTCCATAGTAACGAATGCCTCGTCAACACTTATAATTTTCATTGAACTTAATGATCTTTGTTGAATGTCTCTATCATGCGTATTCCATAGTTAGGGACTTTGATTAAGAATAATTTGGTTGTAATGCGTATTCCATTCAATCCAACGAATTTAGGGAAATCTGAAAGTTAATCTAAGCGGATCTAATTAACTTGGAGCATTGAGTTTCACAACTTATCGAAAGACCAACTGAGAATCAATTTTGTATGCAAGTGTAACATGTGTGGAGAAGAACCCCTTGGCTATTCCATCATCCATATTTTCATCACATTCATATTTACATTTTGCCTTTAATTATATTCTGTCTTTTTAATTTAATATCGTCCAAACACATTTCCCCCATATTTCGTTGAGTCTTAATCATTTGTATTTGTTTTATTTTTGTATCTTTAAGCTTTTGGAGTCATAAACACTTGCAAATTCGTCTAAATCAAGTTCTAGCTTCTATTTGAGTCAATTTGATTGTTTTAGACAATTTGAGTTTTTCAAAGCCATTCTGAGTCATAGTAGTCTTGTTAAGAGTATTTTAATTTAGTTTTTATGTTTTTAAGTCAATTTAGAAGGTTTTAGCAAGCCCTCATAATCCCCGGTCTAGAACGATCCCTCACTTATCCATTCTACTACAATTGTCAAACGAGGGTTTAATTTGAGTGTCAAGTAAATCTCACATCAAATTTTGGCGCCGTTGCCGGGGATTAGCAACTTTGCTAATCCTTTGTCTTTATTTTTATATTTTGTTTTTCGTGCATTCTTATTTCAGATTCTTAGTTTGTTTGTTTCCTTGTTTTTTTTAGGTACTGTGTATAACTCGTAGCTCTCGGCCTATTATAGAGAACATCTCCGACTTTGACGGTGATTTTGAACGCACTTTGAGGAGAACGAGACGTCAACAAGAGCCACCACAACCTCCACCACAACCTGGGCTTGAAGAAGACGAAGTAGGTGTAGAAGAAAAGCCCACGGATCAGATTTTTGAAGAAGAACAAGCCATGGCAGCAGATAATAGAACCATCAAGGAGCTTTCGGCCTCAGGTTTGGCCAATGCAGCCCCTCTTTGCATTCAATACCCCGCGGCTGCCCAAGACAAGACCGATGAATTTGAACTCAAATCCAGTTTGTTACACCATATTCCGAAGTTCCATGGCTTGTCTATGGAAGACCCCAACAAACACTTGAAGGAGTTCGAGGTGGTTTGTTCGAGCATGACCCCCATCACTGTGGATGGGAGTATATTGAAGATGAAGGCCTTTCCATTTTCACTTATGGACAAGGCCAAAGATTGGCTCTACGAACTAGCCCCGGGAACTGTGACTTCGTGGGAGAGTATGAAGCGTGCTTTCTTGGAGAAATTCTTCCCTACTTCGAGAGTGATTCTCCTACGGAAGAAAATTAGTGGTATTCAACAGAATCATGGTGAGACATTCCCGACTTATTATGAGCGCTTCAAGGGCCTTGTAGCTTCATGTCCTCAACATCAAATGAAGGAGGAACTTCTCATTCAATATTTCTATGAGGGCCTCCTTCCTATCGAACGTCAAATGCTTGATGCATCAGCGAGAGGAGCATTGGTGGACAAAACACCAAGGGATGCCAAGATTCTCATAGCCAACCGAGCGCTCAACGCTCAACAATATGAAGGAGTGGGCCAAAGGGATGCCCCACGGCAACAAAGTGTAAATGAGGTGAGTGCTATTTCTGAAATTCAATCACAACTTGCTAATCTTACTTCTCTTGTTTCTCAGGTTGTGATTGGTCCAAAAGCACAAGAACACCAAGTTTGTGGCGTGTGCTCAATTCAAGGGCATCCATCCGACAAGTGCCCTCAACTAATCGAGAATGGTGGGTGGGAATCTGCCAATGCAATTGGTTTCCAAGGACAAAATCAAAACAACCCATACTCGAACACTTACAATACCGGATGGAGGGACCATCCAAACTTCAAATAGAGGGAGCCACAACAAGCTGCCCAACAAGGAGGATTTAGGCCAAACCCCCCTGGTTTTTATTCCAAGCCGTATGCACCCCAACAACCCCAACAACCTTCGGCATCATCTCATTCAGGTACGTCCTTGGAAAGTGATCAAGCTATGCAATTACTAACCTCTATTTCGCAGGGGTTGCAAAATCAAAACAACCGGATAGCAAATAACGAGAAGGAGATGACGGATATGAAGAAACAAATAGGGCAGATTTCTGAGTTCCTTGGACAGATTAGAGAGCAAGGAAAGCTTCCTAGCTCAACCACAGTCAATCCAAAGGGAGGATTCGAATCCGCCAAGGCCATCACCCTAAGGGGTGGAAAAGAAGTTGGAACCGAGCCAAACAATCCCAAATCTGCCCAGAAAGTAGATGAAGAGACGACACAACCTGAGGCAGATCACCCTAACTCGGCCAAATCAGGTAATTTAAGTTCAAATTCATGTACTTCACGTCCTAATCTGCCCAATATACCTTTTCCTCGCAGGTTCATGCAAGAAAAAAAGGAAGAAAGCGAGAAGGACATTTTTGAAACGTTCCGGAAGGTGCAAGTGAACATACCGCTTCTCGATGCAATCAAACAAGTTCCAAAGTATGCTAAATTCCTCAAGGACCTATGCAATACAAAGAGAAGAAGGGCAAACAAAGAGGTAGTGGAGGTAAGCGAGAATGTGTCCGCTGTTTTGCAACGTAAACTGCCTACCAAGTGCAAAGACCCCGGTAGTTTCACGATTCCTTGTGTGATTGGACATAATCGTTTTGAACATGCCATGCTTGATTTAGGTGCATCCATAAATGTCATGCCTTATTCTATTTATGCATCTATGAATTTGGGTGAATTAAAACAAGATGGTGTAATTATACAATTGGCCGATCGTTCTAACGCGTATCCAAAAAGAGTTTTGGAAGATGTGCTTGTGCAGGTGAACCATTTAATTTTTCCTGCTGATTTCTACGTCCTAGACATGGAGGATTCAGCCCATTCTACATCTTTGCCGATTCTCCTTGGTAGGCCATTCATGAAGACGGCCCGAACGAAGATTGATGTATACAAAGGCACCTTGACAATGGAATTCGATGGGGAAGTGATTGATTTTAATATTTCTGAAACTATGAGATATCCCGTTGATGACCATTCTTGTTTTTCCATTGATGTTATCGATTCTTTGGCACAGGTATACCTTGAAGAATTGAACGAGGACGCCCTGGAAACAACCATCACTAAGGCCATAGAGCGCAAAAATGAAGGATTTGGGCCAATGCAAGGCCACGGCAAGGAGGAGGAATTCTTTGCAATGGGTTCTAGTGAAGAAATAATTGAGGTTGTGGCAGCCCTTGAGTCATTGCCACAACAATATGGTAAGGTTCCACTCTCACTTTCAAATTCAGTTTCCACTAAGATGCTACCTTCTGTTGTTCAGGCACCATCGCTTGAACTTAAGCCGTTGCCGGACCATTTGAAGTATGTGTTTTTGGGAAAAGGCGAAACATTGCCCGTCATCATTTCATCAAGTCTCACGACAATGGAGGAGGAGAAGCTTGTGAGGGTGCTGCGAGAGCACAAAACGGCCATAGGGTGGACTTTGGCCGACATTAAAGGAATAAGCCCTACCACATGCATGCACCGTATACTTCTTGAGGAGGGGGCTAAACCAACTCGAGAGGCTCAACGCCGTCTTAACCCTCCGATGATGGAAGTGGTGAAGAAGGAAATAATCAAGCTTTTGGATTGCGGAGTGATCTACCCTATCTCCGATAGCCGTTGGGTCTCTCCAGTTCAAGTCGTTCCCAAGAAGTCCGGAGTAACTGTTATCAAGAATGATGAGAATGAGCTCGTGCCTACACGCATTCAGACTGGATGGCGAGTATGTATCGATTACCGGAAGCTAAATGCCATGACTAGGAAAGATCACTTTCCTTTGCCATTCATCGACCAGATGCTCGAAAGGTTAGCCGGTCATGCTTTTTACTGTTTTCTTGATGGATACTCTGGATATAACCAAATTGTGATAGCCCCGGATGATCAAGAGAATACCACATTCACATGTCCCTTTGGAACATTTGCTTATCGTCGCATGCCATTTGGCTTATGCAACGCACCGGCCACTTTCCAAAGGTGTATGGTAAGTATATTTTCCGATTTTGTTGAAAAGATCATTGAGGTTTTCATGGATGATTTCAGTGTATTTGGGAGTTCATTTGATAATTGCTTGGATAATCTGACCTTAATTTTGAAACGATGTGTTGAAACTAACCTTGTCTTGAATTGGGAGAAATGTCACTTTATGGTTAAACAAGGTATAGTTTTAGGACATATTGTTTCAGAAAAAGGAATTGAAGTAGATAAATCGAAAATAGACCTTGTACGTCACTTACCCTCTCCTACTTCGGTTAGAGAGGTACGTTCGTTTCTTGGCCATGCAGGGTTCTATAGGCGTTTTATCAAGGACTTCTCCAAGATGTCCAACCCTCTTTGCCGATTGCTTCAAAAAGATGTGCCATTCAAGTTTGATGAAGAGTGTAATTCGGCATTTAACCAACTCAAGGAGAAGCTAGTCTCGGCCCCCATTATTGTACCTCCAGATTGGAGCCTTCCGTTCGAGCTCATGTGCGATGCATCCGACTATGCATTAGGAGCTGTTCTAGGACAAAGAAGAGACAAGCGGCCGCATGTCATATACTATGCCTCTCAGACTCTCAATGATGCCCAATTGAACTACTCCACGACGGAAAAAGAACTTCTAGCTGTGGTTTTTGCTTTAGATAAATTCCGTTCATATTTAATTGGTACTAAAGTAATCGTTTATTCTGATCATGCAGCTTTGAGGTACTTGCTCATGAAAAAGGAAGCAAAGCCGAGGCTTATCCGTTGGATTCTTCTTCTTCAAGAATTTGATATTGAAATCCGGGATAAGAAAGGAAGCGAGAATGTAGTGGCTGACCATTTAAGCCGAATCATCCACGAGGAGCATGAACATGCCGTACCTATCCCTGAAACTTTTCCCGATGAGCAGCTGCTATCCATTGAGGTAAGTGAACCATGGTATGCAGATTTAGTGAATTACTTGGTGGCTAAACAAATTCCTAATGAACTAAACAAGCACCAACGTGATAAGCTTAAAAATGATGCACGTTTCTATGTTTGGGATGACCCTTATTTGTGGAAATATTGCTCAGATCAAATTGTACGTAGATGTGTGCATGATTCTGAATTTCACTCAATTCTAAGCTTTTGTCACACATATGCATGTGGTGGTCATTTTGGCACACAACGCACTGCCCTCAAGGTTCTAGAGTGTGGTTTTTATTGGCCGACTATATTTAGGGATGCTAGAACCTTTTGTATGTCTTGTGATCGTTGCCAACGAATGGGTAACATAGGTACCAAGGTCCAAATGCCGCAAACCCCTGTCTTTAATGTTGAAATTTTTGATGTTTGGGGCATTGATTTCATGGGCCCTTTCCCTCCATCTTATGGTTTCACTTATATCTTGCTAGCCGTTGATTATGTTTCTAAATGGGTGGAAGCAAAAGCCACCCGTACTAACGATTCTAAGGTGGTTGCAGATTTCGTGAAAACTAACATTTTTGCTAGGTTTGGAATGCCGAGAGTAATCATAAGTGATGGAGGGTCTCACTTTTGCAATCGGACCATTGAGGCGTTGCTAAGAAAGTACCATGTCAACCATAAGGTCTCCACACCTTACCATCCTCAAACAAATGGCCAAGCCGAGGTGTCTAACCGAGAAATCAAACAAATTTTGGAGAAGACCGTTGGACCAACAAGGAGGGATTGGAGCTTACGTTTAGATGATGCACTGTGGGCATATCGTACGGTATACAAAACACCCATTGGGATGTCACCTTTTCGGCTCGTCTATGGTAAGCCATGTCATTTGCCCGTAGAGTTAGAGCACAAGACACATTGGGCCGTGAAGATTTTCAACATGGACATAGATGCAGCGGGAGTTCATAGGAAGCTCTAATTGAATGAACTTGAGGAGATTCGGAATGAAGCCTATGAGAATGCCCGGATGTACAAAGCCAAGACCAAAGCATTCCATGATAAAATGATTCGAACCAAGACCTTCACAGTTGGGCAGAAAGTGTTACTTTTCAACTCTCGCCTACGTTTGTTTCCTGGTAAGTTGCGTTCTAAATGGATTGGCCCGTTTGTTGTTACTAATGTTTTCCCTCATGGTGCAGTGCAAATCAAAAGTTCAAGGACGCAGCAAGAATTCAAAGTGAATGGGCATCGATTGAAGCCCTATTACGAGATGTTTGAGGAGCATGTCGTGGAGGAGGTACCCCTCTATGCCGTGGAACCTAGTCAAACTTAAACGGAGGTACCGTTCGGCTGCAAGACGTAAAAGCAAGCGCTACTTGGGAGGCAACCCATGCATTCAACAAAGGAAGACTTAGAAAGCACTCCAAATCCAGATTCCTAAAAAACTCTTCTCTTTGTTGCTATTTCATTTCTGCCTTGTTAGGTTATTTAGTTGTTATTGTTTGTTTGTTTATTAATTGTGTGAGTCTATGATTGTAACATTGAGAAAATGTTTGATTTATTGATAGGCACTGCTAAACAAAGAAAGATGGTGTTTCACAAAGGTTGTTTGCTTGAGGCCCCACTACGTGGCTTTACTCTTGAAGCGGAAGGCGTAGGAACGGAAGGCGTAGGAACAGAAGGCATCAGAGCAGAAGGCGTAGGAGCAGAAGGCATCGGAGCGGAAGGCATCGGAGCGGGAGGCATCGAAGATAGAGCATTCTAGGCCTCAATACTTGGCCAAGCGCTGGATGAGCCAGGAAAAAGGTGCCTCTGGAGGAAAGACGAAAACCTTTGACGGTCACTGTGAATCCGACCTTCAGACTCTTGCAGCTCATCAAGCTTCCTCTTCATGCCCGTCGAATAGTTGTTTGCAAGCACGTGCAAACTTCTATTCTCATACTTCAGCTGCTGGATCTCCTGCTTGAGACTTTCCACCTCTGCCATCAATGATTCCTCCTGACGGGAGCGGGCAAGCAGGCGCTGGCCCATGTTGGACACAGAACTCGCACACTGAACACTAAGTGCGAGGGACTCTTGAACGGCCAGCTCATCGGACCGTCCTGACAGCAGCCTACTATCTTTCGGAGTGAGGAGGTTCCTAGCTACTATTGTAGCTGTTGTGGCGTCCTGCATCACGGAGTCTTCACCTGTGAGAGGACCGTTAGAAGAAAAGAAAGAAGGGCGCCATACGTTACCTTGACGCGGCGCGCCCGTATCACTGCTAAGGCTCAATTCCAAGCTAAGGTTCGATGAGTTTGCCATTTTTCAAAAGTGTTCAAAGAGAAGGGATGGAGTTAAATTTCAAAGGGCCGGAGTCGATTTTCAAGAATGGGAAATCTTCAGAGTGTGTTTGTTGTGGTGATCGATAGCTCAATAAAAAAAGCCAAGGCGACGCGTCCACCAATTCAAAAAGCCGGAATTTCCGGCGTAATTTAGGCGACGCTTTCTCGGCTTTTCAGAAGGCGCGTTCAACTTTGTCAAAAGATTTCTTCTTTTCTGACAACACGTGGAGGCCATCATCACAACTACACATCTTTAGCCGACAAGCGCAAAGTTCGGCGACGCTTTCTCTGCTTTTCAGAAGACGCGTGCAGCTTTGTCAAAAGGAGCCGCATCTGCACTACCACGTGTCGCTCAGAAATCGAAGGGGCGCCTGCTCAGAAATCGAAGAGGCGTATTCAGAAATCGAAGAGGCGCCACTATTTCAAAAAGCCAGAGTTGCGGGATCAAAACGTTTGTCGACAAGGGTAAAAAGTACCACCACTTGATATTATCTCTATATATGTCGACCTTTGTCTTTTATGGCAGGGCAAACCTGAAGAAAATGCCCAACTCTCCCTCACCTCTGAGGTCGCACTCCCAGCAAAGCCTTTCGAAATACTCAATTCTTTCTTCTTCCCCAAAGATGATACCAGATGCCTGGAGTACAGATGACCCAGGAGGAAACAGCACAACAAATACATGTGCTAATTCATTCACCGCTTCTTCAAAAGCAAAGGTATCTCATATCATCAAGGTCAAAAGCAAAAGTATCTCATATCATGCTCTTTCCCTGTCTTTTTCTTTGTCCTTGTTCTTACTCGCATGGCAAAGTAAAAGAAGCAATCAGCCGGCACTTGGAGTCAATCTTCCGATCTGGAGCCAACTGCCTGGAATCTATTCCTGATTGCTTACCTAGCGTTGCTCTCGAGTAGTCATCTTCAACGGTTGATACACTTCCAGAGAAGGGACCACTTCTGCAAAGGGGAGCGAGTAAGGCAAGTGAAAATGATACATTGAAGCATGTGGAGACAAACTTAGGCTGAGTTATCCTCCAACCCTTTTCAATACGAATTGGAAAGATTGAACAAAGAAACAGACCAAAGGAGTAAGCTCAGACCTTCGGAGGAGACCAAAAGAACCATCCTGCTGCCCAGTTCAAGAAGTAGCACAAAGGAAAATCAACGATGGGCAGAAACCAGTTCAAGAGTAAGCCTGTGGAATCACAAAGATCAAAGCCTCAATGCAATTACCAAGGAGAAGATGGAATTTACACTCTATAACCATATTTGCGTCTCTAAACTCTTCTCTTTGTTAATTACATTATGCCATGTTTAATATGTTTAGTTGCTTTTTGTGTGTTTACTTATGTTTTGTGTGAATCTATGCTTAAAACATTGAGGACAATGTTTGATTTAAGTGTGGGGGGGTAACTAAACTAAAGTGTTTTGATGCAAATTCGTAGGGTTTTATCCACCATAACTTCTAATGTTGTTCCTTGCTGTTTTAAGGTGTTTTTAAGTTGTTTTAGAGTGTTTTAGTGTGTTTTGTTTTATAATTCGAAAATCCCATAAAAATTTGAAAAATTGTTTTGAAAAACCCAAAAAGAGTTGTTTTAAAAGTCGTTTTTGTGTGTTTGTGTCTTAGGGTACCTTCCAACACAATGATAAGGATTTGGTTTATAATTGCATGACGGTTAGAAAGAGTTATAAACATAGAGAAAAGTTTGATTTACTCTTGGTATATGCTTGGTTATGGTTATAATGTATGACTTCACATGCAATCATAAAAGAAAAATTCGCTTTTGTAACATGCTTGAAGGAAGAAACTCAAACAAACGCTACATCCCTGTGAGACTCGAGCCATTACTTTCTTTGGAGAGTTATTTTCTGTGATTCTTTATTTTCTAAAGTTGTTGCATGATCTCATTATTCCTTGCTTGGTTGCTAATTAGAATGCAATTGTATCATGATAGAACTAAATGCTAGAACTCATGCCCATTTCATTCAAAGCATGTTATTGATTTGCATAACACATATTCAAGAAGAAGTTGTGTAGTGACCACCACCATAGCCAAATAGCCTTACTTCCTATACTTCGTATATGTTGTAAGTTTTAACCCCGTTGAGCCTTGTTTAGCCTTTATTCTTTGTTTACCCACATTTTCCTCACCTAGCCTAGTTTAGGACAATCCCCACCCTTGTTCTTAAAAGATAGTGAGCATGACTTAATTGAATTCCTTTTGAGTTACATTATGAAAGAAAATAAGTGTGGGGGAGAGAATGTTTAAGTGTTTATGTTTTGAGATTCAAAAGAAAAAAAAAAAAAAAAAAAAAAAAAAAAAAAAAAAAAAAAAGAGAAAAGAAAGAAAGAAAGAAAGAAAAAAGAGCTTAAAAAAAAAAAAAAATGAAAGAATAAGTGATTGAAGAAAGGTTCCAAAACACCAATTCTGGGCGTAAATTGTCTAAATTCTCCCTTTTTGTTCAAAAGTTGAGTTTTCATTCAAAAGTGAATTCTAAGTTGATTCAAATGCTTTGCTCACTATTTCTTTAAAAACCTTTGTTTTCCATATCCCTTCTTTGTTATCCACATACCCCAAGCCCCGTTACAACCCTTGACTTCTATCTTGAGTGTTGTGTATTTCAATTTGTGGAGTTTGAACTTGGTATGAGCATATGGTATCACTGGTCCTCGCGTCTAAGTAGTAGCATTCCATTCATGAGATCATATCTAAACATGCTTATTAACTCCAGAAATTGCTTCCTTTGAAATACATATATGTGAGTGTTCGTTTTTATGATTACATCAATCTTCTCACATATACCTAGTGTAGGGTGTGTAGTCAGAAAATCTGTGTGAAAAACGAGAGTACATCTAGTAAGAAATTGAGGGAATTCTCTAAGGCATGTTACTACATTCAAAACATGGTTTTAAATGCTTAATTGTGAACTAGTATGTGGTGACTATGAGTAAGAATGTACTTAAGTGTAAAGATGGCTCAAATCTGTGAGAATAATGATTTTTAATTTGTCATGTGCATTGGAAGTCCCTGATACGATTGTTGGAAGGTGTAGGTTGTGTTTTGTTTTTCTGTTTTGCTCGAGGACTAGCAAAAGCTAAGTGTGGGGGTATTTGATAGGAGCATATTTATGCGACTTAAATGGCTTGTTCTCGTACATTTACGTTATGTTTCTTTAATTATTTTAGTTCTTTATGCTTCTTTTGTGTGTTTTCAGGTTCTAAGGGCAAAGTATGCAAAAGGATGCCTTTTGGAGCCTTTTGGAGCAAATTAGAGATTGGAATGGATATCATATGCTTGGAGCCAAAAGGATGGACAAAATTGAAGACTTGAAGTAGGAAAGTTAAATCCTAAAAAGACCTCATGTTTGAGCATCATTGAAAACTCCTACGCATTTTAGAACACAAAAACAACATTCCTAGCAACCTTAGGACATTGTCGTGTGTTTCCTTGTGTCTCCCTTCCTTGCCATGCAAGGAAGGGCTTTGTTCCCTATTTTAAATACTTAAACACTACCACTTATCATTCACCACTTATCATATCATACATTCATTTATCACTTATCATAATCATTCACTTATCACTTAACATATCATACACTTATCACTTATCACTCATAATCACCTACAACATCCACCTACTTCACCTACAACATCCACCTACTTCACCTACAACATCCACCTACTCACCTACAACATCCACCTACTTCACCTACAAATGACATAGCCATATGTTCCCTCCACTACTCCTATAAATACCCTTGCATTCATTCATTCATGGATATCTCATTTTCATACACAACACACCACAAACACTTCCATCTTCTCCCTAGCCGTGAGTCTCTCCATTTTCTGCACCATTCCCTTCCCTTTCTCCTCCATTTCTTCCATTTCCATAATCCCCCAATCCACTCATCCCCCAAAAACTCACCTTAGACCTTGTGCTACAACAACAAAGAAGAGAAGAGTGCCTAAACGTTCATACAATTCAAGTTTGAGTTGTTGGAATGTTTAGGTGTTTCTTTGATTTCAATGTTTAAATTCAATTTTCTTTGTTTTGTAATGGAAGAGAAGAGTGCCTAAACGTTCATACAATTCAGTTTGAGTTGTTGGAATGTTTAGGTGTTTCTTTGATTTCAAAGTTATGAGGAACTAAACCCCCTTTAGCTAGGGGGTGATTCGAAACTATGTTTATATTTGCAATTTGAATTGATTACTTTTGGTTGGAATTTCATAAGTTGTGGATTCAATTCGTTTAACTGTTTGATTGATAACTTATTTATGTATGTTCATTGAGATTGCAAGCTTAATTTTCATGCATGAATATGACGCTAGAATATAAGTGAGTTTCACCTAAACGTTACGAACTTATATGCACAAGTAGTGGAGGTTGCTTATAAACAATCGCGTTAAACGAATTCTTGGCATAAGTTTCATGCGTATTCCATAGTAACGAATGCCTCGTCAACACTTATAATTTTCATTGAACTTAATGATCTTTGTTGAATGTCTCTATCATGCGTATTCCATAGTTAGGGACTTTGATTAAGAATAATTTGGTTGTAATGCGTATTCCATTCAATCCAACGAATTTAGGGAAATCTGAAAGTTAATCTAAGCGGATCTAATTAACTTGGAGCATTGAGTTTCACAACTTATCGAAAGACCAACTGAGAATCAATTTTGTATGCAAGTGTAACATGTGTGGAGAAGAACCCCTTGGCTATTCCATCATCCATATTTTCATCACATTCATATTTACATTTTGCCTTTAATTATATTCTGTCTTTTTAATTTAATATCGTCCAAACACATTTCCCCCATATTTCGTTGAGTCTTAATCATTTGTATTTGTTTTATTTTTGTATCTTTAAGCTTTTGGAGTCATAAACACTTGCAAATTCGTCTAAATCAAGTTCTAGCTTCTATTTGAGTCAATTTGATTGTTTTAGACAATTTGAGTTTTTCAAAGCCATTCTGAGTCATAGTAGTCTTGTTAAGAGTATTTTAATTTAGTTTTTATGTTTTTAAGTCAATTTAGAAGGTTTTAGCAAGCCCTCCTAATCCCCGGTCTAGAACGATCCCTCACTTATCCATTCTACTACAATTGTCAAACGAGGGTTTAATTTGAGTGTCAAGTAAATCTCGCATCAGGCAACTCCGACTCAGGTGTTATCTTGGATTGATTTATGAGTCGTACAGGTTGCGTTAGGTAACTCCAACTTGTGGGTTACTATAGATTGATGAGCACTTGATTTATATTGTTGTTGCCGATATGTAGTGATTTGGACTATTCTTGCATTTACTATTGATTTACATTTGATATCATATTTATATGTAGTATGATTTCCTGAAACCTATACAAGTATTATAGCGAGGGGTTATATCGTTTAAAGGTCTTTATTAAAGCTTTATATTCAGATCCACTCATTCTTGTTTTATCCCTCCAGGTTCTAGTGGCAGATTTTTTGTATCGACGAGGATTCGTGGCAAGTCTTGGTATTGAAGATTACCTTCGACGGTATGATTTTCAATCCACTCTACTGTACTTTACTTATGCTCTGACGTCACATCTGAAATGGGGTCATTCCTGCTCAAAGCGCATTCTCGTGTTTAGGGTTTAAATTTATTCACATATTCCACATCACCACACTTTATGGCTTCGTCACCTTCCAGGTGTCGGCCAACACATCTTAATTCAGAGTCCTAGCGGACAATCCAAGTCAGGATGTGTCAGCCTGCCTCATAGGCCACCTAAATTCTAACCTCCCCAGTCCCCTGATAACATATCCCCAATATATATATATATATATACACACACACACACGACATTAAGTAATGAATCTCACCTTACAGCTTACAATACGACTAATGGCTAGTTTGGTATTGATGTGCTTTGAAAAAAAAAGCAGCTGTGAGAATAAGTAGCTGTGAAATAAAGCAGCAGAGTGTTTGGTAAACTTTTTTGTAAAAGTGCTTTTGAAAAAAAAAAACAATATTATAGTGTTTAGTAAACTTTTATGTAAAACAGATGTGAAAAAAGCTGGTTTTTCAAAGTTAGGTTTTGCAGCTTCTTGTTTTTGGCTTTTTTCACCCAAAACTGTGAAAAAAAGGTGAAGCTGAATGTTTACCAAACACAAAAACAGCTCCCAGCTTTTTTTTATACCAGTTTTTTTCAGAATCACCTCAGTACCAAACTAGGCCTAAATGGCATGACATAATAAAGTTAATTTACATAACTAAATCTATTCTCCCAATTTCCAATGCTTGAATCTTTTTCTGCCTCGTCCTTGCATGATTTTCAGGCTTGCGAAGCCAACGCGAAGCACGCTTGCTCGATCACTGGGTTTTTTGAATGTTCGCAAACATGCCTCAACCCAGAAACTCCAAAATCTCCAAAATCAGAAAACCCCATAAACCCCAAACCTAGAAAATCCCTAGCCATTAGTTTTAATTTTAACGAAAACCCCAAATCACTAGTTTTTGAAAAAAAAAACACAGAATACCCAAAATTACAAAATTCATACCTTTAGCGTGTGCTCGCCTGTGTGTGGTTTTCTTATGGTTACTGGTGTCGAGTTGAAGGAAGTGAATGGAGGAGGATGCGAGAAAGATGTGGATTAAGGAGACGGCGCAAGAGTAAGTATAGACTGGAGAGATCAGAGTGAATGAGAGAGAAGAGAAGGATAGCCTCCAACCTAATGCACAATGGACGGCTGAGATTAAATCTCAACCGATCCAATGGTCACCAATTTTTTTTAATTAATTTAGTTTAATATATATATATATATATATATAATTATTATAGTATTTTTTATGGGTTATAAAAATTATAAAATTAATATTTTGCTTATCGTGTATCATGCTACCTATGTGTATACCCAAACCAATCCATTATCTTAACAGATGCTTATTGGGTTACCTGATAACGACCCGATTCATGATCATGTCGACCCGAACACCTGTTAATTTTATGTCGTGTTGTGTTGTGTTATTTGGTCGTGTCAGGAATTGCCAAGCCTACTTGAGGCTTGGTTGGATTGGTGTGTGACATTTTTGGGCCCTAGCAAACCCTTTCCAAATTTGTTTTTTTTTCATTTTTATTTATTTTTATTTTTTATTTATCAAAAAGGTAATTTTGTTGTGAAATGTTCATAATAGGTCAAACTTTCTTCTTTATTTACTCATATTTCATTTTCCATTCATCATGGTGGGCTTTACAATCATTGTTTACATTTTTGCATCATACTTTGAATTATTGTATGTAACTCTGCATGGTGTTACTGTGAAATATTCTCCATTTGTTGTATTATTGTTTTATTCTTTCAACTTTTGCTCATTTTATGGCTCTATCCTCTCTTCCGAGAGATGAATTAGATGATAGGTTAAGTCTGCGTCAATCTTTTTCAAGGACATAGAGATCGCGGGAGGTCTTAGAGGAGTGCAATTGCGTGGCATGATGGTTTTTTTCATGGGGGTATAGTTGCCAATGGGTTATATTTTTTAGTCCATTTTTCCTAACCTGTTAAAATTGGTCTTTGTTGGAACAAAAATCGCGCACATCCATTGCTGAATGTGGGATTCAACTTGAATGACCCATGATCTCCAGTGAAGGGGAGAATGAGGTTGTATAATTGAATCCAAATTGGACTTGTTTGGGTTAATATTTAAATATTGGGCTTAATAAAGGAGGCTCAAGTATGCCAATTAAAAGCCACGTGTCTATAATTGAAGTGACAAGTGATGGAGACTAACCTATTTCAGCCAAAAAACACTTTCCAGTGGCATTATAAGTAGGAAGCTGATGACTCACTACTCTCCCAGTGTTTTCGGGCAAGAGCAATAGCTATAGTAGCCAGGCCAAACTGCCTATAAAAGGGAAAACAGGCCCTAGAGACAAGGATACTCAACCAATCAAATGAACAAACTTACAAACTCTGCTCTCAAGCTAGATTTGCATCCAGAAGTTGAAATCAAACCAGATTCGCATCCAAAAGCTGAAATCAAACCAGATTCAATCATTTTAGCGATAGTTTCTTTAGAAAAGCTATCTTTTGTCTAGTGTAAAAGCTCTGCTATCTCCCTTAGTCATGTAGTATCGATTCCTTCGTGTAAACTTGTTTACCATCTATCCCTTCTTAGCATATAACCCCTGTAAATTCAAAGAGAAGTAACTGCAAGAGGTTCAACCTTTCTAGACAAGGTGAAATCTTGCCCGAAGCTATTTGTTTGTTTCTAAATTAGTAGATTTATTGCTTAAATGCATTCTCCATCATGTATTCAAGTTATTCCCATTGTTTTTCCATTTTAAGAGTCTCATTTGTATATGGATCTAGTCAGCTTGATGGATATGTTTTCATTAAAAGTTTTTTGGAACAAAACAAATGATTTAAGGGGTTCTGAACTCCCTCCATTCGAACATACAAGATCATGAACTAAAATCCTTGTTTACAAGGCAAGAAAAAGAACTTTATCCAGACTTAACCTATTTCTGACAATCCTTTGATAACAAGAAGCTTGAGTAACTTGGGGCACAAGTAATCAACTTAAAACATACTTGCTTTACATCAACAATACTGAGATAGTAGTGGCACGCGTAGCACTTAGTTAGTTTTGATTGCGAGCCTCAAAGCCTACCCCTAAGGCCCCATAAAGGAACCTTTCAGAACAAACTTTGTTCTCTTCTTGTAGCACTTCAATAAGCAAGAGTTCGACTACACATCCAAAGTGCCAATCTTATGGGGAGTTGTGCTGAGGTCCGAGGAGCCTTTTCCATAGAAATCTTTGCTCGAACATAGTTTTCGTATGCCCAGTGGGACTTCTTAGTCTTGTATGCCAAGAAGGAAGAGAAAGGAAAGAGCCTTCAGGTGGAACAAAGAATACAGGCCATCCCAATGTTTACCAAGATCAAGCATAACAGATTATCCAGAAGATTTCCCTACCCTACGAGGACCAACTATTCTAGGGAACCCTTCTTCATCTGAGAAGTCGGGAGGGAAGATGACCAATGAAGACTTGCAAGCTACCATGGTGCAAGTCTTGAAAAGTATGGAAAATATCTCTTTGGAGACCAGAAGAGAGGTGAGTAGACTATGTTCTTTAACAGGAAGTTTCCAGAGAAGACTAAATCTGGAGTATTCTACTCTAAAAGACAGTTATGCTCGAGAAACGATGAGAGAGGCAAGCCCTGAAAAGGAACCAGTTATTCCCCTATTTTCCTTACTTGAGGAAGAGAAGGAAAAAGGAAAGGAAAAAGTGGGGCCTGGGGCAGGCCAGCTAATACTAGAAGAAATCTTGAAGACAGTGTTGCCTGGCCAAGGAAAAAGTGGGGCCTGGGGCAGGCCAGCTAATACTAGAAGAAATCTTGGAGACAATGTTGCCTGGCCCACTACTATCTTCACTAGATAGTAGGGGGTAGGCCGGGCAAGACAAGAAGAAGTATGGAATGAACCAACAAGTTGGAGAATCCAGTGGAAAAGCAAAGAAGGAAACCTTCCCAGGCAATGATGGAGGCAGCCTAAAACAAATAAGGAAACCTTCCCAGGCAATAATCATAGGCCAAAGTGGGAGTCTCCTCATACCCCACATAATAAAGCTAACCAGCAACTCAGAGATGAGTTAGCTGAGTTAAGAAGGATGGTAGTCCAAAACGCTCAACCTCAGGCTCGCCAACTGTTAAGGATCACCTACCAGAAGCCATATCCCCAAGTATATTGATGAGCAGAATCCTTTTCCCCTCAACTTCAAGATGCCTGCGTTTCCAACTTTTAGTGGAGAAGACGGTAGCGTGTCTTTTAAAAACCACATTTTGCAAGTTCTCCAACCATTGTGTGGTATTTGAAGACAATCTTAATTATAAGTTAAGATTGTTTGGGAACTTGTTGGTTGGTCTAGCATATCAGTGGTACTCTCAGTTGCCCCCAATTCTATTGTTAACTAGAGGTAAATGGAGATGACTTTCCATGAACAGTTTTATAGGGTGGAGCCTCGAGATAACTATCAACGATTTAGTGGAAGTGAAGCAATATGAACATGAGTCTACAGTAAACTTCATGATGAGGTTTAGAAAGACAAGGATGAGGTGCCAATTCCCTATCAATCATGCCTAACTTATATCCATTGCTCAGAAGGTATTGAGCCTGCCTTTAGGAAAAAAAATTTGTGATATACAATGCAATGAGTTGCAAGAATTGGTAATTGCTGCCACAAAGTACAAAAAGTTGTTGATTGAAGAACAACAAGTGAAACACTCATCCAAAGTGCCTCATTTCTACAAACATAAAGCTATAATTCACCAAGTAGAGTTTGAGAGAGCAGAGCTAGAAGAAAGTGATGGTCATGGGAGAAGGAATTGATATTTGATGTGAAAATTAACTTGACACACAAATTAAACCCTATTTGTGACAATTGCAGTAGATATGTAAGTAGGGATCATTCTAGACCGGGGATTAACTAGGGATGCTAATCAATACAAATAAGACTCAAAAACACTAAACTAGACTCTATAGACTCAAAACTAACTTAAGATACCTAAAACAGCAACAAACACTCAAAAAGACTTAATTTTAGACCTAACTTGTGTTTTGGACGAAAATAAACCTTAACTTGACTCAAAAGACTCAAAGAAAATAGATTTTGACTCAAATAACAAGACTAAATGAAAGGGGGATTGTTTTTGACGAATTTAAAACTTAAAACAAAAACTTTGTAGAAAACACTTTGTAAAAACGAAATTAGGTGAATTAAATGGGTGAAAGGCTAGTTAGAGGGTCATTCTCCACACATGATATAGGTATATGAACCAATTTCCAGTTATTATTCCTTTAGACTATGAATGTGAATGACAACCCCCCAAGTTAGTTGCATCGCACAACTAACCATCAGATTTTCCTTATTTCATTGAATTAGATGGAATACGCATTTAAACCAAAGTATCTTTCTCAAGTTCCCTATATGAAACGCATGATAGAGATACATGTCAAAAGTCATTAAGTTCTAGGAAAATCATAAGCATTGACAAGGCATTTATCACCATGAAACGCATGAGACTCATGCCACGGATTTACTTAACACGATTGTGACTAGCAACCTCCACTACTTGTGAATATAAGTGAATAACTATTACGTGAAACTCCCTTATACTCTAGCATCAAATTCATGCATGCAAATTAAGTGTCGACCCTCAACCAACACACATCAACAAGTTTTAATAACTTAGATAAGCATATCACATTCATGCCTTAAAAAAACAATAACTGGATGGAATTAATTCATATAAAACATATAATCATGGCTTCGAATACACCTCCAACTAAAAAGAAATTAGTTCCACATGTTCACAAAACAAAGATAATTAAACTTAAACATTAAAAACAAAGACAGAATACACCTAGAAACACTCCAGGTGGCTCATCCTTCCTTCCTTGCTACCCACAATAGGGATTTGTGTGAATTTGGGCTCTTGAGGTGTGGTGGATGGTGTGGTGTGAATTTGTGGTAGAGGGTGGTGTAGGGTGAATTATGGTGTTTGATGGCTGAAAGTATGAATGAATGAATGAGTGAATGGATCCTTTGAATGGTGCGGCATAGGGTTGTATTTATAGGCTCTTTTATGCACAACTTCTGAAGGAAAAGGATTGCACAATCCAATGGGAAAAGGGTTAAGTCTTTGCAGAAACCAAAATGGAAAGGGATAGGGAATTTTCGACATAAATTAAGGGCTTCTAGAAACTAGGTATTTTGTGGCAGAAATTAGACTTCTAGAAGGGATAAGGACATATGATATAGGTGTAGGATATGAATTACAACTCCTAAACCTCCAAGGAATGACCTATATGCGGCACACAAGGGATTTAGGCTTCTAGAATCTATTTTATGTGTTTAAATATACATCTAATCCCTTTTAAATAGCTAAAATTATGGCACAACTGATTTGGATAAGATAAGATAGGATAGGGTAAGGTTGGATAAGATAAGGTAAGATAAGGTTGGATAAGGTTCCTTATTTCTTACTATTTCCTTATCCTCTTTTTATTAGAACTTCTTTCTCCAGATTTGTAGCCTTTCCTAGCCTTTCTTCACTTCAATTTCATCCATCCACTTTGCTCTAAGGTTAAGCTATCCAATCCATGCCCAAAACTACTCCAAATAGCTTCAAAATGCACGTTCTTGCTCCTTTTGCCATTAGGACCTATAAACATACGAAAATAGCTTAAAAAACTATAATAAGTAGTAGTTAACTAACTAAATGCAAGGAAACAACATAGCTAAGTAGCATATTTCCTATCAAATGTGTGTAGCAGAGATGACCACTTCCTTTAAACCTTTAATGGTAAAAGGGTTAGTCCAGCCAGTCAAGGATTAGAAAGTGGTGATGAATGATGGTGAGTTTGTCCTTGTGAAGCCCCCTAAATACCAAAGTTTTTCTTTTGATTTAACTAAGGCCTCAGAAGTCTATGAAGTGTTGGTGCGAGCAAGAGTAATTATGCCTGACAGCACCAAGAAAATGCCTAAACCAGAAGAATTAAGAGGAAAAAAGTATTACAAATTGCACTATACCTTCAACCATTCTATAACTAACTATGTCCATGTCACATCCCAGCCTAGGGTCCACCACATCCCGGGCCTGCTCCACTACCGTAGCACGATATTGTCCGCTTTGGCCCCGACTACGCCTTTATGGTTTTGTTTCTGGGAACTCACATGAGAACTTCCCAGTGGGTCACCCATCATGGGAGTGCTCTCGTGCGCTACTCGCTTAACTTTGGAGTTTCCATGGAACCCGAAGTCAGTAAGCTTCCAAAAGGCCTTGTGCTAAGTAGGGATAATAATATGCTAAGTAGGGATAATAATATACATATAAGGATCACTCCCATGGATGATGAGGGATCTAACAATCGACCCCCCTTAAGAGCCCAACGTCCTCGTCGGTGCACACGCGACCAGGGTTAGGCTTTGATACCAAATTGTCACATCCCAGCCAGAGCCCCCACCACATCCTGGGTTCGCTCTACTACCGTAGCACGATATTGTCTGCTTTGGGCCCCGACTACGCCCTCACAGTTTTGTTTCTGGGAACTCACATGAGAACTTCCCAGTGGGTCGCCCGTTATGGGAGTGCTCTCTCGCGCTACTTACTTAACTTCGGAGTTCTCATAGAACCTGAAGCCAGTGAGCTCCCAAAGGCCTCGTGCTAGGTGGGGATGGGAATATGCATATAAGGATCACTCCCTTGGGCGATGTGGGATCTAATAGTCTAGTTCAGGGACTAGATACAAGACTTCATAGTCAAAGGAAAGTTGTTCTTAGAGAAACCTTAGGCTAATATGATGATTGACACAGATCCCTTCTAAGTGGCCCCAATAAACATGATCAACTTAACTTGGGTTGAGAAAAGAAAGGGAAAAGCCATTTGGGAAGTAAAAGTAGAAAGAAGGCAAGTTGATAGGCTTACAGAATGAGCTATAAAGTTGCTCGAGAAACCCAAAGTAACCATAATTAAAGGGCTGGTGTTGTGTAATAAGTGCTAATGTGAATGTGAGCTAGAAGTACTAGCATCAGGAGCTATTATTGATCAAGAGTTTATTAGAAGAAGTGAAAAGGAAGAACAAGAAGCCTGCATAAGCATCATGTGGGCAGCTGAGAAGGAGACCTCCAAAAATGTTTTCTAAAGATTAGGAAGAGATTATGAACCAAAGAACTTGTCCGAGGTATTTAGAAACCACGAAACCTCAGAAGAAGTGGAAGATAAAGAAAACAAAATACTAAAATGGGTGGAGGTTAGGCCTCCTCAGCCAAGTTATGAAAGTGGTAATGTCAGGATGAAGGGAAGAACAAAGAACCCAGTATCCTCAGTCATCAAGAAGGATTCTGCCAGACTCGAGAGAAAATGGTATGTAGTTGGAAAGGATGGGAAACCTGTCAAGGAAATGGGAGCTTCTATGATTAGGAGAGTCTAGAGGCAGCACAAAGCCCATATGAACTCACTAAAAGTCCCTGCTACATCAGAAACCTTTGAAAATGTGAAGTTTGAGAAAGTACTTCATGGGGAAGAAATCAACTTCAATGGAGAAGCAAAAAGGAGGTAGAAAGGGCTAATAGCAAGATAGAGGGAGATGGAGATCATGTGCCGCAAAACCTTCATCTGGGAAAGTATAGAATCTTGAGGAGAGCTTAAGAGGATATGGTAATGATGCCAACCCCAAGATGGAGCCCAAAACCTATATGTTTTGGAACTATCTCACCTGAGAGGAGAATGCCCTCACCTTTGTTGGTTGATACTCTTTGTAAGGTCCCAGAACATATGCAAAACTTTGGTATAACTAGGGAGAAAGGGTTGCCTAAGCTAATGTTGCCAAAAGAAGCACAAGCCTGGTTAGATGAATTCATAGACCATATTAGGGGCAAGAAGATAAATTTACCTGAACCTAGCAACTTCCATGTAAACATGACATATGTTCTATCTGCCATGTTTTGCGTCGAGCTTGATCAACCAGCCACAATGAAGGGTGATTACTTGGCAATAGAACCTATGATGGCACATGTCAGTGTTTAAGAAGTAGGAAATGAAGAATCTATCTAGACAAGTTTGCCCGAACACTCAAAGAATGAGGCCGAGAGAGTGTATTTTGTCAAATGGTCTTCAGCCACCTGAGTATGTCATTGGTTAACCATCTTAAACCTATAGATGTAACTGCTCATCTGGAAGGAGTCTCATTCAAGATGATTCTGGTTGATGGAGGAGCTACGGTCAACATATTATCATTTAAACAAATGAAGAAGTTAGGAAGAAATGAAAAAGATTTTATTCCTACGGACTTGACAGTTTCTAACTTCTCTAGAGCCATTACTAGAACTCATAGGATACTGCCTTTGCAAGTTGACTTAGGATCCAAGCAAATTATGCTAGCTTTCTTTGTGGGGGATAATAGTTCCACTTATGGAGCTTTGCTTGGCAATGACTGGATTCACCAAAGTCTATCTGTACCATCTACACTACACCAACAGATTGCAGTTTACCATGAGGCCAAGACCAGAGAACCGGGGTTTTGGCAAATGGTAGAGGCTGAATCCTGGCCATTTCTTTCTACAACAAATGTTGTAGAAGCTAGTTTCTACAATCCTAGTATTGGGATTCTTCAATGCCTAGGAGCAGATAAGAACAACCCCCCGACTAAGGTAACGGCCCAAAAGCTCTTGGAGCAAAGATTGTTTCTCACAAGGGAGGAATAAAATAGACCCCATATCATCCCAGCGTCACAACACCAATAATGTCAGAAGAAAGAAGAAAGGACCAAGTAGTTGCAGTTAGGTCTTTAATCAAGAGACTGTTAGTGTATGGGAGAGAGAGAAAACAAGAAAGGGAAAGCTCGGCAAAGGAATAAGAAGAATGATAGAAAGGAGCTTCAAGTAGCCTGAACACAAGAGAAATAGAATTTTTTGGACAAGAGTTGGAAGCAGCCATACAAATGGCTGAATGTATATATGACGTAGATTAGCCAGAAGACATGCCCGAGAGTCCAAAGCTTGTTGAATTTTTGTGTGTAGAACATGACAAGCCAGTGCCAGAAGTATAAAACCCCTTAGAAACCATTAATTTGGGAATTGAGGAGGATCCAAGGCCTATACAGATAAGTGGTCTATTGGAAACTAAAGATCGGGCAAAGATGCTCAACCTTCTGCATGAATTTAAAGATTGTTTTGCTTGACATTACACTAAAATGCTAGGTTTAGATTCAACCTTAGTAGAACACAAAATGCCTATTAAGGAGGGATATAAACTTGTAAAGCAAGCACCACGAAGAATGTCAAAAGAAATCGAAGAAAAAGTTAAAAAAGAGATTGAAATGGAAGATTTATTAGGCCTGCCAAATATGTCGAGTGGTTGGCCAACATTGTGCCTGTATTAGAAGTTATAATTAATGCAGTTCAATGTTGTGTTGACTATAGAAACATTAATGGAGCCACGCCTAAATATAAGTATCCCATGCCTATGGTTGACCTATCCATTGATGCAATTGCAAAACACAAAATCCTATCTTTCATGGATAGGAATGCTGGTTATAATCAGATAAAAATGGCTAAAGAAGATCTACATAAAACAACTTTTAGGTGCCTAGGCCATGTTGGAGCATATGATTACTTAGTCATGCCATTCGGGTTTTAAAATGCTTATGAAACCTATCAAAGAGCAATGAATGCCATTTTCCATGACTGAATTGGCTACAACATGGAAGTATACATTGATGACATTGTAGTGAAGTCTAAAACTGAAGAACATCACCTAGTAGATCTCAGACAAGCCTTAACAAAAAGGAGGATCCATAAGTTGAAAATGAATCCTAAGAAATGTGTTTTTGGGGTAAGGTCGGGCAACTTTTTGGGATTCCCTATTCATCAAAGAGGAGTAGAGGTTGACAAAAACAGGGCTCGGGCAATAATGGAATCACATCCTTCTACCAACAAAGTACAACTATAAAGGCTGTTGGGAAAAATCAACTTCTTGAGGAGATTTATTGCTAACTTGGCAGGCAAGATTCAGCCGTTAACTCATTTGTTAAAGCTAAAAGATAAAGAAGAGTTTGAGTAGGGCCCACCACACCAAAAGGCTTTTGACAGAATAAAGGCTTACTTGGCCTCTCCACTAATGCTCATGCCACCTCAGAGATGGAAGCCTTTAAAGTTTTACATTTCTGCCTCTGAAAAATCAATGGGAAGCTTGCTGGCTCAAAACAATGAAGGAGGGAAGGAATAAGAGATATACTACCTTAGTAGAATCCTTACAGAGGTAGAAACAAGATATACCCTAGTGAAGAAGTTTTTTTTTGGCTCTATACTGCACTACTTGCAAGCTAAGGCATTACATGTTACCTTGCCACATCCACATTATTGTCAAGGCTGATGTGATCAAATACATGCTGTCAAAACCAATGCTAACTGGAAGGATTGGAAAGTGGATTCTAACACTATCAGAGTTTAGTTTTCAATATGTACCTCAAAGAGCGATGAAGGGACAAACAATTGTAGACTTCTTGGCCAAGCACCAAGAATCACAAGATGAACTTATCAACATCTGAGGAACTCTGGAAGTGGCCAGTATGTGGATTCCACCAAGCAAAGCTTTCTCGGGCAAAGAAGAATGGATCCAGCAAGAGATAAAAAAGATAACTAGCCTTTGGATCACTCCGTGGAAACTGTATTTTGATGGTTCTTGTACTCAAAATGCTACTAGAGATGGGATTTTCATCATTAATCCTAAGGGTGTTCAACACTGTTATTCATTCCTATTGGATTATCAAGATATTACCAATAATCGGGCAGAGTATAAAGCACTGATAATTGGCTTAGAGATCTTGATGGAGTTGGGAGTAACTAAAGTTGAAGTGTTAAGTGATTCAGAGTTGGTGATCAATCAACTAAATGAGGAATACAAGTGCAAACACATTACCATGAAGGGTTATTACTTGGTAGCCACTCAATTGTTGAGTTATTGGGGCATTGAAATATCAGTTAGCCATATTCCCAGAGAGTAAAAAGGAATGGCCAATGAAATGGCGCAATTGGCTTATGGAGCACAGATCCAAGAAATAAATTTTGAGGTAGATAAGGAAGTGCAAAGGAGAAATCTCCCTTTTATCTTTGATAGAGGATTCAGCTTAGATGTGATGACTAAAGAACTAGAGGTAGAAGATTAGAGATCGCCTATTACTCAATACTTGAAAAATCCTTCTTACCCCACAAGTAAGAAGAATAGATAACAAGTAACTAAGTATGTTTTGTGGGAAGATAATCTACTAAGAAAGACTCCAGATGAATTGTTGTTGAAATGCCTAGGCCAAGAAAAATCAATGAGAGTAATGGTCGAAGTACATGAAGGATCTGTGAAACACGTCAAGCTGGAACCAAGATGAGGTGGTTATTAAGAAGAAATGGCTACTTTGGCCTGACATGGAGAAGGACTACAAGGCTTATGCCCGAGGGTATGAAGATTGTCAAAGGCATAGACTTCTCCAACAGGTGCCCTCAATACCCTTGAACCCTATGGTTAAGCCTTGGCCTTTCAGAGGATGGGCAATGGACTTCATCGAGCAAAGTTACCCAACTTCTAGCAAGGGACACACATTCATAATTGTGGTGACATATTACTTCACCAAGTAGGTCGAAGCTTCAACTGTGAAGACTATCACTTCAACTGCAATCAAGAAGTTCATTGAAACCAAAATCTTACACAGATATGAGGTGCCCGAGACAATTATTATAGACCATGGGCCATCTTTTATTTCAAAAGAAGTAGAGGAATTTGTAAGTAAGTTCAAGATAAAGATGATCCAATCTAGTCCTTACTACCCCTAATCAAGTGGTCAAGCAGAGGCCAGCAACAAAATCTTAGTGAGTATTATTAAAATAACGATGGCAAACAGTCCAGAGAAATGGTATGAGAAGTTGGGAGACACCTTATAGGCTTATAGAACCTCCAAGAGGGCAGGAACTGGAACTATTCCTTATGCCTTAACCTTCGGGCAAGATGTTGTGCTTCTCATGAAGATTAATGTGAGTTCTGTTAAGATCCAAAACCAGTTTGGGCCACACAATGAAGAATATATTCAAGCTATGTGTCAAGGAGTTGAAGATTTGGATATAGCCTGAATTGAAGCCCTAAACAAGATTCAAGAAGGGAAGAGAGCGATTGCCTGAGCTTATAATTAGTGTGGAAAGAAATTTTGCCCTTGGGAGCTCAAGTTAAAGGCTTTAGGAAGTGGAGTTCTACTTGGGAAGGGCCTTTCACTATCAATCAGGTACTAGATAGGGGAGGATATTACTTGGCAGATTTAGAAGGAAACTTGCAAAAACATCCAATCAATGCTAAGTTTTTGAAAAAATATCACCCAACCTTGTGGGATGTTAGGGATTGTTATATTGAAGAAGTCTAAGCATTACGAGAGAATTAAAGTCAACTTATGTATTCATCACAGTTGAGTTTCAAGGAGGAGATACAAGCTAGAGTGAAGGAAGAAGTCATTTTCATTTCATGAAATATTGAAGTTACATAAAGATTCACTCAACAGTTTTACATCCTTGGCTAGGGCAGCTCTCCTAGAATGGTATGCTTGCATGATAGTAGAGATTCTGCCAGGCTCATCCAAAGCAATATTACTGTTGGCTAATTGTGCTTCAGCATCCTCAACTTCAACATTTACTTTCTTGACTTCTTCAATCTTCTGGTAAAGTTGGTTGGATAAAGTCATTTGTTCAGCCTTGAGTGCAGACAATTACTGCTCCAACTTTTGAATTTCAGAAGTTACCTTTATAATCCTTGCCTCTATGGCTTAGCCTTCTTCCACTGGCTTCTGCAAAGAAGATGAGGTTCTTGAGTGTTTCTCCTTGTAGCATCTTATTCTATTAGCCTGCCTCTTTGCCTTCAGATGTTGGTCCCTTAGTGCCTTCAAGTTCTCAAATAAGTTAAGGAAGGACTTAAATTAAACTTTTGTCATGCGTTGGGCTTTATAGAGTTCAGTCAGAGCCTTCTCAGCATCTTGAAGACCTTTGAGGCTAAAAGAAACATTAAAGTCCCTCTACATCTATTCTTGGAAAATCCTGCGCTGATCTTAAAGTTGTTAAGGCCCAGACAGGAGCCTAGGAGACCTCAACTTTGTTATGATTTGTCCGAACTCTTTAACAAACTCGAGCAACGAAGTTTTAGCAGGAATAGGTGCAGGAGATGAAGGCATAGCTTCACTATTTCCAAAAGTAGCATTAGCAATAGGAGTAGCTTTAGTTGAAATAAGAGGAGGACTAAAAGTTAAAGATGTAGCAATAGCCCTTATCTTTTTCTGTCTAGGGATAGGAATTCTCATAACCCCAGAAGCTAAATGAGGCATTGTGAGAATTGTTTTATGCACCAGAGGTGGAGGACATTGATCTAAGCCTTCCCTAGGATCCTGTTGCAAACCATGAAAAACAAGTTAAGAAGAAAGAATACAATTCAGATTGAAGGAATGTGAGATAAGGGAAGCTAATATACCTAAGTTAATCCTGAAGCCTTGGGAGGAGGTGGAGGATGAGTTATTTCCCTTGATGACTGAGGGGGATCATTCACACTTACTTGAAAATGAGGAATGATGCCTGAACCCTCGCCAGAGGCCTATAAACATTAAGAAGAAAAGGCGAATGTCAGCAACCAACTTATGAAGAAAAAAGAATAGAAGTAAAAGTACTTCTATACCTGAGCAGGATTTTGAATAAGAGGAGGAAGCTACTTTGTGGTTGCTACTACTTGAGGAAAAGCCTATTGGCTGGTCACCTCTGAGACCACATGGATCTCAGGGACTATGGGCTCCCCAAATGTAATTGCTACTGGTGGATGAGACTCATGTGCTGGGGAAGACTGAGAAAAGCAAAAAGAAGATAAGTATAAAGGAATGAGAGGACTTTAAGCATAAAAATGTCAAGATAAAATGCTTACCAAGTTACTATTGTCCTCTAAAAAGTGTAGCATCTCCCCAGTTGAAGGATTGAATTGGGAAGTGGGAGTTACTACCAGCGCAGGAGAAAAAGTTAAGGGGATAAGAGCAGAGCTTTACCCGATTGAGGGTGCAAGTTCCCCAACCTTGGCTTATAGAACAATGGAGGTTGACCATCAATTCCAAAGTACTAAAGTTGCAAGTTGAAAGCCAAGAGTAGGAAAAAAATATACCTTTGAAGATTTAGCCCAAGAAGGGAAAACATGTACCATTCGGGCTAGAGGTGAAGAGGCCTTGAGCTAAGAAATCCTTTCTTCTCTTATGTCCTCTTTCAGGTAATTGGGCAAAGAGTTAATAATAATAATAATACTAAAAATATAAAAAAAAATAAAAAAAAATAAAAAAAAAGAGGGGAAACTTTGAAAGGGTGACTTGATGTACATGTCATACCTCAAGCTCTTCAAAGGTGGAATCAACAAGATCCTTGGCTTTTTGATACATCTATACACCTAATGGCTCCTCCCTTGATACCAAAGTGGATTCTTTGTTTCTTGGGGCCCTAATGACAAGATAAAAGAAAAATATCAACCTATACTTCATGAGAATTTGAAACTGCAACTAAACAGAAAAAAAAAGGAGAATAACTTACTAGAAGCCTTCTGTTTTTTCCTGCCCGCCTCGGTGACAAAAACAGAAAACTTTGAGAATTTGGAGGATTGAGCCCTAGTTCGTTTCTTCGTGGGGGTTGCCCACGGACCTGGTAAGGAGAGTTGAGCTCGAGGTTGCTCTTCGGGCTTAGACTTGTTCTTGCCCGCTGAGTAGCCTGAACCTCTACTTCAGGCTTGGTCTCATCCTTTGAATCTCCAAAAAGTTCAGAGATATCTCTACCTCTTCCAACCCCTTATCTTTCAGCCTCCGCTGCAGCTTCTTGGAGGATAAAGGCAGCCCTACCTTTTCATCTAGCCCGACATTCACTTCTTCAGTGTTGCCTTGGGCTGCAAGTTTAAAGTAACAAAGGAAAAGATTAAAAGAGGACAGGATGATAAAATGTTATAAAACACAAATTAAAAGAAAAAAAGGTACCTATCAGAAAAAGCTGGTTTTTCTGATGGATCATCTCCTTCCAGCCTTCAAGCTCATTCGGCTTGGGATAGGACTTGATAGATAAATGTCAGAAAATACGGTCATGAGACTCCCTGAGATCTCCTCTGCACCTCTTTGACCACTTGGTCTCCCATGAAGTAGAGAAAGTTGAACCATATTCAAAGTTCAACACTATGGGCTTTTGGGCAATTTTGCTCATGACTTCAAGACTGCGTCGAGCAGCCCGAAAGGTGACTTCTTGTGGAGAACGAAGATGGAAGGAGGTGCCACAGTGTACAGAGTCAAAGAATGGGACTGCAATGGCTTGCTTGAAGCCTAATTGTCTGTTGTAGAAGTTTGGATTATAAACTTCTAGCCCACACTCATAGCGGTTGCTCCCTACTCCCCATGCCAAATCCCTTGGCTGGATGCAATTGATAAATTTCTCTTTCCAGAAACCATTGGCATCCTCACCGAAAGCATTCTGAAAGGCTTAGTCGGAGAACCAAGAATATCTTCTTAGTATTGAAGCCCCCCCGCTCCAAGTTTGCCCGATTCCTGCAAACTATGAAGAAATAAAGGCAAGAGAAGGTGGAGTAATTGGTGGGTGAAGCCTCTGCTAGAATGTGGGCATGAGCCATTCCTTTAGAAAACTCGAAGTTGGGTACTTGAAACTCGAGGAAGTACCACAACAACCATAACTGGACCATCTAGGTTAGCCCATTGAGGTTGGTTTCAAATGGAGCGCCTGAGGTCATCTCATAAAGAAGATGATAAAGGTGAGCGAGAAGGAAGGGGCCTATGGCCACGTCATCAAAATTATGGAGAGCTTCCACCAAAGGGATCCACTCAACCTTTACTCCCTTGGACTTGTTGGGGAAGACATGCTTGTTGAGCCAGTACATCAAAAAGTACATATGCTCTTGGTATTTGTTAGAATTTGAAAATGAGGGCCCAAAATTCTTCTTGATGAACGGGATGAAGCCCGTAAAGGAAGTCTGATAACTCTTGAAAGTATATGAGTTTTACTATAGCTGAGTTGTGAGACCAGAGGTGCTCTAGTTCTCAGCAGTCGGGCAAGAAGAGGGAGACCAGTCATGGGTGACGTCCACGAGTCTGCTCGAGGGCCTTAGCCCAAAGACTTAAGCCATGTCAAGAATGGTCTGGAACATGGGACCCATCCTAAAATCGAAGGTGTTGGTCCCCGAATTCCAGCTTTGGTTTGGTAATAATGGTGGTCTTGGATAACATTATTAGCTCATATATGCTGTTGTTCATCCATTTTTGCTTGAAAGTAGGCTCAAGCTCATTTATCCATTGTGTCCAGCCTTCGTCTTTCATCAAAGGAAAACCCCTACGATGGTTCGACCACTTGGAGGCTGAAATGCCTTACTCAGCCGAGTATGGGGTAGGAGTGAACTAGGTGGCCTTGGGTAGAATGTTCTCTACTGTAATTAGGACCTGAGAGGTCTATGCAGGTCCCAAGGAGTGCATTCCTCCTTCTTCAAAGAAAAGTGAGGTTTAAAGGCCAACCCAAGGGCAATGAAGGCTATTGAGCAAGCGGCGCATAGTGGCAATGCCCTCACCAGATTTATAGGAAGGTTGAGTAGCTTTGGGTGCTATTGGATGATTCTAAAAAGAAGATGAGAAGAAAGTTGAGACTAGAAGTAAGAATTGAGAGAACAAGAGAATTCTGGGAAATTCTGAGAAATTTGGGGATTCTGGAAATTTGAAGGTTAGGAATTGCTAAGGTATTTGGCCGAGGGGTTTAACTAAAGATTATATAGTAAAATAGTTAGTGAATGTTTAAAATTGTGGGTTAGTGCAAAAGTTTAGTTAACGAACGGCTGTTTTAAAATGGAGCAAGTCTCGAGTGAAAGCATGCGACGACTATTTAATCATGATTAAAGCCTTGAGTTGCAGACTTAACAATGATTAAAGGGGGCATTGTTTGGGTTAATATTTGAATATTAGGCTTAATAAAGGAGGCCCAAGGATGCCAATTAAAAGGGAGACTTGCTCGAAGCCCAGCATCGAGCCCAGAAGCAAACTGAAGCTTTTTTAGCCAAGGTACAAGCCACGTGTCTACAATTGAAGTGACAAGTGATGAAGACTACCCTACTATCAGCCAAAGAACACTTTCTAGTGGCATTATAAGTAAAAAACTGATGACTTACTACCCTCCTAGTGCTTTCGGGCAAAAGCAAAAGCTATAATAGCCATGCAAAACTGCCTATAAAAGGGACGACAGGCCTCAGAGAAATGGACACTCAACCAATCAAAAGCTGAAATTAACCCAGATTTAGTCATTTTAGCAATAGTTTCTTTAGAAAACCTATATTTTATCTAGTATAAAAGCTCTGTTATCTTAACTTAGTGGTATGGTATCGATTCCCCTGTGTAAACTTATTTACCATCCATCCCTTTTTAGTATATAACCCCTGTAAATTCAAAGAGAAGTAACTACAAGAGGTTCAACCTTGCCAAACAAGGTGAAATCTTGCCTAAAGCTCTTTGTTTATTTCTAAATTAGTAGATATATTACTTAAATCCGTTCTCCAGCATGTATTCAAGTTATTCCCACTTGTTTCTTCATTTTAAGAGTCTCATTTGCATCTAGATCTGGTTAGCTTGATGGATATGTTTTCATTAAAAGTTATTTGGAACAAAGAAATGATTTAAGGGGTTCTAAACTCCCTACATTCGAACATACAAGATCAAGAACTAAAAGTCCTTGTTTACAAGGCAAGAAAAAGAACCTAATGTAGCCTTAACCCATCTATGATAATCCTTTGATAACAAGAAGTTTGAGTAACTTGGGGTGCAAGTAATCAACTTAAAACATACTTGTTTTACATCAGCTATACTGAGACAACAGTGGCACACCTAACACTTAGTTAGTTTTGATTGCGAACCTCAAGGCTTACCCTTAAGGCCCCAAAAATGCACATTTCAGAACTAACTTTGTTCTCTTTTTGTAGCACTTCAGCAAGCAAGAGCCTGACTACACATCCAAAGTGCCAATCTATTGGGAAGCTGTGCTGAGGTCCAAGGAGCCTTCTCCAGAGAAATCTTTGCCCGAACAAGAATATCCACAGATTTCCAAAAAGAAGAATGAAATCACTGGTGTAGTTCTAAAGAAGGAATGGTGTGATGTGTGGTACATCGTGAACCATCCTTCATGAATAGCCTAATGCGAGACGCTAAGGAGATGAGTTCTCCATGGACTTGTTCATGCCTAGACGGCGGTGTGGTAGGAAGATATGTGTGTTGCAGAGCATGTCTATACTTGAATTTGGAAGGAGATGAGCTTATGTTTGGTGTAGAGAGAGTATAAGAGAAATGTATCTTCACTTGTATATGATTAGATAGATAAATGTCTAAGCTAGGATATTCAGAGATCTTTAAAGTTCTTGTAGGGAGATCAACCCCAATTAAATCAGGATACTATCAAGGAGGAAATCTAGAATGAGATATTCAATCGTCCCAAGATCATGATTACTTGTCTAATCCGTAAAATATCCTAGTTTTACTTAAGCCTAGTCAGTCCGACTACGGATGTTTGACTTCGCTTGGTACTTTGATTTCGTTTGACTGGTCTGATTTGACTAAGGAGGCTAACTAGTCACATCTGACTAAGATACCTATAAGAGTAACCTATTCCAATTCACATCAGGCTTCTCAGCTTGTTCGCCTAAGCACCACATACTATGGGCCTTTTGCTCCTTCTTGCCACCTAAGGTGCCACATGTCATGGGCCTAGAAAATCATGGCCCATAATTGCCTCTAACTATGCTTCTAAGAGTGCCCTTCAGTTCGAAGATGGATAGTTACCAATGAACCATGAGTGAACCATCCCAAAATAACTTCTCCATAATGCATAACAAAATGACCTTCGAATTGTTTGTTTGATTTGGAGCTAACCAAACTTGGTTAGTCCTATTTGCTTGTCTCTTAAAGTTTTGATCTTCTAGAGCTCTAAACCATATTGTAGACGATTGGTCGGAGTTCTAGATGCACAGCTAAAAAGCTGGATGCAAGGTTGGATATGCCTATATATTCCTGGAATGACATAGATGCCTTAGAAAATATTTTGCTAAGTTTATTTTATTTAGGTCATTAAGCTTGTTAGAATAAAACAATTGAAATTTTTTATCCTTTGCTTCCTTATTGTGAAATATAATTCAATTCGACAATCTTTCTGAAGTAAACTAACTTTGGAGTAATAAGTAACAGAGTCAAACACAAATAAACTTGTACGCCTGGGAAAGAGCTCTAATCCCACATCGATAACATTGAAGTAATAATTATTATCCCCCAAGCTCAGTGTTTGTAAAAATTTCCACTATAATAATCAAAGTGTCACCCTACTTCGACATTAGGTCTAAGACTCATTGAAAATATTTTACTCTAAACTCATCTTTGATGCATTGATCAGATTAAGGATGAGAAAGTGACGAGTTGTGTCCATAATGGTGTCTAGATCTTAATGTGAATCTAACAAGTTTCAGCTACATTGTTTCTTGATAACACTTTCAGCATATTAATCAAAGTGTTGTTGCGAAAAGTTGAGCATGATTCTAATTTCATTTTTTCTTTAACCTTGCTCCATTCTAGGACAAAGGATTCTAATGGTTGCAACATGTCACCAAGAAGGGGCTTCTTTCTCAATTCGAATTGCATGTTTGTCCTTAGTGAATCTTAAACGAACTTCGTTAGGGACTTCATCACTTGTATGTGGGTCGAAAAAGACCTTTGGAATCCTTTTGTCAAAACTTATTCATTGAACTTGAACATTTTTAATCAGACCACACTTAGCTGACTTGGCTAAGGCATTTCTGCATTATAGAGCTCCACTGAAACAAGATTCCTCTTGAGGATTTCCTAGTTTGGATGCCTTGATATGAGTTCGGAGGAAGAATCTTGAGGACTTCCGCAGAGAATTTCAGCCTATGCTATGAGTGGTAAAACAACAATAATGTTTTGCACGTTACTCAAAATTTAGTTTTGGGAAATTTTATAGAAAGATGACATGCATATCTTCGTAACTGTATATGGAACAACCAAGTTCAGTCTGAATAGGTATAGTTTAATCTGTGAAGTTGGAAGTGCAGTGATAGGATTAAAAGCACACCACAAAGTAGCACACAAATGTCCTACTAATTTTCCTTATTAACAATAACATTTGTCAATTGTAGCATATGAAAATAAGGGTCTTTCCCGTAGAAGATTCTTTTATCTAACTACTTAAAATGTCACAAAAACTGGGCTGTTGTCCCTACTGACCAGCCACCGAAAAATAATTATTAGACCGACTTACACTTATCTAAAGTCTACGAAATTTTATATGTAAATACTAGACACACAGAGCTATACTCACACAAATTTTTTGGGATTTTTGGAGTTGATTTGCTATTTAAATTAAATCGAACAAAAACAGGACAAAAACAGATTTTAAGTAGTTCACAAATTAGGAAAAACGAGTTAGGGGAATTGCTATCCACCACCAAATAATCATGCAAACATGTTATGTTTCATTCAAAATCCCTTCATTTTCAGATGAAGATGCTCAAGTTGGCTCAATGTTAGAACTCAACCTATTACTCTTTCTTATGTAGTATGTTAAGAGAATGGCGTTTTCAACTTAACTTAGTCCCTACCATGCAATCTAGAATGGTGTGTTCATAGATTTAACAAGTAGAAATCATTAAGAATGAAAAGAGTTTGAGTCATCACAAGGCATCGTAAGTACTAGTGTTGTCTTACTTATCCTGGAAATTGATTCACATGTTAATCGCAATTAACAAGTACTACTCTAGAACATTTGTAGGTCCTCATTCGACAAGGGCAGGCACACACATATTCATAGTATTAGAATCCTAGATAAGCTTACTAAGTATGCATCCGTAGAAAACACATAAAGAATTCATCAATGAGACAAGTAGTGAACCAATTTTCATCCATTCATAAAAGTAATTCAAACGAAATGTCATAACAAATTTGCAATCATATTTGGGGCTTCAAAACAGCCCATAACTACTAAAAATTAGTTACACATAATTCTCAAATTAAACCAAAAGAAAGACATGAGTTTGAGAAGATAAAACCGAAAGAAAAGAATGCCAAGATTTCCTCCTTCCTTTCCTTCCTTCCCCAACGCAGCAGCCTTACCTTTTTTTTCCTTGCTTTCCTTCCTTTTTTTCTATCTTTTTTTTTTCACCTTTTTTTCCCCTTTTTTCCGCTACAACCTGCAGCCCTTTTCTTCTTTTCTTCTGCCACAGTTTCTTTCTCCATAACTCACCCCACTAACAGCCATTTAGTGATGACAATAAGTGAAGGGAAATGCTAAAACAATTGTAACTCTTTGGGCAGCGTTTATGCCCATTACTCCGACCTAATTTTCCATTTCCTTTGATATTTGAATAGGTGTCAGCTGGCTTGTTCTTGGCTGCATCAGTTTTGGCTGCTAGTTTTATTGGATTTATTGCTTTCAATGCTTTCTTGTCAGTTACAAACTGCTCAGCTCTTGGCAACCTTTTAGTGTTAAAATGGCCTTAACTTCTTCTAGAAAAATTATATTAACAATCCGTGAAATGCTCTAGAAAATAGACATCCATAGCTTTCCAAGCATATAAAGCTCATTCTCTAATTCATTCTGACCTATCCGCAACTTGCTTCCAAAGTCAGCTGACCTGCACAGGCAGTTTTGACGAATTTGTTACTTAAAATTCCACTTATGCTATTTTTCTTTTCTTTACTTGACAAATCCTACAAAACACAAAAACAAAATAAATAGCTCAAAAATATAAGGAACTAACTAAGAAAAGACAAGTGAATTTGATGTAAAATTTATATAAATATGAGCTTATCAAATACCCCTACACTTAGCTTTTGCTAGTCCTTGAGCAAAACAAAGAAAACATGAAAAAGTAGCAACATGAAAAACATTAGTTCCCCACCATGTGACCATAGAATTTCATTCAAGAAAACAAATCATCAAGAACCTTAGCTAGCATCAAACAAGCTAATCCAAGCCATCTTCCTTATTCAAATGTTAACAGCAACCTTTTAATCATCCTTGAAGTGTAGTGTGTGTAATAGCCATGCTAATGCAATTTCAAGTTTTGTTTTAAAACACCACATGCAAACTAGTGACCTTCTCACGGGACATACACTCAATCACACATATGCTTAGTTTAACGTGTTTCGTTCAAAGAATCAAATGTGAAAGATCTACCATAAGCTTGCATAAAGATCTCATCTCCACAATCATAATTACAAAACTAAAATCAAGAGGACTTTTATTGGATATAATGAGGCTTAGGGAGAGGGTTATAGAAATGAAAGGATAGGTAAACACAAGTTCCAAGCTACATTGCAAGCAATTCTCTTGTTGAGATTTATAAGAACTCAAGCTCTCCAACCACTCTACTAATACCTCCAATCACACCCGTAAACTAACTCCTTCAAAGTAGTTCACAAACATTTCTCATAAGACAATCTCACATTGCTCACTAGCTAGCTTGGAAAGGGTAAGGAAAAATATTTAAGGTATAAGGGTAGACATATCTGGTGATAAGAAATAAAAGGCTCAACATATATGGCTCAAATTGGCAATCTAATGATATCATTTTTCTTTAGGAAACATGCTTATTTGGGCCATGGTGATAAACCTAATGCCTCTATCCTTTTCAAGTTCATGCAATCAATGACAAACATTTCGAAAGATCATTACGCAAGTTCTAGAGATGTAAGTCACATAAGTTCATCACACATGAAAGAATAGGAGTGTATGAAAAATGCACACACTTTCAATAGGCTCAAAAACTCACATAGGTTGTATGTGGTCACTATGTTCACATACGAAGCTTTAAATCATGCTTTAGTTTCACATCAACAAGGCTATGTGCTTTTGGTTTTTCAAAGATGATTAAACATGTACAAAACTAACAAGAGAATAAGGAATTTCACACAATACATGCTTACTAAGTTCTTGATCACCGTGGTTCAAATTCAATCCAATTATATCATTGGGTCGGGAAACTAACAAAAATCTAATTCAAAACAATAAAGAAAATAAGACTATTTTTGGATTTTTTCATTTTCAGAATTTTCTGTCTTTTTTTTTTTTTTTTGGGTTTTTATTTTTTTTTTTTTTAGAGTCAACAAAACTAATTAAGAAAACAAAAAACAACGGCAAGGAAACCAATGAAACCAATTCTTAGTCAAAGGGACGAAAATTTTCAATTTGGTCATTTTTTCAATCCTTACCCCCAAACTTAAACTGGACATTGTCTCCAATGTCAGAAAACAAAAAAAATGCATAAAATAAAAATAAAATAAAATCGTAAGAAACAAAATAAAGCATTTGGACTGAAAAACTTCCCCAATTTGCAATAAAATCAAATGATGACCCCCAAACTTCAATTCTGCAATAAACTCCAAGGGTGGACATAACCAAATATTCCTACAAAGAAAAGAAATAATTCAGTTTAGCACGCAAGAAAACTCAGAAAAAACAAACGAAAAATTGAAAATGACATAAAAAGACAATGAATAGAAGTATTGGGTTGCCTCCCAATAAGCTCTTGGTTTTACGTCCGTGATAGGATTAAAAGCACACCACAAAGTAGCACACAAATGTCCTATTGATTTTCCTTATTAACACTAATATTTGTCAATTGTAGCATATGAAAATAAGGGTCTTTCCCGCAGAAGATTGTTTTATCTAACTTCTTAAAATGTCATAAAAACTGGGCTGCTGTCCCTACTGGCCAGCCATCGAAAAATAATTATTAGACCGACTTGCAATTATCTAAAGTCTATGAAATTTTATATGCAAACACTAGATACATAGAGCTACACTCATACAAATTTTTGGGATGTTTGGAGTTGATTTGCTATTTAAATTAAATCGAACAAAAACAGAACAGAAACAGATTTTTAAGTAGTTCACAAATTAAGAAAAGCGAGTTAGGGGAATTGCTATCCACCACCAAATAATCATGCAAACATGTTATGTTTCATTCAAATTCCTTTCATTTTCGGATGAAGATGCTCAAGTTGGCTCAATGTTAGAACTCAACCTATTACTCTTTCTTATGTAGTATGTTAAGAGAATGGCGTTTTCAACTTAACTTAGTCCCTACCATGCCATCTAGAATGGTGTGTTCATAGATTTAACAAGTAGAAATCATTAAGAACGAAAAGAGTTTGAGTCATCACAAGGCATCGTAAGTACTAGCGTTGTCTTACTTATCCTAGAAACTGATTCACATGTTAATCGCAATTAACAAGTACTACTCTAGAACATATGTAGGTCCTCATTCGACAAGGGCAGGCACACACATATTCATAGCATTAGAATCCTAGATATGCTTCCTAGGTATGCATCCGTAGAAAAAAAATGTCATAACAAACTTGCGATCATATTCGGGGCTTCAAAACAGCCCCTAACTACTAAAAATTAGTTACACATAATTCTCAAATTAAACCAAAAGAAAGACATGAGTTTGAGAAGATAAAACCGAAAGAAGAGAATGCCAAGATTTCCTCCTTTCTTTCCTTCCTTCCCCAACGCAGCAGCCTTGCCTTTTTTTCCTTGCTTTCCTTCCTTTTTTTCTATCTTTTTTTCCTCCTTTTTTTTTTTTTTTTTTTTTTTGCCGCTGCAACCTGCAGCCCTTTTCTTCTTTTCTGCTGCCACAGTTTTTTTTTCATAACTCACCCCACTAACAGCCATTTAGTGATGATAATAAGTGGGAGGAAATTCTAAAACAATTGTAACTCTTTGGGCAGCCTTTATGCCCATTACTCCCACTTAATTTTCCATTTCCTCTGATATTTGAATAGGTGTCAGCTAACTTGTTCTTGGCTGCTTCAGTTTTGGCTGCTAGTTTTATTGGATTTATGGCTTTCAATGCTTTCTTGTCAGTTACAAACTGCTCATCCTCTTAGGAACCTTTTAGTGTTAAAACGGCCATAACTTCTTCTAGAAAAAAGATATTAACAAAACTAATTAAGAAAACAAAAAACAACAAGGAAACAAATGAAACCAATTCTTAGTCAAAGGGACGAAAATTTTCAATTTGGTCATTTTTTCAATCCTTACCCCCAAACTTAAACTGGACATTGTCCCCAATTCAAAAAACACCATAATGCATAAAATAAAAATAAAATAAAATCGTAAGAAACAAAATAAAGCATTTGGACTGAAAACTTCCCCAATTTGCAGTAAAATCAAATGATGACCCCCAAACTTTAATTCTGCAATAAACTCCAAGGGTGGACATAACCAAATATTCCTACAAAGAAAACAAATAATTCAGTTTAGCATGCAAGAATACTCAAAAAAAAACAAAAAAACAAAAAAACAAAAAATTGAAAATGACATAAAAGACAATGAATAGAAATATTGGGTTGCCTCCCAATAAGCGCTTGCTTTTACGTCAGCACCCGAACAGTACCAAGAGTAATCATTCAAGGGAAGCTAGTTCTTGGAGGGGTACAACCTCCACATCATACTCCGCAAAAGACTTGTAATATGGTTTGAGTCTATGTCCATTCACTTTGAACACGTTTCTGGTCTGTGCACTTTGGATTTCCATTGCACCATGAGGAAAAATATTAGTTATAACAAATGGACCAACCCATCAAGAACAAAGCTTACCTTCAATTAAATCCTCAAGATACTTATTTGGAGCTTGTTGTTGTTGAGGCTAAAATGGTGTCTGCGGTCTTGCTTGAAAGAAGCCAGGTGGACGGTTATAGTTGTTGGGAACAGATTGTTGTCCGTTGTCTTGATTGTTCCACTTTAAGTGTGGATGATCGCGCCACCCCGCGTTATAGTTGTTGGAGTATAGATCATACTTTTGTCTTTGTTGCCCCTCAAACCCTCTTAACGCATTAGCTTGCTCAAGGCCACCTTGATCCATTAACGAAGGGCACATATCCATGGCATGTCCCATCATTGAACATACACCGCACACGTGTTTTAGAGCCACCATAACCTGTTGCACAAGATTAGTCAAGTTAGCTAATTGTAATTCAATACTAGAGTTACCACTTACCTCATTAACTTTCTTAAGAGGTAGCTCATCTCTCCCTCCAAATTGTCATGTGTTGCCAGCAATGTTCTTTAATAATGCCTTAGCATTTGTTGGTGTCTTGTCCATGAATGCTCCTCCACTTGCTGCATCAAGCATTACACGATCTGTAACACACAATCCTTCATAAAAATACTATATTAAAAGATGCTCTGAAATTTGATAATTAGGACAAGATGCAACTAAATGTGTGAATCGCTCATAGTAATCTCCAAAGGGCTTTCCATGTTGTTGTCAGATTGCACATATGTCTTTCCTTATGCTTGCAGCTTTTGTGGCTGGAAAATATTGCTCCAAGAATGCTTGCTTCACCTGGTTCCATGTGTTCATTGATCCTGGAGTAAATCTTAGCCTCTAATGGAAATAGGAATGACCTCAACTTAACTTGCTCCTCATCCACATTGGCTGGTCTCATTCCCGAGCATGCCACATGAAACTCCATGAGATGTTTGTTGGCATCCTCTGTTGAGAAGCCATGAAACTTAGGCAAGTAGTGAATCATGCCGGACTTAAGCTTAAATCCTACTTCTGCATTTGGAAATGTGATGCATAATGGTTGTTGATCCGTATTAGGCGTTGCCAACTCCCTCAAAGTACGGTTATCAGCCATGCCTTCTTGTGGTTCTTCCTCCTCTTCCGAACTCAAATGTGGTGGAGAAGATGATGGTAAATACACCGATGCACGCTACTGCTTGATTGTTCCTCAAAGCTTTCGAAGTGTTCGTTCAACCTCAGGATCGTAAGAAGCTAGATCAATACTCTTGGACCTTCGAGTATGCATATACTACGAAAACTATCTGAAATAAAAACACTAATTAGACAAGAAAAGAAAACAATAGAAAATAAGTAATTAGAAATAACAATCCCCGGCGACACGACGCCAAAAATTTCTTGTCAGTTACAAACTGCTGAGCCTCTTGGGAAGCTTTTAGTTTTAAAACGGCCATAACTTCTTCTAGAAAAATGATATTAACAATCTGCGAAATGCTCTAGCAAAATAGACATCCGTAGCTTTCCAAACATATAAGGCTCATGCTCTAATTCATTATGACCTGTCCGCAACTTACTTCCAAAATCAACTGACCTGCACAGGCAGTTTTGACGAATTTGTTACTCAAAATTCCACTCGTGCTATTTTTCTTTTCTTTACTTGACAAATCCTACAAAACACAAAAATAAAGTAAATAGCTCAAAAATATAAGGAACTAACTAAGAAAAGACAAGTGAATTTGATTTAAAATTTATATAAATGTGAGCTTATCATGCAGCTGCGATGTGCTACTTAGGTTGGCTTGTTGTCCAACCACTTTGTGTGCCATATTTGGCACCATTCTGTCTTCTAAACAAATAGGAACTTTGTAGCTCCACTTCTTATCTTTCTAGCCATATGACATGTTATTGGAAACAAATCAGGAAGGCCTCGAACTCTTTGTTTTCCCCCGACTGTGCATTTCTCATGGGAATGCAGCCTTGAATGTCTTTGTACTAAAAAATTAGAAGGATTGGCTTTGCATAAAATTCTGAAAATTTTGACATAATGATCTTCAACTCCTTAGCTTTTGTCTTCAACTGGCCTTGTGTCGAAATCATCTAGAAATTTGGCTTTCTGTTAAAAATTATTCAAGTGCGTAGAATGGGTTTCAAAAAATTATTCAAGTGCGTAGAATGGGTTTCAGGCACAATCACCTTGCCCCCAGAGCTTTGCGAGCACTTGCCCCAGTCGAAGTGTTTATGGACTCAAATTGAATTGGACGTGGATTTCAAACGAGAGGACTACTAGTCGAACTTGTGATGAGGTATTGATCCACATGGAGGAATACTTGCCTTCACTTCTTGGACTGGAAGATCTTTGTGAACTAGCACCATTTTGGGCGAATTTGCTTGGAATGCTTCTCCTTAAGTCATAGAATGGTCACTTCTTGAAGTGACAAGATGACTGATGATTAAAAATACACCAATAATCAAATTAGTCATGGCTCAAACAAAAAAGAGCAAAGTGACGATAATAAATAAATAATAAGAATAATAATAAAGAAATGAGGCTCTTCCATTTTTATTATTCTTTGTGTTGTATCGTGATCACTATGCTGCTTTTGTGGAACCGTCATGGTTCATTTTTGAGTTCGGAACCCTGGTGGAACTCGATATGGAATTCCAAACTTGAATTTTATGCTATTTTGAGGGGTGACTTGCCCCCAAAGATTTATTCCCATGTTGGGACTCTGTTATGCTCGTCAAAGCAATTGTGTCCTTGTTAGGGTTACAAAACTGCTTCAACAAACAATGTGCTCAACCAAATAGTTGTGTCCTTGTTAAGGTTACAATGCAATACGACCATTCTCTAATTCAATACACTTAATCATATTGTTTGGTTGATAGTTTATTCATGTCTTCTATCTAATGTGATTCTTTGTCTATACTAGGAGTGACCGAAAAAAAAAAAAAAAAAAAAAAAAAACGAAGTTGAATACCGAACAAAAAAAATTTAACCAAACCAAAGATTTTGGTTCGGTTTCGATTTCATTAACCAAATTAAATATGATTAATTTTATTTATTTATTTTGTTATTGGGTGTTTATATTTCAAGCCCAATTTTCAGTTTAGACCCAAATTTTAAGCTCTTATTTTAGATCTAATTTTTAACCAATTTTCCTTGTCCATTTTTTCTCCCCAGCCTACCCTCTTCTTTCTTCTTCCTTCTTTTTTCTCCCCAACCGACACTTTCCATTCTTCTTTTTTTCTTGCTGCATCTTCCTTCCCTCCCTCATCGACGAAGACGAAGGAAGATAAAGCGACAACGATCACTTTGAAATTTATCCATTGTTGCTCCTTCATCACAACTCCTTCATCGCTGCTGCTCCTCGCTTCAAACTTGCCACCTTTTCATCAATTCCAGATGTATTGGTTATTTTGGTTCATTTGCCAACGGGTATTGGACATTTTCTCTGGAGGTTATAATTGATGCAGCAATTGATAAGTTTGGGCTTTTCTGGGTAGTACTCAGTTAATATGCTTTGTGAATTTGTCAAGTTTCTTTTATCATTTTGTTTTGTAAGTAGGAGTAGGACTCAGACTAATTTAATCGATTTACTTTCTTGTGATTGTTCTCTAGGAAATACAAACCTGCATCTTCTTTCTCTTTATTTTTTCCTTTAGTTTATTGGAAATGGAAAAACTGGAAACGAAGTTGCATAGCACATGCCAATTTTCAGATTTAATTAAAAAAAAAAGGTTTTATTGAAAAATGGAACCGAATCGAATAAAACCAAAAAAAATTGAACCGAGCCGAACCAAGATTTCAGTTTCGGCAAAAAACCAAAACAATTGAAACAGAACTCGCCCTTATTTTGTATGATTACCTTGAATGTGATTTGCAAAGATTTCATAAATCTCATTCATACTCTAACCAGAGATTCTTAATCATATCATAAAGTATTCTCCCTCAATAGTTTGATGGTTAGAAATCTCATCTTATACAATCACATGCCCACATGATTAAGTAGCTTAGCCTCAACTATGTTGTGGACTAAGGATTCATAAATCTCATTTTGAAACAGAACTCGCCCTTATTTTGTATGATTACCTTGAATGTGATTTGCAAAGATTTCATAAATCTCATTCATACTCTAACCAGAGATTCTTAATAATATCATACAGTATTCTCCCTCAATAGTTTGATGGTTAGAAATCTCGTGTTATACAATCACATGCCCACATGATTAAGTAGCTTAGCCTCAACTATGTTGTGGACACCCTCAAATAGAATGCCTTTGAACACAGTCAAAGACTAAGGAGATAACTTCTTTAATTGGACGACTTTAAACAATAATCTTTGCTCATACATTAAACTAGATTAGTTTAATATGTGAAATGTTTGCAAAGTATGATCTTATGATTGCCTTCAGGGCACATTTCGAACAAACTCTCACTTGCACTAGAGCATACCAACTCGAAAACAATTGTTTGTCCATTTCAACCCACTTTTGAAGGATATTAGGCCTTCATCAATACCTCATTCTATTTGTGGAATGGCCAAACATCATCGCAATTGTTTAATATAGACCAAAGAGCCATTTTCAAGTTGCTATCTTTGGACGGTTCAGACAAAGGTCCTTCGCCGAATGGTTGTGCAAGTTGAGCAAAGACATATAGTTTTTCAACCTGCCCACGCCCGTTTATCTTGTGTGGGGGCTTTTTGAAGGCAATTCAACATTTTGGAGGTAGAGGTACATCACACAAAACCTAAGCGATTCTTGTACACTAACTACCTCAACTATGGATCCTTCAGTTCATGCTCTGTTACGAAGAAACCGCTTGTACGAGCTGAGCGGTGTAAAACAATAACAACATTATGAGAATTTTTTATTTCAAGTTCTGAATAAAGAATACTATCAAACATACTAATATGACTACGTCTCAATATGCACCAGCCCAATAAGTTTGCCTCATTCAACAGATGTATTAAGAGGTGAACTATACTTGTAAAAAATGTCACTAGATATATTTGCTCTAGACGGCATAGGATATACATAATATCTTTGCTTATGTCATCTATGTCCGACTTTTGTAACGTTTAAGCACATAGATGCTGGTAGAACCGAGATAAATATACAACCGTCTCACATTATCCAAGTAGGGTCGAATATCAACCGAAAGGAGCCCCTGCAGTAACACATGAGAACCATAACTCTTCAAACCCGATAGATGCTACTGTCCATTTTGACGTGTCATGGTATATTGCCAACATACCCATCTGAAAATTTCACACTTTGTAAACACTTTAAGAATCTTTTCTTGCCATCCGGCTTGAAAGTATAATTAATAGGTCTCTTCTTGTATTGACGATTGACGCATTGCACCCACAGTTTGCGCTTATGCCCATTTCTTGCATGCCAATACGAGTCTTCATGATGTTCTTCGATAGGTAGAGTCGTTCCTACCACATTGACACATTGTTCCAAGCGTTCTTCTCAATATGCATGGGAACCGCAATGTGTTTGATTTTCAACTTTGACCAGTACTCAAATCCAAAGAATATACTCCTTCTCATCCAATTTAGTTATTCCAATGGTCTTGGTTCTTTCCTGAATCAGAAGACTATTAAACTTGGACAATATCTCATTTCCAGACCATTCCCTTGGTCTAGGCCAAAACTATGTTTTCCCATCAAATTCTTTAGGCTCACTACACCACTAATGATCCTAGGTAGGGGTGGAAAAAATTCCCAAAAATCCCGAACCGAACCGAAAAAATCCCGATCCCAAACCAAAAATTTCCCAAACCGAAATTCCCGAAATTTTCGGGATGCTATCCCGAACCGATCCCAAAATTTCGGTATGGGATTCGGGATTGGCTTCTCGATATTTCGGGAATCCCATACCGAACCGAAAATATATAATATTAATTATTATATAGATATTATTCTTTTATAATTGATGCTAGTAGTTTCTAATTCATGCTCTACAACCTGGAATGCCCTACACCTTGCATATTTTTCATGTTTTGTTTGATATTCATGTGGATTTTATTATTGCTGCTGCCATGGCTGATGATTTTAGAAGGCTTGATTCTTTTGTCTCTCAACATATTGCAAAAAGGGTTTAATTAATTTGAATTTTGACTATGATAAAAACAGTCAGGCATGCCAGTGTTCAATTAAATGGTAGTGTGAATGAAATGAAATTCCTAGTTCATGAATGTGTTCTTGAATTATATATTTGAAGAACAATTCATAATTTCATATTTCAATTTGGGATTCCCGATTTGTCCCAAAATCCCGAAAATATTTCGGGATTCTCGAAATTTGGGATTCCCGAAAATTTGGTTTGGGATTGGTCTTCAAATTCCCGTCCCGAAAAATTTTGGTTTGGGATTCGAGATACTAGTTTCGGTATGGTATCCCATACCGAACCACCCCTAATCCTAGGTGAGCCATCGTAGATGGCCCAAGTAGCATACCTTTATAGCGTGCCAAAATGACAAAGTATTCTCACCGCATGTAGTGCATGCCATATAACCTCCAACTTGACAACATACCATAAGCTAAGAAATCATTAATTGTCTACATAACAGCTGCTCGCAAAGTAAACATTTCCCCAGTGGACTTGTTGTGCATTCATACAACATTTTTCCACAAAATTTATTCACTCATCAATCAATGCCACATATAAACATTTCTCTAGTGGACTTGTCGTACGTTTATACAACATTTTGTTCACAAATCTATTAATTCATCAATGAACAGCTGCATATACACATCAATGAAACACCAAGTGATTTGTGCCCAGACATTAAGACTCATGCATCTCCAAAAGGGCAAGTTATAAAGGACGATGACCACCGACCAAGTGTTGTGCTCATTAAAAAAATTTCAAACAGATCGAAGTCATCAATAACAAGTCCTAATCTGATATTTCTTGACTCTACAAGAAAATCAACATATATTTTATCAAATTCTTTCCACGCTTCGGTGTTTGCCGGATGCTGCATTACATCATCATCAACCAGTTCGTCCTTATGCCACCTCATATCACGTATAGTGTGGGTCGACACGTACAATTAATATTGGCTTTAGTGGAAAATACGCACAACACTTGTTTGAAATCTTGTTTTTTTTATATCTCTGCTCATTACACTTGGGACAATTGTCTAGCTTTTCTAAGTCACCGAAAAACAATACATAATTGATTTTTGCATGCATGGATATTTCGATATCTCAACCTGAGATGTTCAACATCTTCTTTAAGCTAGAATTATTTATAGACAATGATTAGGTTTCAAAAGCATACGTTTAACAATTCTTATCGTCATATCATTATTCCAATTAGTCATATTACACTTTACTTTCATGTGCATCAACTCCACAATTCTCCATGAATTTCTTTCATCAATACATCATACTTCTCAGGGTCTATGGACAACAGATTGAGTGAAGCGCGAAGGAAGGCATCACTCAATATGTCCATCACTTAGTCATCATCAACATGGCCAGATGAAAGGGGTTGATGTCTAACTGTCTCAATGCCAAAAGATGTTGATGTTGTAATGGGTAGTTTTCCATTATGTGTCCAATTTGATAACTGTGTACCATCCCATTTTCATACAAATGCTATAGGACTTCGTCCAATGTCATCCAAACACAATTGTTACATTTCATGCACGAACACCTGATACAATTTTGAGCAGTGACATAGTTGCTTGGAAATTCAATAAATGTTCGATCTCATCCAAATATTTGTCACAACTTTTATTGTGCAACTTTATCCACCTTGTGTCCATTGTGCTTGTTTTCAGGGATTTAGTCATCATAACAAGTTGATATACAATTCTTCATCCCCTTATGCCTTCGGTAATGATCCTATCTCATTCAAAAGTGCACTTTCTGTTTGGCGGTTTACGATTCACGCGGCTAATTTCAGTTGTATAAAAATTGGCAACATCTCCTTAGGGTTCCCCAAGTGATGTAGATATTATAAGAAAATATCTAGTATGAACTCGAAGAACATTAGAGGGATACAGCCAAATTTTTCACGATCGGAACTTAGCCATGTTCACTGCAAACCCTAAACACATAATAGTGCACTTTCAAACTGGACAATTAAAGAATTAGTTAGATCCTAGTAATTCATATTGCGTCAACAAACTCTACAAGCACATCCAACAAACTAAGTTAATCAACATAATTAACTTCGTATAAACGATTATTAAATTTCAACAAATTTCACACTACGATTTTCTAGGCTAATGCTGCAAAAATTAAATTTACCTCAGCTACATATGTTTCAATAACATACAAAATCAAAATTTCACATAACCGACAATTTCAACTTATATATACAACACAATTAAATAAATTAAAATTTCCTACAAAAATTATATTAAAACAAATACATTTCTTTCCTTTAATTTTCTTTCAATTTAATAACAAATCGACAACAAACAAGATTAATTAATTACAAAATTAAACAAAAATATATTTAAATAAAAAATAAATCTTATATAATGGGGAGACGGAAAGGAGGAGATGGATTATGAGGTGGGTGATGATACGGATGAGAGAGAGAGAGAGAGAGAGCAGAATTTGGCATAGGAAATGAAAGAGAGCGGCGGGGAGGAAGAAGAAAGAAAGGGGAAAGAGAAAGAGAGGCTGCACCCCCTGTTTTAATGAACTAGGTTTTGGCCGACGAACTTAGCAACGCCGCAAGCAAAAACTTGTTGGTGGGTTTTTTGAGAGGTCATCGTGGAACTTTACCCTATGCGTATGAAACTTTACCCGATTAAATAGTTCGTCAGGTGAAGTTACGAAAGCCAACGAACAGATTTTTCATTGGGCAAAGGGTGACATAATATGCGCCAATTGTTTATCTTGGTGCCAAAACTTTACTCAACGAACTTCACTTTTCCCTACGAATAAATTTCATAGCGCAAAGTCTCTGACAAAAAACTAAGCGTTACCAGATTTGTTCGACTAAATATTTATTTCATCAGGTAAAGTGTTTTAACCTGATGAAATTTCATCCGTCGGACAAATGATAGTTTCTTATTGTAGTACCGGATGCATGCGCAGGTTACAACCTCTAGACTTCAACAAAAAAGTTACCTGTTAATTGTAATAACAAATGAAAACAATCAAACTAATCAAATTAACAATCCTATAATGAGTAAGTGGAACTGACATTACTAACCTTGCTTGGGCTTACTTATTGGGTCATGAAACTAACAACGAAGTTTACAAGATACATTTAGCGCTCTCTCTCTCTCTCCCCCCGCGCCCACAGAGTAAGGTTAAAGTTGCTACAGAGGGCCACGAAGGACAACGGAAACATAAACAATTAAGTTAAAGAAGACGAAATAGTTAAATTTGAGTTTTGACAGTCTCATATAATGTCGTCGTCCATTATGCCAATTTTTAGTCCAATCACGCAAAAGAACGAAGGAAAATGGGTTCGTGTATGTCGGGATGAGGCGGATGGCCTTCCTTCACTGCCAACAAAAAAGGAAAAGGAGATTCGTGGGGTAACTTACTCCTTTAGCTTCATGCCGAGCCAAAATATCCTCAAGGACAACCCTTATTTGCCGAAACAGAAGAAAAGCACTCACCCCAGGCAAAACGACAGATGGCTTGGTCTTGGGTTGCCCGTTGGGTTGTCGGTAGGGGTGGAGGAAAATTTGTATGGCGCTTAATTTGTCACACAATGCTTAGTGATACTGTCAATAACTCAAATCTCGTCGCATGGTAAAATTTTAATATGAGTTTTATAATATATAGTTATATTTAAAGTTCTTAAAATAAGTTTTCTCTCGCTATTTAGTACTACGGTCTAATGATATTTCTCTTATTTGTAAGTGAGAGGTCTTGGGTTCGATTCTCCCCAAAAGCAAATTTGAACTACATTATTGCTAACTCATTCTGAGGCTTAGCTCCACTCTCTCACCCCCTTAGTGTAGGCAATATAGTTTGTTCAAAGAAAAAAAAAAGCGATATACACTATTAGGTTCATCTAACGACTCATAAATTTTCCTCTTTCCCCCCACATTTTTTCTTCTTCTTATGTTCATTGTGAGGTTTAGCCCACTCCCCCACCCCCTTAGTGTAGATAATATAGCTAGATAAAAAAAAAATTAAGCTTCCTCTCAACTAATAAATATAATTAGATCCATCTAACGACTCATAATTTTCCTCTTCTCCCCCGCTTTTTTTCTTCTTCCTACATCGTGTATCAGCCTTTCACCCCTGCTAGGTTTCTGGTTTCTCTTCAAAATAATTTTGGTTTGCAAATTTGGTCTCCCTTGCATTATCCTTTAATTAATCGTTCATTTGCTGGTTTTGCTTAATTCCATATAGATGATTAAAAAAATTAAAAATTTAAATCCCATATATGTTTCTGCCAGTATTATGGTTTGGAAAAGGCGCTGATTTTGTTCCTAAACTCTAAAAAAGTTGCAATCAAATGAACACAAACTTGCATAAATCGATTCATACCTTAGTTGGAGGATTCAAAACTTGAAAATCATCATCCATCGGTCTTGTTTTTCCTTGTGAGAGCGTCTAGGGTTTTAGCTAGATTGAATGCAGGATAAAGATTGCGTGATGGTAAGGGTTGAACTAATGGTAGGGTTTGATTATTGAGTGTGAGTTTATTGATAAATTTTAGTTTTATTGTTAATTTCATCTTGTACTTAACGGTAATCATGATATGGGGGACCTTGATCTAGGTCCAAAAATTTGAGTTGTTATTGGATTTAGTCAATTGTCCTATTTTTCTACTTTAATTATTATTTTTTAATTAAACTTCTTGATTTAAATATAAGATATAACCACTTTTCTAAAAATAGTTAAAAGAAAACTTATAGATGTCATCATATGTGAATTAACACACCCCGATCGAGATCAGGGCATGCTGGCCGTCACGTGGAAGTGACGTAACCATGTGCACAGTGCGGAAGCTAATAGAATAATAATAAAAATAGTACGAATAAATAAAATCCAGCCTACACAAGGTAATAACATACATGTGCAAACGTAAGTGTGAATACAAAGTTCAGAGCACGAAGACCTAATGCAGTCCAGGAGAAAACGACACAACAAAAGCACACCCGAAGGTGGTCCTACACTGGAATTAATCTGTCAGATATGCCGGGGAAATCCTCCGGGAAGCCACCAAGAGTGCTAGCCAACTAGAACCTGGAGAGGCGCAAAACAAAAAGTGTGAATGGGCAAAAACAAAGTTTTTCAAAAACCATTTCATAACCAAGATTCTAACCCCTCGCCGTAAAACCTGTATACTTCCCAGAAAAATAGAATATACATATATATATAAATCATGCTCCGAAATATGCCATGTCAAATGTCTCTAAATAGAATGCAAGTGCTCAGGAATATCAAGTCAATGCCATATAAGTTGTCAGCCGAAGTCACCTAACGTGACCTGTACGGCTGAATCTAGAGCTCAAATCTCCATCTCACTAACTATACCTGCACACGAGTCCGAACCACCTAAAGTGGTCTGTACGACAGGACTAGGTGTAATATAAGTACGCTCAAGTGCTACGATCACGTGAAGATTGGGCGAATAATCGCGGGTCACCTACGAGTCGGAACCACCTAAAGTGGTCTGTACGACAAGACTGTGCACCTAACTTGGATCCAAGATGAGCGTGTGGTGCGGGAGGTGAACATCACGTGAAGGACTGTGCCCAACTCTGGGCGGGAGCACTAACACCAGGGGTGCAGGTTATGAGCTCTCTATGCATCTCAAATCACTACTGAACATAAACATAAATCATAACTCACCTGGCACTTACCTGTGCGTCCGCAGCACCAAACATATATAAACATATGCGACTCATAATGCGTAAATACATGGCAAATAATAAACATGGCATATAAACGTATAAACGTTTCAAATCAATTTCTGGGAAAAACATAAGTATATAGGTATATACGGAAAACCAAAAGCCCACTCACTGGTATGTAGAAGGGTCGTAACCCCCTTGCCTCGAGTGACCGCGCTCGTCCTCGGAATAGGTCTCACCTATATGCGAAACAACTATAAAAACGTTAATTTTAAAGCACATATCCAACCTTATGAAATAACTTCTCATACAATGCTCAAATGGGGTGTATGGATACACCAACGTGATCTACTCAACCTCACCTCAGGAACATTCCCATATTTTTAGAAAAATTTTCCACCGTCGCACACGCCCCCACGCGCAGGCACATGCCTGGCACGCTGACGGCGTCAGTTAACGCCGTCAAGAATATTTCGTTAACGCCGTTAGGAATATTCCGTCGTCTTCTCCGGCGAGGCTTCGGCGCCGTCGCCGGCACCGGAAAATCGTAAAAATTTCAAACCTTCATATCTTCTTCATTTTTCAACCAAATTTCACAAAATTGGTACCAAAATGAAGCTTACAATGAGAGGAACAAATCCATACCACTTTCAAGTGCTAAAATCCACGGAATCTCGCCCGGAAAACACCACCAACTCCGGCCAACCTTGTAACTCACGATCCCGACGTCCAAAACCTTCAAACGAACCACCCCGAGCCTCCTAAGGACCTCACCAAGCTTCCTACAAGCTTGAAATTCCCAAAAACACAAGAATTAACGTGTGCATGATCAGTGACAAAATCGGGGTATCCCAAGTTCGACGTGAAAACGAAGGTATCCTTACCTGAAATAGGTATGGTTGAACTTCTACGGACCTCACGAGCAAGAATATATACTTTGTTTCTTCGATCTGTGAAGATTTAGAGGGTTTCTAGGTATGTCCGTACAAATGGAGGTGAAAATGGGAGAGAGAGAGGGCTCGAGACAGAGGGTGCAGGGCAAGGAAAGGTGAGGGTGTGTGTGGGGAAATGTGTGTGGTCCACAATCAGCCAAACCAAGCTCAAAAACAACCACACAAAGAAAATTCACACTAGGGGCAAAATCGTCATTTCACACTTACGGTTTGAAAATTCCGAAACGGGCTGCCATGTCATCATATGTGAATGCCTACACCATATATTGATTAAATACATTTAACCTATGATGGAGTATAATATACGAAAATAAATAAAGCTTAATTCGCTAGTAGAAAAAACCATTTGTACAACAGATGTTTGGGTGACAAAGCAAAATTTGTCGTGCAAGTGTGTTTTGTGCAATGAAGCAACAACTTCGTCGCACAAGAATGGTGCTACTTTGTGCAACGCACACCTTTGTTGCAATAATGTATGCACGACGAAAAAAAAGATACTCGTCGCGCAAAGTCAATAAGCAAACTACGGGTAATTTTTTTTGGGCGGGGAAAAAAATGCATGAAGAAGTTTTTCCCACCAAAATTTTGCGTGACAAGCAATGGCTTCGTCACGCAAAGTTCATTCATTTTTTGGGTCAGAGCATTTAGTGCATGCGAATCAACGGAATGACGAAGTTTTTTCCGCAGAAACCTTGCACGACACCAAAGTCCATTGAGTTTTTGAGTCAGAGCATTTAGTGCATATGAATTAGAGCAATCAATACTGTATTTAGTGCAGATGTTTGCGAGACAAAGACTTCGTCGTGCAAAGTCCCTAACCTTCCTATAAATATGTGCTTCTACTCTCCTTATTATTCACAATTCGGTTCGGGCTCAAATCAAGGAAAGAAACCAGTAGTAGAGCATGGCCTTCAGGCCCTATGATATGACGCAAGATGTGGAGTTTGCGCATGCAATTAGTGTAGCAATGTGGAACAATTATCCTACTGTTGAGTGGTGTTGTTGGAAATATGTGTCAGACGATGTGAAGAATGCGGTGAAGGATCAATTATTAGTAAGTGTGACAAATGTTGAAAATAATTAATTTTGTGAAACTTTTTGTTATATGTTGTAATTAATTATTTGCATATATGTGGAACAGTGTAACTATACTTTTGATGATACAAACGAAGAGTTGATGAAGTTGATGGAGGAGGCGTTGAAGAGGGGTTACAAGTAGTGGCGTTATGACGTGGAGCAAAATGGAGGATCAATGAAGCAGTAGTTTTAAATTTGTGTTTTTGAGGACAATATTTAATTTTAAGTTTTTTTTTCTAGGTTATGTATTTGGACTTAATAAGGCTTTAATTCATGTTTTGTTGTTTAACTAATTGAATGGATTAATTTAATTTACTTAAGTTTTCAATTATTTTGAGAATAAATATTATAATCGAATATTTGTTTGTAATTATGAAGTTTACGTAAATATAGATACTAAAGATCTATGTTTACGTAAACTTCATAATTACAATTATTTACATATTTGTTCGTCGCTATTAATTTTGCGCAATGAAAACTTAGTTGCACAAAATTTCTTAGTCGCACAAAGGGCGTAAAAAATGTGGTTAAGTTTACTGCCATATTTCGAATCTATATGTTTTGCGCAACGAATCATTTGTCGCGTAAGGTGGTAAAAAACACTTATCGAAGTTTTTCTCGCTGAAACCTTGCACGACAAAGGCAAAGGTCATTCAGTTTTTGGGTCAGAGCATTCAGTGCATGCAAATCAACGAAATGACGAAGTTTTTCTCACGGAAACCTTGCGTGACAAAGCCTTCCATTCAGTTTTTGAGTTAGAGCATTCAATGCATGTGAATCAAAGGAATCAATACCGTATTTAGTGCAGATGTTTGCGTGACAAAGGCTTCGTCGTGCAAAGTCCCTAACCTTCCTATAAATATGCATTTCTACTCTCCTTATTCTTCACAATTTGTTTGGGAAACACTTTACTATTTTACTGATTATAATCAATTTGTTCTTTGATTGTTGATACGATGGCTGACTGTGGTGCACATTCGTCAAAGACAATGGATGGCAAAGGTTCCGGAAAAGGTTTGCGTTGTAAATTTTGCATTTTGTATAAAATTTTTATTTAGCTTCAGTATTATGAATATATATTTTGTTGATAAACAAGAAGAAAAGAGTTGCGGTACAAGTCCGACACACTTATGGTGAGAGTTGTTACCGAATCACTTCTGACGAATTAATAAGAGTTGTGAAGTTAGATATGCTTGCCAGCTTTTGGTCCGACATTGGAGTATTGGTGTGTGACAAATGTGATGCAGATTGGGAGTCTTGGAGAGCCATCCCCGAGGAGATGAAGATGCACTTGATCGATGAGTTAGTTGTATGTGTTAAGTTTGTTAGTTAAATAATAATTATGTTTGTTAAATTTAATATAATAGTGAGATTTTAATTTATTAATTTTCGCATGACGCCTAATTGGGACCTTGACAAAAGTAACCTAAATCTAATGAGTAGAATAGTTTTTTTTTTTAAATAATTTTATTACTTATTTAATAATGAGATATGAATTAGAAGTTTTTTATTATGAACAGTTTAATTAAATATGTACTTAATGTTTATTTTGAATAAAATTAATGCATTTTAATAAATATTTATAGTAATTAATTATGCATGAATGGTTTAATGAATTAAGTTCTTGGTTTATTAAGTATTTATGTGATTTGAAAAAAAAAATTGAAGACTAAATGGAAAAATTCAAATTTTTTTTTTCAAAAAACGAAATTTAAAAAAAAAAAAAAAAAAAAAAGGTAATGTGTGACGAACTATGGTTCGTCGCGCAATTTTTTTATTTTTTTAAATACAGTGGTCAAACAAAGTGTTCTAAAAACGCGGCAAAGCATAGTTGGATGGCGTCAAAAGTCAAAGCACCATGTTTTGCGCGATGGTGCTTCGTCGAACAAAGTCTTTTCACTTTATTGAAGTTAACTAGAATGCAGAAAGGCAGAAGCTGCAAAACAATTGCAGCAGCTGCCTTCCTTCTGGAATATCCAGCAGTTCTAGCTGTGTTGCCATAAATCTCGGAGGTATATTTTCTTAACTAGGTTATTTAATTTTCATTCATTTAAATTGTTTTGTATGTAATTTATAATTGTTGTGAGTTTATGTATTTGTATGCAAACATTTTTGTATGGATGTGTAAAAAATTGTTTGCAATGTTCATATGAGCTTAGTTTCTCGTTTGAGAATTAGTTAGATTTTGCAAATGGATGCGAAAGTATTATTGTGATCCAATTAATTCTTGAATTGTCCCAAAATTTTGGACAGTTTGAGAATGCACAGTTTGTAGCATTAAAGTCTGAACGTGGGAAATTTGGTAGCATCTCTTTGCATTCTTCACGTGCATCGTAGTTTTTTGTATCTACGTTGTGCACTTGAAGAACTGCAGGGAGATGCTACCAAAAGTTTCCCATGATCGAACTCTAATATGTTGAAACCATAAATTACAGCACGTAACTATGCATTCTCGAATGAGATAGGACCCATACCAGAGGCATAAGGTGCCATGTCATAATTGAAGTTGTTGTAACCCTTGTAAATTTTTTATGTTTGCAGGTGATATGGACAAACAGTGGATATATAATCCTAGCAGATGTGCTGATGATTATTTGGATGAAATAAATTAGTTCGTTGATTTTTCAATTGCAAACAATCGAGATTCAGCTCAAATTCGACGTCCTTGTAGACAACTCAATGATTGAATATTTTGAAACTGTTTGATACCATTTAGTCATAAATGGGATGATGGAGACCTATACTATGTGGAATCATCATGGAGAACAAATACAACATGCTTCATCCTCACACATTATGAGAGCAATGGAGACAGTTGAATCTGTTGTGGACCCAAATGGACAAATTATGGACATTATCAACGATGGTTTTTCAAATGCTAGTTCGAATACGAATGAGGAAGTAGAAGATGATGTCCCTCCCACCATGGACAGTGAAGCATTTGAAAAATATGAAAAACTATTAAAAAGTGCTAAGCAAGAATTATACCCTGGTTGCGAAGGATTTTCGATGCTTACGACCATTGCTGAGTTGATGCATGGCAAAATAAAGTTTCATATGTCGAACTAGTGTTTTGATTACTTTTTGGGGGTTTTCAAGATGATGCTTCCAAAGGACAATTGCCTGCCTAAGGATCATAAAAGTGCGGAAAATGAGTTGAATGGTCTTGGATTGGGATATGAAAAAATTCACGCGTGTAAAAGTAATTACATTTTGTTCTACAAAGGCAATAAAGCGTTGGATAAATGCCCTGTATGTAATGAGTCGCGGTTTAAAATGACCTCTCAAAATTAAACAACGAAGATTCCACAAAAAGTTATTTGTTATCTCCTATTAAAGCCCAAGTTCCAGCGATTGTATATGTTAATGCACACTACAAGCGACATGAAGTGGCACAAGGACAAGTAAGTGGATGACGATGTTATGAGACATCCTGTAGATGGAGAGGCATGGAACGAGTTTGATCGGCAGTACCCCGATTTTGCACGTGAGCCCTGGAATGTTAGATTGGGATTTGCGATAGACAGGTTTAATCCGTTTGGGGTTCTAAATCAAAATCACAGCACTTGGCCAATCTTCGCAATTCCGTATAATTTGCCACCTTGGAAATGCATAAAAAAGGAACATATGATGATGACAATGTTGATAACCGAAGATCGGGCACGTTTATTAACGTTTATTTACAACCGTTGGTCGATGAACTAAAAGAATTATGAGAAAATAGTGTTCCCACGTACGATAAATCTACCAAGAAGATGTTCACTTTGCAAGTAGCAGTGTTGTGGACTATGAATGATTTTTCCCACGTACGCTATGATGTCTAGGTGGAGCACTAAGGGTTATTACGCATGCCCAGTTTGCAAAGAGAACATGACGTCTGGTTGGCACGCGAGAAAAGTTTGTTACCTAGGGCATTGTAGATGGTTTCCATGGAACCACGAGTGGCATCAAAATGAGAGCCTTCTTCAACAGCACAGAGATTCGGCCAAGACCCAGAGAATGGTCTGAAGATAAATTTTGGCTCAGGTGAATTGTTTGGATTTTGCTCCATTGGGCAAATTTGTAAATAGGTCAAAACTAGACACATAAGACAAGGTTGTTCGAGCTCTCGTACAGGTCAAAATTTAAATTGGAACGCAACATCGATGTAATGCATGTTGAGAAAAATGTGTTTGATACACTGGTCGGAGCTATACTAGACATTAAGGGAAAAACAAAGGACAAAATAAAAGCACAGATCGATTTGGAAAAAATGGGCATTAGGCCAGGTTTATGGATGACGAGGGACGAAAACATAGCCAGAAAGAAGTTTGCATCGTTTTCGATGAAGCCGGATAAGAGGAAAGAGTTTTTGCAGTTTCTATCTTCTGTACAGTTTCCAGATGGGTATGCTTCAAACATCGACTGTTGCACGAACATGAATGGAGGAAAATTTTCAAGCCTTAAGAGTCATGATTGTCATGTGGTGAACCCAATTATGTTGTTGGCGAGATATTTTTCTCAATCAACGGCTTTGCGCAAGTCCAATGTTAAACAGTTGTTTGACCATATTATTGAAGTGTTATGCAAGTTCGAACAAATATTTCATCCAACTTTCTTCACAAGTATGATCGACGTCATGATTCACTTACAAGAGAAAGCATTTGTAGCCAGACCCGTCAACTATCAATGGATGTATCTGATAGAAAGGTATTTAATTGCAATAAATACTTTATTTCATGATGTATGTACAATTTGACTAATTTTACACATTATTTTGTTTATTGATGCAGACTACTGGGTGAATTAAAAAAGAGTGTACGGAATAGGGCAAAGCCCGAAGGATAAATCGTGGAGGCATGGGTCGCATTTCAGTTGCTTACATTTTGTGCAATGAACCTACAAGATGTTAAGACTACGTTCAATTGACATCAACGCAATAATGACGGTGGTGTGAAAAGTGAAAAACTTTTTGTTTTTGCTCAAATTGCATGACCCTTTGGCGAACCAATCAAAGGGGAGTCATTTAACAAAATGGACATGGAGGTAGCACATTGGTTTGTACTTAACAATTGTGACGAGACAATTACCTACCTAGATGGGCATGAAGAATTGATGAAGTGGGAACATCCTTCACATTTATATGACAAGAAGCACCGTGAATTGTTTCCTCGTTGGTTTCATGACAATGTAAGTTGTTCGTGTTTTGGGTTATTTGCATAATTGTAAATGATAAACTAACACGTCAACTTTTTATCATTAATTTAGGTAAAGAAATTGAAGGACATGAATTTGCCTGCTTCCACTAAAAAATTGTACAACTTGGCTATTGGACTCCTAATCGCATAATTGTACTCCGGTTGTCATGTAAAAGGTATCTAGGTTTTGGTAGCTGATCACAATGACAAGCTGTGTACACAAAATAGTGGGGTACACGTCCCAGGTGCAGGTGACATTTTAGAAATTGATTTCTATGGAAAACTTACAAGTGTTGTGCAATTGCTTTACAAAGACCGCTATCAAGTTATCTTTTTTAAGTGTCGCTGGTTTAATACAAACCCACATAGGGTTGGAGGTGCTAAGCGAGACGATGGTTTGTTATCGGTCGACACTAATAGATGTTGGTATAATGATGACCCTTACATTTTGGCAACGATGGCCAAACAAATTTTCTATATAGAGGACCTTAAGGGAAGAGGGGATGGAAAGTAGTTCAGAAGATTGAGCACAGAGGGCTATATGATATTCCTAACCGAGATCCAGCTAACAATGACAATTATGGTGACGTTGCTGACCAATAACTAAAGACTTCAACGGAACTTGGTGCAGATACACAGCGGGATATAATTATTGTACAAGAACCGTATCAGGTAGCCGGAGGTCCTGAAATCAAAATACCGATCGACTCTATTATGATTGACTTCAGGGATCTACTACAATACAATGCACCCAAGTGTGCGAAAGATGATGTTGATGTGCCTACAAACGAGGAAGATTGGGAGTCTGAACCTGATGAAAGTGATAATATTTATTCTAGTTCAAACGAGGATTAATGAAAACTTGCGATGTAAATGTAATGATATTTATTGAATGGTATTTATTTTGTATACAAACAAAAGTTTCCTTTAAAATTTGTAAAAAAATTAATTAAACCAAAAATAAATTAAATTTACAAATATGCACGACGATGTTTTGGAAATGTTTATCATGCAAACATTTAAAAATTCAATTTTTTTAAAAAAAACTGGACTCGCGACAAAAATTAGAACACCCTCGTCGTGCAAACATATAAAAATTTGATTTTTTTGGAGAAAAAATTGGGTGTGTTTTTATCTGAATCACACTCTCCTCTCTCTCTCTCTCTCTCAATTATCTCTATCTCTCTCTCATCACTCACTATCTCAGTCTCTCCCTTTCTCCCTTTGTCACTCTCTCTCTGTTTCTCTGTCTCCCTATCACTCTCTCCTTCGCACCTGACATCCGTCGCTGCACTCTGATGCCACACCATCTCACCGTCACTACAACATTACTAGGTAAGCACCCATTATCCCTTAATTCAAGTATCTATTAGCGCACTTTTTCATTTCTTTTGTTGAATTGTTTTAATTAGAACAATTACGGATTTAGGGTTCGAATTGGGAATCCTGGGTTAGGGATTTAGGGTTCGAATTGGGAATCTTGGGTTAGGGTTTTCGAATTGAGAATATTGGGTTATCGTTTTTGAATTGAGAATATTGCGTTATGGTTTTCAAATTGAGAATATTGGGTTATGGTTTTCGAATTGGAAATCCGGTGTTTGTATTTTATTTTTTTTTTCCATTTTTTTGGTTATAAACAAAATTGGGTATTGAATTTAGAATCAAATAGGGGTTTCGAATTGGGATTACCTAATGTGAAGGATAGGAAGTACTCCCAACAAATTCCATTAACAAAACTGGGTATTATACATTAAGATATTTGGAATTTTTTTTTTTTTAATACTGCGATCATAGATCAAAATCATTAAGAAAACATAACATTACATCTCAGGCTCAAGCCCTTGCCCCTCCCTCTCTTCTAGGTTAGAGTAGTGACTTAAAAAATAAAATAAAAAAGTTTTACTACAGTATAGTTATTAAATGATTCCTTACTTCCCATTTTTATGCAGTAAAATTTTATCATAGGTTTAATTTGGTTTCTTCTTTATTGGACATGCTCATCATGTTTCACAACTTGCCAATGTTGCAGTGGTCCCTTTTAAGCTTTACCTTTATCTTGCCCGCTAAGGCACCAAAATAATTGATTCTTTTGTCATATTGCAGTGTGTGGAATCATGCTTATGCTCATACTCTTGAGAATATTTCTTTTTTCACTATTTGGATTTAGATTCTTAACTTTATTATTCTCTGTATCGGTCATTCAAGTAATATATGTTTCGTTTATGTTTGATTTACGTAATTTGGGGCTTTACAGAATTGGATATTTGGTATACTGAAAAGTGGACTAGCATTCAACAACTTCGGAATATAATGATGTAGACTCTATGCATTGATGTGTTTTCTTGATAATCAAGACGTGGTGAAGGAAAACTTTTACCTGTTTATCGTAGTGAATTTGTAATTTGAGTTTCGTAATGTTGTGTTTGGTATTCAATAATTGGATTTGGATTTGGATTTGGATTGAAATGTCCTATGTTTTATACCTTAGTTTGCTTTATGTGATTTTATACCACAGTTTTCAACCTCTGCAATAGTATGAATAGTCGACTTCTTTGCTGCCACCTCCCCACTTGATTTGGGCACAACGGGTGTGTCTCTGGTCATGCCTTTCGGTCCCACGATGTCTCCAGCTCTTGCATAATCGACTTCTTTGTTGACGCATCCTCTACTAAGCGCCTGGCGGACTCATCGACGGCCCCAAAGTTCTGAGGAGGCTAAGCAGTCTGGTGAGGCTTCCTTTGTTTATGGAAAGGGGTCCTAGATAGGTAATGCATCTTTCTCATAGTATTTTCAATTTAACAATTTGGAATTTAGGTTATAATTGTTTTAAAGTCCCCAATTGGTATAAAGTGTTTGAATTGTTGGGTGGATGTTTTGTTTTTGTTGTTATATTATCTATAGGTTTGAGGAAATGTTATAGTTTTAGGGGAGGTTCTGCCCAATTTTTGGTAGAAAATAGAATTCGTCTAATGTTTACTTTGTTTATTTTGTAGTTCAAAAAAAAAAAAAAAAAAAAAAAAAAAAGACCCATGTAGACTTATGAAGTTGTCACAGACCACTCACACCACGACCAAAAAGATCACCATTACGTGGGATCCTTGACATAATGCGGCTGCAATAAAGGAGCAGCACAATGCGTTGGCCAGCGACATTGGCTCGGTTATCAAAAATCATTGCCCCCTCTTGTGGGAGTCATGGAAAGCTGTCACACCTGAAGTTAAGGAAGATCTAAACTAATATGTTTTTTAATTCAATAGAAAAAAATGATAGCAAACTCGATCAATCGGTCGAAGAAGAAACTTCTGCACCGTTTCGGCTCACAACGCTTCTCTTATAGGTTTGAGGGGCAACATAAGGCAACCATATATTTATTTTAAGCTTTGATTCTTTTTACTCTCTATTACACAATTGGTAATCTATGTGCTAATAATTTTTTTTTTATTCAAGAAGGTCAAAGTTTCCTGAGATTGACATGTTCAATGAGGTATACGTTCAGCCCGGGGATGAGTTGACGGAGTAGCTTCATGTAAGTTATTTCCATATTTTAATATTCAATCAGTATTAATATTAATTACATGTATATTAAAATTAATTTGTTTGTTTCATTTTTCTAGTCCACCGTGGTGGAGAAGGGCCAGACCGTTCTGGAGGAAGTGGCTTCCTAACTTCCCCCAGAGACCCCAATCGAGGAGGTGTTTCTCCCTAAGGATGCGGGTTTTCAGATCATGACGGACACACTCAGTCTTAGGCAGGGGAATGTTCACCGAGGACTTAGGAAAGCTTGCCTTTGAGTCCCATCTGCCTCCTCCTCCAGGTAGAGAACATAAGAAGTCGAATCACTAACATCTGAAGTAGCGGACCTAAAGGAGTAGATTGCCGCCCAAAAATCTTAGCTTGCAGCCCAAATTAGTTTAATGAACCAAATTCGTCTCGCCCTTCAAATCTCTGGCGTTCAGTTCCTCGATGTTGAACCACCTCCAGGAACGACCTTCTAGCCCCCCAAAGCAGCAACACCACCAACAAGCAATTGTCACATGTTTTAATCATTTTCAAATTTTAAAATATTTCTTTTCGTTGTATGTACAATTTCAATAATTTTTTTAATTTTTTTTTTAGCAATCAATAATTTTTTAATTCAATATTTGTGACATTCCACATTGCCTAGGGGAGTGGATCCTGTAAGCCTTATATGTATATTCTCATTTCTACCTAGCATGAGGCCTTTTGGGAGCTCACTGGCTTCGGGTTCCATCAGAACTTCGAAGTTAAGTGAGTTTGCATGACAGCAATCCCAGGATGGATGACCCATTAAGAAGTTCTCGTGTGAGTTCCCAAAAACAAAACCGTGAGGGCGTGGCCGAGGCCTAAAAAGGACAATATTGTGCTACGGTGGAGTCGAGCCCAGGATGTGATGGAGCCCGGGTTGGGATGTGACAATTTGGTATCAAAGCCAATCCCTAGTTGGAAGTGTGCCGACTAGGACGTCGGGCCCCTAAGGGTATTGGCTTGTGACATCCCATATCACCCAGGGGAGTGGATCATGTAAGCCTTATATGTATATTCTCATCTCTACCCAGCACGAGGCCTTTTGGTAGCTCATTGGCTTCGAGTTCCGTTGGAACTCTGAAGTTAAGCGAGTTCGCGCAAGAGTAATCCTAGGATGGGTGACCCACCGGTAAGTTCTCGTGTGAGTTCCCAGAAACAAAACCGTGAGGGCATGGCTAGGGCCAAAAGAGGACAATATCGTGCTACGGTAGAGTCGAGCTCGAGATGTGGTGGAGCCCGGGTCGAGATGTGACAATATTCTTCTTTACATTTTTTGTTTTAAATTTCATTAAATTAATTAATACATAAAACGATATTGTCAACATTTAAAAGGAAAAAATAAATAATAAATAAATAAATAAAAATTATTTAAAAAAAATTAATTTTATAACACCACCAGCGACGATTGTGACGTGGATGACTACATATTATAGTTTTTTTTAATCATTTTCAAATTTTAAAATATTTCTTTCCGTTGTATGTACACTTTCAATAATTTTTTTTTTTTGAGTAATCAATAATTTTTTAATTCAATATTCTTCTTTACATTTTCTGTTTTAAATTTCATTAAATTAATTTATACATAAAACAATATTGTCAACATTTAAAAGGAAATAATAAATAATAAATAAATAAAATTTATTTTAAAAGGTCAACGCGTCGAACCCCAGTTTCATCGCTCGGAGTATCACGCGCAATGAACACTCATTCATTGCTCTTTATTTCGCGCAACATTCATTTCACGCAACGAAGAACTTTCCTCCATCACACAATGTCTGACGTCACGAGCTTTGAGCGACAGAATTTGCGTGATATCCTCTTCGCCGCCCAATGTTTTCGACGGCCGTATTCACCTTTGCACAACGGCTGTCATTTCATCCCCCAAGTAGTTATGCTTAGCAGTGATTTACCTATCATCCATGAACATAGTTCAAAGAACTATAATCTTCATACATTTACAAATCCATAATAGTATATATGATTTATATAATACCTATAACATAGATTATAGTCAGCACAATTAACCTGTGATGGAAGTAGGAGAAAAAAATTGAAATAGGGATCGAAAGCAGGAGAAAAAACATTTAAATTTTAAATTTAATTCTAAAATTAAGTAAAATATAATCCAATAAATAAATAACATTTATCACAATTTAATAAAAAGATAATAAAAATAAGCTAATCTAAATAATCAATGTATGAACCTAATCCAATAAAGTGAACTAACCAAATGATAACTTACCAAATTGGTATTATATTAGATTTACTCTTATGCAATAGAATAAAAAAGACAATTCACATTTAAAGGTTAAACTAGATATAAAAAGAGATCATTTAGTTCAAATAAAATTTGCCCTTAAATTATTTGAGACGTATATTTAATTTCAATTCCCCCCTCCCCTCCCCCACACCCACACGCACACCCCACAGCAGGGTTTGAAAAAGGAAACCCTAGAATGGCATTTAAGAAAAAGGAAACCCTGGAAAAGAAAAAAAGCAAAAATATCATTGTTTCCAAGCTTTTTTGAACTTACTAGCTTGAACAATTATGGTGTCTACAGTGAAGGCTTTAAAGAGAAATTATTATCTTTGGACACGTTTGAATGTTACCTAACAACAAACATGCATGTCTACCATCATTCACATATCGTAGCTATAAACTTACTTAGTGGGGTTACTGGATTGTTCGCTGATTGTTGGCACCAAAGCACAATGAAACTTGATCATCTTTATGTTTTCCTTCTCAGGCTAATTAAGAGAAATGAACATTCAACCTAATTCATCTAGCTATAAGAAGTCTTACCTTACTCATTTCACGGGTTATGTCTAACATTATTGAATAATTACTCATTAATTTAAATAGTTGTTGTACAGCTTCTTTGTTAACAGAATGATAAAATTATACAAAAAGCTGCTTGTCCTCATTCTGAGGGCTGTTGGTTGAATGTATTTGCAAGGATATGGAGTGATTGAGATTCCCTTTCATCTTTACCTACAAAGTGTATTTAGATCTGAAATAGTGACTGAAACGCACTCTTTTTATCACGCCATTAAGTGTGGAGTATTTAATAAGCATATTGGTGAAGTGTCGTATCACCTATATTAATTATAGATGGCAGTGTTGTCAAATTTGAGTATGATTAATGAGTGTGTGGTGACGACACAATTCCTCAAAGACGGTAACAAACTATTTTTTTTCGTCGATTAGGTCGTGAAATGATAACTTAACCACAAAAATATTACTGAATGACAGCGACAGCGGCGATAATGATTTTGATATAGTGTGGATGGTGAATGGTGGATGGTGATGATAGTGAACATGTTCTTAGATTCAAACTTAACCAAAGAAGGAAGACAGCAAGGAAATGGCAAAAGTTTGTGCAGCTATAAACATAAAGCAGTTGTACCTTCATTTGGAAACCACCACAAAAGAAGTCTATGCCCAATATTTTCTAGGCCCAGAGTTTGGTGCCATTATTAGTTATACTTTTAGTCTTTTTAAGGGTAATGAACAAGTACTCTAACTATGTTTCCAAAAAAAAACAAGTACTCTAACTACTGAATATGTACTAGTTAAGTTGCAAGATGATGAGGTTTCGGGTAGAATTTTGTACTACGTAAGTACAAACCGAAATTTAATCTGATGCCATACCTTTTATCTATTAGGCAAGATTTAACAACCTAAAATGCTAAATTTCATATATCTTTCCACTTAACTACTGAACTTTTTGGCCCCATTTTGGATCTTTCCAGTTAACTGCTGAAGTTTTTTTTGGAATGAAGAGGATCACAAAGGGACTGTGTTTGAACAAGGGCGCATTATATCCATTTCGTATAAAATAAAACTCTGTCAAATATAGAGTTAATTACCAAATTTTCATCCTTATAGCTCTAGCAAGTAAAATTCAAGGGGCGTTTTTTTTTTTTTCTTACCTGCGTTCTTCTCATCTTATCATTTTCTATTCATCATAAAATGTGCGCTGTCTTGCATTCACCACGTCTAAATTCGTATTTCTTTCTCAAGTAACTGGTATATGTGTGCGTGTTTGTGTGCGTGTTTGTGTGTGTGTGTGTGTGTATAGAAACTTAGAAGGGACAATATAAAATGGATAGTGCTATTCACAAACCCATTTTTACGTCGTACACACCCTTGTTAATTTTCGGCTATTGATCATCTTCAGTTTATTTGATTTGATGGTCAAAATTTGAGAGGGATGTCTGAGAAGTAAAATTAGGTATGTGGATAATATTACCCTGTAAAATTTCTGAATTTGAATCTAAGGGTCTCGATGAATAGTTTAATAATCGGGAAAATTTTCACTAATTCTTAAATAATTCAATGCGAGAGCTAGCTAGCATTTTAATACCAAATATATTTCTTTAAATTCAAAGAAATTACCTGTGGATGCCAGCGATGTATTTCAGCAACGCATCTGGTTAAAACACTTGGTTTTTCCACTTAATACTACGGTTTCGATATTATTCTTCACTTGTAAGTGAAAATTTTTAGATTTGAAGCACGTTGCAAGTTATAAACCAAATTATTCGCTAACCCCTTGTAGTATAAATGTATCATTGAATTTCCAAAAAAGAAGAAAGAAACAATCTCAGTTTTAATTATCTCACATAAAATTAATTAACTAAATCAGTTTTAGGGTAGTTTTCTTTTGAGAACAAACAACACTCTACATTAAGGATAGAGGAGAAGACTCTAACCAGCAAAGCAATCCACCACTTGTAAATAAAAATCAAATATACGAGGAATTGTGATCAGTAGTTCAATCTTCGTACACTGAGTATAACATAAAGGAGGCCCTGCAACATGCTTTACGAAACAATGGGGCGGGTATCAAATTTGAGATGTGATGGTATTCACCCAAACCCTAACCCTAACCCTATTAGTGTAATAAAAAGGCAGGTAAGCATAAAAAGAAACAAAAAAGTACATAGACACAAAATTGGCAAAAACTATAGCGACAAGCTGCACGTCCGTGTCAATTCTGAGCCATGAGGAGGATGTATGCAAAGGGAAAGGAATGATTAACAAAGACAACCAAAAATCAAACATGGAATCTTTGCGATTTTACCATTTTCTGGACAATGCCACAACCTAGAGGACATGCAATAGTCCCCGACCAATAATTTACTTAATCGATTTCTCAGAGGCAGCAGCTACATTTAAATGGAAATGCCAATTATTAAATCTCGTTTGAACTATAGAGTAGGGCTCTTTCGGGTTCAACAATCATGGCTTCTTGCAGTGACTACACAAAACAAACACCATAAACCCTTTAAAAAACGGAAGAAATTATCAAACTAACATATTAAATGGGAAGGCGTTAAGTCAAAGGTGACTGTGATTCCCACATTATTGAGAAAGAATCGCACATTGATGATGGAATAAGAGATCTTGCATGTGCTTATAAGTGAGTAAGGTTACTCGTCATATTTGCGAATCGGTTTTATGATGAAATCTCAACTTTCATCATGGCATCAGAGCAGGTTGTCTCACGTGTGAATTACAACGGCCACACATGTTCCACACCTCTCCGTTTGTGTTGTCCATGTGTTGGCTTGAAAATTTGTCACATATGAGGGAGTGTGTTGAGAATGAATTTCACATTGGTTAGAAGAAGGATTTTGCATGGGCTTATAAGTAAGTTTGGCTACTTTCCATATCGCAATTGATTTTATGGTGGAACCTCAACTTTCTTGACACAGTTATAAGTAAAAGTTTACTCGATTGGATTACTGATAGATGATTTCAATCCAAATTGAATTAGGCTTAAGTCAAGAATAAAAGAATTTAATTACTTTAGAAGATAAATGTTGTAACTACAGATCCTTGTACGAGCTAAATTTAACACAAATAATTTCATGTACATGTACACACTACTATGTAGTGTTACTATTCAATTAAAATTATAACACATATATTTTCAAAGTAAAACATATTAATTATGTTTCAACTCATATTATAACACATAAAAACCACATACAGTACTATTCCTGGTACACACAATTGTCATTTTGAACTTACAATTTGATTTCTTTGTATTATGAACTGTAATTAAGAGTGTATACACACAACTAAGGAATTATGATGCTTAGTTTGCATACCTTAATACAATAATAAGTTGACAAATATGTGTTTTCTCATGGCAAGACGATTTCTTTATACCTTATTATGTAGCATGGAATCATTTTATATAATTGAAAAATTAATTTTTGCATTTCTCTTCCTCTGGACTTTCCTCTTTAGTTCTTGAATTGAATAAATTCAAAGAGATTCAAGGATGTACATACAAAAATATAGTGCAGAAACCATTTCCCAGGAACATGCCACCTACAATGTAAATTTCACACTTGAATTCTATGGCACTGCAAACCAAATTTGAGACTTAAATTCAAGGATATTGTTTGACTTTTTACATGATGATGTAACGTTGTGCAAACATCATAATGGACTCTTTCACCCATTTTATCATCTCTAACTATCATCTTTGAAAAAATTCTTTCAATTTGGAAACCATGTGAGAACAAATCGATGGTTATGGTAATAAGTAACATACTTATGATAAACTGTCAACTTGTTTGATTAATCATATATGAATAACTAAACAGTCTCCAAATCAAGTTTTCGTAGAAATAATCTTTACATTTACGATGAAGAGGATAAATGATTCCAACTATAACATTTGCACTATATAATGATGTCACATTATTATGTTATGTTAGGAGTAATCTTCTTGCACATAAAGGGTCAAGCAGTGTCCAAATAAAATATTATCAATTGAGCCCTGGAGTTTCAGATAATAATCCTAGCTGGATCTGATCAATAACATGTAGAATCGTCTACAATCTGCCAAATTTATTTGCAGCCACCAAAAGTAGTTTCGCGAGTCAAGTTTTTTTCTTTCTTTTTTGGAGATCAAATGAAATATTATAAGACCGATAACATACTAGGCAGACATGCTAGTTGCAACCAATAGGTCACACACGCATTAACAGAAACTCAACAACTCCAAAATTACAAACTATAAAGAATATGATACATTTCTTAGCTATGGAAAACCCACATCCAAGCAACATGAAAGATAACACTCACATAAATTAAATCTTGCAAGTGAGCTACCAGAAAGGCACCACAAGAAAAACCACAAATTCTTCATCTAAATGTGGGAAGCTGCCTACACTTAGCTCTTCATGGGTTCGCAAAAGGTAGGGTCGATGATGAAGAATTTTTATTTTACAAGAGATCTTCGTATAATATTTTATATATATATATTTTAAGAACGACCTTGAATCGTCTAAAAAAAAAATGAAAAAAAAAAAAAAAAAAAAAAAAAAACGAGTTTGTGTATTTTTTATTTTAATATATACGACGGTATATTTAACTTAAGAGATGAGAGATTTGGATGAAATCACACAATGGCAAACCATAGTATTTTGGTTTGAACTGGCTTTCGACAATAATCAAATCTAAAACGTTTCATTAACAAGTAAAAATGAATACTTTTATAGTGTAGTACTAAATAACCATTACACTTTTGAACTGTTAAACATGCATTATGTAAAATGATAAGGACCTTTGATCACGAATCGAACAGTTATGACCAACTTTAGGACATACCTGTTTGCGCTACAAGGACCCTGTACCAATAGTCTTTGGGCAAAGGCATCTATCTTTCCACGTGGGACCCATGAGATTGGTTGATCGGCTGTCATCTCCGTCAAATTAACGTGTACTTTAGGATACCTGCCTCCCAAATCATGGCAGGTAGAATTTTGGCGCCGAAACAACCACATTAGGTTTAGTGCCAAAATTTGTTCACATGCCTAACCTAATCTTAGTTCTCAGTGAAAATTTAAAGCGAGCCAACAATGATCCAAATTTTCGTACTTGTTTTCCAGTTAGGTTTTAGTTTTTTGTCGTAATTAATTGAAGGTTATGCTACGAAGTCAATGTGATCAAAACTCTAAATTCTAAATTGTCAACGCTTAACATTATACACTGAACTCTTAAACCCTAAATTTCTTTTTTTTTTTTTTTTTCTTTTTGTTTTTTACCTCTTCAAGTGGAGTCTATTCGATGTCTGCAAGGAGAAGTACTGTTTTTGCGGTTGAGGAGGTGAGGAGGTATTGGTGGAATCACAATCAGTAAAACTCATAAACTTAATACATACAAGAATTTGCAACATACTAATCTGAAGAAGTTCCACTCGATGAAGCCATGTATGCTACAAACCAAAACTTGTGCGCTGTGAACCTTCTCCTCTCTATCAGATTGCCTATTGCTCAAACTAAGAATAGGACTTAGTTCCAAAATAAGAACGTTAATTTGTGAGAGCAGAGGCCAACCTAGATATATATATATAGGACTCCCTATTAGAATCCAAATGAAAACAACTTATGTTTTTCCATCACTTATCAATTGCAATCGCAACCACTGAATCCTTTACAAAGAAGAATTTAGCTTGCCAAGTCCAATAAGGCTTCCTTATACTTATTGGATTCCAATAGACAATACCAAAACATCCAATCTCATGTTCATACTCTTACGTACATTCTCCCACTTAAACATTAGATCAATTTCAGATATTGCCTTACCAATTTTAACAAGTGATTACATAACCTTGTTCAAAACTCAATATCACGACTAATGTACCAATGCATCTCAAAACACAGAAACTAAGAATTATGGACTACAAACAAGATGTAGTATTAATTCAGAGCTTACATGTATCCAATCTGCAATTTATAACTCATGATTCAAACTTGATATGGCTAAGTAAAGAAATAAACTTGCTCCCATTTGTCAAAAGATCAAAACATTAATCACCAAAGAGAGCAACATATTCATCAAAAGATCAATTCATAACTAAAAGTTTAAAACAAACAAACTATTTTCCAAAGTATCAATTGAAATCAATGCACAATATAATCTATCTTCCAAAACCACTAAACCTCTAAAGATCGAAGTAATGAGCCTTGCGACATTTATTGAAACACAAAATTAAACAAACTAGCTATTATTTAAAATAAATTAACCTTAGCTGCATTAAGACTGCACTTCTTGTTTCATAATTGCAATCCCATGTTACTCAAATGCAAAGTACTACTCCCACTGACCTAAAAATTCTTGCACTCCCATTTTTACAACATGATGTTTAAACTCTCCAATAGGTAATGCTTAAGTCAAATGATCAGCAAGCATCATAGAGGTACAAATATGCTTCACTTCAATCACCCATTTCTTGACTTGGTCCTTGACTTTAAGAAACTTCACATCCATTAACCTAGAAACTGAAGTTCTTCAGTTGTTCTTGGCAAAAATCACTGCTGAATTATTGTCACAATGCATTTTCACAGGCCTTTGAATTGAACTAACAATCTTCAATTATGATATGAAATTCATTAACCAAGCCGCTTGTTTCATGCCCTCAAAACATTCTACAAACTCAGCCTCCATAGTAGATATAGCAATAATAATTTGTTTAGCACTTTTCCATGAACTGCACTTCCATTAAGCACAAAAATATAACCCCATGTAGACTTCCTATCATCCACATCTCCTGCTAAATCCGAGTTAGTGTACCCCTCCAAAGAGTCACTCTTGCCATATACTAACATATAACCCTTGGTTCTCTGCAAGTATCTCAAAACTTTCTTAGCAGCTACCCAATGTGTTTCTCCTGAATTTGCTTGAAACCTACCTAGCATGCCTACAATGAAGGCAATATCTAGTCTTGTACAAATGGTTGCATACATAAGGCTTCCAACCAGAGAAGTATCAGGTTTAGATTGCATCTTTTTAACTTCTAAGTCTGTTTTGGGACACCGATCTCTCGAAAATTTATCTCCATTGTTAACTGGTACTTGACCATTGTTACAACTTTCCATTTGAACCTTAGCAACACTCTATCAATATAGCCTTTCTGAGATAAGCCAAGAAGTCTCATTTCTGATCTCTAATAGTTTCAATTCCCAACACAAAGTAAGCCTCACCAAGGTCCTTCATCTCAAAATTCTCACTTAGCATTCTCTTGGTACTTTGCAACAAGTGTTGACATGAATTGGCAAGGAGAATGTCATCAACATAAAGCACCAGAAAAATGAACAATGAACCAACAAACTTAATGTATATGCAGTCATCTAACTTGTTCTCTACAAAACCTTGGGAAGAAATAAAATCCATTTGGTTGCTTCACACACACACACACACACACACACATATATATATATATATATATATATATATATATATATATATTCTCTTCTAAGTCTCCATTTAGAAAAGTCATTTTCATATCCCTTTGATGCAACTCCAAATCAAAATGTGCAGCCAAGGACATAACAACCCTCATTGAATCTTTGAAGGAAACATGCAAGAAGGTATCATTGTAATTGATGCCTTTTCTTTGAGTGAATCCCTTAGCAACTAGCCTTGCTTTGTATCTCTCAATTCTGCCCTGAGCATCTTTCTTAGTCTTGTACACCTACTTGCAACCTATAAGCTTAATATGAGATTCCACTAATGTCTAAACATTGTTTTTGAACATGGTTTCCAACTCATCCTTCATTGCATTTTGCCATAAAACTGATTTAGAACCTTCTATGGCCTGGGTGTATGTGAGTGGGTCATCAATATCACAACGTCAAATTTAGCTTTTTGTAGATAAATATAGTCACTCACAATTGTTGATCTTTAGATTTTACTTGATTTTCTTGGCTCAATTTGAGTTGACACTTCCACATATTCATGTTGATTCAATTCTGTGACAGTATCAGTAATTGCAGCAGATTGATCATTGTCCCAGTATTGCCAACATCAGAATCCATTTCATCACCCAAATCTTGTATACTAGTAGTCATTGAATGAGGAAATAATAAAATTGGATTGGAATCTGCTTGTGTCATATCCCGGCCCGGGGAAGATCACTTCGTGGGCTCGCTCCACCACCGTAGCACGATATTGTCCGCTTTGGGCTTACCATTCCCTCATGGTTTTATTTTTGGGAACTCACGAGCAACTTCCCAATGGGTCACCCATCATGGGATTGCTCTAGCCCTCTTCTCGCTTAACTTCGGAGTTCCTACGGAACACGAAGCCAGTGAGCTCCCAAAATGCCTCGTACTAGGTAGAGATGGGAATATACATTGAAGGATCACTACCCTGGGCGATGTAGGATGTCACAATCCACCCCTTTAGGGGCCTGACGTCCTCGTCGGCACACATGCGACCAAGGTTAGGCTCTGATACCAATTGTCACATCCAGGCTCGGGGCGAATCACTTCCCGGGCCTGCTTCACCACTGTAGCACGATATTGTTCGTTTTGGGTTACCATTCCCTTACGGTTTTGTTTTTGGGAACTCACGAGCAACTTCCCAGTGGGCCACCCATCATGGAATTGCTCTAGCCCCCTTCTCGCTTAACTTCGGAGTTCCTACGGAACCCGAAGCTAGTGAGCTCCCAAAAGGTCTCGTGCTAGGTAGGGATGGGAATTTTAAGGATCACTTCCCTGGACGATGTGGGATGTTACAATCCACCCCCTTAGGGGCCAAAAGTCTTCATCGGCATACACGCAGCCAGGGTTAGGCTCTGATACCAATTAATTGTCACATCCCGGCCCGGGGCGGATCACTTCCCGGGCCCCACTCCACCACTGTAGCACGATATTGTCCACTTTGGGCTTACCATTCCCTCACGGTTTTGTTTTTGGGAACTCACAAGCAACTTCCCAGTGGGTCACCCATCATGGGATTGCTCTAGCCCTCTTCTCGCTTAACTTCGGAGTTCCTACGGAACCCGAAGCCAATGAGCTCCTAAAAGGCCTCATGCTCGGTAGAGATGGGAATATACATTTAAGGATCACTACCCTGGGCGATGTGGGATGTCACAGCTTGTACAGGATGTTCATGAGTCTGTTTAATCTCATCAAAAACAAAATTTTCTTTTGATAAATCTGAGATATCTTGATCTTCTAAAAACATAGCATTGTGTGTTTCTTGAACTCGAGTATGACCTTAGGGAATATAGAATCTATATCCTTTTGATTTCTCATGATAACCGATAAAATAACAGGATTGTGTTCTTGGATCCAACTTCATATCACAAGAATTGTAGAACCTAGCTTTAACTTTGCAACCCCAGACATGAAAATAGCTGAAATTAGGTACCTTGCCCTGCCACAAGTCAAATGGTGTTGAAGAGACTCATTTGCTTGGAACCCTGTTTAGTATATAATTTGCAATTTTCAAAGTTTTCCCCTATAAGAATCCTGGCAACTTGGACCTTGTCATCATATTTCTAACCATGCCTATAAAAGTCATGTTCCTTCTCTTTGAGACTTCATTTTGCTGAGGTGTCCCTGGTGTGGTTTATTGAGCCACAATGCCATTCTTCTCCAAATAGAGTGCAAAATGTCCTTTTTGTTGCCCAAACTCAGTGTACCTGCCAAAGTAGTCTCCTCCCCTATCGGATCTAACAATTTTAATGACTTTACCTAACTGTTTTTCAACTTCAGTTTTATGAATTATAAGATAGTTTAAAGTCTCAAAGTTTTCACTATTTAGAAATGTATATCCGAGTCTAGAAAAGTCATCTATAAAGTTTACAAAATACTTATTCCCACAAATGGTTTTAATTGGAAAAGGACCACATATATCAGTATGTATGACTTCGAGCAACCCCTAATTTCTCTTAACATCAAATTTTCTAAAGTTAGTCATTTTACCCTTCAAACAATCAACACATTATGTTGTAGTAGTAAAGTCTAGCTTTGGAATCAATTCAGCTTTTGAAAGTTTGATAATGTGACCAAGTCTTTTGTGCCAAAGAACATATGAAACATCTTGTTCTAGCATTCTTTTAGTACCTACATTTAAGATTGAAGGATTGGAAAACAAAACTGAATAGTCCAAACACCACAAAGATAAAAGAGCAGTTCCCAATATAATTTTGAAACAGTTCTTTTTGAAAAATTTCAAACACTCATCATCAACAAGAAATGAAAAACCCTGTTTTATAATTTTTGTAGAAGAAATTAGGTTTATTCTCATTTTAGGCACATAAAGCACATCTTTCAATTGTAAAACAAAACCATAAGACAATTTCAAGTTCACAATCCCAATAGAGTCTACTGCAACTTTAGTCCCTTACACAACATAAACATTATACAAAGTCTTTCCAATTTCCTTTTTTTGAAAACCTTTTTAGGGAATTGGTTATGTGCACTGCGCATTTAGTGTCAAACCACCAAGAATCAACAGGTACCTTACATAAGTTAGACTCAACACAAGCAAACACCAGTTCTTTTTTCTTGCTTTTTAACCAGTCCTTAAAGATTTCACAATTGACTTTTAAATGTTCCTTTCTTTTGCACCAAAAACACTTAAGTTTAGACACATCTTTAAGTTTTTTAAACTTGGTAGATTTTTTAGGGGAGTCAATTACTTTAGCAGATGTATTAGATCTATTAGAATGCTTGACGAATTTAGAATTCTTATCAATTCTTGAAAAGCCTCCATTGTCAGAAGTTTTCTTTTCTTTTCCAGATTGCACAAAATTGACTTACTCAAGCTCCTTGCCCTTTTCTTGCTTCTGTCTTGTTTCCTCTTGTACACATTGTGCAATCAGTTCATCAATATCCCAGCTCTTATCTTGTGTATTATAGGATACTTTTAGCTGGCTATACTTGGAAGGAAGTGCTTGAAGAATCATAAAGACCAGTTATTTCTCACCAATATTCACATCCATGAAATTTAGCTTTTCTCTGCTACATCTATCATCTTCATAATGTGATCCCTGAAGGATGCAATGCCTTCAATCTTGTAGGTTGTAAGTAAAGACATATACTGACTTACTTCAGCCTTTTCGAATTCTTTAAACTTTTTCTCTCTTGCTTTCAAGTAGTCCACGGCTACTTCAGGTTTCTTTATACCTCCTATAATTATATCAGTCATGCCACTTTCCAAAATAGAGAGAGCAACCTTATTAGCCCTTATCCGTCTTTCATTATCTAACTTCTCAGCTCTGGTGCTTTGATCATTGATAATCGGTTTAGGATTGTCAACTGTTATATCAAACACATTAATAACAAATTGAAATCCCTCCTCCATTTCTTGTAATTGCTCCCACCAGTGAGAATTGAAATGTTGGCTAAATTTAAGGTTTTCATTGATATTGCAGACACTGAAGAAGAATGAAATTACAATTTAAACCTTTCAGAGTCCTGATTTCAATTCCTAGTCTATTAGATATCATCATATCTAAACTATTATCCATATACACAATCTTAACAAAAAACAGTTGATAAGCATGTATAGGATGAAGAAATCTATGGTTAAACTCCGTACTAAAAGTAATGTAGTCATGAACAATCATCTCTCACATAGGAAAAATTTGTTGCATACAAAACAGTTCACAAATTTCAATGATATTCTTAAGAAGTAACAATCTCACAAACAATCGGACAATCATGTTCTTGAAGAATTAGATAAATTTTGCATAAAACTTAGATTAATGCAAACCAAGAATAATATCTCTTACTTTATCTATTATTGCAGATAGAACTAAGAATCATCATATAAATTAAGCAACACATAGGCAAAATTTCTTGTTTCTAATATGGATTTCAGATTACATACCCTTGAATTGATGAGTATTGACACCTGGCAGCGGAAGAAATTTATTGATAGATGTTGAATATTCAACAAGTAGATTAGTTTTCAAAAACCTTCAAATCACCCAAAACACTAAATCGAATAAAATGAAAAAATTTCCCCAAACCCCACCCAAAGTATAATGAGTTTTGAGTTCCAATGGTCAAATTTTTAAACCATCTTATTATATTAAAACGCAATATTTTGCTTAAGACCTTATTTCCCAGAGAGAAAGCCTAGAACCAGTTTCGAAACCTCATGGCTAAAGGATTTCAAATATTTTTATTCTTGATTCTTCTGAATTTTATCGATTGAATTCAAGAACTCAAGTTTATGGCTCGGATACTACATGTTAACTTATGAACCACCAATTAGATTAAGTTACTAGAATCACAATGAACAAAACTTAGAACCTTATTACATACAAGAATTTGCAATGCACTAACATGAAGAAGTTCCACCCGATGAAGCCATGTATGTTGCAAACAAGAATTTGTGCGATGTGAACCTTCTCCTCTTTGTCAGATTGCTTATTCCTCAAACTAAGAATAGGACTTAGTTCCAAAATGAGAGCGTTAATCTGTGAGAGCAGAGGCCAAACTATATATATGCGCAGATATATAAACCTCTCATTACATAATAAGGACTCCCTATTAGAATCCAAATGAAAAACAACTTATGTTTTTCCAACACATATTAGTTTCAATCGCAACCACTGAATCCTTTACAAAGAAGAATTCAGCTTGCCAAGTCCAATAAGGCTTCCTTATACTTATTGGATTCCAATAGACAATACCAAAACATCCAATCTCATGTTCATGCTCTTACAAAACTAACCATTAAATCGTAGTACTCGTTGACTTTTCTTGACAATATTTAAAGTAACATAGCTTTGAGCTTCATATTAAAATTGATATATATCTTCATCATGAACTTTATGCAATAGTTTTGAACTCTTACCTCTCCTCTTAATAGTAGTAAATATTTTTTAAAACCTAAATCTTATGCAAACCACATGATGTAATCAATGGTGAAGTTAAGAATTGTCGAGGAGATGGCAAATACAAAAAGGTGCAAGATTAAAAATATGTCGGAGTTCCATTGCATTTTGTTTTTTGTTATGTTGTTCTGTGATTTGAATGAGGTGTTAATGGCTTGTGAATTCTTCTAAAAGATTGTTGACTTTGAATATTGTGGTTAGTGCAGATGACAATGGAGAACTTGTGATGTTAAGTTTTAGCCTTAATTCACACTAAATGATCTATGCGAATCGTTCAGGGAGTGGAGTGCATATGGGATAGGAGTAGTACCATTGGTCCTTAGCAATAGTGATTATGTTATTGGATACTATGTTCCCTATTTATCTGGTATCTAATTATATGGGAAATCAGTTCAATTACCAACAATCAATAATCATACATTAAACAAGAATTCAGTTTACTAATCAAACAACAATTCAGTCAATCAATAATCAATTCAATTAACTTCAAATTCACACCACCACAGGTGGTAAAGATGCACAAATCCAAATAACCTGTGAAAGAGCAAACAACCGAACAAGCCTAAGACCCCCGGGGGTGGGTCTAACGGTCAAGTTAGTAAGTGAACCCTAGACACATATATTTATCTCAATTAAGAGAGAGACCTTTTTAGGATAGAATCATGTAGTGGGTTTTCAGAATTAAAAGAAAACTAGATGGTTCCATAGATAGATATAAGGCTCAATCTATTGATAAGGTCTTTCATCTACAAGAAGGATTAGACTACTCTGAAACTTTCAGTCTAATGGCAAAACCTGTGACTATAAGGCCTTTTCTTACTCTGGCAGCTCAGTTTGAGTAGTTCTTGAATCATCTTGATATTAGCAATGCTTTCTAGCATAGTCATCTTACAAAATCAGTTTTTATGCATCAACTACCTGTTTTTGAGGATCCTACATATCAAATCACATGTTTGCAGACTTGACAAATCCTTATTGGATTGAAACAAGCTCCTAGAGCTTGGTATGAAAAGCTACATGGTGCTTTGAACTCTCTTGGCTTCATCGGTTCTCAATTTGATCACTCTCTGTTTGTAAGATACATATCACTTAAGGCATAATATAGATCAGTTGTCAATACTGCTATAGAGATCACATGGATATGTAAATTGTTGGTTAATATTGGCTATTCTATTCCTTGTCCTCCTCAATTATGGTGTGATAATATCAACAATTTCTTTGGCTAAGAATTCTATTTTTCATGCTCAGACCAAGCATGTCGAAATAGATTACCACTACATCTAGGAAATGTTTTTTTGGAAAGGAAGTTTCTCTACAATTTGTCTGCACACAAGATCAGGTTGTTGATATTTGTCCCAAAGCAGTGTCACAACCTAGGTTTTTGCTTCTTCATGACAAACTATTCAGGCTATTACCTCAGCTCAGTTTGAGAGGGCATATTAAAGGCAATATTGTAATAACATCTGCTAAAGATAAAACTTAGATGTTATTAGTTTGTTATTTTAGTTTTGGTTTGTTAGGTTGAGCTATTAGTACAAGTATGTTTATAACTTGTATATATGCACAAATGTAACTTTATTTCATTATCAATGAAATCATAATTTTTCTAATAACAAGTACTTTCCATAGTGAGCCATATTCGTTGTTTATTTGTTCACCGTCTACATTGTACCTATTTTGTTTATTTAATCAAACTAAATCTTCTTAACAAGATTAAATTTTAGTTGGCAACACATCCAAACCAACAACAGTATTTTCTCTTTGTAGCAGATCTCTTTCAAATACTCTTTCTCTGAATAAACCAAATACAAACAGTAAGATAGCAAAAAGATTCTCCCTAGCAATGATTTTTTTATGGATTATGAGCACTTCCATTGCATGTCCAGCGAATATATACATATCTAGCGAATTATGACCAGTTTGGAGAATGGGGACATATTAACTATGTACGTATTTATTATTATGTTACTCAAATTAGAATACGCATAGTTGTTTATTATTAATATGTTCTTATAAATGTAACAAATTAACTTTATCAATTACTTGTTATTATAGAAAATTGTTATTAGCATTCCAAAATTCTCATTTTCCACTCCAAATTTTTGGTATTTATAAAGAAAGATACACTTGTGAAGTGTGCAAAAGAGAATTTTCAAAATACCAATAACTATTCTTGTGTTATAATACGCAAAATAATAACATGCGTTGTTGTCTCTATAAAAAAAAAAAAAAAAAAAACAATTCGAGTTTCAAAAGACAGCAAATTTTGTAACTTATTGACAGACCAAAACGTCTAGTTAGTGGTAATAGCACTATTAGAAAAAAAGAATATAAATGAAAAGATGAAGGAAAAGATGAACAGGAAGCATCATATGGCCCCGACCCCATGGGAGGTCTTCTCATCACTGGGCCCATAATGTGATTTCCGTCTTCCTCCCATCTTTGATTTTTCACTGCCTATTCCTTTCACCTCCTGCCCTTCATTATTTGTTCCTTTATTTAGCAAAACAAAAAATAAGTTCATCTGGAATATTCATTAAGTGATCAGTCATCCCCGCTCTATGTCTGGAGAAAGAGGCCAAGATTTCGCCGAAGGATCGTCCGCTGGAGGTTCTCTGAATGATGATCAGCAGCAGCCGGCCACACCAAGCCGCTATGAATCCCAAAAGAGAAGGGACTGGAACACTTTTGGTCAGTACTTGAAGAACCAGAGGCCTCCAGTGGCGCTGTCTCAGAGCAATTACAACCATGTACTGGAGTTTCTTAGGTATCTGGACCAGTTTGGGAAGACCAAAGTTCATCTCCAGGGTTGCATGTTTTATGGGCAGCCTGAGCCTCCTGCTCCTTGCACATGTCCACTTAGGCAAGCCTGGGGCAGCCTGGATGCTCTCATAGGGAGGCTGAGGGCTGCCTACGAAGAAAATGGAGGATCCCCGGAGAACAACCCTTTCGCTAGCGGTGCAATCAGGGTTTACCTGAGGGAGGTCAGGGAGTGCCAAGCTATGGCAAGAGGGATTCCTTTTAAGAAGAAAAAGAAGAAGCCAAGTCCAAGCAAGGGATCCGGACCAAATGATGATGAATCAAGTTCTACCATGCATTTTTCTTGATGCATGTTTGATTCCTTTGGCCAATTTCAGAATTAATCAAAGGGTAAGTAGATATTATATACACTAAATTATATTCATTTTCTTTTTATGGTTAATTAAGTACGTTCACATCATAAAAATTTAATTGGAGTTAAATGAAGAAAAATTTTGCCAGTGTACATGATATACCCCCAAAGCTTATACTTGTTTTTTTTTTTTTTTTTTTTACTTTTTTAATATTTTTTTTATCAAATCCCCCAAAAATTATAGTTAACAAGAGAGAAAACGACAGTGAAACTTATGAGATGGAGTGCAGTCAAAGGACTGTAAATTAGTTTGATATGGAACTACATATACATGAAGAACAAAATTAAAACCCTAACTGATATACTCAAATTAGTATTTGAGTGATAATGTTCCGATCGTGATCAGTAACTTTAACCAATAATAAATCACTCCACCTATGTCGTGTTGTAATAACATCAGAAACAATAATCTCTTCTCTCCAACTTCTCCCTCTCTCCTCAGGTCCTCTTCATTCTCTCTCTCTGAGACATTCTCACGATGCAATCTCCACTGTGACTGTCGTACGTTAATTAAAAATTGTTATCTATTTGTAGCTTTTCATTAATTTGGCTGATTCTGCAAATTTTTTGTGCCCCACCATTATTTGTCAAGAAATATATATATCATCACAAACTTTCATACGTCAGGATATATAATTCAAAAATATAGACAAATGATTGAAATCTATGATTAATTAAGGTTTAAGGTTTTCACAATTCTCTTTCATTCGTATTTTTCTAGTTTTTGGCGTTCATCCATCTTTTTCTACAGCTTTTCTATCTTTTGGTTTTAATTTAACAGAGGTCATCATAGCGAATCTATAACACCCATGATGATCAATGCCACAACTAATTGCTCTTCTTTTATAAGTACAGCTAGTAGTTCTATAAAATGTCAGTTATACACAACTAATTAATTAGTCTTCTTTTATACGCCCATTCTTATGTTCCTTTACCAATTCATTTTTGCTTGATGCCCGCAGTTCAAGATTCTGTTGCGCAGCGTTTCATCATGATCAAAGGCTTATTACAAAACATACACACACACTGTCTGAAGAGGAAAAAAAATTGTAAAAAGACATTAAAATAAAGTCTGATTATGCTGCTCAAGGGTTTTTACTTCACATGTCTTTGTCGGGTTTTCATAGGAACTTCATATTATTTTATGCATTAGGTTGATAGCTCAGAGTTAAATAGATCTCTAACTCAGAGTTGTGTGAATTGCAGTTTACAGAAAATCGTATACTATTTGCACGTGTTTCGTCTAAAGACACACACACACACACACACTCACACACATTTACATACATATATAACTATGAATTTCCTGGCCTAATAGTCAAACACAGATTACAGAAAACGTGTTCGCAATTTCTAAGACCAAGGTTTACTAGGGTTTGATTATTTCTGTTGCTCTCATTTCATGCGAAACTCATGTGAAATTTGCATTCTTAATTACAAACATATAAATTAGACTACTATGCATACCCTACGTAAAGCTCGTCTATCAACAAAAAGTGTCGTTTAATATAAACTAAAGATGCATCAATGATCTAGCATGCGTTGATGAGACTTCAGAGTATTGGGAAGTGTTATTGGCACTCCAAAAATCTCATTCTACACTCCTCACAAGTGTATTTTTCTTTCCTAATATAGAAAGTTTGGAGTGTAGAATGAGATTTTTGGAGTGTCAATAACAATTCCCCAGAGTATTCTGCATTGGAAATTGAAGTATTGAATTATATGTTTAAATTTTTACCTATTTTATTCGTTTTTAATTGATTTTGAATTGGGTTGTTTTTTTTGTTGGTCAAACGATAGATTTGTTATATTAGATATTAGATTAGAGAGCCAGTGGAGTTTGAACCCAGACCATGGTGTAAGGACAACACTTCTCTTCATCATCCTTAATTGAATTCATTTGAATACGTAATATCTTTAGTATTGCATACACAACTATGAATGCTTCCTTATTTAATGACTATATATCAACGCAGCTATTATTTGTCGACATATTTGGATTGGACTATAATACATGCTGTAAATTCATGATCCTTCGAGCTTAAAAAGTCAATGCCTATCTTTTCTATGTGGCTTTGGCGATGAGCACAGAAGACACTCAGTAGTATAATTTTGTAGGTTTTGTATGCGTTCGCAGACACATATACACTGATATTCTAAAACTAAATAGCTAGATGCTTTGGCTGAAAACTTGAAGGTTTGTATTTCAGCCATTAGATCATCAAAAATGCTACTTTTATCATATTTTTCATACGACAATTATATTAACTCTCTAATAGAAATGGGACCAGAGAGCTAGAAAAATATAGTATGAAAATGTAGTAAGTGTGCGCATTACTCTAATAACATACCACATTTGTGGAACTCTAGAACTTGCAAAATAAAAAATAAAGAATTAAATAAAAATTAAATACACACACATGAAAAAAGATAATGCATCTTCACCACCTCTATTACAAGTGTGTCAGTTTTATGTGTCCAAATGAAATTATAGTTATACATGTGTGCACACATATATATTGCAACTATGCTCTCTTGGTAAGCAATCTAATATGTTATTGTGTAAAACTACAAACCCAAAATACACATTTTGATAATTTTTTTATACAATGATATATTAAAATCAAGGGATGAGGAAAATAAATTGGTATCAAACTCTATTCACGATATTCGAACCTAAAACTCTGCACTTACAAGAAAAGAGAAATACTAACACTAAGTGGCTATACTCATAGTTACAGTTGACAGTTCAGTAACATGTTAGAATGTCTAAAGAAAGCAGATTATCAAATAAGTAACACAAATTTAACCAATCACACACAGCAGTTTAAAATTGACTTCAAGTGAATTTAATTAAATACTGAATATTTACAAGTAACACACATTTATTGTCTGATGGTTGATTGTTTAAAGGTCACTCATACACTGCAGTTCGTTCTAACTCCAATATGGTTGCGTTGTGATTGTATTTTTGTTGTTAGGAACTTATCCGATCGACAGATACATTCCAGCACTTTGAAACGGAACCAGTAACAGATGTACCCTTAATGTATAATCATCAAACTCATTATTTATTACTTCCTTGCAGATCATATGGAAATTGAACGAAAAGGAAGGAATTGTTCCAAGGGAATTTGCCTGGATGCTTTCGGTATTGTCAAGTTCGATTATGGCTTCTTTTTTTTTTCCGGTCAAATTACATAAGGAATAAGTTGATCTATATAAGTAGCGATCATTTATGGCTTGCTGGCATGAACACAAATCGGTATTAGTTCCCTTTGTTAAATTGTAATTGGAGAATTTGAAAGCATGTAATAGATTATCGGAAATCCTTTATGCTTGGATATATAAATATATATTTGTATCGTGCTCGTTATGTCCATAGTTGTAAATACTATCAGGACTATAATGATATTATGTGTTTCCTACATATGGTGGGTTTAGGCATGTAGTGTCAACAATCACACTGGAAAGACCGCATTACTAAGATCTTACCTATACTAAATAAATTGATACAGAATTATTCTAGAAAACAATAAGCACATCGGAAGAACAACTCACCTGAAGGTGACGCCATTGGAAGAACAAGAAGAAGCAGACTTCTACTTCCAACACACAACAACGCTCTCTATCAAATGAATAGGGTTTTAGCTAATTCGAGAATCAGCTAGTGTGGAAGCAGGGACCTCTTCTAAGGGTTTCACTCAAACAATCCTATTATTAGTAGAGTGATAAGCCATATCCCTTTATGACTTTATTCCTCAGTATACACAAGATGAAGACTTCAATTAGACAGCTGCAACATAATTAAACTCCACGACTCTTATCCTATCAAGACTCTCAGACTCCTTGTGTCTCATGCAACTTGTATGACAAGTTACGAGTAACTCAAGAAATCTAGTTGTTAACTCATTGTCATTCAACCGAAGTTTTATATTCTCCCACTTGAATCTCGATAAAATAAGACTATAATTGAGCTTCCAAGAGCTTGCAACTACCCTTCTTAGCAACCTGTCATTTCAAGCAAAATACAGAACCATAGAAAAAACAAGGTGCACTCTATTTTGCACTTCGCACTCTATGATTACATACATATTAAACTTGAAAAACTATGTTGCCATTAGAGTCATAAAGTCAAGAACCAACTAAACATGATGTTAGTTCCTCAGAACAAACTAAAAGATGTGTTTAGTACCAAAATTGTTTGAAGAAACATAAATTAGTCATAGGATCAAATCATCAGAATCAATTAATTATGAATTGTAATGCAACTGACAACAATAAACACAAGAAAAATAGTTTAATGCAATTAACTGAGTGCATACTCCCACTCATTAACTGAATCAAAAGACTCTTTTATGCCCATGTTAAAGATATGCTTCTTTAAAAATCCCCCAGATAAAGCCTTTGTCATTAAGTCAGCAACCATAACACTTGTGTTTATGTACTCCACATCAATAGTGTCTTTCTTCACTTCTTCCCTCACCTTCAAGTACTTTATGTCCATCAATCTTCTTGCATAAGACCTCTTATTATTCACCGAAAAGAAAGCTGTAACTTGTCACAATACAACATGAGAGGCCTTTCAATGTCATCAATGATCATCAATCCTTTCATCATGTTCCTAAACCAAATAGCTTGTTGAGTTGTTGCGTAGCACCCTATGAACTTAGCCTCTACAGTCGAGGATCCTATACACTTTTGCTTCCAACTTTTTCACGATATTGCACCGATTGCTAACAGAAAAATGTACCCATTTGTTGATTTCCTGTCATCCACACTTCCCGCCAAATCAGAGTCCGAGAATGCCACCAGCTCAAGCTTATCCATGCAACTATAGGTTAGCATGTGTCTAGTCCTCTTAAGATACCTCAGCACCTTCTTAGTCACAACCCCATAAGATGCACCAAAGTTTGATTGAAGACTACGTAATAAACTCACTACAAAAGTTAGGTCCGGTCTCATGCATACTTGGACATACATCAAACTCTCTACAAGAGATGCGTAGGGTTTGTCTTTCATTCCTATTCTTTCTAATTCATTTTTCAAACATTGCTCATGACTCATCTTATGTCCCTTTCCAATGGGCAATTCGCCACTCAAACATTTTTCCATATTGAACCTTTTGGTGACCCTGTCGATGTACTGTCTTTGTGAAAGACCAAGGGATTTCTTGACACGATCTCTGATAATCTCTATCCCCAATACAAATCAAGCCTCCCCTAAATCCTTCAGGTCGAAGCTTTGAGTCAACATATTCATGGTTGATTGTAGTAGAGACATGTCGAAGCTAGCCAATAAAATGTCATCCACATACAAAATTAAGAATATAATCTTGGTGCTGCTAACCTTGAGGTAAACACATTCATCCATTTTATTTTCTTCGAAGCCAGAAGCCATCATCACTTGATCAAAATTCTTGTTCCACTACCTCAAAGCCTGTTTCAAACCATAAATAGACTTATTCAATGTACAAATAATTGACTTTTTCCCCTTTTTGACAAATCCTGGTGGCTGATGCATATAAATATCTTTCTCAAGTTCTCCATTTGGAAACAATATTTTGACGCTTATTTGATGTAGTTCAAAATCAAAGTGAGCCGTGAGTGCTAGAAGCATCCTCATGGAATCTTTGGTTGAGACTGGAGAGAAAGTCTCATTGTAGTCAACTTCCTCTATTTATGTAGAGCCTTTCGCCACTAGCCTTGCTTTGTGTTTGTCTATATTACCTTGTGAATCTTTTTTCATCTTGAATACCCACTTACAGCCAACATTTTTTGTGATCCCAATCAGTTTTGGAACTAGGCTTCATACTTTATTCTTCTCCATGGACTTCAATTCCTCCTGTATGGCCTGTTTCCACAACGACGATGAATACTTTTGATGGCTTGATTGTAAGATGTGAGATCATCATCGTCAACAACATAGTGTTTAGCCTTATTTAGAGACAAAATCTGGTAGAATAGCTGCCTTACGTACTTTATGTGACTTTTGGACATTTGTTTATGTTGGTACAACAACTGGAGCAACGATTGGATCATGAGTAGTGCCATTTGGTTCATTAACTAGGGTTATAACTAGAGCTGTTGTGCTTGAATTTGCAGCCTATTTGTAGCATCTTTTTCCTGCAAGTTTTCATGTGGAGAAAAAATCAGCAACTCAGTGCGAGTAACATCGACAGATGCTTGTGGAACAAGTAGCTCCTCATTGTGGTTTAATTCTTCGAATCTGGAGAGTTTGTTGTGGAACTACGAATGTCAATCTCATGCAAATCTTCAAGAAATTTTGCATTATGAGTCTCCATAATTCTCAAGTAGTTGCTAGAATAGTAGAATTTATAACCCTTCGATTTTTCTGAATATCCAATGAACCTACAACTTTTGGTCTACGGGTTAAGGTTTTTTCTCACTTGGATTATAAAACCTAGCCTCGGCTTTACAGCCCCATATAGTTTGCACTTTTTAGTGCCTCTCCCCAAAGAAAAATTGGAAGCTTGGGATGTGCAAACATAGACCTGATCATGTCTTTGAGTGTTCGATTCCTTCGTTTAGCAACTCCATTCTGATGAGGAGTCCGTGGAGTGGTATATTGTATGACTATGCCATTTTGTTCAAGGTAAGTTGCAAAGGATCCTTTGTGATGTCCAGCTTCCGTATAATTGCCAAAATGCTCACCACCTTTATCGGATCTACAATTTTAATATATTTTTCAAGTTGTTTTTCGACTTCTAAGTGAAAGGTTTTAAAACATTCTAATGCTTCACATTTTTCAGAGATGAGAAAAAGATATGCAAATCAAGAAAAATCATCAATAAATGTTATGAAATAAGTGCAAGGATCGTTCTTAACCGGGGATTAGGAGGGATTACTAAATCGCTTGGAAATTGACTCAAAAACGTAAAGCAAATGTTAAAAACAATAAACTAGACTCAAAGAATGCAAAACTAAACAATAAAACACAAACTAAGACACGTTCTAACTAAATTGAACACTAAAGTAAAGGGGGATTGAGGTTTTGACGAAATTAAACTAAATGCAACGATTGTAATTTAAAGGCAGAATGTAAATATGAATGTGATGAAAATATGGATGAATGCTAGCTAGAAGGTTCTTCTCCACACATGTCACACTTGCATACAATTTGATTTTTAGTTGGTCTTTCGATGAATTATGAAACTCAACACCCCGGGTTAATTAGGTCCGCTTAAATTAACCGTCAAGTTTTCCTTAAGTTAATGAATTGGATGATTGCATGCGACAACCCAAAGCATTCCCCACAAGTTCCCTACATGAATTGCATAATAGAGATACAAGCAAGAATCATTAAGCATCATGAAAACTATAAGTGTTGACGAGGCATTCGTTACTATGATTGCATGAAACTTATGCCAAGAATTTATTTAACGCGATTGTTTATAAGCAACCTCCACTACTTGTGAATATAAGTTCATAACTATTAGGTGAAATTCACTTATATTCTAGCGTCATATTCATGCATGAAAATTAAGCGTGCACTCTCAATCAACATACATAAATAAGTTATCGATCAAGCAGTTAAACAAATTGGAATCACCATTCATGAAATTCCAACCAAAAGTAATCAAATCATATTGCAAGCATAAACATGGTTTCGAATCACCCCCTAGCTAAATAGGGGTTTAGCCTCTCATGTTCACAACAAGAAAAATAAAATTGAATTTAAACATAAAGAACAAAGGATGGATTACACCTAGAACGCCCAACGAATCCACTTGAATTTCTGCGCGTCTAAGCTCCTCTTTTCTCTTCTCCTTGCTGCGGCAGATTGGTTGTGGTTGGTTTTTGGATGTGTTTCGGGGTTAGGGATGGTTTAAGGGTGGTTTAATGGTGCGGCAAGGTTGTGTGGTGGTGTAGGAAGGTGTGTAAGGTGGTGGAGAGTGGTGGAATGGCTGCGGCAGTGATGGGGGAAGGCTGGAATTTGTGGTGAAAAGCTGCGGCTGTTCAGTTTTTGGGTGATGGGATGCACGGCTGTTTTAGAATTTTGGGAGAATAATTAGAGTGGTTGGTTGATTATCCAATGAGAGGTGAATGGGAGTGCACGGATTAGAGGGAATTAGGGTAGAATGGTGAAGAGTGCGGCTGAATGAATTTGGGTGTAAAGGTGGCTGCGGATGGAAGGGTGAATGGAAGAAAAGCTGCCGCAATGCATGGAATTGGCTGGAATAATATATTGGGATATGGTATAGAATATTAGGGTGAATGGTGTGCCAAAATGCATGGCAAAAAGACTAAACCTATATGGTGGCTGCGGCCTTAGATTTTCTTTTTGGTTTCTTAGGTTAATCATCAAATGGGGGGCACGGCTTAGGTAAAAATAAAATGGGATGGTGGCTGCATGGTAAATAGGGTTATTAGGGTGTGACGACTAGCTTAGGAATTATATATGGTTTAGAAAAATAAAACCCTAGCTTATTAAATCAAAGGCTTACAAAAATTAGGAAATTAAATAAGAAATATAAAGGTGCGGCTAGGATTGAATTTGGGAGAGAAATAGGTTTAATTCAGAAATAAAAGGGCAAGGTGCGGCTAGGGTTAGGTTAGGAGAGGGAAATAGGGTTTAAGTGAATGACAATGGACTTAAATACCCCCCCTTGCACGGCAAGGGAAGGAAAAGAAAGTGCAAGGGCACGGCTTGGGCTTTAAAGTGGGCTAGGGCCATGGTTTTGTGTCCTAAAATGCATACAAGGCCGTCAAAGTGGCTAGAAAATACGGACGTTTAAGTTTAGGAAAGATTACCAAAATGGGAAACTTAGGGTTAACTTTCCTACTTCAAGTAGGAAACCTTGTTTGAGTAGGATTCCTCGTTTTGGTAAGAATTCATCGTTGGAGTAGGAATTCGTCGTTTCTTCAAGTCTTCAACTCATTCATTCCTCTTTCGCTCCAAAATACTCCAATTTGCATCTTCTTGCACACTTTGGCCTTATAATCTGAAAATACACAAAAGTGGCCTTAAACACTAAAATAGCTAAGTAAACACAACATAAATGCACGAGAACAAGCTAATTAAGTCGCATGAATATGCTCCTATCAATGACTATGCCATTTTGTTCAAGGTAAGTTGCAAAGGATCCTTTGTGATGTCCAGCTTCCGTATAATTGCCAAAATGCTCACCACCTTTATCGGATCTACAATTTTAATATATTTTTCAAGTTGTTTTTCGACTTCTAAGTGAAAGGTTTTAAAACATTCTAATGCTTCACATTTTTCAGAGATGAGAAAAAGATATGCAAATCAAGAAAAATCATCAATAAATGTTATGAAATAAGATTTTCCACAAATAGTTTTAGTTGGGAACGGTCCACAAATGTCGGTGTGCATAACCTCTAACAAGGATTGGCTACAGTTTGATCTGTTTTCTAATGTTGGTGAGTTTTCCCTTAAAAGCTCTTTAAATCATTAAAATCAAGTTCTGGCAACAATTTTTTTTTTTAGTACATCGATATTTTTACACTAGGGGAAGCAAGAGTTCGGCTAAGCCCCACAATGGGCAACCTAATTTGGTATCGAATTAGCCATCTACGAGGTTCAAACCTAAGACCTCTCACTTCCATGTGAAGAGGAATACCACCAGACCGTAGTATTGAGTAGTAGTTGTGGCAACAAGTTTTGTTTCATTAATATGATGATTCTTTCTTTAGAGATGTGCCCCAACCTCTTATGCTAAAGCATGGAGGATTTTTTAGAAGTGAGCAGCGTTTTAGAACCAACACTCTGAACATTTAAACATTCACTTTCATAAGAACAATCCATTTGCCATATATTAGTTTTGAGATAAGCACTACCAAGTAAAGTACTTGAATTATTTGAATGAATAAACTTTACACTATGATTGTCACCAACAAAGGTAAAGCCCGACTTAACTAGCTTAGATGAAGAAATTAAATTCCTTCACATGGAAGGTACATAAAGAACTGGACCCAATTCTAAAATAAAACTACATGATAAAACTAATTTGGCACTTCCTATGGATCCGACAACTACTTTGCTCTCATTTCCCACATAGACATTGTAGACTTCATTGTTTATCTCCCTTGTTTTTTGAGAAGCCATGCAAGGAATTAATTATATGAATAGAACAGCTAGTATCAAACCACCAACTTTGAGGAGGAATGTAAACTAAATTAGACTCAACTCACATAAAAACATTTATTTCTTTACCTTTCTTAACAAGCCAATTTTTTAAGCGAATGCAATTCTTTATTAAATGACTTATTGGTTTGCAAAAGTAGCACTCCTTTTCCTTTTCAGCCTCAGTGTTAATAGGTTTGATTTTATGAGATCCTTTAGAGATATTAGTCTTTTTAAAAGAAGAAAAAATTTCTTTATTCTTCTTCTTACCAGCAGCTACAGTCAGACCAAAAAATTGAAATCCTTCTTACGTTTTTCAGCTTGAACAAAATTGACATTCACTATTCTGTCACTCTTGAGCCAATCCTCTTCTTGAGCACACATCAAAATTGGTCAATCATGGGTACCTCAAGATCTTTCAATTTTTGTGCAAGAACCACTACCTTGAGGATGTGTGCTCTCTAACACTTCCCACTTTGTCGTACTTGATGGCAGTGAGTTAAGTAAGAAAAGTTTCAGTTTCCGCCTCTTTTGACTCTTGAAACTTCTCCCTCACTACAGTCAGAAAGTCTTTGGCATTATCTTACTTTGGAATTCCCTCTTTAACGGATTGTGTAATTGTTTCTTCATGATCATCAAGGACATTACGTTGGCTCTATCCTACTTGTCAAACTTTACCCTTTGCTCTATGGTGCTCTCTGCAGTAAAAGCTGTTGGACGTTCCTCCCATAATGCCAAATCAAGGTCAATGAGAGGAAGAACAATCTTGACATCTTCCTTCCATTTCTTGAAGTTAGAACCGGTCAAAGTCTCAATGTTTGTGAAGTTGAGAGATGTCATATGAGGAACTGAAGAACAATATGCAAAAAATTCCTAATGTCAGTCATTAAATAGCAACAAACAAGGAAACCATCTGAGTGTTTTTCCCAAAACATGAGCCTATAAACTCAGTATCATCTTTGGACGGACACCGTTTATATTGGAGTTGCATAACCAAAGCATCAAACACAACGGCAATTTACATGACTTCAACACTTTTGAGCAGATGAAGAATGTAATCTTGTCAATTTAATGCTTCATTATATATTCACTCATTTGTTTGACTTGAATTACTAAACACCTTTGGGAAAATTATTATTCACTTAATGCACAACAATCATAAATCCAATAGATTGGATGACAAGCCAACACAACAGTCTAAACACTTTTGAGCGGATTAGATGTTGAAGTCCTTGGTTTTTAGTTCATAATATATTCTTATTTTTCTGTATAGATAGAAGAAGTATGAACCCTAAAGTTCTCCAGTAGGTTGTATCGAATTTGGTGGTTGTCAACAGTCCCTTTATGTGAATGTCTCTGCAAAATATTAACTAACACAAAGGAGATTGCATGGTAATAGTTATGGTAAGGAATCATTATGCAACGAAAGCATTGAGTTTAATCAGGATCTGTATCAATATTAATCTTTAGAAAATTAAATAAAAGCCTTTGATTATGGACAAGGAACCTTAGCCATGTTGGGTGGCTCTCATACCACATGTATGAATTATATGAATAAACCAAAAACGTGAACAACACGGTATTAAGATTACCTAGACAAAATAAATTGATACATAATTATTCTAGAAAACAATAAGCACATCAGAAGAACAACTCACCTAAAAGTGACGCCATTGGAAGAACAACAACAAGCAAACTTCTACTTCCAACACACAACATCACTCTCTACTAAATTAATAGGGTTTTAGCTTATTCGAGAATCAGGTAATGTGGAAGCAGGGACCTTTTCTATATATAAGTACATGTACTCTTATTAAGGGTTTCACTCAAACCATCCTATTATCAGTAAAGTGATTTAAGTCCCTTTATGACTTTATTCCTCAGTATATGAAAGATGAGGACTTCAATTAGACAGCTGCAACATAATTAAACTCCACAACTCTTATCCTATCAAGACTCTTGGAGTCCTTGTGTATCAAGCAACTCATATAACAAGTTATGTGTAACTTAAGAAATCCAATTGTTAACTCATTGTCATTTAACTGAAGTTTTACAGGGAGAACTACATCGGTTTGATCCTTGTGCAACGACATATGTAAATAGCCAATCTGACTAGATTAGATGCAACCAAATCTTACAAGTGGTGGTGTTCATGTCCATGGTCAAAGAAGGTTCATAAAAACAATATGATGATCCTTTCTGGATCCTCTTTGTGAGGATCATATCTATTCATCGTACATCGTGCGGCCAGTTTTTGTTAGGCACTGTTTGTATTTAGTTTAAATATAAAAAATTTAAAATGATTTATGGCCGACGATGTATGATGAACGGATAGGGTGTGAGGATCCTAAAGATCCTCACAAAGAAGATCTGGATGGAATCCAAATCCCATAAAAACAAGATGGCAATACAAAATTTGTTAATTTTGTCAGATATGATCTTAAAATGATTACATGTGATTTGGATCAACGCACTATTTATAGAGTGCGATAGGTTATCATTCGCATATAAAACATATATCAATCATGTATTGTCCATGCAGTTCCCATAAAACGCGGTCTAAAGACTTAGATTTTAAAAAGGTGATACTTGATAATTCTGTGTACACCTAGCCAGAAACATCAGATAAGGGCTATAGAGAGAAAGTGATGCAAAAAGGGTCATTCATGTAAACCTAGCCAAGATATCATAGAGAAGGGGTCCTTTATGTAAACCTAGCCAGAATATCAGAGAAAGGCTATAAAGAGAGTGATGCAGGATGAGAGAGAGATCTTAGCTCAGAGGAATGAAAGATTGATTATTAATGATTCTGTAGTATGATTCTACATTACAAGATTCACCTTGTATACTACAGTTATAGAAACTTGTTGCCTAAGTAATCTCATAACTACCTATAACAAACTTACTAATCTAATGACAAGTGGTAGGTTATACAACCAATGGGAATGTGGTCCAATATCCTTGTGTTGTCGGAGTGAGCTATGCCATGAAGTATGCCAGTAACTACAGGGCTTTGATTGAAGTTCTTCGTCAATAGATGATCTTGTGCTACCCTAGCTCAATGGCCTATTTGGTAACTCTAGATGACATGTTAGGACTGTGCAAAATGGATCAAAACAGATATTTTTCCATGCAAACTATTCGGAACAATTGATAGTATCATGGAATCTTTCATGCTATTGCTCCCTCTAGTCTTCTCAAATCAGAGCTTCATTCACTGCGCAATATAATATTGTTGGACATAAGTACAAGCCTTTCCTGTTTACTAGCTTGGCTAGTAGCAGAGGATTAGACAAGAATTCCTTTAACTTTGTAAAGGCCTCTTCATATTCGTCCATCCAGAGTAAGCCTTTACTTTTCTTTATTCCGGAAAAGAAGGGTTTGCATTTACTGATAGATCGGGAGAGGAATCCGTTAAGGATAGCTGCTTTTCCTATCAAGTTCTATATCTTCTTTATGAATGTAGGCGACTTCATCTCCATAATCGCTCTGATCTAATCTAGATTAGCATCATTCTCACATTTGTTGACCAAAAACCCAAGAACTTACCTGATACTACCCTGAAGGTGCATTTTTTTGGATTTAACTTCATGTTGTATTTCCATAGTAGATCAAATGATTCATGGAGGTGGGTTAGGTGGTTCATCTGTTCTTTACTTTTGATGACGATGTCTTCTACGTAGACTTTCTTTGTTTTTCCAATATTTTTTTTAAATTCGATTGACAAGCCTCTGATATATTGCCTTTGCATTTTTAAGACCAAATCGCATAACTTTGTACTAATACGTACCTCGATCGAGAACAAATGAGGTTGCCTCTATGTCTAGCTCATATATCTTTACTTGATTGTATCCGAGTAAATGTCAATGAAGCTTAACAGTTCGTATCCTGCGGTTGAGTCCACCAACAAGTCGATATGTTGGAGCTGGTACAGATCATTTGGGCAAGCCTTTTTCAATCTATAAAGTCCACTTATACTTTCCATTTTCCATTTTTCTTCTATACGAACACTACATTGACCAGCCAGTTTGGATGGTATACTTCGATGATGAAGTTGGCGTCTTTAAGCTTATCGATCTCAGCTCGTTCCGTTCTATGATTTCACTTAGGCTAGATCACGGGTCTAGTAGTTGAGTCCTATTCTAGGCATGTCCTCAGCAGACCACATAAACACATCTTTGTTGCCCTATAGAAAGTCAGTAAACAGTTTATTCTCTCGATCGGTCAATTTTGATCCTATGCTGGCTTTGCGCTTCGGTTTGTCGGGATTAAGGCTGATGTACACAGCGTCCTCATTTTCTTTTGACTCTGAAGTGCTGTCGTCTTAGGGGTCAAGATCTAGGTCAAACTCCTTATAACTCGTCTGTTAACCCCTAGGCTATGATTGTTATGCTAATTCATCCATGGAAGTGTCGGAGTTCTACTCTCCCTTCCAAATCATGTTTATGATTTTGACAGTGCGGCGGTACAATAATGCGTTGCTGCTTGATCTTTTTTTATTTCCTTTATTTCATTCGGAGCGAGGTAGCAAAGCAGCTGGTTGTAGATTAAAGGTATGACTATCATTTTATGCAACCAGTTCCAACCGAGAATAGTGTTATGTGGAGTCAAGTAGTTCCTAACATGAAAGGTCACTAGGTGATTATAAGGCTCTGCCTGAACCACTAGTTTCATCGTTCCTAGAGACTAGACAAGGACCCCGTTAAAGATGTGAATGGTGGTTTTCCCTTTTTGATGTTATCAAGAATGCCCATATTTAGCGGCGTCTTTGAAAATGAAATTTACTCCTGATCCATAATCCACCAAGAACCAACTAATAACATTAGAGATATGCACTTGGTGATATGAGCGTCGTCATAGGGAGAGTGGACATCCTCTAAGTCTCAGTCAGAGAACATCAAGATGTTAGAGTCAATGGGTAACAGTTTGTTGATCGAAGCTACCATTCGAGGTTTCTTGCATGCTACCTTTCTTTTCTTTCGAGCCTTTCCTAAATAATCTTATTCTCTGCATATGCAACTAATACTGAGGAGTGTTTCTTTCCCAGAGCATTTGACTGGATGAAGATTCTGAATCTTTCTAGACTTTCTGCATCACATTTCAAGAACAAGTTGTTGGGGCTGCGTGTATGGGTTTAGATCGAGGATTCTTGCTAGGATCTGACCAGGTATTTGCCTAAACCGTTGGCTCCTTATAACAGGACATGATATCTCCGAAGGCTTTCACTTACATCTCGAGGTTAGCAAGTCTCATTTGTTCCTTAGCTTGCGGGGTCTCTTGAAGATTTTCTAGAGATACACATATTTGCATCAAATTTTATCATATTCAATCTAAGGAGGAAACTTCCTTATGCTCGAGGTCGACGTCGTGTGAGGAGACGACACAGTCGTAGCATGATTACTTGAGAGTGGACTCCATAGGGGTAGAATGATTTGGTCAAGAGGAATATGAGTTCACTCTCAACAAAAGCACCAATTGTTGAAATCAAATTCGCGTAAAGCCGCAAGTGATAGAGATGCAGAAATCCAAGTAACCTGTAAAAGAGCAAACAAACGTGAGTAAGCCTAAAACACGGGGAGGTGTGCAGCCTAAAGGCTCTTTAACAATCAAGTTGGTAAGCAAGTGTATGACTCAAGCAGTATGGAAGAGAATTAGAGTGTCATGATTGCATTACCAGAGACGAACCCTAGAAGGGTGTATTTATACCAGTCGGGAAAGAGACCTTTTTAGGATAGAATCATGTATTAAGCCTGGAGAATTCTAGAAGATATTTAGGAATATATATTGTATTTTCTTAGGAGTGTGATTACTTGCAGCACACACTAATTCCTAGATTGTAGGACTTCCAAGATATATGTGGAACCTGGTTAATTCCATGTTGGATCAGGTTCTCATCTCTTCCAAAACAAGTATGGTCATTCTCAGCGAAGTTGCTCGGACTTCGCCTATTGCTTCGAAACAAGATGACGCTGGCACCACTACTCCGTTAATCCAACTTTTTTTAGAGTTGTTGAGTCCATGACTGAACTTCTAAGGTAACTATAGTCCAATCCACCTTACTCTGACCATGAAATATCATGGTCCCACAAGCATAACATTTGGTGACTAATACCGTTTTCACAAGAAATGATTGAAACTGTTGGTAATTTGCTAATTTTATTCTCTATACAAGTAAAGCACAACGTAGGTGAAGAATCAAGAACAATATGTATTATTGGGGTATTATTGGTCTTCTTAAGCATAAGAGAAACAACAAGATTAGAAAGGTGCCCTAATCTGCTATGCCAAAAACTAGAGGTTACTCAATTGCCAAGGTATGCAATGGCCTGAAAAGCTTTCTGTGACTGAGATGAAGGTGTAGAAATAGAGATAAGGGTACAATCCATTAGGGCAGAGACCATTGGACAGTATTCTCCCTGTGGCTTTGTCCTGAATCCATAAACAAAAAGTATAAAAAATCAGCCAACAATCATTTTTCTGCACATGTTGCTTTTTGACCGCCCAACATTTTGTGTCATTAACAATCGTTGGCCTTATTACCATCCTACAAAATTTTCCCTTAAACTTTAGTGGCATATGATGATTGCACAATACACCCGATACACTCTTCCACTTCATCCAACCAGCTTGTATTCTATGACTGGGATCTCCATCTAATTCTCAGTTATTTTGCAAGATTGATCGAAGATAATGAAAACTTCACTCTACTTTTAAAAATAAAAAGAAAAGATTTCCAAATCCGCAAGTCTATGTCTGATGACTTAGTTAATTTTTTATATCAAACAATAAACGATGCATAGAATAACCATCGTTGTGGATAATTAGCAATTTTCAATGTAATACACAAAGTTTCAAGATTATAACACATGGAAATATTTTGAAAATTTTCGCGCTAAGTATTTACATTAATGGTATTTTTCTTAGGGGTGGTTTAGTATGAGATCCCAAATCGAAAATGGGATCTCAAATCCCAAAACGAAAATTTTCGAGATATGAACTTCTAGACCAATCCCGAATCGAAATTTCGGTATTCCTAATTTTCAGGATTCTTGAAATGTTTTCAGTATTTCGAAATGGATTGGGATTGGATCTGGATTTTGGGTTTTTGAGTTGAAATTTGAGATTTTTTGGATGTGGACTAAAATTTAGATTTTTGGCCTACAATTTTGTTCTATTTCATATCAATTAAAATTTAGACTTTTTTACCTCGCATTAATTTGAAATTGCATACCAATTGAAATACCAATTTTTTCATACCAAGTCAAATTGATGTTCCAAAGTTCCAAACTACTTAATTTCATACTTCTATTTCTAATATAGTCTACTATCAAACTACTTAAATTCAACATTCAACATGCATGCAACCAAAATAAATATATATTTTTTTTTGGTTCGGTTCGGGATTCCCAGACCAATGATTATGTACTCCCAATTGCCATACTGAAAGGTTTGGGACCAGTTTAGTATGGATTTCAAAAATTTTGGTATTATCGGTTTTTGGAATTTTTCAATATGGGATCGAGATTTTTTTGGTTTGGTTTGGAATTTTCAGGAAAATTTTCCAGCCCTAATTTTTCTTACACTGATTGTATTGCTTATGTCATGTTTTGTATCCCACCCACTATGAAAATATTGGAGTTTAAAATCGTATCTCCAACTTTTGACGAAAGAGAGAAATCAAACAATTAGTACCATGGCATTGAAGGAACGAAAGCCAGAAAAAGCACGAGACTCTCTCTCTCTCTCATTTCCCAACCTTGCAAACTCCTTTGCCGCTAGCCTTAGCCTTTGGCTTGGGTGCCGGTGGCTGTCCTTGTCCAAGTTCCTTGTTTTCCTCTTTCTCTCTTTTTCTTGATCATCTTCTCTCTTTTTCAATTTTCCCCTGAGATTTTTCTCAGTTTTCTTGAGCTTTGTTTCAAATTTTCCAGTGAGTTTCTCTCACTTTTGAGCTTGATGTCCCTCCTATCCACTCGTCCCTCTCCTCTGACTGTTCTTTTCCAAACCCAAAACTCCATCTCCCCTTACTTTTCCCCTCTTCCTCCCTTCCCCATAAATTATCCCCACCCCATCCTTTGCTCTGATCTGCAAACTCCGGACCGAATATGGTTGACAGATTTATTTTCCTCCCTCAATGGACCCCCTCCCAAAAAAAAGGGCTTGCCGGATTTCCATCAAGGTCAAGTGTACTGCGGCTTTGGCCAAAGTAAGGGTATTTTACATACCCCTTAGCCTCACCTTCTACCCATGTGTTACTGTGTTTATATATATTTGCAGGGATTCATGAATGGGATTTGGATCTGGTGACTATCTTTTGGTTCTGCGTCTTTGGTGAAGAAACCTGAATGTGGTGTGCATCTTGTTGCGGGTTTGGTACTTTTGTGGTGTGATGTCTTGTTTGTTTTCACCACTCGATCGTTTTCTCTAGTGTTTCTGGTTCGGTAGCTACTAGCAGGACTTTCGTGGAGGTGACGGCAGCAGATGCTGCTTTCTACAGTCGAAAATTAGGGACTTGAGTTTCCATTTTAGTTTAGGGTGGTGCTATCTACACACTCATTTTTACCTCTCACACACCCTTCTCAATTTCCGGCCGTCGGATCGAATGAATTGAAGAAGATCAATGGACAAAATTTAACAAAGGTGTGTGAGAGGTAAAATGGGGTGTATGTATAGCACTACCCTTAGTTTATTTAATTGGGCTGGGCTTTTATGTAGTTGTTCCCCCAATGTATTTGGGTTATTTTGTTTTCCCTTGTGTTGGCATGTAACCTTCTATTGGATTAAAATTATCTTTTCAAACGAAAAAAGAAAAAAAAAATAAATAAAACATTCAATCTTATCTACCTATTCTAACAACTATTTGGGCCATTAATGAAAATTGAGTCTTACTAAGGGCTAGTTTGCTATTGCTGTGCTTTGAAAAAAAAACTGTTTTTTGCTGTACTGTGAGAATAAGCTCATTTTTGTTGCTTCACATTTTAAGCTTTTTTTCACCCAAAACTGTGAAAGTAAGCTGTTTTTAAGTATTTACCAAACTCCTTTTTGAGCTTAGCTTTTTTTTTACACCCACTTTTTATAAAAGCACTTTAGTACCAAATCAGTACTAAAGGCCAATCTATATTTATTTAAACCAAAGGAATTTATCACCACCAACAACAATATTAATAGACTCATAAGATTCGGACACTTGTCATAATCTTGGACCTTTACACATCTTGTACTGCTAACATTCTTCCTGTATGTGAAATTGGAGCAAACAGTCATGAGATTGTTGTAAGTGAAGCAAGAGTGCATACAAGAAGAATATCAACAAACTACTCCCCAGAGGAAACAAACTGCACAACTAAGTCTTTCTTTACTACTCTTTCCCTGATGAAATGTATGTCAATCTCAATGTGTTTGGTCCAAGAATGAAATACTGAATTCATGGCAAAGCAATGGCTGAGAGATTGTCACATATTAGCATAGGTGTAGTGGAATTCTTGATGTGGAGAGCACAAAGCAACCGTCTAATCCGGTCAAGCTCTGCTGTTAAGCTTACGTGGAGGACCATCAACACTATATTTTGTTTCTTGGATGACCAAGAAATGGAGTTGGAACCAAAAACTACCATAGGGCTTATAGTAGACAACCTGTCGTTGGGGTCCCCTACCCAATCAACGTCACCAAAAGCCTTTAAAGTACCTTAAGATTCTCTTAACCACCACAAACCATTGGGTTTGTCATGAACGGACAAACCAGATGGGCAGAGAATGATATATTAGGCCTCGTTAAATTCAAGTATTGGAGTGCCCCCACAATGCTTCTATATTAACCTCGATTGTTAAACACGTGACCATCATCCTTCAGTAATTTGTCATATGGAAGGCAAAGAGTCTCACAAGCCTTGCAGTCTGGCATTGTTGTCTTTGTCAACAAGATCTTTGATATACTTGGTCTATGATATGAACAAGCCCAGAGAATTTGAAGAAATTTGCAGACCACAAAAATGTTCCAAGGGGCCTAGATCCTTATTACCACTCTGCAGCAAGATCCGGGATAACTTTAGCGACAATAGCAGTATCATTATTATTTCATCTACATAAAAAACAATAACACTTATTTTTCACTTCACTAACGCTTATTTTTTACTTCCTGACAAACAATAATGAATAAGCAAAAGTGCTCTAAATTCTCAAACCATGTAGAAATCATGTAAATCTTTCATTCTAAACTCTACGAGTTTGTTTCAGTCTGTATAAAGATTTCTCAAGTTTGCGAACACATTTAGGGTGTTGTGGATTTTCAGTCCTTAATCTTTTGTTTTATTCTTTATAGTCTGACAAACTCAGCCACCAGATCACCTCAAATTTATGCAGACATAACTTCTTTACCCATTTCACTCTGCTATCTCAGTTTAATTGGCTTACCTATACTCCTATACACCATGAGGTTAGGTCATTCGGTGAATTATAGGTACCCCACTGATAATTGAGGAGGAAAAACGAAGAATGCTCCTCGATTTCAGCAATGGATATTCAGCTCGGTGTAAGTCTAATGAGAGCTGCACACTTGTTTAGCACGTGCATGAGGGATTGAGATCATGAGAGTTTATGTATGACAATACTTGTTGGTTATTAAGGAATGTATAAAGACTAAAATATAACCTAAAGAAGTTCCGGTGCAAGTTAACCATTCTGATATGGATGCTTTAGATATTAGTGATAAGGGTTATCAAATTGATGACTTTGATAAGGATTACATGATGGGAAGTATCCTTATCAAAGACCACTGTTTACATTATAAATAAAGGGTCCCTACTCTCGCACAATGTGCGCAAACAGAAACATCAAGCGCCATTGATTGACAGTGCATACAGACAGCGTTGAGAGGAGAAGAACCTTTATTTTCTGCTACTATACTTCACAAGGTTAGTGGTTAATTGGATATGTTGAGTTCTTTTGTTTCCGCTATATTTAAACTTACATTAAATATAGGTCTAATGAGAGCTGCACACTTGTTTAACACGTGCATGAGGGATTGAGATCATAAGAGTTTGTGTATGACAATACTTGTTGGTTATTAAGGAACGTATAAAGACTGAAATATAACCTAAAGAAGTCCCGGTGCAATTGGTGTTAACCATTCTGATGTGGATACTTTGGATATTAGTGATAAGGGTTATCTTTGATAAGGATTACATGATGGGAAGTATCCTTATCAAACCACTATTTACATTATAAGTAAAAGGTCCCTACTCTCGCACAATACATGCAAACAGAAACATCAAGCCCAATTGATTGACAGTGCATACATATAGTGTTGAGAGGAGAAGAACCTTTATTTTTTTGCTACTATGACTTCACAAGGTTAGTGGTTATTTGGATATGTTAAGTTCTTTTGTTTACGCTATATTTAAACTTACATTTGGTATCAGAGCTATCGCATATCTCTTTAACCCCATGTCGAAAGCATGAAGAACAAATCTTGTGCAGGTTACAGATTGACAATGGATTAATAAGAATGGTTTGATGTGTATCAACTAAAGCTTTTCACTCATTAAAACTATGCCCTAATCCTGTCGTCAATATTTGCATTTAATGTTAATAACTGAATGATGATTATATAAAGAAAATTGTTGCTCAGGTTCTGAATATTAAATGGCATAATATTCGTACATTCTTGATTGAATAAAAAAACCATGTTATCTAAATCACAAAGACTTGTTAATATGGATACAGAATATCAAAACTTGATTACGAAAGTATTATGATTAAGTTCACCGTTCACAGTCTTCTTCAATCCAAAGAGTTGAAGGCTGTGACATATGGTTTTGGGGTATAAAGATTAATCATGCATGTGATATGATTCAGGGATGAACCCTAGCTCCATGAGTCTCAACACGGTGGAACCACTTACAGGAATGAACTACAAAAATTGGAAGCAGGACTTGGAGATTGTGTTGGGAGTCATGGATATGGATGTTGCATTGAGAACAGATGAGCCTCCCATGCCAGCTGAAGGATGCTCTTCGAACCAAAGGTCCAAGTATGAGAAGTGGCAAAAATCCAACAGGATCTCTCTCATGATAATTAAGAGATCCATGACTGATGTCTTGCATGATGGATTTCCAGAGGCCACGAATGCTAAGGAGTTCTTGATATTAATTGAAGAGAAGTACAAAGAGTTTGACAAAACCGAGACTGACAACCTGATGAATTCACTCACAACTGAGGTATGATGGCATTGAAAGTGTACGTGAGTATATTCTGAATTTGATTGATATTGCTGGGAAGTTGAAGGCTTTGGAGGTACCTGTTAGTGTGAGTCATAAAGAGTATGTAAAGATTATGTAGATATTAAAGGGGTTTTCTTTTAGGAAGGTTAGAGATTGTGTCCTTTTATGTTTCCATGTGTAATTAGGACTAGATGTATACATCTTATAATCGTGAAATAATAGAAATTATTCCTGCCGTATAATTTCAACTTGGTATCCGAGCCTGGTGTGTTGTAACCCTAATTCCTAAAAATAAAAAATAAAAATTTCCATCGTGCTGCTACTGCTGTGATTCTGCAAGGGTTGTGTGGTTTCTGCTCTTGCCGTGCCTTTGCTATTGTGTTGCAGTGAAGGAAGCGATTGTCAGGGTTGTGAGATATGTTGCGTTGTTATGCGTAACATATTAGGAAGATGGTGAACGTTGAAGATGGGAGCTCGGGGCAGAAGCCTGGAGTTGGTGTTGGTGGTCCAACCAACAATTTTGTTCTAAACTCTGTGGTAATCCAGAATGATGCCTCGGCAGTGCCGAGTGCAGTGAAACTTAACGGATCAAGCTATCATCTTTGGTCCAAAGTATTGGAGATGCATATCGAATCAAGCTATCATCTTTTGTCCAAAGTATTGGAGATGCATATCGCAGGACGTGGTAAGAAGGGTTTCGTGACAGGGAGCATCAAGGAACCTAATGAAGATAGTACCGAGTTTGAGACATGGGAGACTGGGAATGCAATTGTGAAAGGATGGTTGATTAATTCCATGGAGCCGGCTATCATAAGTTTTTTCATTCACCTTTGTACCGCCAAAGAAGTGTGGGAGGAGGTTACTTGAACGTACTATGATGGCTCTAATATCTCTCAAATTTATGAGTTGAAGGTTAAGTCGTTTCGACTTCATCAGGAAGGCATCTGATTGGTGTGTACTATGTTAATCTCAAATATGTATGGCAGGAGTTGGATCAACGAAGCCCAATTAAGATGAAGTGTGCTCAAGATTTGAAGACACTACTAGAGGAGGTCCAACTGGACCGAGTGTATGCCTTCCTGGTAGGTTTGGATGATGTATTTGATAAGGTTCATAGTGATATCTTACGAACCCAACCTCTACCGTCCATCGAGGAGGTCTTCTCTATGGTCAGGCGTGAAGCACAACGTCACGCCACTATGACAGGTGGTAGTCATGTTGCTAGCCAATCCATGCACCCGGGAAAACAAAGATAATTCGAAGTGTACCTTCTGCGGTCAAATCTAACATAACGAAGATACATGCTTTGCGAAGCATGGAGTACCCGAGTGGTTTCTGGAGTTGAAGAAACGGTTGCGTGCAAAAGAACATGGGAACAATAGCTTTAGTGGTGGACGGGCATCCTTAGCTGTTGCCACACCGAGTAACAATAAAGAAGCCGAGGTACAATCTGGTGAACCGAGCCAATCTTTATTGACTCGTACTACTCTTTGTGAACTAGCTTCAAATACAAGTATTGTAGGATGTGTTCTCTTAGCCTCTGACACTGCTCATCATATAGGTTGGATTCTAGACTCTGGTGCAACGGATCATATAACATATGGTAAGAATTTGTTTCAGTATATGACAACACCCCGTAGAACATGTGTGGAGACTAGTAATCGTATTACTACTTCTGTTACTAGAGTAGGCACCATGTGTCTTACATCATCTCTCTTTTTGCATCATTGCTTATTTGTTCCATCATTGTCTCATCACCTACTATCTATACCACAAGTTACGAAACAATTGGATTGTGTTGTATTAATGTATCCATATTTTTGTCTGCTTCAGGATATTCAGACCAAGGAGATAATTGGGCATGGCACTAAGAGAGAGGGGTTGTATTATGTGGATGATGTCGTTCCGAAAAGAGCTGCTGCGGTTCAGACGTCCATTGCTAGTAATTTAAAAGACTTATGGATGTTGCATCACCATTTGGACCATGCTTTTTTTGGTTATTTAAGGCCTATGTTGCCTCATTTATTTCATGGAATAAATGAATCAGACTTACTTTGTGAAGTATGTATTCTTGCTAAAAGCCATCGTGTTTCGTTTCCTCCAAGTATGAAGAAAAGTTTTTTCCGTTTGATTTCGTGCATTTTGATGTTTGGGGTCCCTCCCCTGTAAGTACTGCTTCTGGAGTTAAATGGTTTGTTACATTCGTTAATGATTACACCCGTATGACCTGGTTATATGTGATTAAAAAGAAGAGCGATGTTGCTATGGTATTTCAGTCTTTCTCTTAGATGATCTAGACACAATATTCCTTTATTATTAAAGTTCTCCACTCTGATAATAGAGGTGAATATATTAATTTTGAGTTGTCTCAGTTTCTCCATGCTCATGGGATTCTTAACCAAACGATATGCCCTCACACTCCACAACAAAATGGGGTTGCCAAGACGAAAATATCTTGGACACTGCTCGTGTATTGATCATAGGTGCCTCTATTCCTCAGCGGTTGTGGCCTGAAGATGTCACTTATGTTGTCTATATCACAAACCGTATGCCATCAAGGGTTGTGGGATTTCAAACACCACTTCAGGTGCTCAGTAAACATGCCCTTGTGGTCTCCACAAATACTCTCACCCCTTGTGTGTTTGGTTGTGTGGCGTATGTTCATATCCAAAAAATTCATCGTAGTAAGCTTGATCCCTATGCACTTCAATGTGTCTTTGTTTGTTTTTCCCCTCAACAAAAGGGATATAAATGTTATCATCCTGGAACCCACCATTTGTATGTGATTGGATGTTATATTTTCGAAATCCAAATATTTTTATGCTCCTACCTGGTCAACTTCAGATCACCAGGGGGAGAGTGAGAATGTGGGTCATCTTGGTTGGTTAGATTGTGATTTAGGGGGAGATATAAGGGGTAAACTCGAGACTGGTGATGCAAGATGAGGGACGAGCATCATAACAGCACCTAGTGTCGTGCATAGCAATGATGGGCAACAGGTTGTGATTGCCTAAAATAGTGAGCAAGTTCAGTAAGTCAATGATGCACTGCAGCAGGCTACTGGCGAAGAGAATAACCAGATTCTGCAAGCTTTTGCCGAACCCAGTATTGAACAAGAACAGCTTGCTACTACCGAACCCAGTGCTGAGTTTAGTACCATATTATCCCCTCTGTCTAGTTCCACAGTATCGTCCAATGCATCTTCTCTGAATATACCTGAGGTAAGTACAATAGATGTTTATACAACTAATCCAAATAATATTGTAAGTGCATATAAGTTGCCACCAAGATAAAATCTAGTTGTGCCTCCTGATAGGTTTTCTCCGGAAGGGAAAGTGACATTTGCCAACTACATATCCTGTAAGAACCTTGCACCTGAACACAAGGCTTTGGTAAATAACATGGAGTCCATTAAAGTTCCAACTCAAGTGGATGAAGCTCTGAAAGATCCAAAATGGGTGAAAGCAATGGATGAAGAAATGATGGCTCTACAGAAAAATAAAACTTGGGAAGTAATGGAACTACCTAACAGGAAGAAGCCTGTTAGATGTCGTTGGGTGTTTACAATTAAATATAGAGTTGACGGATCCATAGACAGATACAAAGCAAGGTTGGTAGCGAAAGGGTATACTCAAATGTATGGTGTAAACTATCTGGAGACTTTCTTTCCAGTAGCCGAGATGAATACGGTACATGTTCTTATTTCTTTAGCTGCAAACATGGATTGGCCACTAAAACAGTTCGATGTGAAGAATACTTTCCTTCATTGAAGTTTGGAGGAAGAAGTATATATGGTTTTTCCTTCTGGATATGATGCAGGTATGAAGACGGGGGTTTGTCGATTGCGTAAGTCACTTTATGGACTTAAGCAGTCGCCTCATGCATGGTTTGACAGGTTCATTCAAGCCATGAAGAAGAATGTATATTGTCAGAGTCATTCCGACCATACGCTGTTTGTGAAGCGTAAATTGAATAAAGTAACTACATTGATTATCTATGTAGATGACATGATTATATGATTCTGATGAAATATTAAGGTTGCAGATAAACCTTGTGGCAGAATTCAAAATGAAGAACTTGGGAAACTTAAAATATTTATTGGGAGTTAAAGTTGCCTGTTCGTCCAGAGGAATTTTCTTGTCTCAGCGTAAATATGTGTTAGATTTGTTGAAGGAAACTGGTACACTAAGGTGTAAACCGGTAGACACTCTTATTGTTGAGAAATATCATATGGGCATATATCCGGATTAGGTACCGGTTGATAAAGGCAGATATCAAATACTTGTAGGAAGACTGATTTATTTGGCTCATACTCGTCCTAACATTGCCTATGCCTTAAGTGTTATGAGTCAGTTTATGCACTCACCAAGTGCAGACCATATGGCCACGATCATCATATTTTAGCATATTTGAAGTTCCCACCGGGAAAAGGAATATTATATGGGAGACACGGGAATCTGAGAATTGAAGGTTTTACTGATGCAGATTGGGCTGGTGATGTAACTAATAGGCAATCGACATCTGGATACTTTACTTTTGTTGGAGGTAATTTAGTTACGTGGCGTAGTAAGAAACAGAAAGTGGTCTCATGATCATCAGTCGAAGCCAAGTACAGAGGTATGGCCAAGGAATTTGCGAGATTCTTTGGTTGCGTAAGTTTCTTTGGGGAGTTGGGTTCAAACCAAAGGATACTATGAAGTTATATTGTGATAACAAGTCTGCAAGGGATATAGCGGACAATCCAGTACAACATGATTAGACGAAGCACGTGGAGGTTGACATACATTTTATCAAGGAAAAACTTGAAAGAAAAATTGTATCTCTTCCGTTTGTGACTTCTGATGAGCAACTTGCAGATGTCCTTACTCATGCAGTATGCAGTAGAACGTTTAATGACTCACTCATGAAGTTGGGCATGTGTGATATCTATGCACCAACTTGAAGGGGAATGTTAGCATAAGTCATAAAGAGTATGTAAAGATTATGTAGTTATTATAGGGGTTTTCTTGTAGGAAGGTTAGAGATTGTGTCCTTTTATGTTTCCTTGTGTAATTAGGACTGGATTTATATATCTTATACTCATGAAATAATAGAAATTATTCCTGCCGTATAATTTCAATTGTACCTATATCTAAAACCTTTTTAGTGCTTGTCGATGCTGCCAAAAGATACAATGCCAAAAATGTTCCTTCTCCCCCTAAGAGGACCTTCAAACCTAATAACCTATCGATTTTCAAATGCTCTTTTTCTAAAAAATTTGGTCACATGAAGATAAAGTGCCCTAAGTATAAGGCATGGCTATCAAAACAAGGAGCCAGGAAAGGTAAAAATATTTTTGCTTGTTTTGAAAGTAATTAATTGATATGCCTAGTGATGCTTGATGGCTTGACTCTGGCTCTTCTATTCATGTTACGAACTCATTGCCGGACTTCATAACAAATAGAATTCCAACTAAAGATGAAGTCAGAGTGTCTGTTGGCAATGGAAGAAGAGTTGAAGTCAAGGCTATAGGCACCGTTAGTCTTAAGTTTGATTTTAGTTTTTATTTAGACTTGGAAAATGTCGTTTACGTATCTTCTATGAGAAGGAAGTTAGTTTTAGTTTCAAGATTAGTATTATTGGGTTTTTATTTTACTATCAATAAGATTGGCTTCAACGTTTTTTATAATTCTTCCTATGTTTGCACTGGTTCACTAGTTGATGGGATGTTTAAGTTTAAATTAAAACTTGATCAAATTGTTTTAAACGTGGAAGACCAAAAATTTAAGCCACAACAATATTCAAATCTTTGGCATGAAAGGCTTTGTCACATTTCAAAAGGAAGAATGGAAATTTTGGTTTAAAATGAAATCTTGCCTTCATTAAACTTTGAAGATTTTGATTATTGTGTGGAGTGTGTCAAAGGAAAATTAAATAAGTCTAGAAAAGAGGGATCAACTCGTAGTAATCAAATTTTGGAAATTATTCATACAGATATTTGTGGTCCTTTTCCAACAAAAACCATTGAAGGAAACAAGTATTTTATCACCTTCATTGATGATTTTTCTAGGTTTTGTTATGTATACTTAATTTGAGAAACTTGGACCACAAACAATAATGATCAACATCACTGGGCATGCAAAAGAAGAATGATGCATTGACGATCATGAAGCAGTAATTACAAGTGAATTGGAAGAATTTCAAAATGAACATGTTCAAGATGATGCTGCAGCAAATAATGATGGTGGAGGCACAAATGAGAATGTGCAGTAGCCCGTTCAAACCTTAATCCTAGCACAACATGTTGACATTCCTTTGACAAAGTCTACTAGGGTAAGAAAGCTTACTATTCTCAGTGATTTTGTATACTTGACTGATTGTGAAGAAAATTTTGTCATAGTTTGAAAACCCTACTACCTGTGGAGCCTAAAATAATCTCAAATATTCTAGAGGCGACACGTGAACTTTTATTCAAGAAAGACAAGATTGCCCTCAATATATTGGCAAGCTTCTAAGATGCTCCCACGTGCAGCTCACACCCTTGGAGGTCTCAGCAGCTGAATATGATTGCCCACAGCTCACCTGCCCTTAACAAGGAATTAAAGATAAGGATTAATCACCCACATCCTATCTTTAATACATATTATTGAAGATTGACTCCAATCAAGTAAGTAATCCTAATTTAAATCAAGGGAATTGTTATTAGCACTCCAAAATTTTCTTTTGGCACTCCAAACTTTCTATAATTAGAAAGAAAAATACACTTGTGAGGAGTGTAGAATGAGATTTTTGGAGTGCTATTAACAATTCCCTAAATCAATTAGGGATAATTACCTCATTATCTCAATATATTATTTCCTATTAAATATCTTGGGAATATTTAGAGAATGGCTGACCCTAGCCCTATAAATACCACATATTCTACCAATTTTTCAGAGCTTTTGCAACCCTAAAAAAGCAATAAACACTTTAGTCTCTCAGAGAAACTAACTTAAGCATTAGAGATCCGTTCACCTAACCCCCCCAACACCTCGTGGGCGCGTGAGGCTTAGGTCTCTGATCAAAGGTGTTGATTGTTTTGCTGGTGCATTTTTGTCAAGACTGAAGATGGCGGAAATTTGCATCGACAAATTGGCTTTCATTGAGAGCTGATTCAAAACACTCGAAGAAGCCTCTCGCATTTGTTTCTTGAATTTTCTATTACGTTGAATTTCTCACACATCGTATCAATTAATTTTTCCTAGAAAAGTTTCTTGATCAATCCTTGGAGAAAGGATACAATGGTAGGAAATTTAGAAACTAGGACAAATGGAACCCCGTACATTCAAGGATTTGGACTGAAAAGTTGAGACGATGACATAGCCCCACGTCGGAGGTCCTCAAGGCTCAACACAACAATAGAAGGAGCCCCCCAGGCCACACCGCTACCATCATCACCGTGACCCACCAGGCCACAACACCACCTTCACCCTTACAGTGTCGTACCCTACCAAACCTTAGGCATGAAGCCTAGGTCCACTTCCAAGCCCATGGGTAAGAGGCCCAAAACTTAGCCCTGGCCAAAAGGCCTAGCCCATTATAGTAGCAAGACTTGTTCCACGGCAGGCCCAAACCAGAACCTAGAATGCGGTAGCTACTGCCAGCCAAGCAACTCAATGGGCCCAAGCCCTAGCCACTCAACCAGCAGACCATGATGTGGCAGCCTAACGGCCAGAAGGGTTAACGTTCATGCAGGCCCAAGACGAGCAAGCGCCGGTTTAACGCGCCCCGCGACCCACTTCGACGACTCGGCCTATGGCCCAATCCATTATAAGGCCACCTCTAACGGTCCAGATTCCAACCACAGGTCCCGCAATCAATTTAGGGTTAGTTATACCCCACTTTTCTGCAAGAATCCCTCTTTGGGCTCAAGCTTTGTACATGCGGTCCACTATACTTCCACCACACATGGAGACGCCCATTTTCCATGCTCTTCCAATTCAAACGATAGGCGCTACATGCCCCAGCAGGTCACCAATTTCATGAACACCCTTGCGCAATAAACCGCCTTAGTGAACCAACTCCTCGAGTGCATCAAGATGTAGCGTGCCCTAGATGAGGTGTCTCGAAGTAGGACAAGAGCGGAAAAACGTGACTCATTCCACGGCATATCGAAAAAGAGCCGCTCAACCCACCACAGACCCTGCATTTGGGTAGTGTGCATTCTCGTTTGGGCCCCCGGGGAAACGTCTTCTCATGCCTAAATGCACAGAGAAACATTCATTCCCGACTCGGTTCATAAGTCAGTGTGCATTCTAGGTTGGGTTCACAGGACAGTCCAAGTGAAGCGTCCACATAAGGCTAGGCCTATAAGGAAATCCTCCTACAAGGCAACGGAGTAGGCACTTGCATGACGCTCAAAAGAAAGCATGAGAACAGTCCAGCATGAGTTCCACCGACAGCCCTCTCCAAGAGCGACCGCGAGCAGCACAGCATGAACCACGTGCATTGTAACTGCAGCATAAACGAGCAGGACGTGTCGAAAAGCAACTTGGACCTGCAGATCAGTCAAGTAGACTGAAAAGGCAGCTACACCTTCACCACTATGAGCGACAAAGAAATCGATAAGCAGTGGAATGCTTACAACCTAAGAAAGTACTACGTGTGACATCCCACCGCTCATTGAACCCTATTTAGATGAAAAAGTTTGAAGACTCAAGTTGCTCGACGGACAAGACCTCGCATGCTGAGAATTCTCAGTTGTTATGACATTACTGCCTATTAGCAAAATTAATAAAAGCCTATATTCTCAATGAAGATTGAAGGAATTCTTCGTAAGCCTGGGCCAAATGCATAAACAAACTGACTAACTCCTGTGATAAGCAGAAGACACCCGTTGCTCGGCAAACATGGTGTAAGACACATGCTGCCTTGCAGACACGGTGTAAGACACCCGTTGCCCGGTGGACATGGTGCAAGACACTCGTTGCCGAGCAGACATAGTGTGAGATGCCCACTGCCCTGCAGACATGGCATAACCACCCCTGTGACAAGTAGAAGACGCCCTCTGCACATTCAGACGTGGTGGATCTGGAATATCCAGATGTGGATGGGTGGTACGGCTACTCAATTTCCCCTGATGTCAACGAATACCTAAGCCGACGACTCCCAGAATTGGCCAAAATAGTCCTTTCACTAGAATAAACTTAGTTAATCAAAGGATTCAATTCCGTAAGATCTCGAGTCTCTAACTGGAAGAGACACTAAGTGCAGGACCCCTGCTTATGAAAAAGTTCGTGTGACAAGATGGTTCGTCCTCAACGAGCAAATCTTCATGAAATGGCTTGATTGTAAAGTGTTGCAATAATAGTTAAGCGACCTATGGGATTAAAGTTATGACTAGGAAGGATATGGCATCTAAGGAATGACTTTTCCTACACCTCACGCCAAAAAAAACCTCTGAGAGCCAGGGATGACGCCTGAAGTGGTTACGCTAGTCTTCTACTCTTGTAAGTAAGATACCTGGCCGACAACATGACGGCGAAAAGCCCAAGGTAGCCCGTAAGCTGAAAATTACTCCTACCATGACTACGCGGACTCGCCTACTTATTTACAAGCAGCACTTCCGACCGACAGTCTATAGTTTAAGTTTTGCTGGGATAAAGTCGAGTGTCATGACTATAGCTGCTACGTGAACCTCCTCTGCTTCCTACTAGAAGCACGAGTCTGGCCGACGGCTCTATAAGTCAAAAATCTCACGACATGCACCGCGAGGGCCAAAGCTCAAGAAGCCACTAAAGTCGAGTGTCACGACTATAGCAACAATGCAGACCTCTTTTGCTTCCTACGAGAAGCATGAATCCTGCCGATGGCTCTATAAGTCAAAAATCTCGCAACACGCCCCGAGAAGGCCGAAGCTTAAGAAGACACTAAAGTCGAATGTCACGACTACAGCAGCTACGCTAACCTCCACTGCTTCCTACAAGAAGCACGAGTCTGGCCGACAGCTTTATAAGTCAAAAATCTCACAACATGCCCCAAGAGGGCTAAAGCCCACGAAGTTACCTAAAGCCAAGATTCACAGCTATAGTAGTTGCGCGAACTCGGCTACCTCTTATAGAGACAACGAGTTATGTCGCCAACTCTATAAGTTGGAAATCCCGTATTTCTTCCTTTTACAGGTAAAGCTCTAGAAGCGTAAAGTGACCGCATGAGTCAACTGCTCCATACAAGTAGCCAACTCAACTGCCCGTCCTACGGCAAAGTTTTGCAAGACGCCTCAAGCAAGCAAGGCTCCCGAAACCCCAAAGCCAAAACTAAAACCTAAGTGATGACATGGGATCAACTACTCCATTGAAGCAACTCACCTAGCTACCCATCCTACAGTAAAGTTTGGCGAAAGACATGGCAAAATAGAGAGATGAATCAAAAACAAAGAAATTTGTTTATTAAATTTCTAGCAAATTGATAAACTGGCTCGAATGCCAACAAAGTTCAAGCAAAGCAGAACAAAAAGGAAAATAAGAAAACTTCTAAGTTTAAGCAAAAAGACTACTCCTTGGTAGCTCGCGCAACCATTAGTTCCCCGACTGCCACACTTTCAGCAGCCATACCATTCCTAGCAGCTAAAGTTTTCATCAACTCATCCTCAGTTGCCCCTGCCTGAAATGCTTGACCCTCGACTGCTCCACCAAAGGCAGCCTAAAACATGAAATCAAGCAGATAAACTGGAGAAATGGAAAAAGTCTCAAAGTCCTTCATGGAAAACTCATAATCCGACTGCTTGCCCTGAAGATAGTCTACATAGCCAAGTTTGTAGAAATCGGCCTAACAAGAAGCAAAAGTTACTTCACGACTAACTTTCTCATTCTTCATCTGCGTATTCTTATCAACAAGCCTAGTGTGAGCACCCTACAGCTCATCCAGTTCCTTTCTCATGTTCTCGCTAGCAAACAGTGCACCCTACAGATCCATCTCCTTTGACTCAAGCTTACTGAAAACCTCCTTAAGACGAGACACTTCCGCATGCATGAAGATAAGCTCTTTGTCCTTGGTAAATCAAGCAAATCATAGCTCCGTATTGAAAACGCTCAAGGTCCTTGACCACCAGAGAAACACGACTGACTTCCTTCTCTACAGCTTCCAACATCGCCTGAGTCACACTAAGCCTAGCATTCAAATGGATGACCTCTTGATGAGCTATCTCCAGCTGCAAAGAAGTGGGGGCAGAAGTATAAGACCCCTTCAAAACGGCGAGTTTAAATTCAAGCTTCTCGATCTTTTCAGCAGCCGTGCGAAGCTGAGCCACCAACGCCACTTCGGCTCCCTTAGCACGTTTGACAGCATCCTGATTAACGCACATAGACTCTACTGCCAGGATCAAAGTCTTATGCATTGTAGCAATCAGGAAAGACCTTCTCGAGTAGGCAGAACGCTTGGCAAAAGAGTGTTGACGGATGATAACTTTCCCAACACTGTCAACAAACTTGGCGCATGCATCAACGTCCTTAAGCAAGTTAGCCTTTAGCACCACACAAACTTTGAGAAACTCTCCAACCTCAGACTCAGTGGATCTCTCACAACTGCCCGTGCGAGCAGATTTCCCTTTCTCAGAAGACCAGTCAGTCACGGCAGAATGAGGAACAGGCCCAAACGCCACCTTAGCAGCAAAATCCATCTTTCCATTCTTCATAACTGCAAACCTCTCAAAATCAAAGCCAGATTTAGCTCCCAACGAATGCCTCGATACAAACTCAGACACCAGAGGCACAACTGAACTCTTCCACTGGGCAAGTCTCTCAGCAATGGATGCAGTCACCTTCTGAGCAACAGGTTTCATAGGCTCAGGCTCAACGGTCATCTTCGCCCCCTTGGGGGAAGTTAGATCAATGACAAGCTTCTCGACAGCAGACGAGCTCTCACGAGTAGCAGAAGAAGTCCTCAACTTTTTCTCGACCGAAGGCTCACAGGCAGGTGAGGAAGATCTCCTCTTTCCACCTTCATTAGCAGCAGGCTCTACAACAATGATCAGGCGAGCCAACGCCTCGTCTTTTATCTGTTTTATTTCTTCCTTCGAAGGCAAGCCACCCTTCTCCAGATGAATAGGGCTGAGTAGTCAATGCCATTCACAGTACTCAGCAGGAATGCCCAAGGAAACATGCACTTTCTTCATATATGCCGAAATCCTTGGAGTTGAGCCAAACTTCGAATTTACACAAAGTAGGAAAGGCGATCAATAAATTGAAGTCATGGATCAGCTCAACAAAAATTCAAGCAGGACAAGAATAAAGTAGTTCACTTACCATTGATAAAGGTAGTCAAGACACGTAGCTCAGGAGAAGAGTCAGACTCCCACTCTCCACTCACCTTCTAGGTGTCTCTCACTTACTCATGATCACCTTTGCTAGAAGCATCGAACATCCTATGGTGAGACCTCAACTACCCTACACCTTCCTTGTGGCCGATCTCAACGAAGTACTATAACTCATTAATGGTCAAGCCAAGATCAAAGAACTTGCTCAAGTTTGAGAACCCTACCATCGCACGAACTGCATTTGGGGAGCACTGAGCAGTCGGGCATTTCATACAGCAAATCATCTCGGAAAAGTGGCGGCGTGGGAAAAGTGAATCATAACACAAAGTAATATGGATGGAATTTGATGGCCCTCTTCTTAGCAGAGGCACCTTTGCCACATGGTTCATGGTTGCTATCATCTTTCACCCACTTGACGCGAACCCCTGATGGAATCGCATACTTGTACACCTCGAGGAAATCCTGAAACAACTCTTCAAAATTGATCTTGACATGTACAGCCTTAAAGTAACCCACCTTGCCAGAAGAACCACCTTGATAATACAAAGGTGGAGGATAGTTGTCACTTCTGCGGTTGGAGGAAGACATCTCAAAGTTTTTGCAAAAAGTACAAGGAAAAATATTTAGAAGGTAGCTTGCAAAAAAAAAAAAAAAAAAAAAAAAAAAAAAAAAAAAAGGATATATGCATATATATATATATATATATATATATATATATATATAATATACACAAGGAGCAGCATAGAGGCGGCCCAAGCCGCACGGCTCAGCGAAGGGGAAGCCCACGCCTCCACCCATCTTTCTTCCTCTGTGCCCAGCGCACTCCAAGCAGACCCTAAGGCCTCTCAGCCAATCTCTTTCACTCCCTCTCACCTGCTACTACAGGCCCAAGCCTGCTTCACCTAACTTGGCCCTCACCAAGCACATTCAAAAGGGCTAAAGCATCACGGCTCGCCCAGCCCAGCACCCTGCGCACTTGTCAACTATGTTGCACCACCTACTGCACCGTGGCCTCCTTGTTATGAGCCACTCACCACCTCGACTCCCACCAAGCCAATTTTTCAAGCCCCAAGGCTCCTAAAAAATTCAAGAAGAAGAAAATTCAAATTTTTCTTACCTTGGTGCAGCACGGAGAAGAATAACTACAACGAGAGACGACTATTTGCAAGGGCAAGAAAAGAAGAACGCTAAGGGAAGGGAATAAAAATTTCCTCTGGCTTCTCTTCCTTGTTGGAATAATGATTGTTCTCCAAATTTATTTAATCCCCTGTTTAAGGCAGAATTAAATAGGTATAGGGGCAATTATTTTCCTTTTCCTAGAAGAAGTCTATCTCCAAATCAAGAAAGAAGATCAAGTTCAAATTAGGAAGCAATTCTACAAGCCTAAGCAGCTTGGGATTCCTACACCTAATATCCTTTTCCTGCATGCAGCACAGTAGGTGTGGGGGCACTTGTGGAGCCTAAAATAATCCCAAATATTCTAGAGGCGACACGTGGACTTTTATTCAAGAATGACAAGATTACCCTCAATAAATAAGCAGGCTTCTCAGATGCTCCCAAACGCAGCTCACACCCTTAAAGGTCTCAGCAGCTGAATACGACTGCCCACAGCTCACTTGCCCTTGGCAAGGAATTAAAGATAAGGATTAATTACCCAAATCCTATCTTTAATACATTCATTGACTCCAATCAAGTAAGTAATCCTAATTTAAATCAATTAGGGATAATTACCCCATTATCTCAAGATATTATTTCCTATTAAATATCTTGGGAATATTTAGAGAATATCTCTCCATTAAACACTATATGGCCAATTCTAGTCCTATAAATACCCTATATTCTACTAATTTTTTAGAGCTTTTGCAACCCTAAAAAAGCCCTAAACACTTTACTCTCTCAAAGAAACTAACATAGGCATCGGAGATCCGTTGACCTAACCACCCCCCCCACCCCGTGGGCACGTGAGGCTTAGGTCTCTGATCAAAGGTGTTGATTATTTTGCAGGTGCATTTTCATCAAGACTGAAGACGGCGGAAATTTGCATCGACACTACCTTCAAGGATGCAATCTCAAGAGACAACTCAAACAAGTGGATTGAAGCCATGAAAAATGAACTCAGTTCGATGTACGACAATGGTGTATGGGAAATGGTGGAACCTTTTGAGGGTGTCAAACCAATAGGTTCAAAATGGGTGTTCAAGATAAAGAGAGACTACAATGGTAATATCGAAAGGCATAAAGCGAGATTAGTGGTGAAAGGATTTACTCAAAAGGAGGGTGTGGATTATAAAGAGACTTTTAGTCCAGTATCAACTAAGGATGCTTTAGAGTGATAATGGCTATGGTAGCACACTTCAATTTGTTTTTGCATCAAATGGATGTTAAAACGGCTTTCTTAAATTGTGATTTGGAGGACATATTTATGAAACAACCAGAAGGGTTTCAAGAAAAGGGGAAAGAGCACTTGGTATGTAAACTTAAGAAATCCATATATGGATTAAAACAAGCGTCAGGACAATGGTATTTGAAGTTTCACTGTGTAGTTAAAGAACAGGGTTTTATGGAAAATCCATTTGATGCTTGTATTTATTTAAAGACCAATGGGAGCAATTTTGTAATCTTGGTGCTTTACATTGATGATACTTTGCCTGCTGCCAACTCTCTTAGCATGTTGGATGACAGAAAGTGTTTCATGAAAAGGAGCTTTGAGATGAAGGATTTAGGTGAAGCAAGGTATGTGTTGGGAATTGAAATCAAGAGAGACAGACAAAGGGGCTTGCTTGGATTGTCACAAAGAGGATATATAGAGAAGGTTCTGAAGAGATTTAACATGTTGGCTTGCGGCACTACTGAGTTACCTATTTCAAAGGGTGACAAGTTAAGTAAGGAGCAGTGTCCAAAGAATGATTTAGAAAGACATGCAATGAAAGATAAACCATATGCATCATTAGTAGAAAGTCTGATGTATGCGTAGGTTTGTACAAGACCAGACCTTGCATTTACAATAAGTGTTTTGGGAAGATTTCATTCCAACACTGGAGAAGCACATTGGAATACTGGGAAGAGTGTTTTAAGATATTTACAAAAGACAAAGTCATATGTTAGTTTATAGGAAGACTGATCATTTGGTGCTTGAAGGGTATAGTGATTCAGATTTTGCAGGGTGTCTGGATGACTTAAAATCAACCTCTGGATATGTTTTTATGATGGTTGTAGGAGCTGTTTCATGGAGGAGTGCCAAGCAGGCCACAGTGGCATCCTCCATAATGGTGGCTGAATACCTTTCCTATTGTGAAGCCATAAATTAGGCAGTTTGGTTAAAGAATTTCATCACTGGCCTTCGTGTAGTGGACTTAATTTCAAGACCTATGCAGCTCTATTGTGACAACAATGCTGCAATCTTTTTCACAAAGAACAACAAAAGGTCCAATGCAACAAGAAACTTGGATATCATATTTCTGGTTGCTAGTGAAAAGGTGATGGAAGGTTTGGTGAAAATTGATTATTTGGAGACGAGTTTGATGGTTGCAGACCTGTTGAATAAGGTTGTCCCTACTATGGTGTTCAAGAAACATGTGAAGAAGATGGGAGTATTGGCTGATTTTGATGTCAAAGAATAATGGGAGTGAAGGTGAATGTTTTTACATTATGTTCTCTAATTACAGTATTTTGGTTTTTCATATTACATGCACAAAGACCTTGTAGTTCAATTATCTTAGCTAATAAAGTATCGTGCTGCTTAGTTGCAAAGGTTTTCCCAGAAAAGTGCAGTTTTTAGCTATGATGTGGTACATTAAATTGTTATGAAAGAAAGCAACTTAAGGGCTTCAATTCGAAGCAATAAAGGAGGAATAGAATACTAGTCTTAAAGAGGACCTTAATGGAAGATGTACTACAGAAACATTACATTTTATATATCCTTCATTATTTTCATATCTTGTTGGAGTTTCTTTTGATTGCTGATTTCATGATTTGGGGATAATATTTGTGTATCTTATGATTCCCTTTAGTTCTTCATGGATATTAGCTTTTGACTGAAACTTGTAATCGTGGATTTCGTTAATACTAAACTCATGGCCATTCAAGTATGTTCTCATATCAATAAGTATTTGTATTAAACAAGTGTTGGGTCTAGTGGGAGAATGTAAGTCTAATGAGAGCTACACACTTATTTAGCAAGTGCATGAGGGATTGAGGTCATAAGAGTTTGTGTATGACAATATTTGTTGGTTATTAAGGAATGTATAAAGACTGAAATATAACCTAAAGAAGTCCCGATGCAATTGGTGTTAACTATTCTGATGTGGATACTTTGGACATTAGTGATAAGGGTTATCAAACTAATGACTTTGATAAGGATTACATGATCGGAAGTATCCTTATCAAAGACCACTGTTTACATTATAAGTAAAGGGTCCCTACTCTCGCACAATACACACAAACAGAAACATCAAGCCCCATTGATTGACAGTGCATACAGATAGTGTTGAGAGGAGAAGAGCCTTTATTTTTCTGCTACTATAACTTCACAAGGTTAGTGGTTAATTGGATATGTTGAGTTCTTTTGTTTCCGCTATATTTAAACTTATACTCGGTGGATCAATGACAAGCATTTTTTGGATCAAGTCCCTTGCTCCCAATGACAAATGCCTAATAATTCTAACTCGGGAGGCTGCTAAATATACAATATAATGGTGGGTTGGTGATGAACCAATATTTATATTATAGATTTCGCCCTTTTATATTTCTTTTCTTGTCTAGTTTAGTTGGAACTTTTAAATATTTGTGATACTTTTGCCATATTGTGTTTCTAGGAGCAGCAGGATCGAGTTTGGTGGAAAAAGTATGCAAACGGTGGATTTTTTGAGTGATTCCAGTTGAAGTCGATTCACAAGAGATTGAAGATGATAGTATCAAGTTTTCAGCTCAAAATTCCCAGCCAATTAGTCCCAGTTTAAGAACAAAGACATGTCAGCGTGCTGATAGGGCAGTTTGGACCTATGAAGGTTGCACGAGATAAGTACATAATTAAAGCCTAAATTGAGGGAACTTCCTTCTTAGCTTTTGAAGCAGACATTTCAAGCTTTCTAAGGCCTTCTCATGCATTGAAATCTACGGACTTTTGGTCTACTAAACATATGGAGGCAGGGCACGTTCTGTTTGCCCATTTAAATTAGGAAGTCAATTTTAATTGACATTTATTTTGTGTCTCCTGATCAGATCCGAAGTGTGGATGATTGGAGTCTCTTTTAAGTATGCACTAGGGGGATTTAAATATGAGGGTGATGATAATAAAAAAAAAAAAAAAAGGAGTCTGTTTTCCAGAGGAGAAGATCGAAGAGCTCAGGAAGAATTCTTGTAAAATAAGGGTTGTTCTCTTTCTTTGATTCTTCATGGATAATTCCGTATCTATTCAGACAAGTATGTATAACTAATTTTCCTTTTCTAGAGTGAGGCCGTGAGCCTCAACATGATTACGTAGACTTCTCTTTTAATTACTTAAGTGTTGCTATCGGGAGGGTCCTCTGCGCTTAAGATATAAATCAATGTAACACCACATCTCGATCCAAATATTTTCTTGACACTCTTCATAACCATTGCCCTTAAATAACTATAAATGGAGATGAAAATTAGACGAACAAAGCTAGAGCATTGTAATAAGAACGTTATGCCATATCATATGTGAATTAATTAAATCCTTAAATATGTGTACCTCCCTACCTATGGAGCACAATAGATTTTCGTTCTATAACCAGTGTAGAACATCTGGTTAGGTTGTGATATCACGTTGCTCAGCCCAAAATCTTCATTGGTATTCAAAAGAAATTTTTAAGGCTTTGTCTATATGAAAGACATTATGTTCATAATAGTGCTTCATGCCAGATACCTACTACCAAGTAAACGAGGGACGGAATAGCCTTGTGTGAGATTTAACAAAAAATTTGAAACACATCATATTTGGGGCCAACTCAACTGTTGAAAATACATAAGGGCCTGCTCTTCTGGAAACGAACCATCATATTCCGTTGCAACTCATGGTTGCTTGTTTTAACTTGCATTGGATGTTTCAAGTGATAATTTTGTTTGTAAGCTAATTGTCCACTGATATGAAATCTTTAGCCAATGACTCAAATAAAAAGATATAGATATGCTAGATTGCAAACTAACACTCAGAACATAATAGTGGAACTGTTGTCGAGCGAAGTAATGGGAAGAAACGCTATTGTGGATTTTCGATCTTCGGGGTTAATTACTTGGTTATGTCTGTAGCTTAACCTAGAAGCTAAGCAATATACGAAAGATTAAATCTCATTACTAGTTATCATCCTCAAGATCATCATCATCATCATCATCCTCCTCAAGATTTCAAGGGTTTGGGATGGGAAACGAAAGAGATATCAGTTTGTCCTGTTTAGATTCAAGCCCATGTCAGACACTACATTGCAGTTTACGTTCTACAGTCCCATGAATTCAAACAACGTGTTGCAGTTTCGCTTTTATTACCAATTAATCACATAAGATTAGTTGTATTATACAGTAGTCTGAAACTACTTATGCTAAAGTCTGAGTATTTGATAAGAAAAAAAGAGCCAAAACCAACGTTAGACTGTTAGAGCAAAGGGTACAGTTAGGATGTGTAGTAATAGTTTAGAGGATAAATACAGGTGTAAAAAATAAGGTAAAAGGATGTAAAAGGATGTAAGTCAAACACGACACACGTGATGAAAAAAATGCCTCTCATGTGTGCAGAGACGTTAATGAGAGCAATAATGTTTGCGGAATTGGAAAATTAAATACTTTAATCAATATACGATTCTTAGTTCAACCTTTTGTCTTGAACATCAACTAGCTATTAGTTTTAGACCTGGCTGTTTCTTACAAGACACGGTGATACGACACAAAAATAACGGGTTTCGGATTAACACGATAATTAATCAGATCATTATAGGGTAATAAAGGGTATACACGCAGGTAACATATGGGTAAACCGTTTTCGATCCATTAAGAAAAATAAATTATAATTTTAAAGTTTAATTACTAAAAAATTTATTATAAAATACAATAGCCATATTGTATATATTGGTATAAAGGGTATACACGCAAGTAACATATGGTTAACCCGTTTTCGATCCATTAAGAAAATAAATTATAATTTTAAAGTTTAATTACTAAAAAATTTATTATAAAATACAATAGCCATATTGTATATATTGGTATATTCTATATTAAATATATTTTTTTGTATTATTATTCTATATAAGTTTAAAAAGTTAAGTTTTATTCATTTATTTATTTTTATTGTGAGAGTTTCTTATTATCATTAATAGGATAAATTTCACTTAACATGTTATTGTCCAAAATTAAAATCAACTAGTATAGTATTAGTATAGGCAATAAGACATCCCTACAGGTATGAAAAATGTGAAAGAATATATAAACACTCATGATTCATCATTCCTCCACGAGTAGACAATGGTTACACTTACATTATGTTACACTTACATTATCGTTTAGATTTTTAAAACCCTCCAAACCGTCATAAATAGTGTTTTTTATTTGCGTGTAAAAGTAATAAAATTAATAATAATTATTGTAGAAGTGTAAAAATGTAAAAAATAAAATAAAATAAAATTATATATATACAATCACTCGCGGTGACAAGCTTCACAACTTTCATGAATGAGTCAACTTCGAAATCCCACACTATAATCCATAAACCTTAAATTTGTATTTAACCGTCATTTGTCGTTTAGGCTTTATTCTTTATATTGAATTTCATTTTTAAAATTTTCTTTTTTGAAAACATGATGTTCTAGGGGGATGTAGGATGATGAACGATTCGGATCTTTGATATAACGTCCCGATATTTACGGTTAATTGAAATATGAGTCGATGTTAATTATGCAATTTGTAGAGACTTTATAAACACCAAGCAATATTTTCACTAACAGTAAAACTCTGAACATAATATCAATGATCCAAACCATTCATCTTCATGTACCCTCTAATAGATCATGTTTTCAAAAAAGAAAATCTGAAAAAAAAAAAAAAAAAAAAAAAACAAGAATTTGGTGAGAAAAATGAAGCCTAAATGCAAACAACAATCGACGGTTAAATTTTGATCTATGATTTATATGATTATAGTGGCACATTTCAAAGTTAAGCCCTTCATGAAAGTTGTAAAGCTTGTCATAACGAGCATTTATTTATTTTTTCTATATTTTTCACACTTCTACATTAATTAAAAAACTATTAAAGCCTTTACTTAAACAATAGCCGCATGATAAATAAGAAGAGAGTGCTAATGTAGAAAGACTCACTGAAAATATCATCAATATAACTCTTGAAGACAATATATCAAGCCAAAGTTCCAATGTTGTTTCTCATGGTAATTGATGAAAATTGAAGAGTTTGATTGTAAGAAAATGTGCAAGGTTCCAAACCTTGAAACATAACTCCCTTAATTTTACAAATCTTTTGAACATTTGATATCTTGTAATGTTCTAATGTTTTTTTATTATTATTTTGCTCTTATTTTGGGCATGTAAATATGTAATACTTGAAAGACATATGTGTTTTTATGCTTTAAATGTGATAATATGGTATGTATATACTTATTTAGTATTATGTTTTTCATTTGATTATATATTGGTTTAAAATATATTTTCCTTAACGGGTAACGGGTCGGGTCATATTACCTATTAATATTATCAGGTCAATTTCGGATTGGGTCATTTTACCCATTTATTTTAACAGATGTTACACAACACAACTTGTTAAGATATCGGGTATGACACGAAAAACGACACGAACACAGAAAACACGACACGAATAGTTTGACTGTGACTATAAAATGTGAAGCCTTATAGTTAAAGAATAACACTACAATATTAAAGAATGTTAGAAAAGATGCAAAGATAAAATGCACTGCAATATGACGAAGGATGTTTTTTTAAGTTGTGCATAATTCAAGAAGTGTATTTTTAGAGACACCTAGCTTGCATGATAATAAAAATGTCTCATGTATGCGCATCAGCGCATGCGAAAATGCTAGTCTAAACAAAACCCATGGGTTTATTTAAAAAAGGAAAAATGTGAATCCTAGAGAAAGGATTGCCTCATATTTCTTTCTCCCATGTTTTCTATGCTTTCTGCAAAAAATGCAAATCATAAGCATTTACTTTCATTTAAACATGATCCCACAATTGCCATTTTAATGAAATATGTTTCTTAATCTCATAAAAACTCAAGATTTTGGAAATGTAGGATAATCCTTTACCATACATGGGGCAGTACATAACAGATAAGTTAAACCCACTTTGCTCTAACCAAGGTCCAAGACATATATATACAAGAAACAAGAAAAATGGCTCAAGTAATTAAAATTGCATTGATACTGATGATATTGTTTGTGTTGCCCGTGGACATGTTTTCTTTCTAGCGCAGAAGTAAATACGTTGCAATCACAAATGGCATCGTGAATATGAACCTTTCTGTTCATTGCAAGTCCAAAGACGATGATCTTGGTGTCCAAGTACTTCCAACTAATCAAACATTTGAATTCACTTTTTGGACCAACATCTTGGGGAGTACCCGATTTTGGTGCAGCTTCAGTTGGGCAGACCAATTTAAATATCTCGATATATTTGTTCAGAGAAGAGATGCAGTTGAATGCAATCATTGTTCGTGGAGTATAAACCCAGCCGGTCCATGCAGGCTTAATCGCCATACTTTTCACTTTGACATTTGCTATCCATGGAACAAATCATGATCATAATAATACCATCCACAAGCAAGCGCTTCTAGAAATGTTTTCCCAGCTAATTAAAATAAGAAAAAAAATAATTATGTATTTGTTCAATCAATAAATTTTTATTATTGTACAAGGAAAGGAGTATAATAAAATCATTAAGCCTAATAAGCAAGGAGATAATTGTGTTGGAATATTTAGCATTTTAAGACTACAGAAAATGTGAACTGTTTTACACATGTGTGGGGCGAATCCAAAGCGGGGGTCTCGTGGATCCTCGGACCCTGAAGAAGTGAGGAAATATATGGGGAAAGGTCGTCAAAAGACCCTATTGCTGTCTGGTATGGGACTTGGATTTCTACAAGTTTTGTTCAATGAAATGCCTCTTTGGCAGAAACTGGCAGTGGTTACGATGCCTGAAAAGCCTTGATATTAGTCTTTGGAAGTTGTCGACAGATCTAGTCATAGCAACATGTCCACTAAGTGCTCGACTAACCAAAAGACTGACAAATTTTTTTGCGTTCCACGCACATAAATCTTGTACACCAGAACCCCATGATTTTCAAATACTAGATTCACCATCTTGTGCCCGCACCCTTGCTCCCAAGTTAGAATTCACATATTAGTAAATAGAGTAATTTAAATCAACAAATTAAGCTAACACCAAGCATGTTGTGCGCTCATCATATTAGTAGAGCATCAGAAGATTCAAGCAATCTAATCCAAGACAACCTTGCCGACCTCTTCACGAAGTCATTGTCAAACTCAGAGGATATCTAGAACTACAGTCACTTGACCTTAATGTACTATTTTTTCCAACTTAGGAGCATTTTTTCCCCTGGATTTTTGCAACTTGATTAGTTTTAACAAGATACATATCATGGACTAGTCACACTCTTGTGTGTGTTCTACTTGCATCTTGAAGGCGTTTAGTTTTGACTTTATGGAACTTATCACTCTTTTCTGTTTAGACTTTTTATGGGGTTTTATCACACCTTGGGTTTTGCCATAGCAAGGTTTTGTGAGTTTTACTACCTATGCATTCTTTCGTATGATATGAGACTCGTGTTCACTCATTATGTCGATTAGATGAGATGACTTCATCAGCTATTTCTACATCATCACAAGAAGACAAGAAGACGTGATGCATCATTTAGTTTAGTATTTACACACTGAAATGGGAGTGTTGCAGTTCTAATTCCATTGGGAGTGTGATTGTGTATGTCCCATTAAATCCTTGTAGGATTTTACAATATCTTTTAAATAGTTTCCTAATTGTAATGTATTACTTGAAAGACAAGGATGTAATTGTGTATATCCTGTTAAATCCTTGTAGTATTTTACAATATCTTTTAAATAGTTTCCTAATTGTAATGTATTACTTGAAAGATAAGGATTCTCCGTTCTTAATACTATAAATAAAGGAATGAAGTAAGAAATCATACCACAAAATTCACCCCAATTCTCTCTTCTCTCTACTTGCTGCTCCACTCCATCTCTCTGTAATTACTCAATAAAATAGACCTACAACAATTTAGACATAAGTAAAGTCACACAAAAAATCTTCAACCCCTGCTCTCTTGGAGCATCCGTCATCTCTGTCTTTCTCCCTCCGAAACATAGGCCCACTTGCTTAAAGAAAAAATTTGCGTTTTTGTGCAAAGCGTCAATCAAGCAATATAACACAATGTATGAATACACTTTGACAGATCAATACAATATAACACAATATAACACAGATTGCGTTGAATCCAAAAAATGTTACCAATACAAAGTTACAAAATAATTTGTTGTTGTTTATTACTTTGATAGGTCACAATTGTTCAACAGATTATTATGTGTCTTATGAATATTCCCAAACTTAGATTACATTAAATCCAAACTTTTTTAGAAATACAAAGTTGGAAAATAATTTGCTGTTGTTTATTACTTTGATAGATGATAATTGGTTAGAGCATCATTGTATCGCCATCCACTTTCATAGATGAGCATTCTTTTAAATGTCTATTTGATGTATATTTTATGTTGGAAAATAATATAATGATTATACTTTCATGAAAAAAACGTAGTAAAAAAGAATTAAACATAATGGATACACTGAAATAAAGAATCATAGTATACTTCAACTTTATAATATGGTTCATCTTAACATTAAACTATAACATTTAAAAATTTAATACGAATCCAGCTTTAAACTCATTAAAGAATTCATGCTTTCTAATATATGCATTATGTTTTTAAATGAAGGTACAAAGTGTTTTTGGTCCTTGAAGATGAAACAGACGATATCAATGCTCTAATTATTGGGAAATCAGGTGAAAAAATTTTTGGCATGCCCTGTAACGATTTGGTTATCAATCAGAGATCAGCAGACCAAAAACCACTGCCAAGTGAGTTTCTTAGGCTTATAGGACAAAGAAAAAAAATTTCACCTTCGATTTGGAAGCAAGAGAAATTTGTTGTACTCAAATGATTTTTCAATCTACAACATTTCTTAGGACCTGACCATTCAGCCAGCAACTTCACAATCTCTGGCTAGAAAAGTTACAGTCTCGTCTACAACAGTTTCATCTTCCACTACACCTATTGATACAACCGGCGAATAGCATAAATGAAAGAGAGAGTCAAGTAGAAGAGCTCCTTTTATAGCGTCTGAGAAGAGGTTATACTCTGCATAACAACATTTTTAATTCCATCTCAAATTGATCTCAATCTAATCTAAATTTATGTTTTCAATGTTTTTGACATTTTTAACATAGTGAAGCAGAAGAAATATATGAAACAGATATACAAGATATTGATCAAGTTTAGATCAAGTAGTTGAAAAGAAAATCCTCCCCAACTAGCTCAAAAACAGATCTTGCTCCGCACAAAATAATAAAAAAAAAAAAATATATATATATATACACACACACACATATATAACTCTGGTTTACTACTAGTTCTTTCATGCTATAAATCTATTCATCTCCAAAATTAATTTATTGCAACTGTATTAACATTTTGTTTCAGTTTTAGCTTCCTTCTTTTTTTTCTAATGATCCAAATTGTTTTATTTGCAGTGACTGCTTCAAGGAAAAAAAGTTTTCCTGAAGTGTTAAAAGGATGTTGTCATGTTTGAATAGTTGATCCTAACATGAATTCCCCATTCTTTTTGTGTATATAAGCAATGTGCTCTTCTGGGATATTCTATTTTCAAATAGCTATACAAATGAAGCACTAGGATGGCTGTCAACGGGTAATACTAGGCTAGCCATTTTTGTATATCAATGACAAGGCAATTGATAGTCTTTTCTGTAAGTTATATAAACTTAGACAACTTTGTAAAAATATTTGCTCCATTTTCTATTAATGTTTATCTTAGTCATTGCTTATTTATATGTTAAAAACATAATCTATAGTTATATTTTCGCTCCCACAACAACGTGCGGGTAAAATTTACTAGTGTGTCACTATATCCAACGATGAACTTACAAGAGCCAAGAATGTAGGTTTGGAAAAAAGTTCAAACTTGAAACCAAAATACTCACTTCAAATATGTACTTGTTTAATAGTGAAGGCCGCCTTCAGCATTATACTACGCCAGATGAGAGTATGATTTAACACAATTTGGTTGTTTTTATCAATTTTTCTTTGCAATGTATCTAAGCAGATTATATTTCAAGGATGCAGTTCTTAAGGAGTTTTATACGATAAGACTGAAAAAATATGAGAAGAGAATGGTGAGTTTTTTTTTTCTTACGTTCAGTAAAGTGATGTCTGTATTTTTGATACTTTTCAACTAGGATACAACCTTGAACTGATTTTCTATACTGCATGTAGATCAAGTGACGAGAAAATATTCGCAAAGAGGTTACAATGTTGGATTGCAAGCATAAATTTGTTTGTGGAGTCCTTGAAGGCACGATCACTTTGTAGGGAGAAAAAAGGCTGATTTGGTCGATGAGCTGACAAAGAAAAGGGTGATTAGCAGGAATAAAGTTTATGCATTTTTAACATCCGTGAGATTTGACACATTCACTATCGAGGGACGTGATGCTCTTGGAGATGATTATGTTAAGGCCAAGGCGGAGCTGGATAAGTTGGACGTCGAGACTGCAAAATCATTATGGTTGAAAGATTTGGAAGCTCTTGAAGCAGAACTGCGTACACATAGGGGTAATGTGACTTCGTATTACAAGTTGAGCGTTTGTATTGTCTCTGTATTAGTTATAATTTTCACCTTTTTGTTGAGTATGTAATTTTCAAACCCATTTGACAAGTTAAAGATAATATGAGAGCTATATATCTTGATGAAAGCAATGTCAAACTGATACAGGTAATGGAATGTTAAAACCTCCTCTTTGTATTCTAGAGTGTTGGGAATTAGTTCTGATGTATTGGAACTACCGAGTTTATTACATGGACTGATGAGTTTAAATCTTCTACATCCAAAACTCTCAGTGATCTTTCCATGACCTATTAAATTTGTTGACACCTAACCATTCATTTAAACCTACTTAACAATGTTAACTCTTCAATTTATTTCTTTAAATTAAAAAAAAAAAAAAAAAAAAAAAAAAAAAAAAAAAGATAAGTAAAAAGAACACGTGACATTCAAATAAATAGGACGTGAAGAGGTCACTAAGAGTTTAAGGTGCAGAAGATTTGGACGAACTATGGACTGATAGGTAATGCTTGTGACCTTGATGGACTGATGCTAACTGCTGCAACCTAGAAGCTGTTGGATATATGTCAACAATCTGTGATAAAATTATATATGCTAATAAATAATAAATGCAAATAGGAAATTAATAGAGTATAAATAACAAAATAATGTTGAACAGAAATATTGAAGATCGAGGCTTGCGTACCGCAATGTCCTTGAAACAGAAATTTTGTCCCTACTCAGTGCTTGTAATTCTACGGACGTCTGCTTCACCAGGATTTAACGATCAAGTCAGAATTCCAGCATCGGAAAAATTGACTTCTGGCAAATTTCTATGTGGTTCTCTCAGTAAGGATGTTTTGGATTATAGAAGAAGAATTGTTTTTTTTGTGTACTAAATGCCATGCAGATAGATGTATATATAATATGATTATGCCTATTTGCAACAGGTATAAGGAAAGGATGCATCTGTTGGGAGACATCTTCTCAAAGGGATGTTGTGTTCTCTGCATTTTTTTATTTTTTATTTTTTTTTCATTGGCTTCAGACTTCATCTGAAAGGATGAGTCTATTCAAAAATAATTTAATTAAATTCAAAATTAATTAAAAATAATTAATTGAAGAATTTAATTCTCAGAGCCTAAGAGCCCCAAGGCCCATCTTTTGATAATTAATTATATATTAATTATTAATTAATTATCAATTAATTAGTACACCCCAAAGCCCAACCCCAAGGGTGAGCCCATCTTTTGATAATTAATTATATATTAATTTTCTATATATATATATATATATATATATATATATATATATATATATTAATTATTAATTATTAATTAATTATCAATTAATTAGTACACTCCAAAGCCCAACCCCAAAGGTGATCCCATCTTTTGATAATTAATTATTTATTATATATATATATATATATTATTGTTAATTAATTAGTACACCCCAAAGCCCAACTCCAAGGGTGAGCCCATCTTTTGATAATTAATTATATATTAATTAATTATATATATATATTATTAATTAATTATCAATTAATTAGTACACCTCAAAGCCCAACCCCAAGGATGAGCCCACTTTTATTCTCCAAGGCCTATCACTCCAATCACTTTCTATAAGGGACAAAGCCTTATAAAGTGAGGAAACCTTTTGGGAATGGCCAATGTGAGACAATGAAATTTTTACTCAAATTTTCCAACAATACCCCACATTTGAGTTGAAATTTCATTCAAACTCCAACAATGACCCCACATTTGAATGCAAATGTAAATGCAGATGTATGACTAGGCTGCCTAAAACTGAGAGAGAATAGACATGATATGCATCAGGTGAAGTGTCTTTTGGACTTGAACTTACCCTAGTGAAAACATATTAGATTTACTTGGTGATGCAATGGATATGGAAGATCTTGAACTGTTCACCGCAGTAGTAAACCGAGACAATATGCTACACACATATCAAGTCTGCCACACGTCAATTCATACAGTTATGTTCATTTTGGCCCTGAACAGATCCCGGATTTCATAGGAGCTTTAGAGAATTTAGCCATTTCAATTCTCATAAATGCGGCCCCATTTACACCTATATAGATGACATTAATTAAGAATAGTCTGCCATATTCCTCTTGATAACAAGATATTAATGTCATTAAATGTATAAAACATAACCCCTCAAACTCAACAGATAACACACATTTTATCATAAGAATGGGTAAGTTGTGTGTTCAACTTTTGAATCAAATCAAACTCAACTAGTTTGCCTATTGAACCTAGACCATGGGATCTCCAATCAGTTAGGTTAGGTTTCCGCCCAGTTCGATTTATTGAATTGGCTTGAGACCCATTCCCCTTGATGTAAATAATATTTGCTCTCTAGGTAGGCCTTTTGTCAAAGGATCAGCTATATTTTCCTTTGACTTTACATAATCAATGGATATTATTCCATTGGAGAGCAACTTCTTAAAAGTATTATGCCGAGACTTGATGTGTTGCGACTTTCCATTGTATACATGACTTTTGGCCCTTGATTGCACAGCCATACTGTCACAATATATACATATAGCAGTAACAGGTTTTGGCCACACTGGAATATCCTCCAGAAAATTTTTGAGCCACTCGGCTTCTTCTCTAGCCAAGTCTAAAGCTATAAACTCTTACTCCATGGTAGACCGAGCTATACATTTCCTTTTAGAGGATTTCCATGATATTGTTGCACCTCCTAAGGTAAAAACATATCCACTTGTCGACTTGGATTCTGTAGCATCAGAAATCCAATTAGCATCACTGAAGCCTTCTACAACAGGTGGATATATTGTGTAGTGTAATCCGTAGTCAAGTGTATTTTTCAAATACCTTAACACTCGTATTAAAGCATCCCAATGCTCTTGTGCAGGATTACTTGTATATCTACTAAGCCTACTTACTGCATAAGCTAAGTCGGGCCTAGTTGAATTCATCAAGTACATTAGACTTCCAATTACTTGAGAATATTCAAGTTGAGATATGGCATTACCTTTATTTTTCTCCAACTTGCATCCAGCATCAAAAGGAGTTGCAACAGGTTTGCAGTCAAATTGACCAAACCTTCGTAATATTTTTTCTGCATAATAGGATTGTGTAAAGACATACCCTTCACTATTTCTCTTAATTTGAATTCCTAAAATGACATCGGCTTGACCTAAGTCTTTCATGTCAAAATTTGAATTCAATATTTTCTTTGTTTTGTTTATTGCATCTTTATCACTTCCCATTATGAGCATATCATCCACATACAAGTAGACAACAACGCAAGTTTTATCATTACTCTTAATGTAGACACATTTATCATATTCATTTATTTTGAACCCATGTGTCAACAAAGTATGATCAAAGTTCTCATGCCATTGTTTTGGTGCTTGTTTAAGTCCATATAATGACTTAACTAATTTGCACACTTTGCTTTCTTGTCCTTTAAGCACAAACCCTTCAGGTTGTTCCATGTATATTTCTTCATCTAGTTCTCTATTTAAAAATGATGTTTTTACATTCATTTGATGTATATCAAAGTTGTATACAACCGCAATCACTATTAACATCCTAATTGATGTTATGCGAGAAACTGGAGAATAGGTGTCGAAATAATCCAACCCTTCCTTTTGGCGATAACCTTTGGCTACTCAACGTGCCTTGAACTTATCAATGGTTCCATCCGCCTTAAGTTTCTTCTTGAAAATCCATTTGTGACCAATTGCTTTACTACCTAGAGGTAAATCAACCAATTCCCATGTGTTATTTTCCATAATAGATTCCATTTCACTTTTAATTGCTTCCTTCCATAAAGGAGCCTCGGAAGAAGACATTGCTTCTTTAAAAGTTCTAGGTTTATTCTCGGACAAAAAAGCAATGAAATCTAGTCCAAAGTTTTCAGAAACTTTGATTTTTTTCCTCTTCTTGGTTCCACATCTTGGACACCAGAAGAAAAGGCTTCATCATGACTATGATCATGAACCCTCTTTGTATTAGAACCAGATTCCTTGTCTTTGTAAGGAAATATATCCTCATCTGCATCCACGAATTCTAATATTGTGTTAACATGTATGTCAGAAATCGATGATTTTACAACAAGGAACCTATACGCAGCACTATTATTTGCATATCCAATGAATACGCAATCAATAGTTTTAGGTCCTAATTTTGTTCTTTTTGGTAACAAAACTTGCACCTTTGCTAAGCAATCCCACGCTTTGAGAGTTTTATAAGTAGGTTTATGTCTTTTCCATAGTTCATAAGGTGACTCGTCAATCTTATTTAGAGGAACCTTATTCAATATGGTATTTGCAGTATGTAAAGCTTCACCCCACAAACTGTGTGGAAGCCCTAAACTATTTAACATGGAATTAATCATATCTTTGAATGTTCTATTTTTTCTTTCGGCAACACCATTTTGTTGTGGTGTGTATGGAGCCGTTGTTTGATGCATAATTCCATGTTATGCACAAAAATCTAAGAAGGCAGTAAACTCATACTCTCCTCCTCTATCGGATCTAAGTGCTTTGATTTTTCTCTCAAGTTGATTTTCAACTTCGGCTTTATATGTCTTAAACATATTCAAAGCTTCGTTCTTGCTATGAATCAAATAAACATAGCAATACTTACTGCAATCATCAATAAAAGTGACATAATAATTCTTTCCTCCACGAGTTGGTGTGGATTTAAAGTCACAAAGATCACTATGAATTAATCAAAGTAATTCATTTGATCTTTCCAGAATTGACTTTCTCGTTTGCCTAGCAAATTTTGATTCAGTACATGTTTCACACTTATCATTAAAATCAATTTCGAATTTAGGCAATAATTTTAATTTAACCATTCTTTGCATGGAACAAAAATTAACATGTCCTAATCTAGCATGCCAAATATTAAAAGACTCAACAATATAAGTAGAAGCATTTATTTTATTAGCATCATCAATGGCAATTACATTGAGTTTCACGAGGCCATCAACCACATAACCCTTTCCAACAAGCATCCCACCCTTGGTAAGTACAAATTTGTTGGATTCCATTACAAGCCCTTAGCAATCAGAATAGGTCCAGAAACCAAGTTCCTCCTCATTTCAGGAACATGCAGCGCATTCAGCAAGGTGAGACTCTTTCTAGATGTGAATTTGGGTACCACTTTGCATTTGCCCTCCACCGCAGATGAGGCAAAATTGCCCATATACAGCTTTTCTCCATGGGCACTAGGATGGTATTCAGTGAACAGATTTCTGTCAGCGCAGATGTGCTTGGTAGCACCAGTATCCAACAACCATTCACTCCCATTTAAGACCATGTTCACCTCGGACCCAACAGTAGCCAATTCTTCATTGGTGGTTGCCATGTTAGCATGGTTGTTGTTTCTATTGGCATGACCTTGCAATGATAACAATATTATGCCTTGTGACCAGATTTGCCATACACATAGCATGCACCCTTAATCTTCTTCAGATTCTTGCCTTTTAAGGCAAGGGCAAATTGTACAAACTGCTTGGTTTTCGAAGCCTTATTCTTCTTCAGCTTGGCCTTGGAGTTTCCTCCCTCAACATAATTTGCATTGGCTTTAATGGCAACAAACCCTCCAGAACAGTCTGCCTTTCTGTGGTCTTCTTCCACTCATAGCCTCATAATCAAATCCTCCATATTCATCTCACGGCGCTTATGCTTGAGATAAATTTTGATGTCATTCCAGGAAGTTGGCAACTTTTTGATTATCGCCCCAACTTGGAAATGCTCGTTGATCTCGCATCCCTCGAAGTGCAATTCATAGATCAATTTCTGGATTTCTTCGACTTGAGAGACAACAGATTGTATATTTGAGAAACTTACTGATAACAAATTTCTTTGAACCGGCATCATCAATCTTATACTTTTTCTCCAGGGATTCCCACAACTCCTTCGTTATCTTGCACAGAGAATAAATGTCGTAAAGATTGTCATCCAAACTATTCAGGATATAATTCCTGCAACAAAACTCAGAATGATTCCAAGTTTCAATTGCCATGACAGTCTCTTTCGTCATTGGATTCTCATTAGACTTCGGAGCTTCTTCCTTGACAACTTGAGCAAGATTCATGGTTGTCAGGAAAAACAACACCTTCTATTGCCATCTCTTGAAGTCCAACCCTTTGAACTTCTCAGGCTTTTCAGAGTATTTTGGCACAGTGTCATTCATAGTCACAGATTGTTGATCCATGATTTCGGTTTCAAGATTGTTGGATATATGTCAACAATATGTTATAAAATTATATATGCTAATAAATAATAAATGCAAATAGGAAATTAATAGAGTATAAACAACGAAATAATGTTGAACAAAAATATTGAAGATCAAGGCTTGCGTACCGCAATGTCCTTGAAACAGAAATTTCGTCCCTACTCAGTGCTTGTAGTTCAACGAATGTCCGCTTCACCAGGATTCAACGATCAAGTCAGAATTCCAGCTCCGAAAAAATTGACTTTTGGCGAATTTCTATGTGGTTCTCTCAGTAAGGATGTTTTGGATTATAGAAGAAGAATTGTTTTTTCTGTGTACTAAATGCCATGCAGATGGATGCATATATAATATGATTATGCCTGTTTACAACAGGTACAAGGAAGGGATGCATCTGTTGGGAAACATCTTCTTAGAGGGGTGCTGTACTCTCTACATTTTTTTTTTTCATTGGCTTTAGACTTCATCTGAAAAGATGAGTCTGTTCAAAAATAATTTAATTAAATTTAAAATTAATTAAAAATAATTAATTAAAGAATTTAATTCTCAGAGCTCAAGGCCCAAGGCCCATCTTTTGATAATTAATTATATATTAATTATATATATATTAATTATTAATTAATTATCAATTAATTAGTATACCCCAAAACCCAACCCCAAGGGTGAGCCCATCTTTTGATAATTAATTATATATTAATTATTAATTAATTATTAATTAATTATTAATTAATTATCAATTAATTAGTACACCCCAAAGCCCAACCCCAAGGGTGAGCCCATCTTTTGATAATTAATTATATATTAATTTTCTATATATATATATATATATATATATATATATTAATTATTAATTATTAATTAATTATCAATTAATTAGTACACTCCAAAGCCCAACCCCAAAGGTGATCCCATCTTTTGATAATTAATTATTTATTATATATATATATATATTATTGTTAATTAATTAGTACACCCCAAAGCCCAACTCCAAGGGTGAGCCCATCTTTTGATAATTAATTATATATTAATTAATTATATATATATATTATTAATTAATTATCAATTAATTAGTACACCTCAAAGCCCAACCCCAAGGATGAGCCCACTTTTATTCTCCAAGGCCTATCACTCCAATCACTTTCTATAAGGGACAAAGCCTTATAAAGTGAGGAAACCTTTTGGGAATGGCCAATGTGAGACAATGAAATTTTTACTCAAATTTTCCAACAATACCCCACATTTGAGTTGAAATTTCATTCAAACTCCAACAATGACCCCACATTTGAATGCAAATGTAAATGCAGATGTATGACTAGGCTGCCTAAAACTGAGAGAGAATAGACATGATATGCATCAGGTGAAGTGTCTTTTGGACTTGAACTTACCCTAGTGAAAACATATTAGATTTACTTGGTGATGCAATGGATATGGAAGATCTTGAACTGTTCACCGCAGTAGTAAACCGAGACAATATGCTACACACATATCAAGTCTGCCACACGTCAATTCATACAGTTATGTTCATTTTGGCCCTGAACAGATCCCGGATTTCATAGGAGCTTTAGAGAATTTAGCCATTTCAATTCTCATAAATGCGGCCCCATTTACACCTATATAGATGACATTAATTAAGAATAGTCTGCCATATTCCTCTTGATAACAAGATATTAATGTCATTAAATGTATAAAACATAACCCCTCAAACTCAACAGATAACACACATTTTATCATAAGAATGGGTAAGTTGTGTGTTCAACTTTTGAATCAAATCAAACTCAACTAGTTTGCCTATTGAACCTAGACCATGGGATCTCCAATCAGTTAGGTTAGGTTTCCGCCCAGTTCGATTTATTGAATTGGCTTGAGACCCATTCCCCTTGATGTAAATAATATTTGCTCTCTAGGTAGGCCTTTTGTCAAAGGATCAGCTATATTTTCCTTTGACTTTACATAATCAATGGATATTATTCCATTGGAGAGCAACTTCTTAAAAGTATTATGCCGAGACTTGATGTGTTGCGACTTTCCATTGTATACATGACTTTTGGCCCTTGATTGCACAGCCATACTGTCACAATATATACATATAGCAGTAACAGGTTTTGGCCACACTGGAATATCCTCCAGAAAATTTTTGAGCCACTCGGCTTCTTCTCTAGCCAAGTCTAAAGCTATAAACTCTTACTCCATGGTAGACCGAGCTATACATTTCCTTTTAGAGGATTTCCATGATATTGTTGCACCTCCTAAGGTAAAAACATATCCACTTGTCGACTTGGATTCTGTAGCATCAGAAATCCAATTAGCATCACTGAAGCCTTCTACAACAGGTGGATATATTGTGTAGTGTAATCCGTAGTCAAGTGTATTTTTCAAATACCTTAACACTCGTATTAAAGCATCCCAATGCTCTTGTGCAGGATTACTTGTATATCTACTAAGCCTACTTACTGCATAAGCTAAGTCGGGCCTAGTTGAATTCATCAAGTACATTAGACTTCCAATTACTTGAGAATATTCAAGTTGAGATATGGCATTACCTTTATTTTTCTCCAACTTGCATCCAGCATCAAAAGGAGTTGCAACAGGTTTGCAGTCAAATTGACCAAACCTTCGTAATATTTTTTCTGCATAATAGGATTGTGTAAAGACATACCCTTCACTATTTCTCTTAATTTGAATTCCTAAAATGACATCGGCTTGACCTAAGTCTTTCATGTCAAAATTTGAATTCAATATTTTCTTTGTTTTGTTTATTGCATCTTTATCACTTCCCATTATGAGCATATCATCCACATACAAGTAGACAACAACGCAAGTTTTATCATTACTCTTAATGTAGACACATTTATCATATTCATTTATTTTGAACCCATGTGTCAACAAAGTATGATCAAAGTTCTCATGCCATTGTTTTGGTGCTTGTTTAAGTCCATATAATGACTTAACTAATTTGCACACTTTGCTTTCTTGTCCTTTAAGCACAAACCCTTCAGGTTGTTCCATGTATATTTCTTCATCTAGTTCTCTATTTAAAAATGATGTTTTTACATTCATTTGATGTATATCAAAGTTGTATACAACCGCAATCACTATTAACATCCTAATTGATGTTATGCGAGAAACTGGAGAATAGGTGTCGAAATAATCCAACCCTTCCTTTTGGCGATAACCTTTGGCTACTCAACGTGCCTTGAACTTATCAATGGTTCCATCCGCCTTAAGTTTCTTCTTGAAAATCCATTTGTGACCAATTGCTTTACTACCTAGAGGTAAATCAACCAATTCCCATGTGTTATTTTCCATAATAGATTCCATTTCACTTTTAATTGCTTCCTTCCATAAAGGAGCCTCGGAAGAAGACATTGCTTCTTTAAAAGTTCTAGGTTTATTCTCGGACAAAAAAGCAATGAAATCTAGTCCAAAGTTTTCAGAAACTTTGATTTTTTTCCTCTTCTTGGTTCCACATCTTGGACACCAGAAGAAAAGGCTTCATCATGACTATGATCATGAACCCTCTTTGTATTAGAACCAGATTCCTTGTCTTTGTAAGGAAATATATCCTCATCTGCATCCACGAATTCTAATATTGTGTTAACATGTATGTCAGAAATCGATGATTTTACAACAAGGAACCTATACGCAGCACTATTATTTGCATATCCAATGAATACGCAATCAATAGTTTTAGGTCCTAATTTTGTTCTTTTTGGTAACAAAACTTGCACCTTTGCTAAGCAATCCCACGCTTTGAGAGTTTTATAAGTAGGTTTATGTCTTTTCCATAGTTCATAAGGTGACTCGTCAATCTTATTTAGAGGAACCTTATTCAATATGGTATTTGCAGTATGTAAAGCTTCACCCCACAAACTGTGTGGAAGCCCTAAACTATTTAACATGGAATTAATCATATCTTTGAATGTTCTATTTTTTCTTTCGGCAACACCATTTTGTTGTGGTGTGTATGGAGCCGTTGTTTGATGCATAATTCCATGTTATGCACAAAAATCTAAGAAGGCAGTAAACTCATACTCTCCTCCTCTATCGGATCTAAGTGCTTTGATTTTTCTCTCAAGTTGATTTTCAACTTCGGCTTTATATGTCTTAAACATATTCAAAGCTTCGTTCTTGCTATGAATCAAATAAACATAGCAATACTTACTGCAATCATCAATAAAAGTGACATAATAATTCTTTCCTCCACGAGTTGGTGTGGATTTAAAGTCACAAAGATCACTATGAATTAATCAAAGTAATTCATTTGATCTTTCCAGAATTGACTTTCTCGTTTGCCTAGCAAATTTTGATTCAGTACATGTTTCACACTTATCATTAAAATCAATTTCGAATTTAGGCAATAATTTTAATTTAACCATTCTTTGCATGGAACAAAAATTAACATGTCCTAATCTAGCATGCCAAATATTAAAAGACTCAACAATATAAGTAGAAGCATTTATTTTATTAGCATCATCAATGGCAATTACATTGAGTTTCACGAGGCCATCAACCACATAACCCTTTCCAACAAGCATCCCACCCTTGGTAAGTACAAATTTGTTGGATTCCATTACAAGCCCTTAGCAATCAGAATAGGTCCAGAAACCAAGTTCCTCCTCATTTCAGGAACATGCAGCGCATTCAGCAAGGTGAGACTCTTTCTAGATGTGAATTTGGGTACCACTTTGCATTTGCCCTCCACCGCAGATGAGGCAAAATTGCCCATATACAGCTTTTCTCCATGGGCACTAGGATGGTATTCAGTGAACAGATTTCTGTCAGCGCAGATGTGCTTGGTAGCACCAGTATCCAACAACCATTCACTCCCATTTAAGACCATGTTCACCTCGGACCCAACAGTAGCCAATTCTTCATTGGTGGTTGCCATGTTAGCATGGTTGTTGTTTCTATTGGCATGACCTTGCAATGATAACAATATTATGCCTTGTGACCAGATTTGCCATACACATAGCATGCACCCTTAATCTTCTTCAGATTCTTGCCTTTTAAGGCAAGGGCAAATTGTACAAACTGCTTGGTTTTCGAAGCCTTATTCTTCTTCAGCTTGGCCTTGGAGTTTCCTCCCTCAACATAATTTGCATTGGCTTTAATGGCAACAAACCCTCCAGAACAGTCTGCCTTTCTGTGGTCTTCTTCCACTCATAGCCTCATAATCAAATCCTCCATATTCATCTCACGGCGCTTATGCTTGAGATAAATTTTGATGTCATTCCAGGAAGTTGGCAACTTTTTGATTATCGCCCCAACTTGGAAATGCTCGTTGATCTCGCATCCCTCGAAGTGCAATTCATAGATCAATTTCTGGATTTCTTCGACTTGAGAGACAACAGATTGTATATTTGAGAAACTTACTGATAACAAATTTCTTTGAACCGGCATCATCAATCTTATACTTTTTCTCCAGGGATTCCCACAACTCCTTCGTTATCTTGCACAGAGAATAAATGTCGTAAAGATTGTCATCCAAACTATTCAGGATATAATTCCTGCAACAAAACTCAGAATGATTCCAAGTTTCAATTGCCATGACAGTCTCTTTCGTCATTGGATTCTCATTAGACTTCGGAGCTTCTTCCTTGACAACTTGAGCAAGATTCATGGTTGTCAGGAAAAACAACACCTTCTATTGCCATCTCTTGAAGTCCAACCCTTTGAACTTCTCAGGCTTTTCAGAGTATTTTGGCACAGTGTCATTCATAGTCACAGATTGTTGATCCATGATTTCGGTTTCAAGATTGTTGGATATATGTCAACAATATGTTATAAAATTATATATGCTAATAAATAATAAATGCAAATAGGAAATTAATAGAGTATAAACAACGAAATAATGTTGAACAAAAATATTGAAGATCAAGGCTTGCGTACCGCAATGTCCTTGAAACAGAAATTTCGTCCCTACTCAGTGCTTGTAGTTCAACGAATGTCCGCTTCACCAGGATTCAACGATCAAGTCAGAATTCCAGCTCCGAAAAAATTGACTTTTGGCGAATTTCTATGTGGTTCTCTCAGTAAGGATGTTTTGGATTATAGAAGAAGAATTGTTTTTTCTGTGTACTAAATGCCATGCAGATGGATGCATATATAATATGATTATGCCTGTTTACAACAGGTACAAGGAAGGGATGCATCTGTTGGGAAACATCTTCTTAGAGGGGTGCTGTACTCTCTACATTTTTTTTTTTCATTGGCTTTAGACTTCATCTGAAAAGATGAGTCTGTTCAAAAATAATTTAATTAAATTTAAAATTAATTAAAAATAATTAATTAAAGAATTTAATTCTCAGAGCTCAAGGCCCAAGGCCCATCTTTTGATAATTAATTATATATTAATTATATATATATTAATTATTAATTAATTATCAATTAATTAGTATACCCCAAAACCCAACCCCAAGGGTGAGCCCATCTTTTGATAATTAATTATATATTAATTATTAATTAATTATTAATTAATTATTAATTAATTAGTACACCCCAAAGCCTAACCCCAAGGGTGAGCTCACTTTTATTCTCCAAGACCTATCACTCCAATCACTTTCTATAAGGGACAAAGCCTTATAAAGTGAGGAAACCTTTTGGGAATGGCCAATGTGGGACAATGAAATTTATACTCAAAATTTCCTACTAAAGCTTGTGCTCACCTATGACGCACGAACACGGAATATTGGATACTACACAACATGAAAACGAAAAATTTCTAAAAATCAAGACATGAACGTGGGGTATTAAAACAATAAATATTCAATAATAAAAATTTATATACCAATAATTTAGGCCAAAAACGTCATATAAAATGAAAAACAAAAGACTGATGTTCATTAATAGTTGAATTGTCATCATCAGTTCACACCAAACAAAATAGAAAATAGCACCAAACATATCCAAATAAGATAGTACATTTCCCAACTTCAAGCTGTTGTACTTTTATGCGAAAACAAAAGCGAATTCGAACAAAATACAAAATATCAACGTCGTAGGTGAAAGCAAAGAAACAAACAATCTCAAAAATAAGAAAACAAGAGATTTAACATGGTTTGGCATAAACCCTACATCAACGGGCGAAACACGGTGAAGAATTTCACTAGACAAACAGAGATTACAAAAGAGTGTTTAAACTTTCATAACCCAAATCCCACAAATTTCAAACCTAAACCAAACGAGTAGAGAACTCAAAACAAGCGGAGAAGATTCTCCCAAATTGCTCTCTAACTCACAAATTCACAAATTGACTCTCACCGAATTGCCACATGAAGGAGCCACACAAAATAATCTAACCCCAAATATCCTATTTATAAAGCATAGGACTTAGGTTTACATAGGAATCCTAATAGGAAGTAACTCCAAATCCTAATCAAATAGGTAACTAACAAAATCTCTCCATCAAGCAAGGAAACCATCTAAGAAGTCAAAATCCAAACCCAAATAGGACACCAAAATGAAATCCCTAACAAATACCTAATTTCGAGACGCAAAACCCAACAATCTCCACCTAAGCGAGAAATTAGTGAACTTCCAAAAAACAAACTTCAAACTGTTATACCAAAAATACAAACACAAAAGTGATCACCAAAACTATTCAAAGAATAGATCTCCACCTAGACTCAAAAAATCCAAAAGTCTTCAAACTTGAAATTTCCTCAAACACCTTCTCCAACAAATTCATTATGGAAACTAACAAATACGAAACAAAATCCAATTTTTCCGGTGCTGGAATTCTGACTTGATCATTGAATCCTGGTGAAGCAGACGTCCGTAGAACTACAAGCACTGAGTAAGGACGAAATTTCTGTTTCAAGAACATTGCGGTACGCAAGCCTCGATCTTCTATATTTCTATTCAATATTATTTCGTTATTCATACTCTATTAATTTCCTATTCGCATTTATTATTTATTAGCATATATAATTTTATCACAGATTGTTGACTTATATCCAACATAGTGTAGATAATATCATTTGTTCAAGAAAAAAAAAAAAACTCAATATTGAAATGAAAATCTTCACTGATTTTATAAATTTAATTATGTATACGATTTTTCATTTCAGCTAAGAATAACTTCTAGATATGAATATAATTGTGAACGGAAACAGGGTCTTTCCATGGATAGCAAATGTCGAATTGATGAGACGTATCATTGAACCTGCATGGCTTGTCAGCAAGTATAACCCATGAGCAACTACGACATTTTCCTTCATCTCTTTTCGAAACAAATATGTCAAAATGGTGAGATTCTTGCTTCCAGGCAAAGCTGCAGTGATATAGTGTCGTCCCCCATATATTTGGAACAAAGCTGAAACGAAAAATGCCAATAGGGCTATCACCGCGGAGCTTTTGAAGACCAAGATCATCGTCTTTAGATTTGCAGTGAGCATTCAGATCCACCATGACGCCATTGATGATCTCGACAAGTACACGGTCTGCGAAACTAATACAGATGCTTACTGGTAATATTACAAACAGTATTAGAATCAACACACTTCTAATGATTGGAGCCATTCTTATTTTCTTAGCAATGAAACTTTAGTATAACATATTTCTTATATAAGATATTATTGTAACTGAACACCCCAAATTATTGTGTAATCCCAAAATATTGTAACTGATGGTACTATATAATAAACACATTAATTGTTTGTATGTAATTATCAACTTTCCTATTAGACTGAAATATATCTACTATATTTTTTTTTTTTTTTAACAAACGATATTAGCTTACAAAAAAATATATATATATTTATTATTTATTAAAGGGGGTGTATTAAATTGAGATATAAATTTATGGATTTTAATAGAGTTTATGAGACTTCAATAGAAGATTTTAATTGATTTAGACGAATTCTGATGGATTTTAATCTTGACCATGGAAGGCATCTGAAGGGTTAAAATTGTGCCACATCATTAATAGTTGCACTAGAATTAACCATTTTTCACTTGTTCGGTCAATAACCTTGTTTTCTTCGTTTTTTATTTTGTTCCAGTGCTCCGCATATACTTCCCATCAGTTTCCATCTCTCATCCACCATATTTCATTCCACGAGATGTCTAATCTCATTTTCAAACTCAGATGTGAAAACCATGGCTTTGTGTATATTAGTTAAGTAATTGAAGGTATGAACGAACTTCTTGATTGTTCAGTTAGGTGGAAGACTCGGATTCAGTTGTGACTAGATGATTAGAGTTGAGAATTGGAGTTGAAGATAAGAAGATAAAGATGGATAAATGGGGAGATTACTGGAGATAAATTTGGTCATTGTGGAGGTAATCACGGTAAGGTGTTGGTCGACAGTAGATAGGGATGGCAATTCATCCCGATAATCGTGCATAACCGCCTGAATTGGGGGGAGTGGGGGACGAATATTAGGGTATATTTTTTGGATATGGTAAAAACCATTAATATTATTTTTTTACAATTTCAGATATGATTATAGGCATACCTGATCCGTATTCATCGATGAATCCACCAGAATAATAATGATATAATATAACATAACATAACATAAACGTGTAATTTATCTGTATATGATATTCACAAGTATTGAAATTATTTGATAATTTTGTTTCATCTTCCTCTCTTAGTGGCTGTTGTATTTGCATTTGTCATCCCTTTTCTTTTTTCCTAGGACCAATTTACCTTAATTTGCTATCATATTTGGTTTATCATGAACACCTCTAGAAAATATTATTATGTTTTTTATGATTTGATTGCGGATATTTAATGAAGGAATTAGTATCTATTAAAATATAATGTGTCAATTGAACGAATAATTGTTTTGCATTAACGAAGATGGAAATAATTGTTAACCGATGTGTAATCTGTTACCTAAATGGACATGGTTATGGATAATCTTTGATGATTAATTTGTAGTTATGGATATGATTAATTTTCGTGGTTATGGGATCATGTGATCCAATATCATAGTGGATAGAATGTGGAGTTTTCACCCATGCATTCTAGGTTCAAAACTCCCCTTTTCCTAAATTATTGTAACAATTTTGAACCATTCCCCTCTCCTTAATAATAGTAAATTTAAAAAAAAAATGAGAAAAAAGAAAGAAATAAAAATCCATCAAAGTATGTGGCAAGATTTGTCATGGCTTAACTTACACTATAGCATCCTATGAAATCCACCAAAATTCTTTAAAACCAATGATTTTTTTAATACATATGAACTTTTATGAATTCACATGAAATCCGTATTGAATACATTAGGATATCTGTGAATTTTTATAAGAAATGCGAGCTACATTCCTCATTTCCCTTTCCTTACTTGCCTTACTCACTCAGTTCAAGCCATATGGCATCAACTTACACTTACTTCTATGATTTAATGTTTAAAGAATTTTATTCTTCTCTTTCCAAATACGCCCTAATTAATGTTTCAGATTATACCCATACAATTATTACTTTCCTTTTTTATTAAAATTTTATTTTTTAAACATTTCTTAATTGTTCTGGATGTTTTTTTTTTTTTTTTCAAAATATTCTGTTTTTAAACTACTGGTGGATTTTTTTAAGACAATTATTACCTTTCTCATTTGCCTTTCCCCACTTCTCTTTTCCACTCAATTCATGTCTGTGGAATCAACTTTCAAATACATTTATGTACTTAATGTGCAGAAATTCTTATTTTCCCTTTTTAATGCCCCTAATTAATGTTCCAGATTTAACTAAACAATTATTGCTTCTCATTTTTATTAAAACATTACTTTTTAAACATTCTAATTTGTTATGGATTTTTTGCTTAAATAAATTATGTTTTTTTATAGCTCTTGGTGGAGCTGTCTTCCAATTTTATTTTCTTTTAAATAGTTCTTGATGTTCTTTTTTCTCATGCATTGCTCTTTTTCTAGAAACTCCACCTATGAAAGTTTATCTTACTATGTTAATTTTAAGCACGATTAAAGGAGGAGGAGAAGTGTCACGTCTCGACCCGCAAATAAGGACCATTAACGAGCTAGGGTGTGAGCCATATTTTAACTATAGAAATAAATTCTATAACCAAGATATGGTGGAAAATAAAATAATTTATAACGATTACACCATACATCATATAACAAAATCTTACATAAAATTTATTGAATACGCAACGGAATAATAATAGTGCACAAATTAATTCACAACAAAAACTACCAATTAAACAATAGTTAGAATGTAATAATTCTTTCAAATGAAAATACATGCAAATGAGATGGATGAATGTACTCACTCCCTTCTAATCCCACTAACACATACCTAAGGCATCCAAGCCTGCACGTCCCATACCATGCTTATAACACCTGGCTCTTAGAATATGAGTTAACTCCTGTCCATACCTTAAACCCAATTTTCAGAATTAAATTCTCAAGTTCCATTTTATTAATATAGGTACTTCCATGGACGCCCAATTCCATATCCAAGCCCTTCCCCCAACGCTTGACATATACAAGGTTCATTATTTTATATTCCAGGCAAACTCCAGCCCTTCAATATCCTTACAACTCAAACACTTTACACAAGTGAGCACTTGACACAACACAACTCTTTTTCTTGCTTTGCATGAATGCTTATGTATATATCATGTATCAATAACTACATGCTCTATATAGAATCTGCAATACTAATCAAAATAGTTAGTAGCCAAAATTATATTATATTATCAATAACAAAGTATTAATAACACAACAATATAATTGAGAAATATTACTTTACCGTTTTACTTCATCTCTCTCTAGGTGATATTGATCCATAACTCCATTTGGGTTTCATAAAGCAATTTTGTTGAAATATAGCTTGCTCGGTTGCATGAGTCTTAACCCCCAACATCGTCGTCATTCGCCATGGCTACCATCAGTGAGTGTGACTGGCCAAGCATAGCAGTTGCTGTTGCTGCTTGGTGGTGGTGTTTTCGAGACCAGTGAGGTGATCGAGACTGACGTTGTTGAATACCTTGATCATTTGGGGCATAAAACTCTAGTTGTTTCCAGTTGTCTATTAATGGGATTTCATATCATTACTTCATTTTGATCTGGCTTTGCGTGTACTGATGAAACTTTGATCGTTAAGTAGGAGTGTTTTGCATGGCAATGATCTCAAAATATGAATGCATAATTTAAGTGGTTCACCAATTCGGCTACATCCATTAAGATGGTGTTTGTATTTCAATTTCACTATATATGGAGGATTTACAATACATGATTTTGGCTTAAGGACCTTAACAACATGTCAAGAAAGGTAAAACTTAATCTTAAAGGGGTGAATGGATCTTTTTGCTGGTTATGTTGTTGTTGCTGGTGTGGTGTTGTTTCCCCCTGTTTCTTTCCTACCTCTACTTTTATGGATGAAGAAATGGAATCCACAATTAAGCCTTCAATGACATATCTCAAATCTTTTGCTACATGTGGACTTCTTGTAATTGGAAGCAATAGTATCTAATCATGTTATAATCATTACCATGCATGTGGACAAATACTCAAAAGCCACGTCCAAATTATAAGGGATATGAATCCTACCTCTCCATTTTATTTTATTTTTTTTCGGGGGTGGGGGGGGGGGGGGGGGGGGGGGCGGGGGGTGTTGTGTTGGGAATCATCACCAATTATTAACTCCTAAAAATATAATCACATTTCTACAATTCAAACTAAAAATATCTCTAGTTACATACGGACATGAAATAATACTAGCTAGTTTTTGAAATAATTTTATAACAATCATCACTTAGCTAGTTTTTGAAATAATACTAGCTAGTTACATACGCACATACACACACATATAAATTGACACACCTCGGCCGAAATCAAGGCGTGCTAGCCGTCACGTGAAAGTGATGTAACCATGTGCACAGTGCGGAAACTAAGAATAATAATAAAAGTACGAACAAATAAAAGCCAAACTACACACAAAGTAATTAACATACATGTGTAAGCGTACGTGTGAAAAATAATATTCAGAGCACAGAAAACCTAGTGCAATCCGGAGGAACAAACACCAACTAAAATACACCCAGAGGGGGTCCTACACTGTTGAGAATCTGTCAGATATGTCGTGAATCCCTCGAGAGCCACCAAAAGAGCAATTCAAACTAGAACCTGGAGGGGCGCAAAACAGAAAGTGTGAGTGGACAAAAACAAAGCTTTTCAAAATCATTTCATTATCAAAAGTTCTAACCCCTCGCCGTAAAACCTGTATAATTTCCCAGAAAAATAGAATATACACATATATAGAAAACATGCTCAAAAAATATGCCATGTCGAATGCCTCCACATAAAATGTAAGTAGACCAGGTAATGCCAATCAATGCAAGTAACAGGTCAGCCGGAGTCACCTAACGTGACCTGTACGGCTGAATCAAGAGCTCAAATCTCCAACTCACTAACTATACCTGCACACGAGTCAGAACCACCTAAAATGGTCTGTACAACATGACTGGGTGTAAATGAATACGCTCAAGGGCTACGATCACGTGAAGACTGGGTGAATAATCGCGGGTCACCTACGAGTCGGAACCACCTATAGTGGTCTATACGACAGGATTGTGCACCTAACTTGGATCCAAGATGAGCGTCTGGTGCGGGAGGTGAACATCATGTGAAGGACTGTGCCCTACTCTAGGCGGGAGTACTAACACCGGGGGTGCAGGTTATGAGCTCTCTATGCATCTCACATAACTACTAATTAAAATTCATAACCATAACTTACCTGGCACTTACATGTACGCCCGTAGTACCAAACATACATGTATGCAACTACTATGCAGAAATAGATTGGCAAACACTATGCATGGCATTTAAAACATATAAACATTTCAATTCATTTTCTGGGAAAAACCACAGTATATAGGTATATACGAAAAACCAAAAGCCCACTCACTGGTATGTAGAAAGGTCGTAACCCCCTTACCTCAAGTGACTGCGCTCGTCCTCGGGATAGGTCTCACCTATATGCGAAACAACTATAAAAACGTTAATTTAAAGCACATAACCAAAGTTAGGTAATAACTTCTCATACAATGCTCAAATGGGGTGTATGAATACACCAACGTGATCTACTCAACCTCACGAACATCCCCATATTTTTAAAATAATTTTTTGACGTCTCACGCGCAGGCACGTGCCTGGCATGCTGACGGAATCCCTAACGACGTTAAGGAATATTCCGTCCAACAGTAAGCATATTCCATTAAAAGCAACCTGACGCCGTTAAGAATATTCAGTTAACTTAACGAAATATTCGCCTATCTTCTCCGGTGAGTCTCGCCGGAGCCGCCGCCATCTGCATTGCCGGAAACTGGGAAAATTTTCAAAACTTCATAACTTCTTCATTTCTCAACCAAATCCCACAAAATTGGTACCAAAATGAAGCTTACAACAAGTAAAACAAAACCTTACCACTTTGGAGCCCTAAAACCAACGGAATCTCGCCGAAAAACCCACGATATTCCGGCTAATCCTGCAACTCACGATCCCGATGTCCAAAACCTTCCAACGAACCACCCCAAGCTTCCTAAGGACCTCATTAAGCTTCCTACAAGCTTCAAATTTCCTGAAAGACAACATTTCATGTATGCATAAATAGTGACCAAAATCGGGGTTCCCTGGTTCGACGTGAAATTGAAGGATTTCCTACCTGAAATGGGTATGGTTGAACTCGTAAGAACCTCATGAACACAAAGCTATAGTTCTCTACTTCGATCCGTAACGTTTTTTAGTGCCTTGGTTCTTGTCCAAACGAAAAACGTAGAAGAGAAAGAGAGAGAGAGAGAGACACGGGATAGGGCAAAAGATGAGGATGAGAATGTGGGTGTGTGTGTGTGGTCCAGATGCAACCAACCATAACCCCAAAACAACCACACAATGAAACATAACCACTAGGGGCAAAAACATCATTTCACACCTACGATACGAATAATCCGGGACGGGCTGTCACAACCTACCCACCTTAACAAAATTTTGTCCCGAAATTCATAGCAACCACTCACACCAATCATTAGCGATCAAAGAACAACTGAGGATACAAATCTCTCATCTGATCTTCAGTCTCCCAAGTAGCCTCCTCCGCTGAGTGATTCCTCCATAAAACTTTCATTAAATTCACAGTCTTGTTCCTCAGAACCTTTTCCTTCCAATCTAGAATCGTTACTGGTTCCTCATCATAAGTCAAATCTGGATTAATTTCCAATGGTTGAGGAGGTATCACATGTGATGGATCCGCAACATAATGAAGAAGCATGGACACATGAAAAACATTATGCACTTTAGCCAGCTCAGAAGGCAACTCAAGCCTGTAAGCCACTTCACCAACCCGTTCAGTGATCATATACGGTCCAATATACCTGGGACTTAACTTACCTTTCTTTCCAAACCGTACAACACCTCTCCACGGTGAAAGCTTCAGAAACACCCAGTCTCCAACTTCATACACTCTGTCAGTAGCATGTCTGTCTGCTAAGCTCTTTTGTCGATCATGGACCGCCTTCAGGTTAGACTTGATTACCTAAACATTTTGAGTAGTCTCCTCAACAATTTTTGGACCCACCAAAACTCTTTCTCCGACCTCTGACCAACATAAGGGTGTACAACAAGATTTACCATACAGTGCCTCAAATGGTGACATGCCGATACTCGAATGAAAGCTGTTGTTGTAGGCAAATTCCATTAAATCCAACCGCTTGTGCCAAGCATTGCCAAACTGCAACACCGAAGATCTCAACATATCCTCCAACGTCTGAATGGTCATCTCTCACTGTCCATCTGTCTGAGGATGATATGCCGTACTATAGAGTAATCTCGTACCCAAAGCTTCTTGAAAAGCCACCTAGAATTTAGAAGTAAATCTTGGGTCACGATCCGAGACAATCTCACTGGAGCACCATGGTACTTCACAATCTTTGATATGAACAATTCAGCTAATCGGCCCAAAGAATACTTTTCCCTCACTGGAATAAAATGTGCTGACTTAGTAAGCCTATCAACAATCACCCAATTGCCGTCAAAACCATTATATGTACGCGGAAGCTTGTACACAAAATCCATAGTAATGTTTTCCCATTTCCACTCTGGAACGGGAAGCGGCTGCAACAACCCAAACGGCTTCTTTCTTTCAGCTTTAACTTGTTGGCAAACGGCACACCTACTCACATACTCAGCTATCTCTCTCTTCATACCCGGCCAATAATAAAATGGTTGAATGGTATGATACATTTTAGTAGCTCATGGATGCATCGCATAAGCTGAGATATGTGCTTCATCAAGAATTGCTTTCTTTAAATCCAAATTATTTGGCATAAACATTCTACTCTCCTGCATAAGCATGTCATCTGATTCACGAACTCTGAGATCCTTCCTTTTCCCCTGATTCCTAGCTTGAATTATTTCCTGAGTTTCTTCATCAATCATCTGGGCTTCAAGTACACGATCAATTAAAATCGACCTAACTTGAAAATTAGCAAGTAAGGCTACCTCCTGATCTTCTACGTCTAACCTCACCTCCAGTTGACCTTAAGTCTGCCAGAAGAGGAACATGACTAACGTACAACGCATTGATACGGCCCTGAGATTTCCTGCTAAGTGCATCAACTACCACATTCGCACGACCAGGGTGATAATCAATCGTGCAATCATAATCACTAAGCAGTTCCAACCACCTTCGCTGACGAAGGTTAAGATCCCTCTGCATGAAAAGATATTGGAGACTCTTATGATCCGTAAAGATCTTGCATTTTTCACCATAATGATAATGTCTCCACATCTTCAACGCAAAGATAATAGCCGCTAACTCCAAACCATGCATAGGTTAATTCAATTCATGAGGCTTTAATTATCGGGAAGCATAAGTAATCCCCCTACCATGCTACATCAACACACATCCCAGACCATTTAAGGAAACATCACTATAAACTTCGAAATTACCACTATCGTCTGGAAGTGCCAAAACAGGTGCGTGAGTGAGACAATACTTCAACTGCTGAAAACTCTGCTCACAATTATCATCCCACTCAAATTTAACATCCTTCCTCGTTAACCTCGTCAGTGGTAAAGCAATCACGGAAAAATCCTTTACAAACCGTCGGTAATACCCTGCTAAACCAAGGAAACTCCTCACCTCAGTGACGGTTTGTGGTTGCTCCCACTTCTCCACAGCTGCTACCTTTTAAGAATCTACCAAAATACCTTGAGCAGATATGACATGTCCCAAAAATGCCACGTGATCTAACCAAAATTGACACTTGCTAAACTTAGCATACAGTTGGTGTTCCCTCAACCTTTTCAACACCCAAGTAAGATGTCAAACATGCTCAAATTTAGACTTAGAGTATACCAGGATATCGTCAATGAAGACGATGACAAACCTATCCAAATATGGCTGGAATACTCGGTTCATCAAATCCATAAAAGCTGCTGGTGCATTCTCCAATCCAAATAACATTACCATAAAATCGAATGACGATAACGAGTCTTGAAAGCTATTTTAAGGACATCCTCCTTACTGATCTTCAACTGATAATAACCAAACCTCAAATCAATCTTGGAAAATACACAAGCACCTCGAAGCTGATCAAACAAATCATCTATATGCGGCAATGGATAACGGTTTTTAATTGTTACCCGATTCAATTGTCGGTAATCAATGCATAGCCTCAAAGTCCCGTCTTTCTTCCTCACAAACAACACTGGAGCTCCCCAAGATGAAGTACTAGGCTGAATAAAACCTTTATCCACCAATTACTGCAACTGGACTTTCAATTTCCTCAACTTAACAGAAGCCATAGAATAAGGAGTCAAGGATATAGGATTAGTACCTGGAAGCAAATCAATGGTGAACTCCATGTCTCGGTCTGGCGGCAAACCAAGTAAATCATCAAGGAAAACATCAGGAAAATGCCTAACTACCCTTACATCCTCCACACTACTAGGAGCAACATCGTTCAACACCACATGAGCTAAGTATCCTTGGCAACCCTTTGATAACAACCTTTTTTGCTCGCACAGCAGAAATAACGCCATGTCTCACCCCACTCTGCTCACCCACAAAAGTAACCGTAGGTAATCCAGGACAATGGAAGGTAACTATTTTCCCGTAACAATCAATATTGGCACGATTGAAATGCAACCAATCCATGCCCAAAATCACATCAAAATCAACAATATCTAACGAGATAAGGTCAGCTGGCATAACAACATCTTCCACCATTGCTGGACATCCTGGGTACACATGATCAACAATACATCTCTCCCCTCTAGGCATAGCAAACTCTAAATCATACCCTAGAGGTGTAGGGTGAGGATGCGTCACTTGAGCAAATGTATGAGAAATAATAGAATGTGTAGCACCACAGTCAATCAATACTCTAGCAAAATAACCAAGGATATTTAACTTACCCATGATCAAGTCTAGATTATTCTGAGCATCCTGCAGAGAGATATTGTGGATATGCCCCTGGGTCTGCTGCCGTCCACCATGACATCTACTAGTCTGACCACTACGACTCTGTACACTACGCCCCTAACTAGGCTAACCGGACTGTCTTGAAGATCCCGCACTACTAGCAGCAATCTCCCCCTACTAAAGTTGTCCTCCCTGGTACCACTGAGATCCACCTGCTGGAACTAGATGATACGGTATATAGCCACCAGAATACTGGGGATACCCACTCTGCAAATACAGATCCTGGGGATACGGATATTATCCTGGCGCATAAAGAACGGCATCACCCTGATAATAATAGGCACTACCACGACCCATCTGACCATAACTACCAGGGTCAGGGACCTGCTAGATCGGCGCAGGTGGTGGCAAGAAAAACTGTTAGGGCCTCTGCTGACTATGGGGACAATTTGCAGCTCGATGTCCCATCTTCCCACAAGTGAAACAACCACTGCTGCCTCTCTTGCACTCTCCAAAATGCCGATTATTACACCTGCGGCAAACTGAAGCGCTTCCTCTACTAGTATCACCCTGCCTCTGGCCTCCAATACCCCCAGCAAATCTACCACCATGACCCTGACCAGTGGCACTAAAACCACCGCTAGAAGAACTGGAACTAGTCCTACCTTGCTTAATAACTCTAGGTCTTACGAGGTCCAAGAGATGCTTGACCTTTGCCCTTGTTGTCTTTCCTCTGGTTGCTATCTTTTTCTTCCTCCTCACTTTCGCTGGGCATGTTCTCGGAATCCTCAATCCTCAACAGAATCTCATAGAACTCCTGGTAAGAGTCGCAAGGGGTAGTGGTCGCCATAGAACACCACTTCTTCTTAGTACCCAAACGGAAACGACGAAGCATCTCACTCGGATTGGCAGCAACCTCCGGATAATAACAGGATAAATCAGTAAACCTCCGATAATACTCGTTTGCCGTCAACTTCCCTTGCATCAACTCGGTAAATTCCTGCTTTTTGCGATCTATGTAGTCAGGAGGCACAAACTTTTCTGAAACAACTCCCTAAACACCTCTCAGTCAGTCCTTTCCTCTGGGGTCAAACGACGAACCTCCTGCTCCCACCAGGATGCCGATTCCTTACCTAAGAACCAAGATGTCGTCTCAACCCACTTCTCAATAGGGAGATTGCCCTGATTATGCAACACTCGGAAGGTCTTTTCAATATGTTCTAGCCACCACTCAGCTCCCTCAAAACCCTCGTGGCCCTCGAACTTATCTAGCTTCAGATTGTACATAGTCTCCAGATGAGTCCTCTGGGAAGGGCAAAGCGCCGACTGAATAGCGGTAACGATAGCTTCCCTCAATTGAGCTACATCAGGGAAACTAGGTTCATCAGAGCGATGTGGTTCCATACGATGCGGCATAGTTCTGATAGAAGACACCAAAACAATTAAAACACTCACAAAATATGCAGGACTGCCAAACCTATGCTCTAATACCAAACTGACACACCCCGACCGAAATCAGGGCGTGCTGGCTGTCATGTGAGAGTGACGTAACCATGTGCACAGTGCAGAAGCTAAGAATAATAATAAAAGTACGAACAAATAAAAACCAAACTACACGCAAAGTAATTAACATACGTGTGCAAGCGTACATGTGAAAAATAATATTCAGAGCACAGAAAACCTAGTGCAGTCCGGAGGAACAAACACCAACTAAAATACACCCAGAGGGGGTCCTATAGTGGTGAGAATCTGTCAGATATGCCGTGAATCCCTCAAGAGCCACCAAAAGAGCAATCCAAACTAAAACCTGGAGGGGCGCAAAACAGAAAGTGTGAGTGGGCAAAAACAAAGCTTTTCAAAATCATTTCATTATCAAAGGTTCTAACCCCTCGTCGTAAAACCTGTATAGTTTCCCAGAAAAATAGAATATACACATATATAAAAAACATGCTCATAAAATATTCCATGTCGAATGCCTCCACATAAAATGTAAGTAGACCAAGTAATGCCAATCAATGCAAGTAACATATCAGCTGGAGTTACCTAACGTGACCTGTATGGCTGAATCTAAAGCTCAAATCTCCAACTCACTAACTATACCTGCACACGTGTCGGAACCACCTAAAATGGTCTGTACGATAGGACTGGGTGTAAATGAATACGCTCAAGGGCTACGATCACGTGAAGACTGGGTGAATAATTGCGGGTCACCTACGAGTCGGAACCATCTATAGTGGTCTGTACAACAGGACTGTGCACCTAACTTGGATCCAAGATGAGCATGTGGTGCGGGAGGTGAATATCACGTGAAGGACTGTGCCCTACTCTGGACGGGAGCACTAACACCGAAGGTGCAGGTTATGAGCTCTCTACGCATCTCACATAACTACTAATTAAAATTCATAATCATAACTTACCTGGCACTTACCTATGCGTCCACAGCACCAAACATACATATATGCAACTACTAATGCATAAATAGATTGGCAAACACTATGCCTGGCATTTAAAACATATAAACATTTCATTTCATTTTCTGGGAAAAACCACAGTATATAGGTATATACAGAAAACCAAAAGTCCACTCACTGGTATGTAGAAGGGTCGTAACCCCCTTGGCTCGAGTGACTGCGCTCGTCCTCGGGATAAGTCTCACTTATATGCGAAACAACTATAAAAACGTTAATTTAAAGCACATAACCAAAACTAGGTAATAACTTCTCATACAATGCTCAAATGGGGTGTATGAATACACCAACGTGATCTATTCAACCTCACGAACATCCCCATATTTTTAAAATAATTTTTCGACGTCCCACGCGCCCCCACGCGCAGGCACGTGCCTGGCATGCTGACGGAATCCCTAATGGCGTTAGGCAATATTTCGTCCAACAGTAAGCATATTCCGTTAAAACTAACCTGCCGCCGTTAAGAAAATTCCGTTAACTTAATGGAATATTCCCCTGTCTTCTTTGGTGAGTCTCGCCAGAGCCGTCGCCGTCTACGTTGCCGGAAACTGGGAAAAATTTCAAAACTTCATAACTTCTTCATTTCTCAACCAAATCCCACGAAATTGGTACCAAAATGAAGCTTACAACAAGTAGAACAAAACCTTACCACTTTGGAGCCCTAAAACCAATGGAATCTCGTCGGAAAAACCCATGATATTCCGGCTAAACCTGTAACTCACGATCCCGACATCCAAAACCTTCCAAGGAACCACCCCAAGCTTCCTAAGGACCTTACTAAGCTTCCTACAAGCTTCAAATTCCCTGAAAAAAACAACATTTCACGTAGGCATGAACAGTGACCAAAATCGGGGTTCCCTGGTTCGATGTGAAATTGAAGGATTTCCTACCTGAATGGGTATGGTTGAACTCGTAAGAACCTCACGAACACAAAGGTATAGTTCTCTACTTTAATCCGTAACGTTTTTGAGTGCCTTGGTTCTTGTCCGTACGAAAAACGTAGAAGAGAAAGAGACACGGGACAAGGCAGAAGATGAGGATGAGAGTGTAGGTGTGTATGTGTGGTCCAGATGCAACCAACCATAACCCCAAAACAACCACACAACGAAACATAACCACTAGGGGCAAAAACGTCATTTCACACCTACGGTACGAATAATCCAGGACGGGTTGTCACATAAATAACCTTTTTTTTTCAAGGGTAATAACATTTTACCCCCTCAGGTTTGGGGTCAATTTCAATTCCTTACAACATCTTTAAAACATTTCAATTTCATACATTTACTTATTATTTTATTTCAATTTCATACATCTGTTAGAAAATCTGTTAAGTTAACCGTTAAGTGATGACATGGCAAATATGTGGTCCCCATTTGTGCTGATGTGGCTGCCATATTTGTGCCACGTGGCTAAACATTTAATAAAAATTTTAAAATATTAAAATTATTATTGTTATTATTATTTATATAATAAAATAAAAATAAAAAAAAAAGGAGCCTGAAACCCATCCCTCCCCGCAACCTCATCCCATCCCACACCCATCCCATCCCATCCCAGCCCACCCCCACCTCCCGTTCAACCCCCCACACCACCCCAATGCGAATCCTTAAAATAAATTTCATCCTTGAAATTTATAAGACCTTAACCGTTGTATGAGTAAGGTAAATAAATCTAAAAAGACAGAGAAAAATATATATCAAATATTATAATAATAGTTGTAAAACATTAATGAAGTGTTTAGTTCGAGTGGTTGCATGGAGACTACCCTTCCATATAAAGTGGATTGCACTTCTCCAATTTAGGCCTTCCAACTCTAGCATAACACCTCTAATTGAACATGATAGGAAAACAAAATTAGTCTTTAACTGAAAATCACATAATAATGAAATCAATATAGAAACATTGATGGTTAAGTAAATCAGAAATATAACTCACCAATCACCTTATTAATTGGATTCTTATATTCTCATCAGACACCATTTAAAATTTTATCTCATCACATTGTCCAAAACTATGTAGGAATGAGATATAACTAGCTCATCACACAACCTGTAATTGTTTAGGAATGAGAATTATTATCGACATTACCAATTCGTGTAGGAATGAGAATTTCACTTCGCATTGACCATTTTCGTCCTTTTTCCTTTGTGAGTATGAATGAATTACATCCAAATTTGTTTCAGCATCAAAATTGTATATGAACTTACTAACAAATATTACATAGTCCGAATAAATTGCAATAGTTATTATATGTATAAAATCATCAAACAAATAAGCATACTTAAATCAAGAGACACCGTTAAAACACTTCAAGTTTTTGTGAAACAAAACTCAAATTCCAAAAGAAATGGATCACCCTTTCCTTATCTTTGCAGTGCAATAATATGAGTCCAAAAGCGAAGTCTAGCTCACAAGAAACTACCCATCTAGGCATAAGTCCCATCCCAACTTACTCTATAAAAATCAAACGTAATACTTTCGAAATCATTACACAGAATGTAAAATTAGAGTCTATTGACAAACATTTTATCCTAGATATCTAATCCCTAGGCTCTGATACCATTTGTCACACCTCGATCCGTAAATAAGGATCATTCACGAGTTAGGATGTGAGCCGTATCTTAGCTGTAGAAATAAATTCTACAACAAAGAAATGGTGGAAAATAAATAATTTGTAACGATTACACCATACATCATATAACAAAATCTTACATAAAATTTATCGAATACGCAGCAAAATAACAATAGTGCACAAATTAATTCACAACAAAAACTACCAATTAAATAATAGTTAGAATGTAATAATTTTTTCATTTAAGGAAAACTTCAATCCTTGAATATCCTCACAACTCAAACACTTTACACAAGTGAGCACATGACGCAACACAACTCTTTTTCTTACTTCGCATGAATGCTCATGTATATACCATGTATCAATAATTATATGCTCTATATAGAATCTGCAATACTAATCAAAATGGTTAGTAGCCAAAATTATACTATATTATCAATAACAAAATATTGATAACACACAACAATATAATTGAGAAATATTACTTTACCATTTTACTTCATCTCTCTCTAGGTGATATTGATGCATAACCCCATTTGAGATTTCGTAGAGCAATTATGTTGGAATATAGCTTGCTCAGTTGCACGAGTCTTAACCCCAACATCGTCGTCGTTCGCCATAGCTCCCATTGGTGAGTGTGACTCGCCAAGCGTAGCAGTTGTTGTTGCTTCTTGGTGGTGGCGTTTCCGAGACTAGTGAGGTGATCGAGACAGACTATGTTGGATGCCTTGATCATTTGGGGTATAAAACTCTAGTTGTTTCTAGTTGTATATTAATGGGATTTCATATCATTACTTCATTTTGATCTGGTTTTGGGTGTACTGATGAAGCTTTGATCGTTGAGTATGAGTGCTTTACTTGACAACTATCTCAAAATGTGAATGCATACACACAAGATTTAAGTGGTTCATCAATTTGGCTACGTCCACAGAGATGGTTTTTTTGTTTCAATTTCACTATATATGGAAGATTTACAATACATGATTTTAGCTTAAGGGCAAAGGATCTCAAAAACTCAAGTTTTAAGCTTTTGTATTTAGGACAAATATACCGAGAAATGATGTTGGCACCACCGTGGATAACTCTAACAAAAGATGTGGTAGATATTAAGATGATTGAGGATAAATTATAGCAATCAAGATTGTGACAGGACAAGAATTTGTCAATCTGATTAGTGTACGTACAGTGGGTTGGATAGGAGCCTAAGAACAAATTTTGGGAAGATTATGAGCAAAATTAGAGGTTCCCATGGTGCCCATGGTTTTGAGAGAGAAACGAGGAGGGAGAAGCCATTTTGGATTTTGCAATGGCATACGATCTCTTTTTCGCCCATACCTTCTTAGAGAAGATCATGTTATCCCCTACAAGAGTGGGTCATCAAAAACACAAATAGATTTCTTTTTAACAAGGAATCTTGGTCGTGGAAGGAGGAGGTACATGAAAAGGTTAAAGCTAAGGATGAATGTTGTAAAGCCTTATACATGATAGAACTGATGAAAATTGTGAGACATATAAAATGGCGAAGAAGGAGACGAAGAGAACCATGAGAGAATCAAAGCTAGCGGCTTTTGAAGATATTGTGTAAGCGATTAGATACCAAAGAAGAAGAGTTTAATATCTATAAACTGGCTAGAGCAAGGGAAAGGAAGACAAGAGACTTAAACCAAGGTACATCAAGGACGAGAATGAAAATGTTCTAGCTACGAATAACGCAATAAAAAACAGATGGATAACTTATTTTCATAACCTTTGCAATAAAGGACATGATTGGAGTACTTCCTTGGGTGAGTTGAGTAACTAGGAAGAGTATGAAAATTGCTCTTTCTACTGTCGAATCAAGAAAAAGGAAGTGGTTGTAGCTTTGAAAAACTTGAAGCATAGGAAAGGAGTGGGTCTGATGACATACCGACCAAAGTATAGAAGGTCTTTGAAGAGATAGGTATAACATAGCTCACAAACTTTTTCAGTAAGATTTTGAAAAAGTAGAAGTTGACAAATGAGTGGCAAAAAAGCACTTTGGTACATATATACAAGAATAGGGAGATGGCGATGTGCAAAATTGCATGAATTATAGGGGTATTAAGTTACTAGTCATAGAATGAAGCTTTGAGAGAGTAATTGAGCATAGACTGAGGCAAGAGACACAGGTCCTAGGCAATCAATTCGGGTTCATGTCAAGTTGCTCAACTATGAAGGCAATCTATCTCTTGTAGAGATCAATACAACGGTACAGATATATGCGAAGAGTTACACTTTTTGAAAACGTTTTACAAAACTTTATTTTTATAGGCACACTTTTGTTTTTCTCCCCACAAGGACTTAGTAGCAATGCTTGTGTGACGAGGATTTCTAACAATCACTCATATGTATGAGGTTTCCCCTTCCGGTATAATCATTATGTACTTTAATACTGCAATTTAAGGGTTCAACCCGCTCACATGCGCACTTTAGGATTAGTTGCTTTAAGTTTTAAATTAATAGCACTTTCCACATCACCGTCACTTTATGACTTGGTCACCTTCTAAGTATCGGCCAACACAACTCCAATGTCCAAGTGGACACTCTGGGCATGGTATGTCATGAAGCCTGAATGTGGTCACCAAGGAAATTTATGATTGTAAAAAGAAGTGTTAATTTGGTCATGCTTCAAGTCCTCACTTTCACTATACATACAAAAACAACTAACAACATAAGAGAGCTTATCACCAATTCATTACAAACTATGTCATGATTTCTATAAGAGGACAAATTATTCTATGCCATGGTTCTTAATGTAAATAGGCTGTAAGTAGATTTTCACATGTATGCAAAATGGTCTTGCCTATCGAATATATGTAAAACTCGCAGCACTGCGCAAGCAAGCACTCTTGCTAATCATAACCGTATTAGTTTTCGTAATGTACTCCTAACCAATATAGCCTCTGTCATTCATGTCAATATCAGCAACACAAATTTGTTTTCTTTCTAAAACGGCTAACTTCCCAAGATTACATTAAGGGGCTGCCCCTATCCCTATTTGTTGACAACTATGAAACTGCCTAGTTAGTGAAAACAAGAAAAAAGAAACAGAAACAGAAGTGATTTTCGCTCCCCTTTTGTCCTCTTGCACTCTTCAGTTTGTTTATGTCCGTTGATTCTGCTTTGATTGACTCAAGTCGATACTAAAGCGAGAAAAAAGGGAGTGCATGAGGGTAAACGAGGTGTAGAAATTACTTCATAACAAAAAATGCAGAAAACGAGGAAATCTGCCTTAGTCATTATGGTATACAACCATATGTGTGATGAGAGAGAACGACATGGTTGTACAAAACCGGTGACACCCAAGAATTGCATGTAGAGCAGAAAGAAGATGCTGAAAAAGTGAATAATTTGTTTAGGTTTTTGAATTTCGTAAGTTGCTCTATCATTGTTAATAAGAAAATAACGTCCCACATCAAAACTTGGAACACCAGAAGTTACGGCTTAGTTTCAACTGCAGTAATGTTGGGTGCAATGCATGTTCACCAAGTTTGTTGTCAGGACAGAATATTACCCATCAATGTAGGTAACACAATAACAGTCTGAGGTTCTCACAAGATCAAAACACCAAAAGCTCCTTCATTCAGTGGCAGCTGTATCCTCAGAAGCGGCACTTCCTCGATCTACGTAAAGTAGTACAACAAGATAAATGGCTTTTCTGTTCTTTTTATTTTCTTAAATGTTAGGGAGAAAATATGGAAAGAATAATTAATTTGCAGAAATGGCTTTACAGAGTTCTAATGATTAGCAATACCTTCACCATCTGCTGGAGCACAAGGAGACTTTCTGTATCGTGTTTGCTGCTGTGTGGGCTGAAGCATGAAAAAAAAAAAGAGTATTAAAGCAGCGATAAAATAACCAAGGAGAACAATGGAAAGTGTAAATTATCTTGTTTTTATTCCTTGAAACCTCTAATGCATGGAAGGAGGGGAGGGGAAGAGAGCAGATTAACATGAATTGAAAAATATGAATATTGATGTACCAAAAACAGAAGGTAAATTTTTCCTGTTTAGCTCCTTGATTTTTTTTTTTTTTCTATTTATCCATTAAGGATTCGTTCCAACTTTAGCATCCTTTACTCCGGCAAGATTATACTTAAGATGCAAATACTTGGCATATGTGCTATTTATATCCAATACTTCTCAAAGAGAATGAAATTCTTCTGTTACATCACATTTCAAACAATATGTCATGAATTTTTTGAACATCATTGTCTTGTCGTGAACCCGTACAAGTTTGCCATCTCATCTAAAAGCCTGATATTGTGGCCTGGTCAAGACTTCGGAGCAACATTGTCTTTCAACCAAACTACCAATAATATACTCAAGTAATTTCAACTGCTTTTTAGCACCATAATCAGCAAACAGAACTCAACTAGTTGACATCACAAACAACGACAACAACAACAACAAAGCCCTTTCCCACTAGTTGACATCACAGCAAGTAACTTTTTTAAATGCGGAGTTCTCAACATTCAACGTGGCCAAAAACTCTCATCTAACAGAAAGTATTAATTGAAAACATTTAAGACAGCCACATCAGAAAGAAAAGGTGACACAACCACTTTAGAAAATGGCAAATACCTGTAGTTTTGGCCGAAGGGCTTCAAGTGGTCCCTTTGGCTTCTCAACCCCTTGCTGTTATCCAAAAAGCATCAAATGATATGAAATAACTAACATAATAATTATTTTGATACTCTGAAATAATTATTTGTTGCAAATACTGTAACAGGGTAATATTCAGTGTTAAGAGGACTACCTTTCCAAGTGCCCAATCAGCAGAATCAAAATAAGCACGTTCATGGTCCTGAGATCAATAAGCATTCATAGATGAAACACGGTACAAACTAGCATATAATTCGAACAAGACGTGACAAATATCAAATTCAAATATCACCTTCGAAATTAGTGGTGGTTTTTTTGGAATGATTCCACCATACTTTTTCTTTAAAACTTCCTCCTAACAGAGAGAAATAAAAACTTGGGTCAATCCTCTATAGCAGTACAAAGAATTTGATTCAAATAATTTTTCCCTACACATTTCTACAGAAGTAAATAAGGTTCTTAACAATAACGTATGGAACACAACCTCCTGTGGGGAAGAATTTTCAGACCCCTCATCCACCCGTTGCTCTTTGCCGTCCTCCATCCCCAAAAATAACGTCGTCACACCACCCTGAAATACAAACTGCAAGAGCATACTAGTTACTTTCAAGTCATCAGCCAACGCCCAATGAGTTTACACGCAATGAATATACTATAAGCCCACAAGTTGCAACCACAATTAAACAAGAGAAAATACTCGTTTAATATAATTTCAACTGTAACAAATATACACCAAGGTTAAAACTCAGGTACAGCGACAATCCAATTAGTTAGAATATAAAACAACAGTGAATCGGAAAGGTTGTGGACTAATTCATTGGCACAAACAAGTATGCTATGATCTCCCAAATTCATACGCAGCAATCGTCTAAACATTTACATACCACATTTTGAACTCTTATTGTAATAAGGAGGATTATTGCACTAAGGGTTCAATATCAGTTCCAAGTAGGTCCATGGTTCTTTGTAAGACACCTCGATCAGCTAAAACTACACATTTAACATTCACCTCAATTTCCTCAAAAAGTTCAACAAAAATGCTGACAGTAATAATCAAACTTTATTATTTAACATTCACCTCAATTAATCTTCTGAATTTCGACCTAAATATATATAATATTAACTGAAGAATTATGATTCAAGATGATAAAAACATTGACAAATCAAAGAAACGCGAAATTAGCTGAAAATTCTTCAACCAAAAAATGGGATATTGATTGAGAGATACAATTCCTTAACCAAACATTACTTAATTATACATTTCTTTTCATATCTGTAACAAATGCAGTTGTAATTTGATCAACATTCATCATTAAAATTTAGGGAATGAGAAGCAATAAAAGTCGCGGAAGCTAGAAATGCAATTCAAATTTTAAGAGAAAGAATTAAAAATTCAAAAAAAAAAAAAAAAAAAAAAAAACACTCGAGAATTCGTACCTGAAAGCGATCTAGATGGATGAAAATCTAGAGAGAGAAGAAGGCGAATCTTAGAGAGAGAGAGAGAGAGAGAGAGAGAAGGAGGAGTATAGGGTTTAAAATGGTACGGGGGGTGGGAGAAGAGGGAGGGAGGAAATCTCGTCACATGGTGCGAGGACTGTTTCTACATTTGGTGGTAGTGATGATCCCCATCCATTATTTCGGTCAATCTCATTTTCTGCTGACTGACTCACTTAACGCGTTTTGTTTTCGTTAATTTCTCTCCCAAACAACATACAAACCAACAAACAATATTTTGTTACAATTTTGCTACCTTAATTATTCCCACTTTCACGAATAGGCAATACGGATGTGATATTCACATACTTTTCTTTATTTCTTACACACTTTTTTAATTTTCGGCCGTCGGATTAGATGAATTGAAAAAGATCAATAGACAGAAATTAACAAAAGATGTGTGAGAAGTAAAATGGGGTATGTGAATAGCACACCCCTAAGCAATAAACACCAATAAACCATATATATATATATATATATATATATATTAAAAAGGAGACCACGTGGTGGCTAATTTTCGGTCGTCGGATTGGATGAATTGAAAAAGATCAATAGACAGAAATTAACAAAAGGTGTGTGAGAAGTAAAATGGGGTGTGTGGATAGCACACCCCTAGGCAATAAACACCAATAAACTATATATATATATATATATATATATATATATATATATGTATGTATATATATATATATATGTATGTATATATATATATATATATATATTAAAAAGGAGACCAGGTGGTGGCTTCAACACGACAGTCCATCATTCCGAGGGCCAAGAAGACTCAATCTTCCTATGGCCACCATCATGTGATTCACCAACACCAAGAATCGAACCTAGGATGTCCGTGTGAAATACAGGCCTAAAATTCGTCATTAACCACTAAGTCATCATGTGATAGTTAAAGACCAATAAACTTCACTATTTATTATATAGAGCTTGAAGAATTTTTGAAGAGCTATACATTGATTTTGAGTGAGTTTACTTAACTTCTATAGAATTCATGGGGATTTTGATTGAATTCTATATAGATTTTGATGAAGTTTGTGAGAATTTATCATGAATTTTAATACAATTATGTGGATTGTTGTAGACTTTTTAATGATCAATTTATAAGCATTGTTATTTTTAAATTTTCATTATTTGAAATAGTGATTGTGACTATGACAAAGTGGTCGTATGAGATGGAGGAAGTGTCGCATGTGATTTTTGGTTATATTGTGGTAGTAAAGGTGGTGTCTTTGGTGGTGATAATGATTATAATAAGGGCGGAAATATTGGTGGCGATGTGGTGTTGGGGTGGTGGAGTAGGCATGGGGCGGTAGTGATGGGGTGGTACAGGTGGCGTCGGTCATGATGAATGTGGTGTCGATGGTGGTCATGGTAGTGCCAATGACAACAACAAAAAGTTAGTCGTGAGAGGTTGCGGTATGGTGATGCTAATAGTGAGAAGATGTTGGGGGTGATGGTGATGTCATGATTTTCATGGTAATGTGGTAGTTGGCGGCGTGGTGTGGGGGTAAAGGTGGATGTGGGGGTGGAGGGATGGTCATGGTAAGGTAGTCGGTGGTGACATGGTGGTGGAAGTATAGTCATTGTTTTAGAGTGGGTGGCGAGTATATTATCAAAAGTGAAAAAATGAAATCCATCAAAATCTTAGGATAGATGTTGGATTTTGTGGGACCAACATTTTTGGGCCCCTAACATTTGGCACCTTGAGTGGTGAAAATGACTGGAATTCCCACAACACATGGCACTTAGACGATCAGACGATTTGAATCAAAACAAGAAGTTTAGTCATATCGAAGTAAGATACTCTCATGAGCTTAGCCAAAATCGAAATAAGTTGGTCATATCGGAGCAAGCTAGCCAGATCAAAGTAGTCGGGCTACTCTGACAATGTGACTAGTCAGAAGACCAAGCGTGGTCAGACATTCTTAGTCAGTCAATCTAGACTTAGGCCCATATGGATATTACTTGTCTCCTTAGAAGGAGACCCTAATTCATATCAAGTTATGATATCTAGAGATTAGGCAACGTAGCAATAATATTAGGAGGACTTAGCCCTAGTTTGGTACTGATGTGATATTGAAAAAAGTGGCTATCAAAAAAAGTTGGGAGCTTTTTTATGTTTGGTAAACATTCAGTTTTAGCTTTTCTTCACAGTTTTGGGTGAAAAAAAAGCCAAAAACTCAAAGCTGCAAAACCCAGCTTTGAAAAATCAGTTTTTTTTTTCACATCTATTTTACATAAAAGTTTATCAAACACTATAATACTATTTATTTTTTTTCAAAAGCACTTTTACAAAAATGTTTACCAACACTCTGCTGCTTTATTTCATAGCTGCTTATTCTCACAGTACAACAAAAGTAGTTTTTTTTTAAAATACAGCAATACCAAACCAACCCTTAATCATTTATCCTAGATTCTTTCCCAGATACTCTGTCAATCATTAAGAATTACTTTCTCTAATACAAATGCCCTAGCTTGAGCATCTACCAAGGGATCTCTTTAATCATCTGATACATCAACATACTTACGCTCTATGAGACATCACCCATATCTTCTAAACGCCGCCATCTACATATTAGACATATTTCATAGAGATTCATCTCTCCTACACGCCTCATCATAGACTTACTAGTTTAGGATGGTTCTCGACGTAGCCCACTTCACACCACTCCTTCTCTAGAGCTACATCTGTGATTTGATTATCCTTCTTGGAGATATGTTGGTAGTCCATTACGAATTCAGTCACACCCCCCAATCAACCTCATTCACTTCTCATTTGTGTTCATATGAAGTTTTGATCAGTTATCATCGCCATCCACAGATGTGCGCAAAATTGGTTCCAACAAATTTGATATGACAAAAACCTTACTGTAAAAGCACTCAAAGTCCTTAACTTTTGAAAATCCTTCAAATCAATAAATATTTTTAATACACTTAGATTTTTGTAGGCTCGCAAAAAGTCATACTTGAATACTACAAGTTTTTCATTGACTTTTGAAATGTCATAAAAAGTGTTTAGTTAATACATGGTGACTTTTATTAATTCCTTAATATATATATATATATTGTCAAATGATAGAATTTGTTAGAATAAATGTTAGATTAGCCATCGACGGGATTTGAACCAACGCCGTCATGTAAGGGCTCAATACCTTAAAAATATGTAATGAATACACATGAATTTTAGAATCAAGCAAAGAGAATCAAAGACCATTAAACTTCATATAAATGTAGAGACGAATAATTTTTATTTTGAACCGATTAGATATGAAAGAAAATTTTCTCTTATTACCATATCATCTTAGAGAAGATTGAAAGGGATGAGTAACACATGTTTTACCCTTCAAGGAATGAGGGTTCACGGTGGTGAGATGAAAAATGGGAGAGAACTAACATAGCTTTTTCATGTCGATTCTCATAAACGGCGCCAAATGTTGATACATAAAATCAGATTGATCTTGGAAAAACTTAAATTCGACCGTAAATCACACAAACACACAATAACACAAAGATGTATCGTGGTTCACCTTTAATTAAGGTTACGTCCACAGTGGTATTTATATGGTCAGTAAATTGAGGGTTACCTTCCCCTCTTACATACATCATGAGCTAAGTAGTGAGGTCCAATATATGAAACAACAGACACAAATTTATGGAAACTTTGATTCCAATTTCTTGTTAACCAATATCTATATTAAAATCCTATTGGTTTGAATATTTTAATTTAAGGGCAAATATTAATTTCAGTATTAATTAAGAGATTTTCCTTTGCTAGAAAGTCTAAACATTTATTAAATTCTCCTTTTATTTATGGAAGTTTTCAATATACTGAAATTTCCTTTCAATTTAAAATGTCTATAACTTGTTTGTTCAAACTCAAAATTGCGCATTGTTTGCACCTACATGCTCGTGGGCTGAATTCTACGGCAAAAAATTGAGAGAGATGTGTAAGAAGTAAAAATAAGTGTGTGGATAGCACTACACATAATTTATTGTCTTGTACGATAATCTTGAGCAACCAAGGTATTGTACACTGTCCAAAAACCCCATCAATAATAGTTTTCAGTCTACCCTCAATGCTCAACTTTTGGTAGTTCCTTATCTTAGCCATCCAAAAAGCTCGATGAAGCGCAATAGCCTCAATTATTCTACATAGGCTATTGCATTGAGCTTGAAAGACTCAAACGATGCTAAAATATACACGTGAATATCATTTGAGTAATCTTTTCACACCAAAATGTACACACGAGCATCGTTTGACTCTCGAATAGAAAAAAACATAGGATCCATCAAAATGAAGTTGAAGGTTGAATTCCCTTGAACCTTGCACATGGCAATATTTATATTATCTGGATAAGAGAAGTACCACTTGAATATTTGAATGCTCTACAATAATCTGGTGGTACTCTCTTATCAATTATGAGAAAACGAAAAATTTGAATCTCTCTTTTCCGATTTCTTCGCTCATTCAAAACAATTAAGGTTCATTTCCAATAAACCAATGCATCAAAATTGTTGATGCGACACAAAAATTTAATAAAAAGGTAAAGATTTAAACAAAAACAAATACGAAATATAAAACATTAACTGAAAAGTGATTAACCAAAACATTAATTTAAAAATAAAAATAAAAAAAAATAAAAAAAAAAAAACTAGATACACCCTCTTCCTCTCTCTCTCACCTCTGCTACAACTCCCTCCATCTTTTTCCTCTTTCATATTTTTCTCTCCTCCTCTCGTTCTCTTTCTTTTGTTCCTCCATTTCCTCCTTCTTTCACTCTCTTTGTACTTAGGGAGATTCAAAGCGTGGTCAACGATATTGTTGAGGATGAACGTCACATTAATAAAAGGAAGAAATTTGCACATTGATTTAAGGTTGGAAAAAACGCCGCCGCACTTTGAGCTTTATGTCAGAAGCACTAAAGACTAAGAATTGAGTAAGAAGAAATGAACGGAAAAAACAACAAAGAAGAAGAAGAAAGGAAAAGCAGTAATCAATTTTTGGGGTTATTACTGTAAACAAACTTTTATCATAAAAAAATGTTTCCTCATTTTTTTTTTGGTCAAACTAATTTACTTCCATTAAAAAAAGGTAAGTACAAGGAAAAATGCATTCCAAAAAGGCAGCTCACTACCTAAATACAAGCCCACCAACAAAAAAAGAAATACAGAAGATAGGCCCAAAAGTGGCCAGTTGAACAACAACCAAAAAACCTTGAGACTGTAATGGAACCAGCAGCCACCAGATGCACATCCATTGCAAGGCCATCACGACCACCAAGAGGACGAACCAGCAGAACAAATGGATTAACCAAAAATGGGGGTGAGTAAGCCACCCGTGCAGGAAGTGCTCCCATAATCCTACCATATAGTGCTAAAAGCATCATCAAAAACCATTTTCTTTTTCTTCTTTTAATCAAAGAGGCCTTATTTGTGGCACATCAACAAATTCAACCAATTTAGAGCTTGTTTGGAAGTACTTTTAAAATAGATAAAAGCAGTTTCGGTGAAAATATTTTCAAAACCATTCCTTAATAAAAATACAAGTAAATTATACTTCTTAAAAGAAGCACATCATTGATATTTCTTATATAAAACACTTCAAATGCTTTTAGAATCAAAAAATATTTTCTCTAAAAACACTTTTAATTATTTTAAAAGCATTCCAAAACGAGCTCTTATCTAATTTGTTAATGAACTTAGATGGTAGGGAAAAATTGAGACCCAAATAGAGTTTTTCGAGAAAAAAATGAAAATGATAAAAAAGGGTTCAGCCCTTAACTGTTCAACCCAAACAATTCAATCTAAACCGCATTAAACCGAATCAAGATATTATATTTTTTTAGCTTTATTTAAGATAAAACCAAATCAATCCGAAATCCAAATCGCTAAAATCAAATCATTCCGTGATCCAAATCGTGCCAACCATAATTTTTTGTGGAACAATTTTTTTTATCTTGAAAGGGAAAAAGGTTAAGACGAGTGTAGAGTTGTAGTATCCTATCGTAGTGGCTGCTGTCGTGTCGTTGTCATGGCAAAAATGGTGAAGATTTTTGTAGAAAATCGGAAACAGATGGCAGCAAAGCAGAATACACAATCACACTTGTTCGGTTCCGTATCCATAATCCATAATCCATAATCCATCCGTCCATATCCTAAACAACCACAGACCCACATTCCTTACTTCCTTATCCACGCCCCTTCCACTGCGCGTGCATTACTCTCTACACGATGACACAATACAAAAACATCACGAAAATAACGATTTTCTGTTCAACACGATAATTAATAGGATCGTTATCAGATGACTCATTACGAATCAGTTAATAACGGGTATACATAGGGGTAACCCATTTCGACCTGTTTAAGAAAATTTATTTTGATAATTTTAAAGTTTAATTACTAAAAAAAACTTAGTAATATTGTTTTATTTCTTTTCATAATTATTTATTCATAATTTAAACGGTTTATAATATTTGCTTTTTAGTTTATGTGGAAGAGTACTAATGTGGAAAGTCTTACTAAAAACATTATCAATATTATGCTTGAAGAAAATATATCAAGTTAAAATTCCAATATCGTTTCCAATGACAATTGATGAAAATTGTAGGTTTTATTGTAAGAAAATGTGCAAAGTTTCGCAACCTTGAAATATAGCTCCTTTCATGTTGCAAATCCTTTGAACATTTGACAATTTCTAATGTGTTAATGTATTTTTCATTATACTCTTATTTTTGGGTATGTAACACTTGAAACACAGATGTATTTATGTTTTGAATGTGGCAATGTAATTGTATATATTAATTTGGATAGTGTTATTTGCATTCTAAAAATCTCATTATACGCTCATCACAAGTGTATTTTTCTTTCCTAATATAAAAAGTTTGGAGTGTAGAATGAGATTTTTGAAGTACTAATAACAATTCTCTTTTTAGTATTATGATTTTCATTTAATTATTTATTGGTTTAAAATATACTTCTTTATAACAGGTAACTGCTAGAATCATATCACAGAATATTTTTACGTAACGTTGTAATCCTTATTTATTTTAACGGATGATACACAACATAACTCAGTAAGATATTAAATATGACACAAATACGAAAACCATGACGTAGAGAAGTGGTGTAAGTAAAGATATATCGTACTCACGTGGGTCTAACGCTAAAAGACAAAACCCCCACCTCAGCTGCCATAACTCCTCCCTCCCTCCCATCCTCCTCTCTCAATCTCTCTCTCTCACTCATTCCCTCCCTCCCTCGCACCATGGCCCCCACCATCAATGACCTGCCGGAGCCCATACTCTCCACCGTCATCACCTTAGTTTCCGACACCCGGACCAGGAACTCGCTCTCCCTTGTGTGCAAAAAGTTCCTGAGCATGGAGAGGGCCACGCGCACATCCCTCACGCTCCGGGGCAACGCCCGTGACCTCCACAGGATCCCGATTTGCTTCACGGCAGTCGCCCAGCTCGACCTCTCACACTTATCCCCATGGGGCCACACTCTGCTCTCCCCCTCCGCCGCCAACACTGACCCTCTTCTCCTTGCCCAACGCCTCCGTGACGCCTTCCCATTCGTCACCTCACTCACAGTCTACTCCCGATCGCCCCGTATCGTCCAGATCGTCTCCCATTTGTGGCCGGGGTTGCGCCGCGTCAAGCTCGTCCGCTGGCATCAACGGCCCCAATCACCCCTCGGCGCCGACTTCGATCCTCTGTTCTTGGCCTGTCAGTCGCTCTCAGAGCTCGACTTGTCAGAGTTCTACTACTGGACGGAGGACCTCCCGCCGGTTCTGGAATCCTATCCCAAGGTGGCTCGATCTCTCACCAAGCTCAATCTCTTGACGACGTCGTTTACCGAGGGGTTCAAGGCCAACGAGATCATATCCATCACGGCGGCGTGTCCGAAACTGCAACATCTCCTGGTGGCGTGTATGTTCGATCCGAGATACGTAGGCTTCGTCGGCGAGGAGGCGCTCTTATCGATCTCCACGAACTGTCCGGAGCTCAGAGTCATTCATTTGATCGATACGACGTCGCTGGCCAACGCCCACAGCGAGCCAGATGACGACGGTTTCACCGCCGAAGACGCACGGGTCGGGCGCGCGGCGCTAATCGACTTCTTCTCGGGGCTTCCGCTGCTGGAAGAGTTGGTGCTGGATGTTTGTAAGAACGTGAGAGACAGTGGGTTGGCGCTGGAGGTGCTCGGGTCCAAATGCCCCAGGCTGAGGGCGCTCAAGCTGGGCCAGTTCCATGGGATTTGCTCGGCGATTGGGTCCGAGCTCGACGGCATTGCCTTATGTGCCGGGCTGGAGTCGCTGTCGATTAAGAACTGTGCCGATTTGACGGACATGGGGTTGATTGAGATTGCGAGAGGGTGTTGTAAATTGGCCAAGTTTGAGGTCCATGGATGTAAGAGAATAACGGTTAAAGGGTTGAGGACGATGGCCTGTTTGTTGAGGAAGACTTTGGTTGATGTCAGCATCTCTTGTTGCAAGAATTTGGATGCCGCGGCCTCGTTGCGGGCTCTGGAGCCCATTCGTGATCGGATTCAGCGCCTGCACATTGATTGCGTGTGGGAACCGGAGGATGGTCATGGCTTTGATCTGGATCAAGTAAATGTCGATGATTATGTTGGTGACGGCATTGCGGTGAATCGGAATGGTGATGATGGTGGCGGTTACATGGACTTGAATTGGGCAGCCGAGTACGAAAACAGAAGTAGGAAATGTAAGTTGGGGATGGATGGGGAGTGTTCCTATATGCCACCAAGCAATGGCAATGGCAATGGAAACGGAAATGGGTTTTGGTACGGTGAGAGCTGGGAGAGGCTGCATTATCTTTCGCTTTGGGTTGGGGTCGGTGAGCTGCTGACTCCGTTGCCGTCGGTGGGTCTCGATGATTGCCCCAATCTTGAGGAGATTCAGATTCGGGTTGAAGGGGATTGCTGGGGAAGGCACAGACCCACGCAGCGAGATTTCGGGTTGAGCTGCCTCGCAGGCTATCCTTGCCTGTCCAAGATGAAGTTGGATTGTGGTGACACGGTGGGTTATGCACTGACAGCCCCGCCAGGACAGATGGACCTTAGCCCCTGGGAGAGGTTCTTCCTGACTGGGATTGAAAGCTTGTGCCTAACGGAACTCGATTACTGGCCTCCGCAAGACCGGGACGTAAACCAAAGGAGTCTCTGGCTTCCGGCTGCGGGGCTGCTGTCGGAATGCGTGACATTGCGGAAGCTTTTCATCCACGGCACAGCTCATGAGCATTTCATGATGTTCCTCGTGAGAAACCCGAGCCTGAGGGATGTGCAGCTGAGGGAGGACTACTATCCGGCACCCGAAAATGAAATGAGTACGGAGATGAGAGTGGATTCGTGTTGTCGATTCGAAGATGCACTCAACCGGCGCCCAATCCTTGATTGAACAAATCAAACTAATGATATGTAGTTTATGAAATCGGAGAGGAGCAATGTACGAGTTCCCAACATCTTGTTCATGCCTCACTTTTAACGTTTTTAATTTTCCATCAATTAATATCTTGTCATCGTTTTGCCAAGGCCAAACTCTTTACTAACATAAATAACACTTGTCATTCTCTAATTTGTCTGTTGACAAGAATGATTTATGAAGTCCAACTTGAAAAATAGACAAATCGATTTAATACGAGACCATTTTTACCCATTTAATTTAAATTTTATTGTTTCTTGTAGACAAAAATGACCTATAAAGTCCAACTTGTAAAATAAACAAATCGAACCATTAAAGCTGATGTGATGTAGGCCCACAACTAATCTCCTTTTAAAAAAATAATGGAAATCTCGTTCCTGTAAATAGTTGTCGAAAGCATTTTCGTAAATCGAAGGTCCAACCAAAGCTCGTAAACAAGCTAATTCTTTTCTTTCTTTGTTTTTCTTTTTTTTTTTTTCTTTTTTTTTTCTTTTTTTGATTGCACAAAAAGCGTTGCAGCGGAACATCGGAGGATGCAAAATTAAAAGCCAAAAAAAAAAAAAAAAAAAAATAGGGAAATCAAATTTATGAGTATACAAAAGATGAGAAATTGACAAGAGGAAGAGGTTGAGGATACACCTTAAGCCGAGAATACAAAGTAACACCTCTACCATGTTTTCTATACACACAAAACATTGTGTCAGCAGAGTGAGTACTCGCAGTCTAACAGGCGGGAGAGTATCTCCTCGCAGCTCGGTCGATCCTGCGGTTCCGTCCAACAATCTGTACAAACGTTGCAAAACTGTCAGCTCGGAAGCCTGACTATTCACGGAAAATGTATAAAGCTCGACATTTTTGTTATGGTTAAGCAATAGATCACCTGAAATAAGCCTGCCTAGCGGACCTTCAGGGATCTCCAACCGGGAACCTTCATTTGCGACAGTGTAAACTACCTGAATAGAAGAAAGCTAAATTTTTAACTCAAAAAACTTCTATCTTTCTCAAAATACCAGGTGGTTGGATTGTCCTAGCTATAGGTCAGAACAAGAGCGAAACTAATTAAGTCATATATATCTTACTGACCCTCTCTGGTGGAACGCCTTCCCACGGTCTATTTAGAGTGCAGAGCTCCCACATTAACACCCCAAGGCTGAAAATATCACATTTTTCAGTGAAGGGTTCATTTCGTATAAGCTCAGGTGCCATCCATTCCGGAGTTCCTGCAGACGACGAGTCCTTCATGTTTGTCTCAGACATTATTCTCGAGAGTCCAAAGTCGCAGATCTTGACAGTCCAGTGCTTATTCACGAGACAATTTGCACTTTTTAGATCACGATGAACTATCTTCATCCGGTGCATGCACATCAACCCCCTTTAGTAGCAAACAGAAGATTCCAGTCACTACTTATCTATACTATAATATAAAACTGAGCAAATTTATCAAAATTCTTTAACTTGAATGTACAAGCAGCCCTGCGCGATTTGGACAATGATAAGATCCTATATGCAGATTTAGCTACATCATCCGGAAATCTCATGAAATGCTGAATTCCCGAGTTCATCCTATCAAAACATTGAATGGTACCTAGCGTACGGAATCTTCTATCCTACACAACTGCTAAGAAGTCATGCAAACTGAGATCACGTAAGCTCAAATTGGTTTTGTATTTCTGTGTTGAATGTTTAGAGACAAAAACCAAAAGAAAGTACAGAAATATTTCAAGCATTCGTCAACATATAGGACCTAACCGCTTTAATCAGATTGATAACATTTCGATAGGCATGACTAAGAAACTGTTGATTTCAGAGCTACAGTTGTTTATCTTTTGGCAGTTCTCTTTAGAATTCAGATAAGCCGATTTCAGAGCTAGTAAGTTTGAATTTACGAACCAAAAGCCATAGATAGTGTATACACGTCAGTTCCCTTTAGGATTCACATAAGTATAACGAAAAGCATGTACCAACAGATTTATGTTCTAAAAGTGTAATGAATGGATTTTAGGAGCTTGAAATAATGGAACAGCATACATGTTCTTGAAAATAAATGTGTGCTGTGAAATTTTTTTCATAAATCATGGATAGCAAGAACAGACCTGCATATGTCACGCAACATTTTTAGTCTCCTTCGCCAGCTAAGCTTCTTCTTCTGGCCACTCAAATGAATCAAATAATACAAAGATCCCATCTCCATGTATTCTGTAACCATTGATAAGCGTGGAGGCTTTGTGCATGCACCCAGAAATAGAATAACTGCAGAAAACATCACATTCAATTCCAGAGCAGTATAAAATAAGGAAAATATACATCAGTATTTATCTACTATCTACTATATCTCCACCGTCTACAAACAACCACAGACAAATGAAAAATGGAAGGTATAATCAGAACAGAAAGTACCATTAGGATGCCGAAGGCGACTGGATACCCACGTGCAAAAAGTGGGAAAAACATAGAGCACATTAGAAAACTACATGGATAATAAAATAAAAACCTGCAGCACAAAATAAAAAAACAGTACAATGATCAAGGTATCTTTGAGAAATACCTAAGAATGGATATCTCATTGCAGAAGTCTTCCATGTTTTCAGCAGTTAGGTCTTGCTCTAAGAAAACCTTTACTGCGACATCTGTTCCATTCCAAACGCCTCGAAAGACTTCTCCAAAGAACCCTAAATGCAGAAGCAATCAAAAAAAAAATTCAATCAACTAAAACTGTATTTTTAATTTTTCCGGATGAAAATTTAGATGCTTTTCCAAGGAAAGTTGAGCTTCATCTTATATTAACATCACTATTATTATTTTTTTGGTGCGGGTTGTTCACAAAACCTTACAAATTGCAAGGAGATGTCGGGCATGTAAAAAAGCAGCCTGAAATTCAGAAGCTTTCTTAGGGAGTTACAAGGTTAAAGGAGAGCATACTTTGCTACTAAAGGACCAAATCCAATTATATTTTTCCCGACCTTTCTTCTATTCTCCCAACTTATTTTCCTAATTCTCTACATTTAGGAAAAAATTGAGGCAGATGGGTATTTCATCCCACTATTATATCTCTATTTATCTAACGATGTGATGATTTGTGTAATAAAATAAGGAATTCTTCAAAATTGAAAAAGAGAGGAAAAAACAAAAAACAAAACAAAAACAAAGTAGAAACAACATTAATGACAAACACTCCTTTCTTTTCACAACAAACTCATTTCTTTTACCTCACAAAACAGATGAGTTCTCATTTATCAAGCCAACATCATAGTGAAGTATTGTATGTTAAACAAGTGATTCTTACCTATTCCAACACGAGTTCCAACAGTCAATTCTGAGAAATCAATATTCCATTCCTGGTAAGGCAATAGAGGCTTATTATCAAATGTGGCGGACTCCAGAATTCTGTTCCATGTTAGGACCAATTCATCATATGTCGTGAACTCTGAAGGTCCAATTCTATCAGACGTTTGACTTCTGTACTGATGAGGAGATGAAGGTAATGACATTGCTTTTTGAGAACTGATTTGATCCTGGGGAAGCAAACGTACAGCAATCTCAATCAGAAAATTCACCACAATCATCTAAAGGAAAATTTACAACACGAGGTAACAAAAAAATTAAAGCTCAGAAGCTGACATTAATTGCTGCATAATAAACTGTTGAAAAAAAAAAAAAAAAACGTTCTTTTACAATCTTAGAGAGTATAATGATAAATTAAAAGGGGCACTCCGAATATCTCATTGTGCACTCCAAACTTTTATATTTAGCCAAAAAAAAAAAAGTACTCATGAGGATTGCACAATGACATTTTTGGAGTGCCAACAACAGTTCCCTAATTAAAATAAAAAATAAATAAAAATACGAGCGCTTAAGTTGGTAGTATTTGATGCTTGGAAATCATCCACATCTATCCAATACAAGGTACACAAGTGAAACAAGATCCATGAAAATGAAAATTTTAGTCAACATTAAAATTTCCTATGACAACTTGAATTTAATTAACTTGTGTTGCCTATCGTATGCATCTCTCATTCACCTAAGAGAGTAGTCAAGAAAAGTAGGTTACCGGTTGTATATTAAAAATCATGTTCCCTCTTAAGATTGAATAGGAATGTGTTACTATTATTACCTTTAGGCTTTACGTTATGCCATTAGTCATTACATTACTTCATGAGTGAACAGGCAGATTCAAAGTAGGGCGGGCAGCAAGACTAGAGCACTAACCAGAAAAGGGGTTATTAACTACATTATGGAATGAAGATCCAGGAGTAGTTGTGCACTGGATGTAGAAGCAATGTGAATAGTTGACGAGGAGGTTATAAATGGGTAGAGGAGACCACAATGCAAGACATTGCAAGAGAATTTGTTAGATGTAAGAACAAAGTCAGTTCAAAATTTCATGCATCTGACGACTGGGAAACAAGACTTCATCTTAATACGTATATATAAACACACAGAAACATACATAGCGATTTAGATTTATACAATTCCAAATTGCAGGCTTAAGAATTACTGTATATCCAGAGTTTAAACTACTAGTAAAGATGCCACACCAAAACAACAAGCATATATGCATCCACCAGCCAGGTGATCAGACTCAAAGCCCCAAAATAATGAAACTAGGAAAACACACAAAATCTAAAAAACAAACAGTGCAGTTACCAAGTTGACTATCCTCCCTTCAGAACACAAGCATAACCATTGATTTCCAAACAAAAAAACATATTTTCACCATGGGCTTATCATAATAGCATACTCAGAGCATTGACAAATTTTTATTTCATGTAGATGTGCTTCAGTTACTGCAATGAAGAAACATACATTTTTCTGAAGACCAGATCTGTCATCCTCACCCTGCTCTCTCAAAAGTCGATTCTGCTTCAATGTTTCATTCATCGCTCGTACAGCCCTACACAGTTCATTAGATTCATAGTTATTAATTGTACAAACATATCCAAAAATCAGATAAAATAACATTCTCTTTATGGTCCATCTCAGTCAGGCATTATTCTCTAGTTATAGCTGAGTGCGTCCACATGAACAATACACTAGACGCCAAATATTCAACAACAACAAAGCCTTTTCCCACCATGTGGGGTCGGCAGACACCAAATATTCACATCAACAAATTTTCATAACTGGCCAGAGATAATATTTACAAGAAACTTGGCTTAAGAACAAAAACTGGCCACTGACTACTCCATGTTGGTCAAGCAGAACTAAGTATACCAGTTTTATTTGAACATTCAAGCAAAATTTTTTACATCACATGGTAAATGTTTTCAATTGATAGGAAATGAGAATTTTGAAGAAGGAAAGAAATTATGTACACTACAAGCAACGTTATGCTAAACCTTGCCAACCAAAGCAAAACAAGCACCACTTAGTACAAAATTACTAGACCAGTCAAGAGAGATAACACTCGGTACATGTGGAAGAACAAAACTAATTTTCATGATAAAAGAGGTGAACAAAAAGTGATATGATTGCAGTGATGCTGCAATTAATTTGTTACTGTATCAGCTCCAGGTACTCTAAAATGTGGCCATCACTACTGTGATGCTGGGACTCAAAAATTACATGTTAACTTGGCCTTCGGTGTAAGGTGCAACAGTGCAATTGTCGATAATCTACACGACATCATTTGCCTGATGGTGATTTCCCATGGCTCCTCACGTTAGCAAAGCACCTCAGAGCACCAGGGATCAATACCATTCTACCATTCAAATAAAAAAGCAGAGCTCTAAAAAAAATATCGTTTTATTGACCTATTACCACTTGATTGAATCATGGGACCTGTCTGATATAACTTTCAGATACTTTCAACAAACATTTAAGAATCACAATCAAATACAAGATGAAGAACACATCCTAACAGCATAAAGACAAGATAACAAGGAAAAAGGTATAATAATAACCAATAATTTTTTAAACGTAACCAATAAACTGAAATGAAAAATGCCAAAATATATTTACCAGGAGAAAAAGATCAGCTTACACACAATGGAGTAAGTTCAGTGAAATCGACAAACTATAGGAAGCAAAGACCTTTTGAAAATAATGAAATAAACATCAACCTTACGATATCATCACCAATCTCTGGAGTAATACTCATGCTTCTTCTTCTTAATCTGCGAGCTTCTGATATTGATGCACCATCTGACCTGTAGCTACAATGAAGAATTGAACACAAATTTAAGACCACACACACACACACATATATATTATTTCTTTAAGATGTGTAGATTGAGCTGTGAAAGAAACATCGCATACAAGCTAAAGAAAAGATTAATCACACAAACTTATCCAATACAAAACTCAGCAGACAATGTAACATCAACCTGTTAGGGATGCAACTAGTTGAGCACAGGAGACAATGAGAGGAATATAATGAACAATTTAACAACAAAGATATCGAAATATGGGAATACAAGCATTAATTTTATATACCTGAAGTCATTTCAATGGGTTTTTACATTTTATCTTGAACTGAAACCCTCGTATCAAGGAGGGATCAATTCCAATACTGTCTTTTTTCTGGCCTAACTGAATAAACAAGGGATAGCTTTTGGGCCCAAGCTTGGTTTAAGATTACTGATTATGTAATGTCTGTAAGAAATATATGTTCGAAAGTCATATGCCTAATTTGACCCTATAAATTGCACCCAACACGTTGTCATTCGCAGGATACAATTCCATTCCAACTATTCCCCACCCAATCTTGTAAACATGAAAATTATAAGGCAATCAATAATGTTTGTTGGTTACGTAATAAGACCGCAATTAATATCCACTGCCTCAGCGCAGAAGAAACTTGTTGATTATTCACTAAAGCATTCATCAAAGTTTCTATACGGGGTACAATAGAATTAATAGATATAAAACCTTGAGGTAGGCATGTCATCAGCATAATCTCTAAAAGATTTCCTATCACCACTGAGCATGGACCGCCCACGTGCCCGGAATGAAGGATGCTCTGGACTGAAAAACCAGAAAGACAAAAAGGAATAACTACAACGGCAACTATATGCAATGACATTGCTTAAAGAGTAAAAGGTCATCCTACAAAAGCAACTTTAGACATGGGCCAGAAAAATACACAATATCATGGAAAATCTTGGGAGACCATATAAAGAACAAAAAAGAAGTATCTGACCTGAAAATTGATGTTAAAAATGCAAGCATTTCTATGAGCATGCTATTTATACAGCAATGGCACCAAAAAGCTAAATCTTGATTCGCAAGAATATTATCCATCCTAAATATAACTGGAACAATATAAACTATCACAATTGATAGAGACCATGTAGTCCATCAAGAAGTCTGCACCTTATTGGCATTATTGGGAGATTAAATGAAAAGATGGCACCATATATACATGTATTGTCTGACTATTATTTCGTGAGACAGGGTTAGTATATTTTTATAGCCTCGGTTACCTAGGTCACTAATAAAGTTGGACTAGTAGTACAATCGCCAGCTGAACTTTCTATTTATACTGGACAAACAGTTCCAGTAACCCTTAGTAAAGCACTGACTTGAAGCAACCACAAGATTTTCTCTCATCAAACCCGTCACTACTACTTACAACGCACAAAAAAACTCTGCCAAATTCAGTGACCTATATTTTAGGGTCAACACTCTTTTATAACCATAATAAGATACCAAATCTGTGTTACTCAAAGGTCCCTTACCTAATAGTTTCGAACAATTAATGAGAAAAAAGAGATAATAACAGTTTGAGAATATAGATCAACAATCACACCCAGCAAAATATTAAATATCAAAATTACTCAAATGATAGGTAAAATCATGGTCGACTTTTTTTCTATTCTTTTTGTCTTGAAATATCGTGGTTTGGTTCATAAGACGCATCTTATGAACAGTATCCCAAGGGCTTACAATAAGCCATCTGTAAACAAGAGGACACACTAAAAGATGCACTGAAATACAGCTAAAACCACAAGTGAAGCAGACCATATTATGCTAAAGATAAGACAACTTTTTGAGAGAGAGAGAAAGAGAGAGAGATCACAGTGCTATCTTCTGAAAAAAGAAGATAAAGTTTTGGCATCTGGAATAAAAGTTTGTCACTTCACTTTACTTATCAATATGTAAATTCAACACATGAATTACTGGAAACCAGGTTGAGTTTATTGTCGAAGGTAGCTCGTATGATTTCATTTTTCTCTCGTCTCTTACATAGGACAACTCAGTAGAGTCAAGTTCCTACTAGTCAAATCATGACGCAATGCAAGTATAAATATAAAAATGGGGGTACTAAGGTCCTAGATCCGCACCAAAACATGATCTATCGTCATGAACTACAGGAGTTTTGAATCTTTAAAACTTACAAAATTAAACTTGAAAGACATCTTTGAAAAAAACACATTAGGATTAAGAAAAACCTTGAACTAGCAGTCCGCTGTTCAGCAATGGCCGTCCTCCGACTACGCCGCCAAAATGTAGTTGCAATGTTGGGTTCACTATGTGATAAACTGAGGAGGGATTAATAAATTAATTCAATAACAAACAACCCAGTCCCGTGCAGTAGAAGTTCAAAATCAAGCAAATTTAATAACGAACAACCCACAGTCCCATCCATTAGAGGTTCAAAATCAAGCAAATGGCAAACAATAGGACAAACTTAACGAGAAGAAAAGAATACACACACGGAATGGGATGGTCGTAGGAAAAAGCCATTTGAGAATTAGAGTTTGACTTGTCAGTTGTCAAGACAGGAAACATAAATCACCTCAGTTTTCTTTCCATGGAAGTAATTGGTCGCAACATCATATTTCGTAATGAGGGACCTTGTGCATTCGAGGGCACATCAAATCTACCTCGGAACTGAGGGCTATCATCTTTTTCAGCACTGCAACAGAAAAAATATGAAACACATCAGTTTTCTTGTAGTGCATGCTTGTAACAACATCAAGCATCACAGGTTCCAAATTTCTAATTTTGTACCAATTTAGGATTTACAAACCACATCAGCTAACCTGTCAGGATCCACTCTCTCTGAGAATCCATATAGAGGACTGTTCGGTTCTAGTGGTGAATCACACGAGTCATTCTCTGCACTATCACTCTCCCCAGCTGCAGAAATATGGGTCAAAAAAATTGCCTTGGTTGATCTGGGTAACAGCTTACCAGGAAACCGCATCAGGTCAACCAATAATTCAACAGAGTTCAATACAACTACCACCGACATATGCTTATATGAATCTACAGACTCAACGGCTCCATCAATAGGCAATCCCTGATACAAAAAAGAAACACAAGGAGGGAAAGACAGCATTTCACATTTCAGTGCTACCGTAAAAACTTATGGCATATATTTGACAATTTCTTTATCATTTCGCTGGAAACTCTACAAAATCCATGAAAAAAACAAAAAAAAAAAAATCAAACTACAACAGTTAAACACCATCAAATAAATGAAAAGCTTACCACCATTAGCCTACTTTCAAGACCTATGGTGTCGGCCAGAACTTTGAATAAGATTGCTCTAGGACGGCATGAACCATGTTTTATTTGCCCCAAAAGTTGAACTCCTCGATTCTCAGACATGTGGGAGGTTTCTTCAAGTGCAGCTTTTGCTGGACTTTCTGCATTTGGCCTCTTATAAAAATCGGAAACCTGTGTAGGCATCGCAGACAAAGTTAAATCATCTTCCTAATGATGTAAACATGTCCTAAATTATTAATCAAAGAAATCACAAGTGCTTATGGGGTGAAGTGCTGATTTAGTCCCTGAACTATCACCTTAATGAAAATTACGTCCCTGAATTATTTTTTTGGTCAAATAAGTCCCCAAATTCATTAAAAATTGCTAATTTCATCCCTACTATTATATTCAAAGCTATTTTATCCAATTTTTCGACAACTTAAGTCACTTGACACAATTTAGAGTGTAATACCATCCTTTTCTTGCCTATAAGCCCTTAACATTTCATATAGGTTGTGAATCTAATGTGTAATTGACCCTCCAAAGTTAACTCCATTCACTATTTCTTTATGCAAAATTACCAATCTGCCCTCCATTGTGTATCACATGCAAGTAACGTGACTTAAATTGATGGAAAATTGAATATGGTAGCTTCAAATTTAATATTAGGGATGTAATTGGCAAATTTTTATAATTCAAGGATTGATTTTTCTGAAAAAAAAATAGTTTAGGGACCTAATTTTCACTCAGGTGAAAATTCAAGGACTAAATTGGCAGTTCACCCTATGATATATATAAGTAGAGCAGAATAGTTAATCTAACATCAGGTTTTAGATAACACATATTCCATGATTCAGCTCTCATTTATGTTTATTTGTATATGTAACTGATGAAGTTATATGAATAGGAAAAGAGAACATAGCATCAGTCCTGAACCAGGTAGCTTATCTACATGGCATTGTGATTCGTCATTCATATCTAGGTTATGATCATAAAGACATGAATGGTATTAGTACAACATGTAAGTGGCAGTCTTTGACAGTTGAAAACATTAGAGGTAAGGCATAAAGGAATGAATCAAACAGAAAAAAATAAGATCAATTGAGAGAGTGTGTGCTCAAGGTAACTTCAACATAGATCCATACAAACAAATAAATTACTCACCAATCCAGCAATCTTTTTTATCATTACAGCTGGATTTGAGTTCAATCCTTTCACCAGAGCCACAATAAGTTGCTTCAGCATGGACAGCTTTTTGTCTTTTGCAGTATCTACAAGTATGACATCGGCTTTCAAACCCTCTGCCTCAAGAGCATGAAGCTCATCAAGGGTAGGAATATCATCAAAGATCTCCTTGAGCCTTTTCTCCTGTATAATGTCATATTTAATCAATTGACATGATCAAGTGTCAACTACCAGTAAACAAGTGAAAATGAATCAAAATAACCAAAGACAATGATAGTTACAAGTGGATGGTACACCACTAAATCAGCAATATATTGATAATGTTGCACTTATCTGCATTTGTGCATATACTCTTTGAACAAGCGAGTGGTGTATTTAAGGTTTCTTGACATTTTGAAAGTAAGGGAAAAATTATACAAAATGTTTCTTGGAAATTGTTTAAAAGCGTGCACGCGAACAGACAACACAAGTACCACTGCACCTAAAACTTCCAAATCTTTATTATCTGTCAAAGAAAATCTTCCCTTAAACCCAAAAAGAAATATCTGATAGTATGAATATTTACAAGAACAATATGAGAAAAAAACAAATAGGAGGCATTTTCTTTGTAAAACCACATCCATCTCTCAAATACCCAGGTTCCAACATTGACTGCACAAGACGTGACAGGAAGCAAGAACAAGAACAGCAATTAATTAACGCCTCAACAAAAAGAAAATAACAATTAAGTATCACTAACAATTAATCTCACCGGAATGACAGAATAGAAACCATTGGGAATAGGTTCTAAAAGCATTCCAGTTTGCCATACAACTTGTGATGCCTTCTGGAATGACAACACATCTTGATCTGAACTTCTAGGTGATTCAGTACTACTCAATGATTCTTCTTGGGATCCCAAAGAAACAGATCCAAATTTGTCCACGAAATCTGAAGGCCACCATGAAGCATTTGGAGGCCTTTGCTCTGCTGGCCCTGTATCATCTCGTGTCTCCTCCATGTCTTTAAGAATCTTAAATTCAAAACCATTTCGCCCCCACTTCTTACCCCATAAAAGATATCTTTAACCTAACAGCATTCCTTACAAAAGAACGAATTCCAAAATTTAATTGCAATGACTTCTTCAAGCTGGAGGTCATAAGACCTGCAAAATACATGAAAGGCCAATGTTTGACATCAGAAAGGACAATTTAAAAGTAAAATATTAGAGATCACTATAGAAAGGCATGACGGTCTTCTGAAGAAACCACGAAAAGTCTAGCAGAATATACAAGAAGAGAAAAATGAAATCTTGTTCAAGCAAGAGTTTGTCAAAATTAAGTAAAATTGCAAATGATTTAAGGTAAAAAAATTTCCATGAATATGGTATATACTAAAATGTCAAAATTATGTAAATTTTCAAATGGTTTATAGTAAGTGTAATGTACTAAAGTTTGTAAAAATTTAGCAGATATGTAATTTAACTTCCTATACATGGCTAAAATAAAATTCAGATAATACATGGCTACTAAAATGGCATTGCTCTGTCCATAATATGTGCTATACTTTACATGTACTTGCTGCCCACACTCCTTATACACATCAACTCGAAAAGAAAAAACAGCAAAAGATCGGTCATGATCAGAAATGAAGATAGTTGTTTACATCAGAAAAGTGTTGAAAGTGGGGAGAGCTAATGGAGTGGGATAACATGAGAAGGTAGTAGAAAGCTAAGCTAGATGGATCCATGAAATTTTTAGACATTCAAAATATTCAATATGACAACCAGCCACTTGAGAAACTCCATCTATATTGTATAATTAACCAATAAAGTTTAGCTTGTGCCATTTAGTGAACTCATATTATACTATAATCACTAAAATTCCGTAGACATGATACTACATAAGCCAGTTAAAATTTCAAAATAAATTAACATACACTTATAATTTTCTTCAAGTGCTTTCATAAATTTTAGTGGCAAATAATACCATTACTCCATATCTTCACAACTAAACTAGTATAACACACAACTAAAAATTGCCATGACACTTCAAAAGCATCCTGAAAAGCCTCCATCTTCTGCTACAATTACTGTCCTGTTTTTATCCAACTCAGCATCTAGATCAATCAACTTCGTATTCAACTAACTATTATATCACCTAAAATTTGATGGAAGTGGAAGAGCATGAGAAATATTGGAAGCAATCAGCAAACCTAAACACATTCCCAAGCCACACCAACCGCAAGGAATACATGAGCGAAAACAACCAACCTATATTTCCCTTAAAAAAAACAACCAACCTATATAGCCAACCATCTGCTGGGCGTCCAAATATAACTTCTAGGGTTATGCCTCAAATGAAACTGAAAGCAATTAGCAACTAAATACTTTACCAACTCACACCAACAACACTTAATGAAATTGAAACCTCGATGATGCATCAATAACAAAAGGTAAACCCTCAATTTTTGACATCTATAGCACGGCAATGCTATTTTTCTCGTCTCCTATCCCTCAAGTTGCGCCCATTGCCACCGAACAAGTACATACTTGGGGGTAAAAAGTACCTCTCCAAAAACACCATTTGAAGAGAACCCGTGTCATCACCACAAAGAAAACCAGTTTTCGCCTGGCCTCAGCACACAAGCAGTTGGATTTTATCACCGGAACCGGACCAACACATACTTCAAAAAGACCTGATTACACAATGCTCCTCCTCAGCCACTCCAAATCGCCAATTCGCTTACACTCGAGCCCCACATTTTGTACACAAAATCTAAATCTAGCTCCCACTAATCCATCAACACACAATTCGACATCTCAAAAACTCAGAAATCAACCATTCCACAGAAACAATGCAGGATCAAGAAACCAAGACGAATTACAACAAAACAAAATCGAAAAGGTAGCAAGAATTTACCACCAGCAGATCCGAGCATTTGAATCCCAATCCCCGCTTTGATGCGGTAGCATTTGAATCTCAACTCCTCCTCATCTCATATCGCCCCCCACGTCAAACCCTCACAGATTCCCGACGAAACAACCAAATTTGCGTATCTGCGTAGACGACGTATACGTGGATTCAAGAGAAACCTCTTTCCGATATATATATAAATACAGAGAGAGAGAGAGAGAGAGAGAGAGAGAGTGGGTACGTGATGCAAACGAGGAAGAAATGAACGAGAGAGAGAGAGAGAGAGAGAGAGAGGAGGAGATAGGGGAAAGCGATGGGGTTTTGGAGAGAGATGGAGGTGGTAGTCACGTGCAGAGCCAGGGGGGATCTGGGGACCTCTCCCCGACAGCCAGCTGGCAGAGAGGGTGGCTCACCAACATCTACACCTTTCATCCGCGTGAAACACCCTTTTCTCTTTTAAAACCTTTATTGTCATATTAATTACTGCTTATTTAATAACAAACAACAACACTAATACCCACTCTAAAGAAAATTGACATCCGATGCTGCAAATTGCAGTTCTTTTTTTTTTTCTTTCAAATATTTAAAATAAGTTTGTACATGTCAAACTGTGAATCACATCGAAGAAAAGATACCTACATCATAGAAGAAAGGAAAACAAAGTGTTAGTCAATGGTTAGAGTCATTTAAAATTCAAGTAAATTATTAAAAGAAATATCTAAAGTAATTGAGTTTTTTTTCCACTCAAAAATAGAATTTATTATGATCGAATAGAAAATTTTACTGCAAATTATTGAGTAAACTCAGGTCTGACCGTACTTCTTTTTTTTTTCTTTTTTTTTATGGTAAATTACAGTTTAATATGTCAGAAAAACATATCTAAAGCATTCTATGAATACGTTAAACAGAAATCGACAAATAAGAACGGCTACTTCAAAAAAAATCTAAATTAACTATATGTTCAAGTATTTTCTGATAAATAATTAATCAGTTATTTTTATAGTTAGAAAAAAAAAACACTTCTAAAAAATTGTATACTGAGAATTTTTTTTTTTTAACAAACAGTAGTATCTACACTAAGGGTGAGGAAGTAAGTTAAGTTTTATAATAGGCTTACCATAATAATGTGGTTCAATTTCACTTTTAATGAAAAAAAAACTAATAAAAAAAATACTATTAAAACATAGTAAATGATATTTCCAACAAAATAATGAAAAAAAGGTCAGAAGCGTGAAAAGTAGTGGAAGATATAAATAGGCAAACAACAACCACAACAAAACACTACCTGTCTTCTACTACCCCCACCTGTAATTTAGTGTACCAACGGGTACAGCTGCTTTTGCTGGACCTAGCTAATCATTCAATACTTGCCCCTATGGCAGCTTAAGCAAGCTTACTTCAAAATTCCAACTTCTAGGTAGGTATTCTGCACGTGCCCTTTTTAAATTAGGTCAAGTTTTTTATGTGCTGCTATTCAATTATGGTAACCTCTCTTGCTAGTCTTTCAAATTTGTATCCTCTCTAATTTCTACCGCAAACGCCAAAGCAAGCCCTTCATTCGTTCAACAATCCTCATTGACCAGGTATATATTGTGTTAATCAAGGCATAAATCGTGAGTCTTGCCTTTGTCGAGATCGTTGTTACGATTGAACAAGCGTAAATGATTGACAATTATTTCGAGTTATGTATGGAAAAGTATTACATTCATGTATGCAGAGCGTGGTCACTTTTTGTATGTGATGTTACGTGAGCTACTACTAACTATTGATGTTTATAGAAAGAGAGTTTATCGTGGAGTTTATAAGCTCTTATAGAAAGAGAACCTATAACAAATTTATAAATGCTATTAACTGTCGGTTGAGAATTGCGTACTTTAATTAGTCAAATTCTTAGTAACTATGAAATGAGACTGATGATCATTTTAGTATTAATGCATTATTTTCATATTAAAATGCATACCTATTATATTATATTTCATTTTTAGGGGGAATGGGCTTAGCCTCACAATAGGCTAGTAATAATGTGGCTCAAACTCGCATTTGGTGAGAATTGAACCTAAGATCTCTCACTTACAAGTAAAGAGGAATATTACTATATCGTAGTACTAAGTTACATTATATTATATTAAATAAGGTTTAAAGGTTAGCTCGTGTGGTAACTCAAATTTTAGGGTTTCAATGGTTTAAGATGTATCAAAGTGGGTAAATATGTTGCACATGAAAAAAAATTTAGCCTGACACATCTAAAATTTGGCTCTTCAATGACTGATTTCGTTCAGTTTTTTTTGGGACAAAATCAATTTCTTTTGCACTTAACATGCATCGTAAACCGTGACTTGTCACCAGTTGTCTTCCTTTAAAAAAAATGCATTGTAAGCGGTCCCTATTGGACTTTTTGGAACTTTTAGATAGGTATAATTATTTGTATAAGTATTCTTTAAATATATAATTATTTGTATTATTAAAAATAAAAACTTGATGTCATTTCTTAATCAATAGCATTCTTTGTTTCCTCAAACTGGGAGTCTCCGAGCTAGGTCGAAAACCCCTTTGAAATTTCTGGAGTTGAAGACCGTCTCCGTGGCTTAAGCGGCCATGGAGGAGCAGCTCTTTTTCCAGATAATGATCTAAAGTGGAACCTCAGTTATGGGCTACCTCAGCAACTTTTTGATGGGGGCTATATGTCACGCCTCGTTCCCGAAATACATGTTGGATCGACATATGATGCAAGAATATTCATGTTTAACTATCATGCATTACTTCTGAGACATTATAAAAAACAAACCAATGACTCAATATCGTAGTATCTTTTCCTGCTATTTTATAACTATATCTAATTTTGTGTTATATTGCCTATGTACCCAAAGACTAGATCAAGCCATGCATAGTTTACCAATCCAAACATTCTCATGGCTTATCTAGTGGAAAAACATAGAGTTCTAGAATCACTCAATAGAACTCCCCAGGTATGAATCACTAGATTCCAAACTACTTGACGAACCAAATAACAATCGGCATTGTCATTTTGTCTTTCACATGTCATAATATTTTCCAACAACAATTCCATAGTCACAACAAATAATCGATTCCATGAATCAAAGATGCAAAATATTAATATTTAACTACGTTGACAACCAACAAGATCAAATATCACTTCACTAATTTTAATAAAGCCAACATGCATAAGGTTTGCAGGATTTCCCTACCTAAAATCCAAAGTAATAGCATTGTAACCCTAGTTTACAAACACAAGCAAAGACCTTGAGCAACTCCTATTCACAAGAACCTAACGTTTCGGACTAACTTAATGGAATCAAATAGAAAATGGGATTCCGAATCATGCAACAAAATCCATAAGGAATAGGATTCCAAATCACTCAATGGAATCCAACTAGCAAGTTGTCGCCTATAACGGATTTACTGAGCAGAACCATTCCTTATAAAACCCTAGATAAGTAGTGATCACCTATTGCATATATATTAAGCATGATCACCCCTAAAATGCATATGGTCCCCCATCACGAATTAACCAAGCATGACCATAGGCATGCATCTAATAATGTGGTCCTGGTCCCCCATTGTGGATTAACCAAGCAAGACTATACTATAGTACTTAGCAGTGATCATCCTTCGTTACGTGTATGGTCCCCCATCACGGATTAACCAAGCATGACTGTATCCTATCAGTGTCGTCTCAGAGATTTTGGGGGCCCTGTGCAAAATTCATAAAAGGGGCCCTTCTTATAAGACATTTAAAAAAAAAAAAAAAATTGAACAACGTATTGATGCTAAAAAGCAATATTGAAATAAAGTTTAAAACTAACTAACCATCTGTTTCTAAATATTATTAAATGTAAAGAAAGTTACAAAATAACCATAGTACTAATAACTAACAATAAGTTCAATCTAAAGAAACCAAATAAACAAAACTTAAAAAAGTCTAGCACTGAAGCTTCACTTAAAGATGGCTCTTTGTGCATTTTTTGCTGCAAAATCATCAATTAAACTTCATAATCAATTTTGTCTAAAAAATCACTTTCAATCGATAACAAAGCTAGTCCATTTAACATTTCCTACAACATGGTTGACCGCAAGTATGATTTTAATAACTTTAATTTTGAGAAACTCCTTTGTGCAGATGCAACGGTAACAGGTATAGTCAACAAAATTCTGTATGCAATGCTTGCAGTCGGGAAACAACGCATCCTCTTCAAGTAGTTCAATATGTCAATGGATGTCTTTATTTCTTTTGGCAAACGTTCTTGTAAAAGCTTCAACTCTACTAATAATGCATCCCCATCAACATCAAAGAGCTCATCTTTCTTGAGAAAGTTTTGAAGCTAATCACAACAATCTTTCATATCATTGTCTATCGAATTCAACAGTTCTGAAGTGAACAAAATCCCAAATATATCATCATACGCTTGATATTCTTCAAACCTTCTCTTTAGTGAACCAATAGCTTGATCTATTATATACAAGAAGTAATGAACCCTAAAATATTCCTCCACTGATTGTTCAGTTGGTTGGGATGATTCACCTTCATTCTCATCAAAATGTCTTTTTCTACGAACTTGACGCTTTTCTGGAAACACGGGATCAATTTCCATTTCAATAGCAAGTTTTTAGCATTAATCATAGCCTCTGCAAATCCAGTTTCTCTGTACTTTTCAAAATAAGCGATCAATCCTTGTACTTGTTCTATAGCAACATTAATAAGCATATCGTTGATGAAGCATATCGTTATTTCCATGAAAAGTCAGTGTGTGTTTAGCTAAATATTTCACAATGGAAATCAACCTTCGTAATAACTCCCTCCAATGCTCTTTTTCTTTCTTGATCTGGTCTTGCACAACTTTGTCAATTGTTTCATTTTTCTGCAATCTAAGACACAAATCGATCCAAGTGGTCATGTTCGAGATGTGATCAAAACTGTTTTCATGCTCTTTAAGCCTCACATTGAGATGTGTCCAATCTTTGTAGCCCTCATTTGCTAATTGACATTTGAGAGGCCCGCTCTTGAACAATTTACAACAAAAGTAGAACACTTTATCAACATCCCTTGAATATACTAACCAATCTCTATCATGTTTCTCTCCATTGGATAAATATCGAGTGTAAAAGGCTGCATTAAAACGCCTATTAAACTGATCTTTAGGACATTTCTCAATTGATAGATCTCTTGCAGGACTTTTTTCTGCCAACAAATCAATCCATTTAGGATCAAGACTATCCCAAATTTGAGGATCATAAATGTTTGAGGAAATGGATTCACTCGGTTGATCAATGACAATAGGAGCATCCTCATGATTATCACTCTCATCAAGGTCATCATCAATTTCATCATTGACCAAATCATCAACTAATTTCTCATTGTCATCCTGTTGTTCCGTAATTAAATCATCTACTGAACTTTGTGGTTCTTTTTCTTTCAGAAAGAACATATCAATAGCTCCTTTTTGAGACTGAATCAATTGTTCAACTTTTCTTTTTCTTTGACACTTCAAGTAGCCAGATGAATATTTTCTAGCAGGTGTCATCTTTTATATCTCAAAGAAAATCACAATAAAATTATTGTAAGTATGAACAATGAAACCTGATAGTCCGTAATACATGTGTGTCTAGCGATTTTTTGTGACTACTCTTCTCTTGATTTTGTCCTGAAAGGTACAAAAGAAAAAAAAATCATTATAGATTAGAAATACCCAAATCTTCAAGTTTCGAGTCAATATACTTAAATTAGTAAATATCTTATTTTGATCTAAGTCTACATCACTGTGGTCAGTTGAAATGTCTTCATGATTTGGAAGGTTTTCTTTAATTTCATAAATTTATAAATTAGTGTTTAATAATTTGTGGGAAATATAACAATGGGACGAAGAGAAAAAGGAATTACACTGGGAGAATGGGACACTCACATTGGCACAACGTTCTGGTGCTCTGCACTGAATTATTTGCCTCTGTAATGACGGTAATCTGGTGTGAAAAGAAGAAAAGTGAAACGCAGCAATGGGATTTTGGCATGAGAGAGAAGTAGTCTGAATTGTTTGCCTCGATAATGCGGTTCTCCAATTGATTAACTTTGCCTAGTAGTTGGCTTTTAACCTTTAAGCCTTTTAGGTAGTAGTCTGACTAATGGTTTTTAGGTAGTAGACTAGTAGTCTGATGGCTTTTGGCCCATCAGATTTTTATATGTATATATTTTGATTTGATTAGTATTTCTATATATTATTTTTATATAATATTATTTTATATATATTATTATATTCAATAAAAAATATTTTTGGGGGCCCCAAAATTTTGGGGCCCTGTGCCAAGGAACCGGTCGCACTCCCCCAAAGCCGGCTCTGTATCCTATGGTACCAGATAGTGGTCATCCATCGCAGATATACCAAACATGATCTCCCTTAGAACGAGTATGGTTCCTTATTGCAGATTAACCTATCAAGACCACATCCTCCAATACTAGGTAGTGTTCCCCATTGCGGATATTATAAAATATATCTTTTACAAATAGGGTCATTCAATAATCAAGCTAGTTTTAATTCTGATTCAAGTGAACTAGTAAATAACGTTAAATAGAATTAACATCTTTCCTACTATGATTCTAGATATTTTAGTAAACAACTTTAACATGAATCTAATTCTGATTATGCTCAACCCAATTTCTCCTTAATTCAATTCCCCTCATTTTGATTACAGATTAATAAACAAGCTATTAATCTATGCCAATCCTTTTTGAACAAATTGGGTCCTTCAAGCTACCAATACTTATTTGGCATACTATATTCTCCTTAAAGAAATACAATAAGGCTTCAAATGTATTAAACTGAATGTATATTTAACATTACTGTCGATGAAATTATGTATTATTGCCCGACGAACTGTACCTATTTCGTCGGGCAAACATCAAAATAAAAAAATTTCTTACTTTTTTAGTTTAATTTCAAATGGTTGAAAGATAATCGAATTTGATGATTGGGTCCCTTTTATCTATGATTTTAACCTTAGACTTTGGTTATAATTTATTCATACTTTTTACACATCACTTTCACTTCATGACTTCGTCACCCTTTAGGTGTCGGTTAACATACCTTGATTTTGATGCCACGTGAATATTCGAGTTGGGGTGTGTCAACCTAATGGCAAAATGTATTATGGGTGGCTGGGAGAGCTCATAGAGCGTGAGTGGCATAAAATCCCAAATTACCTTAGGGCAGACTACGTCTTATTCCTTAGGGTAATTTTGTGGTCTACTCACGACGTCAAGGGTAAAACCATCATATTGAGCACATAGTCTACGTGTCTTTGTCCTATTGGATGTGGTTAATTTATGTCGCCACAACAAGAATCTCCAATAATATAGGAAAGCAATCTGATCCTCAGTTGGGTTAGGTTTTGTGTCTTGAGGAGCAAATAGGTCGCCCTCGACAAGGCTTATGGGCCTTGCCTACCTTTTCAGAGCCCAACAAGATGTGGTGGCATCGTGGGTCCGTTTGCTTAGCCCAACATTATTGGAGCTATTAGTCCATAATCGGATTACGAAGGCGCACTTACTTCTATCCGCCTTACTCCAGCTAGTGAAAATTCATAGTCCCACACTTAAGGTAATATTTTTTCTTTCATTCAGAAGCTTTTTTCCCACTAGGTGTTTGGTAACATGACAAGGTTTTAATGTAGCACCTATATTGGGTTGGTCATACCTTTTAACGTGAGTGCTAACCGCCACTTGATCATCTCAAGCATTGATTTTGCATGACTCATTTTTTTCTCACTTTGGTTTTTTGTCTTATTGATATTACCGTGGTCAAGTTTTGGCACTATTCCAAAAATCATGCCTAGGCGCTAGACTATTAGTCACCGTCCAAATTAATCTATAGGTGTTTGAAAATTAAGAAAATGTGCTTAGACCTCCTTAGGCATCCGCCTAGGCGCCCGCGTAGCCCGTCTAAACGCACTTAGGCACTCGTCTAAACCTGCCTCACCTGCCTAGGTCAGGACTTTCACTTAGATAGAAAATCGATAATTTTTATTTTGGATTTTAATGTTGTTCAATAAATTGTAAGAGACTTGTTTAATATTTAGATGAACCAATTATATACTTGTTCCTCATATTTTCAATATGTTATAATAATTTTATCTACATGTCATTTTATTTATAATTTATATATCCTAATACAATTATGTATTTTTGTGGGTATAAATAGGCACTTAGTTATACGATATCTAATAAATTTACTTAAATCCATCTAGACTCCTGCCTAGGCGTCACCTAGCCGCTAGGCCCCAGCCCATAGTGTGGAGCCAAAAATAATCAAGAAAATTATAGAGGTGACACGTGGACTTTTGGGTAAAAAGGACAAAATAACCCTCAAGGCACACCGAGATTCCCACGCGCATGCAACGGACAATAACGACTCAATCAAAGAAGAGTCAAAGGTGATCCAAATGGTATTTATTCAAAACCCTCTCATCACTCCTCATCAAATCTTTACCCACAAGGTAACTCCCAATTATTCTTTTCAAATTGGGATTAAATACCAAATTAATTGATTAATTGCTAGATATTATTTGACATAATATCTTACAATTAGAACCAAAATTCCACCATAAGTGGCTGGTCCCTATTTCTCCAAATAGGGCTAGTCACACCCCTATATATTGCTCCACATTTCTTCAAAAACCTAAGTTCATTCTCTCCCTAAAATTCCTTAAACACTTTCTCTCTCAAATTCTAACTTTGGCATCAGAGATTCTTCGCCCAAAGCCCCCCTCCCAATTCATCGTGGGCGCATGAGGCTCTTGACCTTAATCTTAGGTGTTATTATTTTGCAGGTGCATTTTCGTCAAAGGAGAAGAAGGCAAAAATTTGCATCCATAAATTGGTGATTTCATTAGGAGTCTTGATTCACACACTCGAAGAAGACTCTCGCATTTAACGTTCCTAATTTTTCGTTCACTTGTAGATTTTCCCACATGTTCCTATTCTTAGATTTTTTTTATAAATTCTTTGAAATAACCAGGGAAGAAATACAATGACGAATAATTTTGGAACCACGACGAACAATACTCTCTATGGATTTTCACCCACACGGAAGACCGATGAGTAGAGGAATGACAGCCACCATCATTGCTAACAACAACCTATATAGTGGCAGAGTGTAGCAGTAGGCCTCCTATGCCATTTCTATCCATGAAGCCCTTGTCGCCCAATCAGAAGCCCAGGACCAGGAGGCCCACGAAGATCGATGATGCGGCTCAAGCTAAGAGACACAACCAAGCAATGAGCCTAGCCAATGCCTACAAGCAGGCTTATAAAACAATCTGATCTAGGAACCCATTTGTAGGCCCAAAGTTCTGATCTCACATGGCAGCAGGTGGAAACATTTCCAGTGAGCCTAACTTCCTAAATCAGGAGCCTAAGCCCCAAGCATAGTAGGCCTCCCCACGCGCAAACCTAGCAACGGTTCCAGTAGCTTCCCAAGCCCAATACGCGCGCACTCCAGTAGCCCAGCAGGTTGACCCGTGCCTAGATCCACGTTTGCGCCTGGGTGACCCATTTTGGTGATCCGGACCTATTTTTCAATGTTTTTGACATATTTTATGTATATTTGGCCTATTTTAGCTTAAATTTCTCGCCCATAGTCCATTACACTTCCACCACTCAAGGAGACGTATACTGTCCAAGCTCTTCCAACCCAAAATGGTGAACAACACTTGTCCCGACAAGTCATAGGGTTGACAAGCACCCTCGCGCAACAACGACCTTGGTGAATCAGCTCTTGCAGTGTACCGAGATACAGCGTGCCCCAGACGAGGTGTCCTGAAGTAAGGACAAGGGCAGACGATAAACCTTTCCAACAGCATCCTGATAAGCAGCCACTCAACCAGTCATGAATCGAGCGTTCCGGCAATGTACACTCTCGACTAGGCTCCTAAGATAGCGTATACTCTCGTCTTAGCACGCAGAGAAGTGTGCACTCTTAATTAGGCTTACAAACAAGCATACATTCACGGTTGAGACCACACTCTGATAATCAACATAAACAACCTTCTAGGCGAAATGTTCATTTGCGGCTAGGCCCGCAAGGAGTATCTTCCACCTTACATCTGAGTAGGCAGCACAACGGATAGAGAGAAGCAGTCACTCAATCTCGCTCAAGTTCAATCAGCAGTTTACGAGAAATAGGCTTAATAGCTTCTCCAGAAATAGGCTTGGTGGATTTCTCATAACTGCCCACGCGAGCAGTCTCATCTTTCTCAATAGGCGAACCAGTCTCAGCAGCAAGAGGAATAGGCATTGGTGCCACTTTAGCAGCAAAGTCCACCTTATCGCTCTTCATAGTAGTAAGCCTCTCCAAAGGTGAATTAGACTTAGCTCCCAACGGACGTCTTAGTACAGACTTAGGCATTGGGGGCATGACAAAACCTTTACGCTGAGCAATCTTATCAACAATCATACTAGCCATTTTCAGCATGGCAAACGTCACATGCTCAAATCTAGCAGTCTCATTTTTCTTCCCATTGGAAGAAGTCAAGTCAATCACAGGCCTTTCGGCAATAGGAGGACCTTTATGAGCAGCGGAGGAAGTCTTCAGTTTTTCTTAACTGGCATTTCTTGAATAGACAGGAAGATCTCTCACCTTTATTCATAGTATGTTTCACGACAATAATCGGCTGAGCCAATGCATCCGCCTTAATCCTCTTTATCTCCTCTCTCGGAAGCAACCCACATTTCTCAAGGGGACTAAGTAGCCAACGCTATTCATGGTACTCCGCAGGGGAGCTCAACCCATACTGGCTTTTCCCTAATTTTTTCTCTCAGACCAACAGGCAAGAGGCTTGCATGCCCAGCATTCCAACAGCCCATGAGGCCCGTGACCTCCTCATTTCTCTCAATCACTGGCCTGGCCCGTGTTAGGTCCAAGAGCCCAAAGGAGATGAGCCATGCGGCTCGCCTAACACTGTGCCCCAGTGCCTCAATCCGCAACCCCAATCGCATAGCTGCCCTTAGCTCTAGACAAGTCGAGTAGCCCAAGCATTGGTCCTTGCCACAACACTCCTCGGCCCATGTCGAACCGACTCTTTGCCCCTACCAGCCAACATGTCGCACCATCCCGACAGCTGCCTTGCAACAGCACTATCCAAGAAGAAGACAAGGAAAATTAATTTTTTCTTACCTTGGTGAGGCACGGAGAAGATGAAGAAAGCAACGAAATAAGGTCTTTATCACGGGCAAGTGTAGAAGGTTGTTATGGGAGGGGGAACAAATATCCCCTAGTTTTCTCTATCTTGTAAGGTAGAATAACTTGTGCTATGAAGTTGATTTAATCATCTACTTAAGGTAGACTTAGATAGACTTTAGAAGTGATTTATTTCCCTTTCCTAGAAGGATCTAATTTCCAATTAAAGAGGGAATCTACATCAAAATAGAAAACAATCTTATGTTTCCTAAAGCAAAAGAAGATCTCTACATCTGCTACCCTTTTCTACGAGTAGCCCAATAAGTGTTGGGCCATTTGTGGAGCAAAAAATAATCAAGAAAATTATGGAGGCGACACGTGGACTTTTGGGTGAAAAAGATAAAATTACCCTCAAGGCACACCAAGATTCCCACACGCATGCAATGAACAATAACAACTCAATCAAGGAAGAATCAAAGGTGATAAAAATGGTATTTATTCAAAACCCCTCATCACTCCTCATCAAATCTTCATCCATAAGGTAACTCCCAATTATTCTTTTCAAATTGGTATTAATTACCAAATTAATTGCAAGATATTATTTGATATACTATCTTGCAATTAGAGCCAAAATTCCACCATAAGTGGCCGATCCCTATTTCTCCAAATAGGGCCGGCCACACCTCTATATATAGCCCCACATTTCTTCAAAAATCTAAGTTCATTCTCTCCCTAAAATTCCCTAAATGTTGTAGGCATAATTTACTGAACAATTATGGAGGCCATAGAGAGAGAGAAAGGTGCACCAATAGTAGAGAGAAAGAGAGAGATGTATAATTATGGATGTGTGTTATTCCACCCTATTATGCCTTTATTTATAGTAGCAAGGAAGGTTAATTCCTTACCCTTTAGGATCACAACATTTAATAGGTAATCTACTCCTAATAGGAGTATAAGATACACTCTCATATCTACTAGGATTTACACAATCACATTCATATTCCAATAAGACTGCAACACTAAACACTTTCTCTCTCACATTCTAACTTCGGCATCAGAGATTCTTCGTCCAAAGCCCCCCCTTAAAAAATTCATCGTGGGCTCAAGAGGCTTTTGGCCTTAATCTTAGATGTTATTATTTTGTAGGTGCATTTTTGTCAAAGGAGAAGAAGGCCGAAATTTGCATCCACACACAGCCCGACTAGTGCTAGTGTCTTTTATAACCTTAGTTTGGTGAAAATGTATTTTTATATGCACCTGTAACTTAGATTCGCCTATATTTTTATACGCACCCCAACTTATATTCACATTGCCTATGCCGATCAAAATTGCACCAATCGCTCATACACTTCATTTGAAGTCTTGATGAGCCTACTTATTAAGTTCTACAAACTCAAGAGGGAGTGTTGTATTTACTATTGATTAAATATGTGATTGTGTAATTCAATAGAATTTTAGAAGATCAAATCTTTGTATAAGCAAGTAAAGTCAAGAAGAGATATATACATCATAAAAGTTGAGCCTCTTCTCCCTATCGTCCCTCTCCTACCTTCACCCTCTAAATTTGTTCTTTAGCAAAATCATTTTTATATCAAATCTGGTAAAAATACAAAGTTTGTACCAGCCATGGCCGCGGATACAGACCTTACCTAAAACAAAAATCCTTCGATATCCGATGACATCGGCACAGAATCATATGCTTGGATGACAATCCTATGCATATTCATATTTTATAGACACCAAAAAAAAAAAAAAAAGAAAAAGGTATTTGTTTTTTATATTCCAACAAGAAAGGAAAGTAGATATTTCACATATCATACCACCAATAATTGATAAGGGCAAATGAACTGCCAGCAAATAAAGAATCAAACAAGAAAATAATTTAAATTTAAGTTGATACAATATGGAAGAGGATGGGGCGTAGGGACCTCCTTTCAACTTTTATTCAGTTTTCACGTAAAGATTCAAACTCCACTGAACGGAGGAGGATTCTCTCCCATTTTAATCTTTATCTCCTTTTCTCCTCTCTTATTTGAACAGTTATAGTTTAGCTACGTCGACATCTTATATTGATTTTTTTTATAAAAATAATAAGATAAAAAATAATATGTAAGAGGAGAGGAGGAAAGAGGATGAGAATATGATGGGAGAGAATCATACTCCCCAATGAACATCGTAAATGATTGAATGCGTTGCATTGGGGGGAGAGAAGGACTACATGAAACTGTTTCACTTTTATTATATTTTTATTTGATAATTAAATGTATGTAGATACATAAATTTCGATGAAATACAAACTCATTAAAACATTATATTTTAACATAACAAGGCTTCACATGATATACACTGTGTGCCTCACAAATCGCACACATCGCACATGATTCATCAAAACTAGACAAGTCATTAAGAATGACATGCGTAAATATTTGGAGGAAAGTAATCAAGAAAATTTTAATTTAAATCAAATAAATTAATTGAGTTAAAATGTCAAATCAAGGGTTGCTAATTAAGGATGAAGGGTTGTTGATTTATTTGATTTAATCAAAAATGACTTGACGAAGTCAAATCACGAATCAAGTTTCAAATCAAATCTTGGTGTTTTTGTCAATTAATTAAATTCAAAATCAAGCGTCGATATAGACTTAGGAAGCCTAGAAATATGGGGCTCAAAGATAAAGAAACATCTTCCTAGAAATTCATTCACACACTCATACACTTGGAAGATTCAGAAAGCTTTCTGCATCCTTCGGAAGAACCATCAAGCACCACTACACATGCCGGTTCTTCCATCACCACAAGCCAACTTGCAATATTCGTTTATCTGAGATCAAGTTATTACAACCCTCATATCAATAACCCCTTACAAATACACTTGTACAACCCAGAGATCGAAATAGATGATTTAAACTTTGTAATCAGGGATTGTAACATTACATCTACATTAAAATAAAATTTATTTTATATACGTGTTCTTATTTGATTTGTTACAGAAATTTCACGTTTACAGTGCCATGCGTAATGGTAAACATGTGTCATATAAGTTGTTAATAATTTATGTACGTTTTTATTTGGGTAGCCTGTGTGTCGGTCCAGTCGTATAAAGATGGTCTTACTGTCATTTTATATTTAGCATTCATTGTCCTCACATGATCTTAGGCCAAGTGACACATAAACAAACCCAACAAATAACAAGTAACGTACAATTTTTCCTTCACTTTTATTATTCTACAATATTAAATTAAGACTTATTAGTTTCTTATGAACTATTTTATGGTCAAATCAAAAGTCTTCCTCATGTTCACTGTGAAGCTTTCTCTTAATTTTTATTTGGGATGTGCTATCCACACACTCCTTGATAATTTATGTTCGTTGATCTTCTTCAATTCATCCGATCCGACGGTCGAAAATTAAAAAGTTGTGTGAGAAGTAAAATGAGGTGTGTGGATATCACACCTCTTTTGTTTTGATAAAAGCTTCCTTTTCATTCAATGGTGCAAACCATTTATTTTCAGGTCAATTAATGTTTATTTTTATAATAAAAGTTATGTTTCAAAAGCATTTTTAAATAACCAAAAGCACTATTTAAATGAAATGTGTTTGAAATTATTATTTAATAAAGTACAAGTTGATTTTGGAAAAATGTTTTTAGCAGGAAACACATCAAATGTTTTTGGAAGTCAAAAAATATTTTTGGAAAGCGCGTTCAGTCTTCCTCCTCTTCACATGTACGTGAAAGGTCTTAGATTTGATTCTCGTTAAAGGCAAATTTGAACCACGTTATTATGACTAGCCCAACATGAACCTTAACTCACTTTCTCACTCCCTTACTAGGGATAATATTGTTTGTTCAACAAACAAACAAAAAAAACATTTTCAGTCATTTAAGAGCATTTCCTAAACAAGTCCAAAGTTATTTTGATTGGATATCATTAAAGCACACATAAGTGACCCAAGAAATGGTAGTGGATACATGCAACTACGACAGAAAAAAAAAAGAAAAAAAGAAAAAAAAAAAAAAAAGAGACTTTAAGAATGGAGATTTTTTTTTTTTTTTTTGATAAATGATAAGATAATTTTAAAATTAATCATTTAAACCAAGGAATAAAAGATTCAAACACAAAACTTCAAGCACAAAAACAAAGAATTTATTTTGCCAAAATAATGAAGATTCCTTATCTGGAAAAGGGCCACTCTAATTAGTTTATTTTTGGTATTTGTTATTATTATTTATTATTTATTTTGATCGAACATTACATATATTTGTCTCGGTGTTTAAATTTGGCATTTCATCATCGGCGGGTAAGCTCTGCTCTGCGCTTCAGCCTTAATGACACGAACGTACAAACCACACACACGCTCTCTCTTCCCCTTTATTCTATTCTTTCCCTACTCTGTCCCTCACATTTCTCTTGAATTTTTTACAGTACAGTTTAGGTATTGATTCTCATACAACCTCCCTGCCTCTCTTCTCTTTCTGTGACTTGTGGTGGAGGAGTTCTCATTTGATGTATCTTTCCAAGAACCACCACCGACCTGGTTTCTCTCTCCTCTCTCTCTCTCTCTCTCTCTCTCTCTCTCATCAGGGTCAGTGTTTCTCTAATTCTTCACTGCATTTTTGCTCTTCTTATTATTTTTTTCAAAATTTACTGACAAATTATTTTTATCTGAAAGAGAACTGAGCATGGGTTTCATGGTTGACTTGTTCTTTGTTTCTGATTAAATGGGTTTTTAGGTTTCTTTAATTGCTTCAATAAAGATTCATATCTTTGTTAATTAGGTTGGATTAAAACGCAGTGTAATGTGGGAAAAAGTAGAATTTGATTGAGGATTAAAGATTGATGGTGGTATTTAAGTGCTGCTAGGAATCAACGGTTTGAAGCTCTTACTGGGGTGCTGTAATTATTGTTGATTTATCAGAATATTAGAAATTTAACATACTCATTTAAGCAGTCTTAGGTCTCTGGGTATTTGACCAGAAAGAAGGGATAGGACCAGTCACTTTCACAGTGTCCCTAACCTTCTGTTTGGTTACTGAGAAAGAAGAAAATGAAAGGAAGTAGGATTCGATTTTACTTGCGAAATGATGAAAATATTACCATAATTAATTACTCCATAGTTCTGTTGGGTTCTGTTGCATTGACTTTATCAATCTTTGGTAAATAGTGAAAGTTCAAGTCCAATTGCTTTATTCGTTTGTGGGTTCTCTGGGCTTGAGTGTAAAGCCACATCCATGACTATTTTTCAGCTTGACTAAATAGTTGATCTCAAATAATATTTTATCTTAATCTATTTTGTTCGATGTTAAGTAGGTTAATTAGCACACCAGCATGAGTTAAGGGAGTTTTAATTCAAAAACTTGGTAGCTTGGGAGGAAATCAATGCTCAATTTGGAAGTACAATGAAATAGATACAGTTTGTTTAGATCCAAAATCTCTAATCTTCCCCTGTTTATGTTCTTGTGATGCAACACGTGCAAAATAATCATTTAGATGTCATTTAGAAGACAGTTGATTCATCTCAAATCCTATGAAATTAAATAGGTCTGTTTCCCTGAAGTGTTAAAAGTGTTTACCGTTCGTTCAGATTTTTATATCAAACGAAAAAAATTGCAGAAAGAGGGTCTAAAATTTTCAATTGAGTACGTTTTGTTTTACTCAAATCAATTTTCAATCGGTATTTACACTCGTGTTTTTGCAAGGATTGAGCGGCTTATTTATCATTTGTTGGTTCATAGACATTGTGTTTTAGTAGATTTAGTTTTCTTAGTTACCTTTGTATTGGAACTTTATATTCGACACTGTCACACACTGCATCACTTTACATATGTATTCTCTGTTATGTAGCGTCTGTGGTTCCTTAGTTTTTTTCTCTGGAATGTAATTTGATTAGAACAAGGTGCTTTGCAGGAAAGAAAATTATAGCACACAATGCTAAAGAATATAATGGAAGAGAAGCAGTTAGATCTTAATCAGCCACTTCTGTCTGTAAGACGATATTCACCTACAGTAGTCTCCTCAGAAGCTGATGACAAAAGGAAGGCTGATAAGTCACTACCCAAGCTACCTCCTCTTCCCTTTTACAAATCAGAATTGAAATCAGGTCCGGTGAGGCATCCAGGTACTGTTCCTTTTGTATGGGAGCAAATCCCCGGAAGACCCAAGGATGAAAGAAATTCACAAACTCAGGGTCTTGAACGGCCTGCCACTACACCAAGGCTTCCGCCTGGAAGGGTTTCAAATGCTAAGAAGCAAGCATTGGATAGAGGTTCTAAACGCACTACAACTGCTCAATCCCCAACTGGAAATGTACTTTCCAATTCTAAAAATGATTCAACCTTTGATACAAAAGAAGTTACTAAGTGTGACAGCTCTAAAGAGGGGATGGAGGATAAGGATATTTCCGATTCAGAGGATGGTGGTGAGACCTATTTAGATGCACTTGACGCACTTTCGAGGAGTGAATCATTCTATTATAACTGTAGTGTAAGTGGTTTGAGTGGACTGGATGGTCCAGATATCAAACCAACTGGAACCTTCTCGACAGATCCACAGACTCGTGATTTCATGATGGGTCGGTTCTTGCCTGCAGCAAAAGCAATGGCTTCAGACACACCTCAATATAGTACCAGGAAGCAACCAGTTGCTCGAGAGCAACCAAGTTGTCAAGAGCAACCAAGAGGGATGAAGGTCGCCAGTTGGAATAAGCAACATCCACTTAATCAATACAAGCCAAATGATTTGCCACATAATGATATAACTGGGGACAAAAGTGAGAATGAAGGTGATTATATAAAGATCTGAAAATTTATTAGGTAACGTTTGCGAGTCATTTCCTTGATTTCGCTTAAAATTTTATTTTTTCTTCTGCACCTTGTTCCAGGTATGAGAGTGCAAGCGCAATTGCCCATTTCTTCAGTTAGGAGTGTGCGAGCTAAATCTTCCTATGCCAGTGCTTACAGAGAAGCTAAAAATGAGGTATTTTGCCTTATTTACGTGTGTTTCCCCCAGTTTCTATTTGTTATTATTACGTCAAGAATCTTTATTGAACAGTTTCCATATTTTCTTTAGCATTCTTGGGGCGATACTTGTGAACAAAGATTAGTGAATGGACATCAGGAAGCTGTGATACCTAAAGATAAGAATGATTTGAAATGTGAATCCAACCAGATCACCAAAATAAGTGAATGTGAGAAATTAGATGGGTCACCTGTACATAGGCGTCAGCAGGGTAGTAACATATCACCCTACCGAAAGGAATGTTTTCATCATGAAGAAAAAGGTTTTCTTGGTATTCCTGAAAAAGCAAAGAACTCCAGAGAAACTAGTAGCTCTGGAAAGTATCAAAAAGGCCACAACAATTTTAGGGAATTATTGGCTACTGAGAATATTGCTGAATGGGAAATGGGCCCAGGGAGTCCTGTAGTTGAGAAGACTCTGTATATTGATTCTGTGCATACTGTAAAATCTCCGAATTCAAATTCACATTCCTCAGATACAAAGGGCAATATGATTGAGTACAGAGGGAATGATAATGAAATTCCTGAGAAAAGTAATGAAGTGAAAGAAACCCCTTTGGCAGAGTTTTCATTCCAAGATATTGAGCACTTGGGTGATGGAAATGAGAAGGCTATAGTGCCGTTTCAAAGTTTGGAGTTTCCTGACTCCAGCTTTCTATATTGGTCTGGCAGATCCAATCAGGATGATCAAACAGATATGAGAAGTGGTTCCATATTGGATCAGGATTCCAGCAGATTTGCAAGCTTAAAAGTGGTTGACCAAGAAACAGTCAACTTGAAAAGCCAACATTTAGAGAAATCAGTTCACTGGAAAAATTGTAATGGCCTTACTCGGGACTGTATTACATCGACAAGTGAAAAACTGAATGATGAGAAAAAGAGTGATTTAAAGGGCCAACACTATAGAAAATCAGGAACAAAAGAAAGTTCGCATAGTCATGGTCAGAATTCTATTACATTGACCAGCTCAAAAGTGGCCTACAGGGGAAAGATTGATTTAGAAAGTCGACGACTTGTGAAATTTGGTAATCAGGAAAGTGCCCAGGGCCACAATTCACGAGTGCCTCTTGGACCACCTTTACCGAAATCTCCATCAGAGTCTTGGTTAAAGCGCACCTTACCTAGTATTTCCTCGGGGAGCTTGTCTTCACAGTATTCTTCTGGTTCACAGATTTATGCTAGCAGTCAGCCTTCGAAGACTTCCTCTCTTGATCCCAAATGGGAGACAATTGTTAAAACTTCCAACACACACCATGGACATCGGCGGTTTTCAGAGGTAATTCCTTAACTCTTCACCTTAACTGCTTAAATTTACCTGTTCGGTGATGGGATTTGTTTATGAAACTCAGTTTATATTTTGTCAGGACCTTCTGACACCTATACCGGAAGCTTAGAAGTCGGATGTTTATCTGAAGCTCACCGGCCTACCTGAATATCCATGCTTTCTATGGGTGTAAAGGTGCTGAATATAGTTTTTCCCTTTCACTTTTTCTATATGTTTCTCTCGAATGTGTTGCCTTCATAAGTTTATACACAGAAGTCAGTACATAATGAAAACTGTATATCAACAAGCCCATTTCGTATCATATAATTTTCGTGTAAATCTCATCGTATCATTTTTTGAATTACCTTTCTTTTAGTGGGATTCTTGTGTAAAGGGAACCAAAAAATGTATTTGTTTCTTCATTTCCTTAATAAAAGAAAACTGATGTAGTTTGTGCCGCTCACATATATGCGGATAAATCCTTGCGTAGTTCAAATTTAATATTTTTGTTGAGTTGATGCGCTTTTAGAATGAACATATGAGTTTGATTTACATGAAATTCGAGGCTTAATTTCTCCGATCGATTATTGAGCACATTTTGACGGCTAGTTTGAGAGGGAAGTATTTGTTTATGTTTTGCTTCAAAAGCCTAGGATTTTTATGCAGCGTTGCTAAGAAAGTGTTGCAAAAGTGAATCCTTATCACATCAGTGGGGTTGCAGTTGCTAAATGTGCTGTCTCATATATTCAAAAGGAAATAGTGATTAGGGGTGGATTCGGTACAGTTATCATACTAAAACGCACGTACCGATTACTATACCAAATTTTCAGTATGGCAAAATTTATTACTACTACCGTACCAAATTTTTGGTATACCGAAATTTGGTATGCTCCAAATAGTTCAATTAATATGGTATGATAATGGTAATTGCACTTTGTTAAACATATATATTTATAGCACATTAAACATAGTTATGGCATGGTAACTGACATCATCTTGTTTGAAAACATGTCTATAGCGCTTGGCAATGGTGAACCCAATTATTTTTTCTTACAACATGCAGATCGCACCTACTCCTTCCTTATTACGAGAAGGTTCATAAACCCAATTAACCTTAAAACAAGACCAATTACAAAATCAATTAAAAGAGATGGATGAGTGTGGAGTCCACGACGGAATGGAAAAGTTTTCAAAGAGAGAGAACCTGAGTTACTGAAGTAGTTTTTTATTTTTTTTTTGGTTTCTGCCATTAATTAGGTCAGGTGGGGAATCAAACCAAACAAACATTATAGGTAATATTATAAACATATATATATATATATATTATATAATTACATGTTATATAATTTATATATTCTATATTATTATATTTTTCTGACGGTACAGTAATGTCGTGGTAATGGTATTGAATACCAAAATTGTACCATAAAATTTTAGTTCGGTACAATACGGTGCCATTAGCTATTAGCACAAAAAATTTGACACAAAATCAATATGATATAGTTAACAATTCAATTAGCACGATAATTTAGTGATAAAATCCACCCCTAATAGTGATGCTTTTGGATCAGTCGGCCGGGCACGAATGTGTTGATGTGTAGATGATTTTGCAGATTATTTCTTTAGTGAGTACTTGATGATATATGGACAATTGGAATAATCCAATTGTACCAACTAGTTTTAGTGGTTAGGTGAGTCTTTAGCTCAAGCATGTGTAAGACTCCCAACACCCTTCACGAACCACCTCCCAACACGATCACCTAAAATCACACCATCTAGAACTCGAGAATTGGTGAAGCAAGAGGCTGTAACATCCTCAAAGAACCAGCAAGAATCGCCGCCACGAGAACAAGAAAGCACACAGGGTGAACCCACGAGCAGTATCACTGACAAGGGTGAACAACAGGTAGGACCAATAATGGTCAACAAGGATGGTGGTGTGAGCACCCGAGCTAAAGTTCTACACACCCTGCCAAATATGAGCGACAAGTTGTGGTAAACGAAGGCAGTAACCGACCGGAATTGAGGATAGAGGTGGTGGAACCAAAAGATGTGGATGATGGAGGGAGATGGGGCAAAGAGGGGGTATGGGTCAAATGAGGGTGGATGGGTCAAAGAGTATGGAGGAAACGGGGGAATGGGGTTTAAATCTCAAAAAGGTGAAATCAAAGGCAAAAGGAGAATATAGAGGATGAGATCGTGAAAATTGTAGGGAAATGGGAGGAAAATTTGCAGGCAACAAGAAGAGCAAGAAAGAACTGAAACCAAGCAAACCACTGAAACAAAACACGCATTAAAAAACATGGGACTGGTACCGACCCTAACCAAAGTTAGGGCCGGCATCGACGCGGATCAAAGAGAATGAAGATCACTCACGCGACGGTGTGAAAGTCTCTCATGGGGGGGAAGAGAAAGAATTTTTTTCCTTCTATAATATTTCAAAGCTCTCGTCTTTTGTAACGGTCATTGACTGTCTGTGATGATGAGTGCAAAGAACATTCTTTGACAAATCTCTCTGCCATCTTCCTCTTCATTCCCAGAAATCCAAAGAGGAAATCCCTCAATCTTGTTCAAATCTTTTCATAAATCATATACGTACACACATACATACACATAAACACTAACACGGCCTCAGAGCAGGTTTCTTTGCTTAACTGGGCGTTGAAATTATGTCTTTGTTGTCTGAAATCTCGAGGTGAATCGAACCAAGGAAACCTCTCATTTCTTCAAAACCGTGTCTAAGACCAATTCCAACAGTTGGACCCAAACTCAATTATTAAGGTCCATTAAAAGACAGAATTAAGGTCTTTAAACAGTGAATATCACCCAATAAGTCAGACGTAAAATATATTAATTTTAAATGGTTGTAACCCTAGTCCTTTTTCAGTAAGGATTTTTTATTTTTTTTTCCAACCAACAACTCAGTCAACCAAACTTCAATATATACACACCAAAACAGGCAAACTATACAAGACTACCATAGTAGAATTTAAAATTGGTACCAGGTGGAATAACCTGCAATTTAAAATCCATATACGTGCTTGTCTGACTAGTCAACAACACTCATAAATTAATATCAAATATGTTAGTTTACTCATAGCGGAAGGAATTAAATTAAAGCTCAGTTTACTAAATTGTTCCTAGTTAACTAAGATCCATTTTAGTGCACATTTTAACTTTGACAATCTTAGTTGCATGGACTTATCTCTTTGCAAATAATGACGAACATATAACACAAGCAAATGGTAAGATAAGTAAACCAGAAAAGCGATAAATTGCACATGATGTTTTTGGCTAGAAAACCCCACCTTTAGGTTAAAAAAAATCAAGGATTCTCCACTGAGTCCAATCCACTAGTGAAATCAATATTCTTACAAAGTAACCCCCCAAGCTCAATTCCTAGATCCTAATCTACGGAGCAGTTTGTACCTTTGTGCAACCTTGCCTTTCACGAGATGGACTCCTCTCAATGAAGAGGCAGCTCCTCCTCAGCTCTTCACTTTGTGACACCGAAATCAAATCAACTTATGCAAATGATGTTATGATGAAGTTGATGCAAATCAGGATTCGATGCCTAATTAGATTCACCAGTCAAACACTTGAAAGATGAAACTGACGGGAATCCAAAAAGAGGTCAGCTCAAAAATTTGAAACTAGAGAAGCTTAACCTAAAACAAAGATCAAAATTACAAAAATAATGCAGCCCTAATACGCAATGATCTGGGTATCTAGTGCATGAATATGATTTTGTGGCTACGATTTTCAAGTAAGAACAAAAAAGCAGCTCCCAGCTGAAAACAATCATTTAAAAAATATATAAATCTCCTAACCAACTGAAAATGAAACCCTACATGAAGCTTTTATAGTAGGCTTTGTTTCAGACAAGAAATAGGACAAGAAGAGACACGTCTCATATGCAAACACAATCTGAAAAGATCAAGGGTTGAAAACCACTCTCGAGAAAAAGGTTGTTAGAAATCTCATGTGAGTTGTCTTAAAGTGTGTACCCAACTCGCGTGAAAGCAGTGAGAAGTTTTGACCAAACAGAACAAACTGAAAATAATGGCATAAAATGCGTATGTATTAACAAACCTTTGATGAAAGAAATTAAGCACTTGAAGTGATATTTCCAGCAGTATGATCCCAAAATAGCAATTAAATCCTAAATCAAATTATAGCATGTGTGGTACAATTTACAACATTTGACTAGGAAAGCAAAACAATAAAACTAGACTTCACATAATTCACTTTCCAAATGTGCATCACACGCTTTGTATTAATCTACCGAACCACCTTTGGAGTCGTGAATGAAATGAGGAATAAATGAATTCATCAGGAGTTGGAGTCGTGAAGGAAATGGGGAATAAATGGATTCATCATGAGTTGAAATTATGTACTTTTTTAAAGTGGATCTGTTTTAAAATATTTTTTCTATTATTTGGACTGATGAATTTAAATTTCAATCGCTAGATCTTTTTTTACCGTTGGATTTAAAAAAAAAAAAAATTTGGACTGTTAGATCAAATTCAAAAGATTGCCCAAGCAAAACCTTGATCTGGACCATTGATAACCAACAAGCCAGAAATCAAACGACTACGTTTGAACCAAATTTGATCGTTAGATAGCTGGGGTCCCTACCATGCAGGGTCGAGTAGCCCTTGGGTGTTGTGTTTTTATTACAAAAGGTATCAGTGATATTAGGGGTGGAAAAGGAAGACAATGATTAAAAAAAAAAAAAAAAAAAAAAGAAGAAGAAGAAGTAGATGGAGGAGGTAGTATTTTAGTTTGTCCTAACTATTTATAAGATCAAATACAATAAAAATAAAAATATATATAGAATTTTTGACGTATTATAGTTATAGATAACCAATGATCCAGTCAGTTCTCAATAATGAAACTTCTAAGAAGTATTCATGAACCTAACATTATTGAATTTTCAACCGAAGACTTTAAATATCATGATTTCAAGTCCCTACCATGCAGGGTCGAGTAGCCCTTGGGTGTTGTGTTTTTATTACAAAAGGTATCAGTGATATTAGGGGTGGAAAAGGAAGATAATGATTAAAAAAAAAGAAAAAAAAAGAAGAAGAAGTAGATGGAGGAGGTAGTATTTTAGTTTGTCCTAACTGACACACCCCGACCCAGAAAGTCCACTTGGACCCTGAATCAAGCTGTGCTGGCCGACACCTGGAAGGTGACGAAGCCATAAAATGTGATAGTGTACAAAAAGTGAATAAATTTGAATCTAAAAGTGTCTAAGTACCAGAGTGCGCTACGAATGGGAGCGAACCCATTTCACACGCGATATCAGAGCATAAGTAAGGTACAGTAGTATGGGTAAGAATCATACCCTAAAAAATATCCATCAATACTAAGATTCGCCACAGATTCTTATCGATACAAACTCAGCAGCTAAAACGTAGAGGGCACCAAACAGAAGGTGTGAGTAAGCAATAAAACCAAGTTTCCCAAAGTTATTACCTCTCTAAAAGTAATGCCCCTAAATGTAAAACCCGTATCGTTTTCCATAAGACAGTACAACATATATACATACATCCAAACCATACTCAGAAATGACCAAAACCACGGTTTGCCATTAACTCCACCATACATTAATAAGTAGGCCAAATGAACTAAATCAATACAAAGTGATATATCAGTCAGAGTCATCTAAAATGACATGTACAACTTATCCGTATTTCATCAATCATGGCTAGCATATAAGTCGGAGTCACCTCTAGTGACCTGTACGACTTATCCATATCTCATCAATCCTGGCTAGCATATAAGTCGGAGTCACCTATAGTGACCTGTACGACTTATCCATATCTCATCAATCATGGCTAGCATATAGCTCAATAAGTATACCTGCACACGAGTCGGAACCACCTAAAGTGGTATGTACGACAGGACTGGGTGTAAATAAATATGCTCAAGTGCTACGATCACGTGAAGACTGGACGAATAATCGCGGGTCACCTACGAGTCGGAACCACCTAAAGTGGTCTGTACGACAGGATTGTGCACCTACCTTGGATCCAAGGTGAGCGTAAGGTGCGGGAGGTGAACATCACGTGAAGGACTGTGCCCTGGCCACGGGCGGGAGCACTAACACCGGGGTGCAGGTTTATGAGCTCTCAATGCATCTCAATATAACATGTGCAACTCATGGCAACCAGTACGACAATATCGAAGTTGCCTAACACATAACTGTAGTCATGCTATAACGCAATCGATTCAACTAGTACCATAAACTCACCTGAACTTACCTGGGTGTCTTGAGTTCACCTTTGCACTTGAAAGCATTCAAAATAATTATATGCAAGTAATATACATATTGATATACCATGATGCAATCTAATACTCAACCATGTCGTAGCATGTTCAATTATAAACAATACAGTGAGAAGTGTACAATCAATAACGCCCTACTCCCAAACTACTTATTTTCAGGGATAATTATCCATGATGACCCAATTAACACTAATTTAGCTAACTAATTCATAAAACTAAAACTTGCCTTTACCAATTTCCTTCGCCTTACTCAATTTCCCAAGCAAGGCTTTTGTCTCACATATTTTATGGCTGCATCTAACGTCTCGTTAGACTGCCTACGTACCCTAAATAGGGATCAAGTCATTCGTAGTTCATATAGGTACTTCAAGCATTCACAATAATTATATATGAAAGTAATATACCTAATCAATTTAAAAGTGTCGATAGAACTCTCAACAATATGTACGATAAAAAGGAAAAGATCCACTTACCTGGAGTCCACGCTATGATTCTCTAGCGCACACATCGAGGCATCCTGAATGATTGGTCCCTGTGACCAATTATCAAATCACATCTCAGAACTCTTATCTGAAGAATACGTAATTCGCATAAAACACAACCTCAACGACATTCTAAAATAGTTTGATACCCATTGACCACAAGTCAACCGTCGATCAAAGATCGACGGTAGCGTTTACAACCCAGTATAACTTGACCCGGAAGATCCGCATATCAGATTTCCAATCCGCAACTCCCAACGATCCACAATATGTTTCTAGAATAACATACTAAAATTTCATTACGATCTAACGGTCAGATCTCCGCCAATTGCCTAAAACAAGTGGCCATGAACATTTATTTTACTAACTTACAAATCCAATTCAGGAAGATCCGTAAGTCAGATTCTCAATCCATAAATTCCTATGATCTTTAAATATTACGTGTATCCAATTTTGGTGACGATCCAACGGTCGGATCATCGATTCACATTTTTATCAAGTAACGTATCGTAACGAATTTAGGTTCCAACAATCAACCTACGTCATTCAAACGACAAAACTGAATTCAAAACATTCGACATAGCCTAAAAATAGCATTGGTGGCTCACTGGCCACGCGCCGCCGCACGCGCTGCCGCGGGTGGCGGTCGGCCGTCCCGACTCGCCGGAAAATCCAACTATTTCCAAAAATTCTCAAACTTCACAGAAATGAAGATCGCAGTGAGTGGAGAAACTTTCATACCTGCCATGAAGTCCAAAAGTGGACGGAAGATGGTCAATTTTCCCACGAAGCCAGCGGGTGCCTAAAACTTCCCGACGTCGATTCGTCGTCTACGGTGGTCCAACGGGGTCAAGGTTGGTTGGGTTTTGCTCCTGGGATGATGGGCTACAAAGCCCAAGTGGTGGCATCGGCCATTGCTTTGCCGATTTACCGGAAAATCGAAAAGGGTGGCCGGAGCACTATTGATTTTCGTCAACTTT